>NC_053168.1:112716283-113316283 GCF_016835505.1 Polypterus senegalus
ACCTCTGTGTTTCAGGATGGGGATATGCAAGCACCTCCCTCACCTTATCCATTTGAGGCTTCAGCAAACCCTTCATCATGAAATATCCCAGATAATGAGTTTGACATACCTAGCTTGTACTTCTTAGAGTTGGTCATCAACCCTGCCAGCCGTAAACTGTCAAACATTACTCAAAGGCGGACGAGATGATATTCCCAGTCCTTACTGAAAATGACCACATCATCAAGATAAGCAATCTCGTACGTGGAATTTCAAAATTTCCCATTTAAAAGCATTGGAAAATTTGTGAACTCATCCATTTTAAAACAGAGATGTGTTCTGTGCAACTTCAGCTAGGAATTTGTGTACTGTTTCAATTTAACCTTGAGAGCGGTTTCATGAAATTGTATATTTTCCTGTTTTTTTTTTTCGTCTGACAGCCACTCAGATGCCCAATGCAAGCGAGTCAAACATTAGGCATAGCTCACACAGTTGCACCCTTCTCCTGCTGCTTTAGTTAAGTTAACTAATAGAACACAAAAAAGAAAAAGCAACTTCTCCAGAAATAAATGGAAGGGGAAAGCAATTACATCAGCATATGTAAGAGTGAATTGATTGAAAATTACTATCTATAGATTCTTATTATAAAGAACAAACATTATCAACCTGCAGCTAAATGATTTTTGAACTAATTAACACAGGAAACTTCCAGCTACCCTATGTGATATAAACACAGGACAGGTTTAGAAATGGACAGTTTTGTTGGGAGGTGGGGGTTTCAGCGGCTTAAGCCCCTGATCTCTGGTGCCCAGCCCCTGATCTTTCTGCCCCAGAATTACACGAACAATGGCGGCAAACACTATTTTTATACATTGTATGCCATTTGCATTCCCATTGTACAATAAATTAGTTCCTTATTTATATAATTTTAATGAATTACTGTTTTTTAATTTATTTATAGCTAGATGGTGAATGTATTATAGCTCCTTTCATCCATTCATATGGTAATATTGATGCTGATTTTATGCTAGTATTAGTCATTTTATATTAAGAGATATTTTCAATTACTAATTATTGGATACTACTCTAACGGGTATACTTTCAAAAATGTTTAAGAAAATTGAACAACAATTAGCCACAGATGCTCCTCCACCACACATCAGCTTATGCCATTTTCATGTCATTTGAATTGCAATTGGTTTTCCACTTTTAACTCCATTGTAAGGTGCTGTTAAAAAGTATGCTTTTAATGTCATCTATTAATGCATGGAGCTGAATTCTATTACAGCTGTTACTGTTGAATATGACACGTTGATAAAAGATTATTTCATAAACTGATTCTTTAATGAATTAAGTAAAAATGCAAAATGCTCCAACTTTCATATCCGTGAACTTAGTTGCCAAACACACCTGAATGTTATGCCAGGCCTACATTGTTTAACTTGTTGCAATATGGAGACCAAAACAGTACAAAGTACTCCAAATGAGGCCTCACCAGTGTGTTATTTAGCTTAAGCATAACTTCCTTGGACTTGTGCTCCACACATCGTGATATCTAATTTAACATTCTGTTAGCTTTTGCCTCTGTACCCCGTCTACCTACATCCCGTAATGAGCCCACCATGACTCCCGGGCCTTCTCATAAATTGCTTATTCAAGTTTCAAACCTCCAATTGTGTCTTCGTATGCAACATTTTTACTTCCTATGGAGTACTTTTATATTACTTTCAATGTGCACTCTATGGAATAGTTTTTAAAGTAGCAAATAAGTATAATTCATGGATTAAGGTAATATGAATTGTATTTTCTTTTCTGGCTTTATATAGCTGCATTATGAATGTTCATAACTCAGACTGAGTGGAGGGTGGGGTTGGGGTCCATTACTTGTGCTAGTCCATTGCAGGACCTTCTCCATGAACACCACCCTCGTAAAGGAGTTTGGCCAATTGGGCATCATCGGTTAACCTAACATGAATGTGTTGGGGGGTTTGTGAGAGGAAAATCCTCATAAACATGGACAATAAGTAAGTGAAGGATTTGAACCCAGGGTATTCAATCCATCAGGCAGTGTGCTAACCACTGTAACACTGTGTTCTTTGTAAATACTCACATTGGCTGATATATTAGCACAAAAAATTATTTTGATTTAGTCCCCATATTTAAATTACTCTATTTTCTAAGTAACTTGGAAGTATTGTTATGGAATAATCAACCCCTGACATCCCTGCATGTGTTAAAATGGAGTGTCGCCAGGTTTGTGTCTTGGATTAATGGCTCGTGGGGATTTTCAGTTTGACTTCTCTGTGGGGTCATTGCTGTATGACAAACCCTTCACTTCCACTTGAATTCTTTAACCTGCTCTGCTTGGATGCTACTTTTCTCCCCCGATGGGATTTTTAGCCATATTGTAGCTGTGGGATATTGTCAGCATTTCAAAAGCTGTTTTAATATGCGTGGGGATGTTTTCCGTTCATCTGCCAACATGAGCAAAGGTTATGTTTTTGTTCACCCCATGCTGTGCTGGAACTGGAATGAAGGGCTGCAGCCGCCCTGGCTAAATGACCATAGCTGTTTCCCATTAGTGGCATTTTGACCTGTGGGCCATGCCCTTTGTATTCTCATTGGTTTCACAGTAGCAGATGGTGGTGGTTTAATATGTGGCTGAGGGCGGAGATGGCATGAAGATTTAATGTGACCCTGTGAGCTCAACAAGACACGATGATGATGATGATATGTGTGAACCCAAGGCAGCGTGTTTGTCAAAGCAAAGACAAACTGCAGGCTAGGGGAGCCAATTGGCCTCTTTGCCTTTTTAATTAGTCTGATGTTCTTACAAGTTACTAATTGCTTGATTTTTGTATAAAATGTCATTTTGTTTAGTCTGGTTTAGGGGTTTCAAAGTCAGGCCCTTGGACTGCAAGTGTATGTTCCAGCCCTTTTGTGAATTAGTGACCAGTTGCTATTGCTAATGGAACAGGCTTGTTGGGACTTTATTGTAATTGGCTTATCTTTTAAGATTCAGGGTTCTTTTTTTCTTTAACCAGCAGCTACACAATAGTGAGACACAAAGCGAAACATCTGATGACCTCCTAACTCCAGCATTTCAAGGGCCTGCCGGGCCTTCATTTACACTCCAAGCATTTTCCTATTTAGCTATTAATGATATAGATTTATTTAATCCTAGGTCTTGGTTAGTGTACTAACCAAGCATTTAGAGCATTTTTTATTTTCTTTCAGAGGGAAAAATCTAAATATTTCCTAGATAGGAACACATCAATATTTCTTAAACTTTGACTTTGTTCTTCTCAGGTATTTTATTACATAGACTAGACATTAAGCCCGTTACAATAATGGGCGCTAGAACAGTAGAGCATAAGCATTAGTAGGAACAGTCTATATTAAATGGCAAGGACCTTGTATGTGGCTGTAATATGCGTCACTGTATTGTGTAACCTTTAATTTTCTCTCTCAGTAATACTGGTTTGTATTTCCGTAAAATGCCTGTAATTTTCTCTGACAGTAATACAGTGGAACCGAAGTAATTTTCCCCCATAGGATTGTATGTAAATGCAATTAATCTGTTCCAGACCATACAAACTTTATGTAAATATATTTTTTTAAGTACAAATATAGTTAATAATGCCATAGAATGCACACCGTAATAGTAAACTAAATGTAAAAACATTGAATAGCACTGAGAAAACCTTGAACAACAGAGAAAACTAACACTAACGCTATAGCACTACGAACCGCTCGCTAAAAACACTTTTTTTTTTTTTTAAAAATGAGTTTTAAGCAGAGGGAAAAAAATTAGCATTTGAAAAATCCGTAATTTAATAAACAACCAAGAAAAGTAACATTGCAAGAATGCACTCGGCAGTGTGTCTGTGTGTCTCTCTCTCCCTCTGTCTCTCTGTCTCTCTCTCTCTCTCTCTCTCTCACGCCTGTGTGTCTCTCTCTCTCTCTCTCTCATGTGCCTGTGTATGTGTGTGTGTGTGTTGTGTCTCTCTCTTTCTCTCTCTCGCATGCCTGTGTATATGTGTGTGTGTGTTTGTGTCTCTCTCTCTCTCTCTCTCTCTCTCTCTCACTGAACCTTTGCGGCCCCGCGCATTCGCACTTCACCAGAAGATACACACACGGACACCTGGACGCACACAAGGGTTTTATTAAAGAGGATAAAACTTTATTGTCCCCAGGGGCAAACTTGGCTTTTTTACAAAAGTTATTTAAATAAGTAACTACATAAATAGATAGATAAATATACACACACATCACAATGACTAAAAAGAGAGAAAATATACTCGGCAAAAAAAGAAACGTCCTCTGACTTTCAACTGTTTTTACTTTCAGTAAACTTAATGTGTAAATATTTGTATGAACAGTAAAAGAGTCAACACCATAAGACATAAACTAAAAATGTTTCACAATGTGTCCCTGAATGAAGGGAGGCTCAAAATCAAAAGTACCAGTCAGTATCTGGTGTGGCCACCAGCTGCTTGAAGTACTGCAGTGCATCTCCTCCTCATGGACTGGACCAGATTTGTCAGTTCTTGCTGTGAGATGTTACCCCACTCTTCCACCAAAGCACCTGCAAGTTCCTGGACATTTCTGGGGGAAATGGCCCTAGCCCTCACCCTGCAATCCAACAGGTCCCAGATGTGCTCAATGGGATTGAGATCCGGGTTCTTCCACTGCGAGGATGATCAGCTGTCCTTCCTGTCTCCCTGTAGCGCTGTCTTAGGCGTCTCACAGTGCGGACATGGCAATTTATTGCCCTAGCCACATCAGCAGTCCTCATGCCTCCCTGCAGCATGCCTAATGCACGTTCACGCAGATGAGCAGGGACCCTGGGCATCTTTCTTTGGGTGTTTTTCACAGTCGGTAGACAAGTCTCTTTAGTGTCCTGCGTTTTTAGAACTGTGACCTTAAATGCCTACTTTCTGTAAGCTGTTAAGGTCTTAACGACCATTCCACAGGTGCATGTTAATTAATTGATTATGGTTAATTGAACATGCATGGAAAACATTGTTTACACCCTT
This sequence comes from Polypterus senegalus, assembly GCF_016835505.1. Taxonomy (NCBI): domain Eukaryota; kingdom Metazoa; phylum Chordata; class Cladistia; order Polypteriformes; family Polypteridae; genus Polypterus; species Polypterus senegalus. The sequence goes on from NC_053168.1 coordinate 112,721,302, forward strand.
TACAATGAAGATCTATAAAGTTATTTGGATTTTTAAAACATTATTGTTGAAATACACAGTCCTGAAAAAGGGACGTTTCTTTTTTTGCTGAGTATATAATGGAAGACTATTATGCAGGCCTACTGCTGTTGGTGTAAAGGAGCCCCCATAGCATTTCTTGCCACATCTGCTGAATAGTTTGTTGGCTGAAAGTCCTCAGTATTCATGTGTCAGAGAGAATATATGCAGTATTGTTCATAATGGCACTCAGTTTTGTTTGAATTCTCTCCTTCGCTACGACCTCTGGGGGTCCAGAGTGCATTCTGCAACTGACCCTGCATTTTTAATTAACTTGGTGATTTGGTGGGCTTCTCTTGAAGTGATGTTATCAGCTCGGCACCCAACAGCATAGAATATCACACTGGCCATCAGAGTTTTAAAAGATGTGGAGAATGTCACTTCCCACATTGCCAATGTATATTTGTATAATGGTTTGAGGTATGAAGGCAAATATGTACACTTCAGGTCAAAATTTTTAAAACACCTCTGTTTTTCTGTTTTTTCTTCAAATGTAATCAGTTAAAATACAATGAATAACCTAAAATGGTGAAAAGGTAAACAGTAAACTGCCAGAGGTTTAAATTTAAAGTTTAGTTTAGTAAAAACTGAACAAAAAAAAAAATTTCAGAATATTAAAAATGGGCCTTCTTCAGGGAACAACTAATAGGTTACAACCTGCAAATGTTCTGCAGCAATTAAAGTCAACTAAAGTAAATTAAGCCTTGCAAGTTGAAACAAACAATTTGCAAAGGTGTCCCAACATCTACTTATTACTTAGAAAACATCTGCCGTCTTTAAAGCAGAATTGCAACAGACTATTGTTGCTAAACTCTCTGAAGTACTACTTGGACAACATTCAAGTGATAATGGCAAGAAAATGTCAATTAACAAAGCAAATGAGATGGAGCATTATTACCTTAGAAATGTAGGCCTTTGATTTAGAGAAACTGCAAAGAAAATCAAAATGTCAGTGAGTACAGTGGTGTCCTACACAATCCAAAGGCAAATGGAAATTGGAAGCAACTCTGATAGGAAGAGATCTGGCAGACCCAAAGTCACAAGCCAATCAGAAGACAAGTTTCTGAGGGTCACCAGCTTGCGTGATTGGCGCCTCACAGCACAACATCTTCAAGCAGAGCTTAACAGCGGTCGACAAAAGTAAGTCTCAGTTTGTACTGTGAAGGGGAGACTTTGTGCTGCAGATGTGGCAGGGCGAGTGACAGTAAGAGAGCCATTCCTTAAAGGACAAAATAGGGCCTTGAAATACCAGCTGTGGACTACTGAAGACTGTCTTGTGGGCCGAAGAATCAGTTCATCATACAGGGTGTTTGTATGCTGTCAGCTTAGTGAAAGGATTGTTCCTAAGTGTGTGACACCAACTGTCAAACACGAAGGAGGAAGTGTGATGGTCTGGGTATCTTTTGCTGGAGGCAGAGTTGGTGACTCGCATAGAGTGTGGCATTCTGAATCAAAAGGGTTACCACAGTTTGGCTGTTATATCATCAAAAGGTGGCTACTTTGATGAATACAAAATTTGAATAAAGTTTTGTACACTTAATGATTCCTTGACTTATTTTTTTATTTGCCAATGTTTATTTGTTCTGTGCTTTGATTTCATGAAACATTAAGACATTAAACTGTGTATTTCCATTAAAACTGAGGTGTTCTAACACTTTTGACTGGTTGTGTATATGTTTTTGAAATGTTGTCTCTTTTGCTAATGTTGGCTAAAATGCAAGTGCACCATCTATCTGCACCACATATGTGACAAACATTCATTTCTCTGCTGCAATGAATGAATTCCATAATTGCCATTATTCTTTCCCGGGTGGGAACCATGGATGCCACTTCTTTGTTTAATGTGGTTTCATGAATGAATGCTTGTGCTTAACAATGTATACATTAATCAGCCATAACCATTAAAACCACTGACAGGTGAAGTAAATAACATTGACTATCTTGTTACAATCGCACCTGGCAAGGATGGGATATATATTAGGCAAAAAGTGAACCGTCAGTTCTTAAGGTGATGTATTGGATGCAGAAATAATGGGCAAGCAGAAGGAATCTCAGCAGCTCTGACAAGGGCCAAACTGAGTTTGCTAGACAACTGGGTCAGTGCATCTCCAAAATGGCAGGTCTTGTGGGGAGTTCCCAGTATGCAGTGCTTAGTACATACCAAAAGTGGACCAAGGAATTACAACTTGTGAACTGGCGACAGGATCATGGCTGCCCAAGACTCGTTGCACTTGGGGAGTGAAGGTAGCCTGTCTAGGCCAGTCTACACAGAAAAGCTGCTGAAAAACCGAAAGCTAACAATGAAAGAATGGTGTCCGAGCACACAGTGCATCACAAGCCTGTTACAGATGGTGCTGCTTAGCCACAGACCAGTCAAAGTACCCATGCTGACCCCTGTCTGGTGTGGACAGTGCCTACAATAAGTATATCAGCATCAGAATTATACCACAGAGCAACAGAAAAAGGTGGCCTGACCTGATGAATCACATTTCCTTTAAGATCATGTGGAAGGCCATGTGCGTGTGGGTCATTTTATCTGGGGAAGAAATGGCAGCAGGGTGCATTATGGGGATAAAGGTAAGTTGGCAGCGGCAATGTGATGCTCTGGGCAATGTTCTGTTGGAAAACCTTGAGTCCTGGCATTTATGTGGCTTTTACTTTAACATGTACCCCCTACCTAAAGATTGTTGCAGACCACCCCTTCATGGCAATGTCATTCCCTGATGGCAGTAACCTCTTTCAGCAAGATAACGCACCCCTCGGCACTGTGAAAATTTGTAACCAGGAATGGTTTGAAGAATGTGACAAAGAGTTAAGTGTGTTAACTTGGTCTTCAGGTTCCCCAGATCTCCATCTGATTGAGCATCTCTGGGATGTGCGGAGAAAACAAGTCTGATCCACGGAGATCCCACCTCACAACTTACAGGACTTTAAGGATCGGCTGCCAATTCCTTGGGTCCAGATACCATAGGACGCCTTCAGAGGTCTTATGGAGTCCGAGCTTCAACAGCTCAGTGCTGTGTTAGCAGTATGAGGGGCGATCTACTCAAGTATACACAGATATGATTTTAATATTAAGTGCTAATCTTTTATTCATCCTTTTTCTTTAATTTTATAAACCCGTGTACTGTATTGTAGGGTTGAGGGCAGAGATTCGCCATGCACATGTGCTCACAGCACAGCCACATTTGCTTACACTGGGAATACTTAGTGCACAGGGAAAACCGATAAACCACACACAAACAATGGCTGAACAAAGGAGTTTATCTGAACAAGACTGCTTACCTGTCTGTACAGAAGAATGGAAACCTCATTGCTATCTAAATAAAATTCAGTGTCGGACACATTATCTGTTCGAAATCCATTCCCTCTAGGATGTCTTGCTTTACATCAAAGTCATTCTGATTATAAAGCACTTCCATGTCAACTAGAAGCATGTTAACCACTGCACTGGCTTACGTTTTTAATTAATTTACTTTAAGAGTAAAGGGATTGACGTTTGCTTGGGTTGCTGGGCTGTACTCGTGTTCTCCAATATTCATGTCTTCAGTAGGCTCATGGCTTTTTATTTTGTGCCTATGCAGCTTCAAAGCAGTTTGCAGAAGAGGTTCTGAAGGCTCACAACGAGAAACGAAAGAATCACGGGGTGCCCACCTTGACTCTGAGCAGTAAACTCAACAGGGAAGCACAGCAGTGAGTTGTTTTGTTTTTTTTCTTTTATTTACCAGTAGTCACCTTTCTTGATTTTTGTTCATGTGTGTAAATTTAGTTAGTTACACTGAAATTTTCTATGTTGTAATTTTACTTCTCTAGTCAATTAAAAGACTGAATGGTCTGTACTTTTTACAGTAATTTATTTGTTCAAGGCAGATTATAACAGATATCCATAAATGTTTGCATATCGTTCCAGTTAAATGAGAATATTTGAGATGTAAAACCGTTTCTATTCTTTATTCTCTAGAATTACATAGAAATATCTTTGACAATCTGTGAGTCACAGAATAAAAACGAGACATTGTCTGACCAGGCAGTTTGAAATGCAAATGTATGCTTTTAAAAATACCTTGCAGGTCAGGTGGAGTGGCAGTTCCAAACTGTCCCTCTGCGAGCTGGGAGTGTTTGAATGGGTGGGCTTTGCAGAGAACCTGAGCTTAGTCCAAGGCCTCCCACCCAGTGCTGCGGAGATATGCACTAAACCTCCTCACAAATCCTAAAATCTTTTAAGTGGGTGTCATATTTTTTTTTTTTTTTCTTCTGCAGGGTTGGCTATGGTGCTGTAATATCCATTTAGTCATTTGTGATTCTTGATCCAGTAACGATTCAGGCTTTTCTGTCAATGTCCGTTCTTAATGTTTCATCCTTAATGATCTGGTTTCTGGCTTTTAGTACTATGCCCTAAAACCAAACAGTCTCTATATAATGTAGTACATTTCATGGAGAACACTATTTAAAAGTATGTTAGACAACAGCAATGAACTTTTCTATTAAAAGCTCAAGAACCTTTTCTAAATTATTGTACTTTCATTATCTTCATCTTCTTTTGGTTGCTCCCATTAGGTGTTGCCACAGCGAATCATCTTTTTCCATATCTTTCTGTCCTCGTCATGTTGCTCTGTCACACCCATCACCTGCATGTCCTCTCTCACCACATCCATAAACCTTCTCTTAGGCCTTCCTCTTGCCTGGCAGCTCTATCCTTAGCATCTTTTTCCCAATATACCCAGCATCTCTTCTCTGCACATGTCCATACCAACGCAATCTCGCCCCTCTGACTTTGTCTCCAAACTGTCCAACCTGAGGCTGTAATGTGCATTATTTTAGTTTCTGCTGCATGCAAAGCATTACCACTATGTCGATACTATAAACTTCATAATGAAACTTCAATCTACACACATGATGGCCATCTGTCTAATACAGGATGTGACCCCCTTTTGCCTCCAGGCCAGTATGAATTCTTCAGGGTACTGAAATGGAAGCATCTTTGGGATTTTGGTCTACACTTTGATAACATCACACAGTTTCTGTAGACCCTTGTCTGCACATTCATGTGTGAACCTCCTCTTCCACCTCATCATAAAAGGATCTGGACTGGAGTGGACAGTCATGTTCATGGAAGCAGGCTGAAATGATGTGTGATTTTAGACTTGGCTGTGGTCAGAAATGCACTTATGTAGCAACTATGGAACTTAAGTGGCATTCAGTTGGTGTTAAAAGTTTTATTGTGTGCCAAGGAAACATTTCTCATGCCATTGCACTGTGCTGTTGACAAAAGAACCCGAGCCATTGACAAAGGATTGAATAGATCCACGGGTTTATGCTATTTAAGCCAAATTCTAACTCTTACCTACATGTTACAACAGAAATCAAGATTTGTCAGACCAGGAGACATTTTTCCAATGTTTGATCACCCAGTTTTGGTGGTCATATGCTATCTGCAGTGGCACCTTTTATGTTTAACTCGGAAGACTGGAACCTGGAGTGGTCTTTTGTTGCTGTAGCCCATCTGCTCCAAGGTCCAATGTGTTCTGCATTCAGAGCTTCCCTTTTGCACACCATTGTTGTGAAGAGCTGTTAATTGAAGTGTTTGTGGCCTTTTCTATTTATTTGAATAAGTCTGGCCATTCTTTGTTGACCTCGGTCACTGACCAGACTTTTTTATACCTACAGAATTTCACCTCACTGGATTTGTTTGTTGTATCAATTTCTGTAAGTCTGTAGGGTGTGAAATTCTAAAGTTTCTAGATGTGAAGCCACGTCTAACACCAAACACCACTGCCTGATGGCACAATGAAACCTCACCACCATGTCTGGTTGGCAGATAATTTATACAATCTTCTTTCTTTTGTTGATTTTCGTTACTCCTTTCAGTGCTTTTCTGCTTTTTAAATTTAGAAATATTAGTCCATTTCATAAGGGGTAAACTATTAAAATTTGTACAAAGAAAGTTTAATAATCCTATTTTTAAGGAGGTGGGTCTTCAGATCAAATTCTTGGGTGTAAATGAGTGTCTTCCATCTTTTTTTCCAAAGTGGTTAATTTAGCAATATTTTAATAAAAATACAAGTGTTTGGGATGGGGTGTGTGTGTGTGTGTGTGTGTGTGAGTGTGCAACTGGATGACTTCACATGTGGATTATGTAACATGAATAACTGGATTTTTTTCCATGGACTTTTTGATATTGTTTGCTCTTGTCCAGTGTTGTTCACCATAGATGCCTTTTCAAACAGAAACATGATCTCTGTTCTTCATGAAAATGTAAGATTAAAAATTTTTCACACCTTCACTACAAATTACATGGTGTAAGTAAAAAAAATATATATAATTTTTATGTGACACATTTCTTTAGAGAAAGTGGTTGCCAGTGCAGTCACAAAAGAAATATGCAATTACACTTTGGAAAGTTTGACATTTGTTTTCCATGCCTGTACAATCCCCTTAGCTCTTCAAGAAATGTGTTTAACTTTTGTTTTCAATTTACTTTAGCATATTTCAATTTTCATACTGCAAAACAATAACATAAATGAAATATATAATTAGTTAATTGTCCTATACCAATTGCTCCAGTATTGCGGTCCATATGACTATGCCCTGTTATAGGTTGGTATCTCCCATTGCAACCTGAGTAGACGCCAGCCCACCATGATCATAAGATTGGTTTCACTGGTTTAGAAAATAGATGAATGGATATTTTGAGAGACAATTAAATTAACCATTTGGAACATTGATTTTTTTTTTGCTGTTCATCTTCCATGTGTTTGTTCAAAAAAAGATCTCCTAAATCAAGTAGTCTTTTTGCAGTGTTGGCACATTTAATTTGCCTTTTGCCCCATTAGCACAATCATCCAACTGTTTCTCTGGCATTCAGTTTTTACATCCTTGCAGGTGTTGGGTATTGGCATCACAAAACCTTGTATTCGGAACCTCGGGAAAATTAAAAACGTGGAAGAAAAAAATGAAATAACATGAAAACCTTCAGTAATTCCTTAAGCTGCATTTTTGTTTCATATATCTATTACACTTATTTCTTAGGTTAGATTAGATTAGCGAAATTCAGATGTATACAGGACCAAAAAACAAGGATACAGACTCACATGGCGAACTATTCAGCAATTCAATCACTCAATTGATAAGTAAATAAAAATGATCTTAATTAGTACAACGGGTGGAAGCATTGACTTGCCTGATAGCAGTTGGCAGAAAAGACCCCCAGAGGCACTATATAGCCCACTGTGGTGGAATGAACCTGTGGCTAAGAGTGCTCCAAAAGAGCGCCACCTGGAGGGGATGAAGGGGATTTTTCATGATTTAATCCAATTTTGCCACCATCCTCTTTTCTAAAACTGCCCCGAGTGTGTCCAGGGCTCGCCCTGTGATGGAGCAAGCTTTCCTGATATGTTTGTTCAGATGTTGTGCTTCTTTTGAGCTCGGGTTGCTTCCCCAGGAGACTGCAGCATAGAACACCACACTGGCTACTGTGGACTGGTAGAACACTTCCAGCACCTTGCTGCATACATCATAAGATCAGAGTCTCCTTAGCAAGTACAGTCTGCTCTGGCCCTTCCTGTCTAGTGCCACAGTCTTGTCAGACCAGTCACGTTTGTTGTTTATGTGAACCCTCAGGTATTTGTGGAAATGGTGCAGAGCTACATCCTCCTCCTGAATGGTGACTGGTCTCTGAGGCTCCTTGGCATGCCAGTCCACCACCAGCTCTTTTGTCTTGCTGATGTTGAGTTGGAAGTTGTAGCCCCTGCACCACAAGACCAAGTCCTCCACAGCCTTCCTGTACTCTGACTTGTCTCCATTAGTTATGCAGCCTATGATGGATGAGTTATCTGAAAATGTCTGTAGATGACAAGTGCTGGTATTGTGCTTGAAATCTGTTGGGTGGAGGGTGAGCAGGAAGGGAGACCAGACAGTTCCCTGAGGTGCTCCAGTATTCCACCACACCATTCCTGACACACAGTCCCTCAGCCTCACAAACTGCCGTCTGTTGGGCAGGTAGTCCAGGATCCAGGAGACTGTGGGAGCATCAAGATTCAACACCTTGAACTTTTTCCCCAGTCGATGTGGCAGATTGGTGTTAAAAGCACTGGAAAGGTAAAACAAATTTCTTTAGGATCTCCCTGCTGGGATTGAAATAAAGCCTGTCTGTCCATTTTCAGGAGAAAATGTGTCTATATAAAGAAAACAAAGGGGGTGCAGCTTTGTAGACAATCCTTAGAAATTAAAAATACAGTGGCACTCTATGGCATATGGAAAAGTGAATAGTTTAAATGTAAAGAAGGGATCCATTAAGACTACACTTGTTGATCCTATGAATACAGCAAACACGGAGAATTGAACAGGGTTGGGGTGCCAAAGGTAAAACTTACTTAATGAGGGTGAAGCTGTAAACATTAGAGCACAGCAACAGCACACCAATAGTCATGACTGCAACACCAAGCAACAGAGCTTCTTCAAGGTGGTCTTCAGACAAACTGATGGTGAGGTAGCAGCCATGTAGGTGAAGAGGACTGAGAAAGGGAATGGAGAAATGAGTGGAGCCAGAGCAAGAGCAGTGGTCATCATTTGGTCTTCAGTGAAGCTCTGGAGAAAGATGATCGATCGATGCATGCCTCCTTAACTTAACCCCTGGAACAGACACTTCACACCTTCGTCATTCAGACTTGCAGCCCAATCATATCATAAGAAATGTTAAATTGCAGGGAACAGATGTTAGAATCAAAACTGGAAGAAAAATCTGAAAGTAAGCCAATAGCATGAATTTAAAAGTCTGGATGACTTGTGAAGTGTAAGAAATGTTAAAAAGTTGGTCAGCTTCTTAATAAACACTAAGGTGATACTTTCAAAAGTACATTGTTTTATATTTCTAATCTGTAACTTGTATACAAATAAAGATTACCACAGAGTAACCCAGTGTTAGGCACTGGGCAAGTGTGGCAACACTGTGAAATTCTTGTCCTTCACATGTCGCCAAAAAATTGCTTTATGTTGCAGATATGCAGAAGCCCTGTCAAGAACCAGAGTCCTGAAACACAGTGATGATTCCAGTAGGGGTCAGTGTGGAGAAAACCTAGCATGGGCATCCTATGACGAGCCAGGTAAGGACAGTTGAAGCTGATGGGAGTTGCGGGTAGCCATGTTATACAGATAACATGTTAGGCCTTAGATATTAGGCCTCTAGAACATCCTCTTCTCATGACTCTGGGCTAAATTGAGCAGCATTGTTGGAGGATGGATGGAAATATTTTATATAATTAGGCGTGTTTCATGCTGCGTAAACATTTTGGTTTGTGTCTCTTATTGGTAGTGTATTTTCAACTCTTCTGGAAATATGCAAGTAAGAATTTCATTGTTGTCTGTACACATGACAATAAACTTGAATTTGAAATTGTCTTGAGCTTACGGCTAGACAGAGATATCCTATACTCTTCGTACTTCAGGATTATGACTTGTTTTACTCTGTTTAGGTTGACAATATAAGCCATAATGCATTTTAAAGTTCATTTTCTGTATTTATTGTTGGGATAATTTAATTACAATGTACATATATAGATTATAAAGTATATTGTGTTACATTTTAAAAGCCTCCATCTAACTGCCATATTCAAATAAAAGAGAGAAGAAAGGGCAAAGACACGATGTAGAGTTGCTATAAATTATATGTTTATTTCCTTTGAAGAACTTGCACATTTGATCTTTTTAACGGTTACTCAAGGTCTAAGAAGGATACCACTTTGTTCTTCGCTTTAACATAAATTGGGACTTTCATTCTCTTAAACTTCTAGGCAAGGAGGTAGCAGAGAGATGGTACAGTGAAATTAAAAATTACAACTTTAGAAGTCCTGGATTCTCTTCAGGAACAGGTGAGTCAGCTTTGTGTTTTATTTGAAAATGTTCACAATTTTACCATCCACGGTTTCCTCTTTTATTTTCAAACCTTTAAATGTGTGTGGGGTAATTGAAGCAAGAAAAAAGGCTGAATGCTACTGTCTAGTCCTCACAGGTTTAACAAATTGGTTTGGTTGAAAGCATCAGATGCAGCAGCTTTGACTTTGAAAGTGCCGACTTTATGGATTTTTAGTTTTTTCTAAAATTTAAAATTTATGTGTTTGTCTGGCAAATCCACACCAATGAACCTTTCTCTGTCAAACTTTGCACATATTTCCAATTTCTACAGAGAAATACCATAAGGCAAGATTTGCACTGAAATTTAGCTGGTGTGCCCACCCTAGGCAGCGCTGCTTAGTGCCCTGCCAGGTAGTGCTGGACACCACTGCTAGTTATATATCGAGTGTGTATGTATGTGTGTGTGTGTGTAAATTAAATAAAAATATTTAATCAGCCAGGATAGTGTGTCTCGCCGGCAAGCAAGACAATTTCAAGGGAGATCTTCAGTATATTGGCATTAAGATCTGAATTTTGTTTTCTTATTTGTGAGCTTGATAAGGCATTTCCCCTTGCTATTTCCTTACCTCTATTGCTCAAAGTATTGGAGACAGTGCACACGAGGGATGGAAACCTAACGTATCTTCACAGTATAAGAGGAAGAACGTAAGAATTTTGTTAACAAAGCAAATCTATAAAAGCCTTTAGGAACAATGACATCAGCGCTAACCGTAGTGGCTTATGCATGTAAGAAACGCAGCTAAAAGGATAGTTGAACAAGGCATAAGGGCACATAAGGTTCCCTTTTGCCTTATTAGTAATATTTTCTCTAATAATTTGATTATTTTAGCAGTATGATAATAGTTAGGGAAGAAGAGTGAAATATGGTAATAATGGCAAGATGAAATCGAAAGGGAAGTCTGCAATATTTTCCGATTTTTATTTTAGAAAGTTTTTAAACCTAATGGTTAATTGGTGGTGTGACCAGTAGGGGGCACTCTCGAGTCAACTCTTCACTTAAAATGACCCACAAACACCACACAGTCCAGTTTTTATTTGTTGAAAGGAGGGTTCTAGGGAGGTACAGGGCACAGGTTATTTAAAGATAAAACATTAAACACCACTTCAGAGCATATTGCTGCAATACATAATATTCTGCCCCGGGCTTGCCTTCTCCTCTGTGCTCCAGCCCACCCAAAGGTGCTGCCATTTTTTTTTTTTTCTCTCCTCTTTCTCCACGTTCTTGGCAGGCAAGCTGTTAGCTGTAAGCTAAATGTAGCTGAGCTCTTTATTGGTATTCTGTTGATTTGCTTTCATTTTATGACCACTGGACCGCATTACTTATGCTAATCTGCTTAAAGCACAAACATGCAATACCAACAGGAATTTGTAACTTTTGGGAAATGTTCCTCAGTAGTGTTTTTTTTTTTGATGAAGCAATCATGATATTTCTCTGGAGAAAATCTCTAAAGCGTGGATGGTTTTCTTGATGCAGCTCAACCAATTTTTCCTCCATCTCATTTATCCACAGACATTTTTCAGTAATGTTTGCAAAATGATGAACATGGAGTTGCTTTTTAGTTGGAACTGAAACGCATAATTGGCTTGCATGACCTGTGAAATGTGAAAAACTCAAGCATATTGAAAAAAACATCAGAGTCCATAAGCCACTTGGATGGGAATGGAATGTATCTCATACTCCTTGCAAAAACTTTAGGACCTTTTGTGACATTCTCGCAAGTTTGTGCTGATTTGAAATGCCTCTTGGGAGCTTGCAACACGAGCTAAAATTATATAGCGTATGCCTGATCTTAGGTGGCTCATGTATGATATCCTTGGCTCTACAAAACAGCTACAGACGGGCCTGGTCAAAATTCAGATTTGGGTTCATATGTGTGTCTGATCGGACTTGCATTTTCACATTTTTAGCTGTCACTCCTCAGCTTTTAAATCTAACCAGTACATCATTTTAGGTGGGTGAGAGTCCAAGGGACACATTGGTTACATTTATTTTTTAAATGTTAAATCAATTTTTCCCATTTTTTTTTCTCATTTTGTTTGCTAAGGTCAACTGCAACTGGAAGAGTGTGGCATATGACATCACTTGGTCAAAGATGTAAACGGCAGCTTTGTTCACATCCTGGTTTGTCCAAGTTTGTGAATACTCACAAAACACCACTTGTTACCGTTCTTCTAGTTAGGGTCTCTTCAGTTTTGGACTACGAGTTATATCTTTCAGTTTGGCTACATGCAACTCTTCTGGCATCTGAGCCTCTCACTGTGTTATTTTTACTACTATTTTGTTTTCACAACCTTGCTTTTTTAAGATTTTTTTTTTTCTTCCTTTGGTTAGTTTTCTGACTTTGTTTTATCACCTTGTTCAAATTACAAGCGTCACTCAGTGCAGTCATACAATTTGGCAGATGTAAAGCCATCACCATGCATGGGCTGTTGCCGTGGCTGGGATTGGCCACATTCCCTTAACTGGCCGGGAAGCCAATCTAATGGAGAGATCGGGGAGGCTCCATTTCAAGGCTGTATGCTCCCCCAACCCTCTAGATGGCAGTATTCCTGCGCTTCGGGACGCATTCAGATACCCACAGGGGGTGCTGCAGGGAGTTATGCTCCTTACTTTATGGGACGTCCGATTGACCCTGAAGAACCATCAGGCGATGTCCTAGCACTGGAAGTATTCTAAAGTCCAAGATAAAAGGAGCTGCTCATCCAGCGGCCTCATGCATAACGCTGTGCCTAGAATTCACATTAAAACCTAGCGTACAGACAAAAGTGGAAATGTGCGTATGCACAAAAAATCCAGATGCATAAATCTGTGCATACACCAACTTCCACGTTTTTTCCACTCCATAAATCCTGGTCAGCATGAAAAATAACGCTCGTGCATGTGCCTGTCGCTCCACTCTGACTCCTCCCAGAATTACAATCAATCAGTATAAATAGACCCTTATGTTTTGTGTTCAGTGAAAAGACAATGGCAAAAACACTGGGGAAAAATTTCAGCAAATACCAAGTAGAGGCAAGGAAAAATATACTATTTGTTGGTTTAAGCAGTGATATAAACAACAAAAGGAAGTTGATCGAGTGACAGAGTGGTGGAGAAACTTGAAAGTTCAAGTTCAGAAAGTCGCACAGTGCCCGAAATGAATAAGAAGTGGTCAGGTATCAAAGTCGCAGTGAAAAGGCGAGTCTTAGCCCACCGTCTGAGTGACATATGAAAGCTTATTAGGGTACAGAGAAAAGGAAAAAAAAATTAGGGACACAGTGTGGGGGTAAAAAAAGGTTGAAATTTCCACTTTAATCACGTAGTTTATTTTGTCATTAAAGCAGAACATCATAAACTTCATCTTAAAATCGTTTAATAGTTTCTCAAATGCCATTGTCACTAAAGTAGCACGTTAAATGCTTCATATTCAGTATTCTATGTACTGTTACGTGTGTGACTCAGTATGTGCTTCTTAAATGGGCTTTCTCTTACGCCGACAGGACACAATACATTTACATTCATGATGTTACAACTCTCTCTGAACAATTTAAATACTACGATGTATACTTGATAACATTTTCATGATGATAGAAATTAAAGCATCTATAAAACATTGAGGCACATTGGCGCATTGATAGCGACGAGCTGGCACCCCTTTCAGAGATTGTTCCTGCCTCCTACAAGATGCTTGCTGCCCTGTGTACGACCCTCAATAAAATAATTTATTGCAGCAGTACTGTCTTTTTCAAACGTAATAATCCCCGATTCCTGTCTTTCCTTTTCTTTCTCCAAATAACCAATCACCAATCAGCTGTTTAATAAATGTCAAACCATCTGTAAGCTTAGAACGCTGATTTTTCAAAATTTTTAACGAACATTGAAATATCTTCATAGTACCTATTTAATTATTCCATCCATCTATCCATCCAGGGTCACGCCAGTCCCAGCAAGCATACAGAGCGTGGCAGGAACAATCCCTGAATGGGATGCCAGCTCATCTGATGCTGCGCCACCTAGTCCTCTATATTTAATCATTAACAATATACATTATTTAACAAGGCGCTATATGGGCTCCTGACCCAACACAGATGGACACGGAGGCACATTGAAATAAATACTTTTATTTATCTTCACCTGTGGGGCACGTCTTCCCCATAATCCCCACAGATGCAACACAGTCCCAAATGTAAATAAAGCACCACCAAAACACACCACACACCTTCCTCTTCTTCCAACACTCCTCCTCCAAGCTTTGTCCTCCTCCTGACTCTGACCAATAAGTGGTGGTTGCTGGCTCCTTTATTTGGCACCCAGGTGTGGTGAAATTAGTGCCCAGAAGGGGCTAGCAGCTGCTGCTGCAGCACCACCTGGTGGCGCCTGCAGAACCCAACAGGGTTGCACCAACCTCCAACCCCCATCTTTAAAATGCTATCAAGAGATCCACAAAGATAGTGCCTGGAAATCTAAATAGATTTAGAAGCCAGTTGTAATCATCTGTAAATATGCACGCTCAATTGAATTGAATTCCTTTTTTGTTGTTGTATGGTACAATGAGATTCAATATGAAAATCCTCCATAAACTTATTTTCCTATAAAATGGTAAAAATAACAACAGCAATAATAATAATAATAATAGGATAAAAAAAACGGTGAATAATATACAATATGAAAGGATAAGTGTCTCAGGTTGTGCAATATTATAACTGTAGTGCAAGTTTACAGTGAGGTGATTATACTTATGTACAAATAGTTCTATCGGGAGCACTTGATGGACTGATTGAGTGTGTTTAGAGCTCCTGGGATGAAACTGTTTCTGAACAGCGAGGTCCGTACAGGAAAGGCTCTGAAGCGTTTGCTGAATGGGGGAAAGTTCAAATAGACTGTGCGCATGGCTGAGGCAGCAGGTGCTAGAAGCTCTATCCCGATATTTCTCCCTGCCCTTGACACAATTTGCCATAGAGCTTTACGATCAGCTACTGTAGAGCTTTGATTCCACACTTGGATACCGTGGGTTAAATACTCAGCGGTGCACTGGGAATAAGAATGCTAAAGCAGCTATAGTATTTGGAATAGTTTGGCCATTCTGTGTACCATTGTTTGGTTACGGGTTGATTACAATCCGATGCCTTACACTGAAATTAACCGCATATTGTTAATTAGTTTATTTGATAAAGCCGCGTCAGGGATGTGAAATAAAAAATGGAGAAACCACACAGGAACAGTAGCACTGCTTTTGACGCTGGGTGCCGCCAGTTTGCAAAACTGAGCGGAGAACTTGCATATTCATGGGATTGACCTGGCGTGAAAATGTGTGTGGCTTTACGCCAAGTTTAGTTTATATACATCGCGATTTTTTTGCGTACGGACCATTTATACATGAGTCCCCAGGTGAGCTGGAGTCGGATATGGAGGATGGACAAAGCACACCTGGAAGGAGGGGAAGAGAAGAGAGGAGAATTGTGTTGTTTTTATGCTACTTTTTAAGCCTTTTCAAAAGGTATTAGTGAAAATAAACCTTTTTTTATTACTAGTATACTGTGCAGTTGTGTCAGGGGTATGGGGTGCTGCAGTGCCCCCTAGTGGTCACACAGGTAAACTTTCATGCAAGTCTTTCAGGCTAGAAAATGCGCCTCATTAGAAAGACTTGATAGCCAGGATGGACTGGTCATTGTCCATGACTAGACTGAGTACAGAAGGCAAAGAAAATGTAAGAGGATGTCGGGTTGTTTAGTACACAAAGTCAAGTACTTGCACTATAAAGAGGTTGGTTATGCTTCAGTTGTATGACACACTGGGTGCAGTTTTGGTATCTTATCAGACAGACATGACAGTGCTTGAGAAAATCCACAAAGGAACAGCTAGACCAACTCTGACTATAGGACATGAACAATGAAGAGAGACTGACAAAGTTTAATATTTATGGCTCAGAGTGTATCAAGATTTAGAGGAGACATATTAACAGTTATGAAGGAAGTTAAACAGCTGTTACTTTAAAATCTGCTCTTCAACAAGCACATGGGAGTGCTGACAGGAGATGTTGAAAGGTAAATATGCTTTTGTAAGTATTTGTTCACTGGAGGACTTTGGATATACAGTATGGGGCACTTTGCCAAGTAGTGTAGCTGAGTATTGCACTTTGGGGAGCTTTAAAACTCAAATTAGCGATATTCTGGGAATACAAATTAAATTGAGAATGACTGGTACTGCTTGGCTGAGTTGTACTGTTCTTGTCAAAACTTTCCTTATGTTTTTCAATTGCACTGCTGCAAGGTTGAAAAGAATGTAAAAAAATGACTCTGCATATTGTAACCTGGAACTGCATGGTAATGACAATCAGAGTATAAAATCACTTTGTGATATAACATTTTGCTTAAAATACCTATGATGGTTCCACTACTCAACTACTGCTAATTTTACATTTGGTGGCACACTGGTTAGTTCTTAAGGGATGCAGGTTTAATTCTCATCCAAGTCACTCAGTGCTTCATTTAAAGCTTGTCAAAGATTTTCATTGAGAGTACTGAGGCCAAGCAATGTATTTGTGAGACTGTCACAAAGCCAGTCTTAAAAGCTCAACCTACTAAATGGCAGCAAGGGGTCTATGCAACTGTGATCTCTGAGAGCAGCTCTGGAGGTCTGCTCGGGATACAGTAATACAGTGAAACCATGAGCAACCTCACTATGGTGTAATATTGAGGCCTGAGCCACCAGAAGTGTTAAGGGTTATACAAAATACGAGCAGCTCTCATGGCAGAACCTTTGGCTTTATGCTTGTATTCTTGATATTGTGCAGTTCAACATGGTGTTTTAGTCTGATGGTTGAAAAGCTCAATTTTGTTCTCATCAGACCATAGAATGTTCCTCTACTTGACTTCAAAGTCTCCCATGTGCTTTCTGCCAAGCTCGGGTCAAGTTGCCCTGTACATTTAGTTAACGGTGACTTTCTCTTTGCCACTCTCTCTTGGAAATCTGTGAATGGTGCAGCACCTGGGCAACCGTTGTTTTCAGCACAATCTCTCGAGTTTAAGCTCCTGCAGCTTGTAACTCCTTCAGAATTATCAGAGGACTCTCGGTGGCCTCCCTCACGTGTCTTCTTGCTGATCACTCAGTTTTTGTTTGCGGCCTGCTGTTGGACGATTTACAGCTGTGCCTCACTCTTACCATTACTTATGGAGTGATTTAACTGGAGATTCAATGACTTTGATGTTTTCTTGTTTCCATCTCTGGACTTGTGATTTTCAATAATAATAATAATCAATTACATTTGCTTTTCTCACTACTAAAAAGAACTTCATTGAGTGGAGAGCCACTTCAACCACCACTGATATGTAGAATCCACCGTGGTGATGCAATGCCAGCCATTGTGGTGTAGTAGAAAGTTACTTGGAGACTGGGAAAGATTTGGGGAAAATGCCTGAGGAGCACTTCATTGACTGCATGGCTGTAGTGCTAGATGTAGAAAACGTGCATCTGGAGACTACCATCAGTGAATTTTACCTAAAAGTGGGTGGAAGATGTTTGTACATGCAGTATGTCTACACATACACACAATGCCCTCCTTAATGTTTGAGACAAGGACACATTCTTGCTTGATTTACCCCTCTGTTTCACAGTTTACAATTACAAATCAAACAATGCAGACGTGGTTAAGTGCAGATTTTCATGTTATTGTTTTTGTGTATATTTCAATTACAGCATGTAGAGATGATGACACTTTTTCTACACGGTACCCCCCATGTTTGATAATGTTTCTGTAAACACTATTTACTGCAGTTATGCCATGTAGTGATGCTCTAGTCAAAATGTCAGGACGATATGTAAAGTACCGTTACGCTGTGGCTATTGAGCTCTTCAATTGGTAATCGCAATTTTATCTTTCTCTTTTCTTTCAATGTCAAGTCTTCAGTTTCTTTTTCTTTCTCGATCATTCCATATGTATTTTTTTCTAATAAACGAGTAGAAATTGAACACTGCAACCCCAAATGGTTAAAGTGAATGGACCGAAGGAAACGGGAGGCAGGATTTTAGGAAGACACCCAGTGGGAGGAGCCTTTTCTCCAGTTAATTTCTCTGCTAATCACTACAAATGTTTTAGAAAGTTGTCCCCAGACGTGTGTTCTCATTTGAGAATCGCGTCTGGCCAATGAGACTAGTGTGGTTCTTATGATAAGCTCCCATTGATATGTAGCTGGTTCAAAGAAACATGTCGCTCAGCATGCCTCTTTAGGATTCATCTTTTGATTAGGCTGCTGGGTCACTCGTTACAGCCTTAGAATACACAAGGCCCCTTGTGTTACGCTTGGGGTGATGCTTACCCTCATGGAAATCTTATAGACCCCGCAGTAAGACTCCTGCTCACTGGCTTGGCCCGTCCTTTGTTTCTCTGTTAAATTTCTCCCATAACTAAACCACAATGAGCTATGATGCAACGGTATAACATTTTCAGATCCACTTAATTCAGTTTGTGGTTGGAGGGGGTTGCAGCCTATCCCAGCATTACTGGGAGCAAAGTGGTAAGCTGCCCCAGACCTCATGCTAATACTCTAACTCCACTCGCACAGGGCCAACGTGCAGTGACCATTTCACCTAACGAGCACATCTATGGGAATCCAGGGTGAAAACCTGAATTTCCCGAGGAAAACCCACACAGACACAAGCACAATGTGTAGACTCAACAGAACAACTGGGCGTGGGATTCATAACCGGTTTGTTGGATGCATGTGGCTGCTGCATCACTTGCCATGCCACCACCCAGTGCATGAACATATATTAGATACACATATAATAAATCTGTTGTTTTCTTAAGCGTTATGGTAGTTTCCAAATCTCCTCTGTTTTTGTTTGTTTGGGTGGAAACGGAAATTCAAAAATTCCATAAGTTTAAACCAGATTAGCTAAGATTTTTAATGTGTTTTTATGGTTTACAAATTGAGAACATCTTTACATTTTTTTTAGTTTTTTTGCTCCTTATTTCCCCACGTAGCAAGACCTGGACACACACAACAACTAGACCTTCCTGTAATGGAGCGATTTTTATCAGCAAGTTCCAATGCTTATGCTCATAATTTTAAAGCTTTGGGAATGGGGAATTTTGGCTGTGATTCCTGCTGAGAACAGACCGCCAGATGTATCTGACAATCAGGTCTAATGCAAGCTGAATGTATTTAATGCTGCCATAAATATTTATTTAAGGACTTGGAGTTACTAATTAGAGAGCTATGGGGAGCTTTGAGAAAATGGATAATGTAAGCAGCGGGATTTTATGATCCCTATTCCCCCCATCAGAAGAGCACCGACAAGTTGACGTCGACAGCTGCACTTAATTGCATCTAGAGGTTCAGTGATTCATTGTAGAAAAAGCTCACTGCTTGAAGTCCAGCCTGAACTTTCCTGTCTTCTTTTCTAGGGTGAAATAGCTGGAATTTGGTTACTCTGAGTTCACCGCTCAGGAATGAGCTTCAGCAGCCAATTTTTAGATCTGGGTCAGGACAAAAGAGGGGTTAATCGACTTTTGTCCAGTGTTTCGAAACAGTTTAAGCACAAAGTGTGTTCATTTGTAAGATGGCTAATATCCACCCATCAATTTTTAAACCTTCTTAACCAGTCTAGGCTTGCATTTTTGAGCACAACACTGGAAACGCCAAAAACACCAAGGTAGTGAATTGTGGGGCACATACTCTGGTGCCTACTCTCATTCACACCTAATTAACACAACCATCTCATCACTGGGAAATGGAAGGAAAATTTGTCCTGAGAGAAAAACCTACGTAGGGAGACTATTCACAGGCAGAGTTCAGTACTCAACTGCTGCTAATTTTACATTGGATGGCACACTGTTGCAGGGGTTAGCCCTTAAGGGATGCAGGTTTCATTCACATCCAAGTCACTCTACAGGTTTTGTGCATTCTGCCCATGTCTCGGGGGTTTCCTCTGAATGCACTGCCTTCCTTTCCCATGTCAAAGATGTGTGTGAGGTTAATTGGCTACTATAAGTTGGCCTAGTGTGAGCGATTGTGGGTGCGTGCATGATTTTTACCCTGCAATAGACTACCTTCCCACCCAGAGCTGGCTCCTGCGTTGAGCTCAGTTCTACAGGAAAAGCCTGGCAAAAATTTTCATTGAGAGTACTGGGGCCAAGCAATGTACTATGAGGGACTGTCACAAAGCTAGTCTTAAAATCTCAGCCTACTAAATGGCAGCAAGAGGTCTATACAACTGTGATCTCTATGATCATGGAAGGTAAGCTGAGAGCAGTTCTGGAGGTCTGCTCAGGACACAGTAATACAGTGAAACCATGAGCAACCTCACTGTGGTGTAGTATTATGCTGGCTGCAGGGACTCCGATGGAGGCCCGACCCACCTAAATTGTTAATGGTTATACAAAATATGACTAGCTCTCACGATAGTACATTTGGCTTTATGCTTGTATTCTTGATATTGTGAAGTACAACATGGTGGTTTAGTCTGATGGCTGAAAAGCTCAATTTTGGTCTCATCAGACCATAGAACTTTCCTTCACTTGTCTTCAAAGTCTCCCATGTGCCTTCTGCCAAACTCTGGGTCAAGTTGTCCTGTACATTTAATTAACAGTGGCTTTCTCCTTGCCACTCTCTATGAAAGCTGTGAATGGTACAGCATCTGGGCGACCTTTGTTTTCAGCACAATCTCTCGAGTTTTAGATCATGCAGAATTATCAGAGGACTCTCGGTGGCCTTCCTCATGTGTCTTCTTGCTGATCACTCAGTTTTTGTTTACGGCCTGCTGGTTGGACGATTTACAGATGTGTCACACTCTTACCATTACTTATAGAGTGATTTAACTGGAGATTCGATGACTTTGTTTTCTTGTTTCCGGCTCTGGGGGTTATTTTTCGTACATGGATTACTCGTTTAGCCGGATGTAATTGTTGACGATTTGGCCTAATCCTGGATTTGCCGGTTTTTTGAAACTCTTGCTGGATGTGTTGTCATAGCAGCACATCCAAATCCTCAAACCTGCTCCGAGCTCTATGTAAACATGGATTAGCTCACACACTTAATCAGTGTCCGTGCATGGAATTCATTCAGTCATGGTTTTGCCGTTCATGAATGTGCGACCAATTGATATCGGTGCGCAAATTATAAGAAGAGAATTTCGTATAGAGAGGGTTTTGCAATCGGCAAGACCCTTTATTGTTCCCGGATGAAATTATTTTCGAAAGATACCGCGTTAGTCAGGTGGGAATATTGTACCTCAAAGATTTATTATCACCTTATATTCGAAGTCAAACTCTGCCATGTCGGGCTCTTGCAACTACACAGACAGTATGCATTGCTTTGAGGTTTTTTGCAAGCGGCACTTTTTTACAGTACATGCTGTAGGCTATGCGGAAAATCTGTCTATAAAAGTGCAGTTTGCCAGGCAATTCGTAAAGTCTGTCTCTGAAATATTTCCTTTGGGTTTTCATAGTGTTTCCTGGACACCTGCGTGTGCAGACAATAAAAGAGGCATTTCATGCCATTGCAGGTAGGTAATACACAGGCAAAAATACCCACAGTTCCGTAAAGAATCTCACAATCAGCCTAACATTCTCATTACCCAGGATTTCTAAATGTGATTGGGGCACATGGGACTGATCAGAGTGGAGTTTGATCAAACATTTAGAAAATGTATCTCTCCTCCTGATGAATAATCAGACACAGTGTCTTCATCAAATATTTGACCTCCATCAATATCTCGTTGGTCAGACACAAGTTCTAGGGATATGACATTCACTGCAACTGACCCAACAAAAAAGAGGGCTATATGGAACCTACCTATAGCACACATTGAGGATAAATATATGCAATGACCATCCTTTACCTGAAATGAAGTGACCACTGCATCCTGCCACTGGTTCTGAGGATAAGCTTCCCACTGGAATGCCCTCAGAAACAGAGCGATGAGCATTTTGCTGGAGAGCCAACTCTTCCGCAGGGGTTAGGTCTGGACCGTGTGGACCTCCACCTGTTTTTTGCTTGTCTGCCTTCTTATTAGCTTTAAAAGTAATGTTTTTATATTAGATATGATTCTTTATGTCAACAATTCTTTAAATAGTTACAGGTGCCGGTTATAAAATTAGAATATCATGACAAAGTTGATTTATTTCAGTAATTCCATTGAACCTTACTCTTATTCGATGTTAATTAATGATTTATTTTGTTTTATAATTGTGTCTTTCATTTTTCTATTCTTTAATATGTAAAGCACTTTGAGCTACTGTTTGTATGAAAATGTGCTATATAAATAAATGTTGTTGTTGTTGTAATTCCATTCAAAAAGTGCAACTTGTATATTAGATTAATTCATTACACACAGACTGATGTATTTCAAATGTTTATTTCTTTTAATTTTGATGATTATAACTGACAACTAATGAAAGTCCCAAATTCAGTATCTCGGAAAATTAGAATATTGTGAAAAGGTTCAATATTGAAGACACCTGGTGCCACACTCTAATCAGCTAATTAACTCAAAACACCTGCAAAAGCCTTTAAATGGTCTCTCAGTCTAGTTCTGTAGGCTACACAATCATGGGGAAGACTGCTGACTTGACAGTTGTCCAAAAGACGACCATTGACACCTTGCACAAGGAGGGCAAGACACAAAAGGTCATTGCTAAAGAGGCTGGCTGTTCACAGAGCTCTGTGTCCAAGCACATTAAAAAGAGGCAAGGGAAGGACAAGATGTGGTAGAAAAAGTGTACAAGCAATAGGGATAACTGCACCCTGGAGAGGATTGTGAAACAAAACCCATTCAAAACTGTGGGGGAGATTCACAAAGAGTGGACTGCAGCTGGAGTCAGTGCTTCAAGAACCACCACGCACAGACGTATGCAAGACATGGGTTTCAGCTGTCGCATTCCTTGTGTCAAGCCACTCTTGAACAAGAGACAGCGTCAGAAGCGTCTCGACTGGACTGCTGCTGAGTGGTCCAAAGTTATGTTCTCTGATGAAAGTAAATTTTGCATTTCCTTTGGAAATCAAGGTCCCAGAGTCTGGAGGAAGAGAGGAGAGGCACAGAATCCACATTGCTTGAGGTCCAGTGTAAAGTTTCCACAGTCAGTGATGGTTTGGGGTGCCATGTCATCTGCTGGTGTTGGTCCATTGTGTTTTCTGAGGTCCAAGGTCAATGCAGCCGTCTACCAGGAAGTTTTAGAGCACTTCATGCTTCCTGCTGCTGACGAACTTTATGGAGATGCAGATTTCATTTTCCAACAGGACCTGGCACCTGCACAAAGTGCCAAAGCTACCAGTACCTGGTTTAAGGACCATGGTATCCCTGTTCTTGATTGGCCAGCAAACTCGCCTGACCTTAACCCCATAGAAAATCTATGGGTATTGTGAAGAGGAAGATGCAATACGCCAGACCCAACAATTCAGAAGAGCTGAAGGCCACTATCAGAGCAACATGGGCTCTCATAACACCTGAGCAGTGCCACAGACTGATCGACTCCATGACACGCCGCATTGCTGCAGTAATCCAGGCCAAAGGAGCCCCAACTAAATATTGAGTGCTGTACATGCTCATACTTTTCATGTTCATACCTTTTCAGTTGGCCAACATTTCTAAAAATCCTTTTTGCATTGGTCTTAATTGATATTCTAATTTTCCGAGATACTGAATTTGGGACTTTCATTAGTTGTCAGTTATAATCATCAAAATTAAAAGAAATAAACATTTGAAATACATCAGTCTGTGTGTAATGAATGAATCTAATATACAAGTTTCACTTTTTGAATGGAATTACTGAAATAAATCAACTTTGTCATGATATTCTAATTTTATTATATATCAATATTTACTAGTTTGAAGTATACTCTTGTACTTCACTTTAACCTGTCCCCATGTTCTCCTTGTGCTCACGTTTGATCTGGAATTAGGACATATTAAATAATAATTAATCTGACACATAGGAAATGAAACTCTGCTTTCAGTAAGTTCAATGCACACGCGTTTAATCTGTCGGCCACTTTTTGCCAGCAGTCTTTTCTGGTTTGGGATGCTTTTGCAGTGTTACCCCTTGTGCATATTAAATCTTGAAATCCTTAGAGTAACACACACACGCACGCACAGCTTGTGTGAAAAAAATGCGTCCGTTCTTTCGTCATTTTGTTGGAGCCTATCAAAGACTTGCTGATCATGTTTTCTAGACTCAATATATATATATATATGGGCTTTTCACCCGGCGGGCGCGCACATTCATCTCGGATGATTAGATCCAGCTAGACTAATCTACTACACCGCTGCGTTTGAAAAATCGACTTATCCTTGATGAGTTTCACTGGCATTATCTCATCCAAGATAAGGCATCTGATCTCGGATGATTTAAGCGACGTACTGAAAATACCCCCCTGGTCTTGTAATCTTCAATAATAAGAATTGTTTACATTTATATAATGCTTTTCTCACTACTCCAAAGCACTTCATTGAGAGGAGAGCCACTTCAACCACCACTGATGTGTAGGATCCACCTGAGTGATGCGATGCCAGCCATTTTTGTACCAGTATGCTCCCCACACATGAACTGTTAGGTGGTGAAGTGGTGGTGGAGAGAGAGACAGTAGGCTATATGCACACTCCATTCCACATCAGCCAGCTTTTTCATTTCAGGCGCTGATATCAAAACAGACTTGCTATGGCGTTTTCACCTGATCACTTCCAGATATCCCCATACTTAAGGTAAATGACAAGTCGCATTATTCAAACTATATGTTTCAAGCTACAGCCACAATTCTGAAGGTGAGATCTGGATATTTAAAAAACTTGTCTACTGTGAACTTATGTGGGATAAATATGGGATGACATTAGGCTTCTTAAAAAAAAAAAAAATAGAATTTCAATAATTAGTCATTAAACCTTATTCAGGGACAGGTGAACATGTATGTAAGCTTGATACTGCAATGGCACTGGACAAGTTATATTAGCCAGAGATGAGCCCCCAAAAGAATGAGCTGACATTACATCATCAATAGCAGGAGTGTCTATGAAAATGGCAACTCCACACAGTTGCATACGGTTTTTCCAACTAGTGTGGCAAAAGGCAAACCCTTTAAGGATAGTGAGCCACCTCAAAGAACCATGTAAAGAGCAGAGAACCCATTCATTGTGGAGTTCAGCGGCAATGCTGCAATACATAATAACATGAGTCTACTGGGCATCCTACCTTGTAAAAAAGCGAATGTCTCTGTCTGTGCCAACAAAACTGTGAATACCAAACCGCTGCTCAATTGTAAGAGTCTCCATTTCTTTCCTCAGCTGGAGGATCTCGTCTCTGAGGGACATGTTCTCATCAAGTGCTAGGTCAACAACTGCTGAAGCGCAGTTATGGTTCTTGAGGATTTTATCATCCTCTGTTGGTCGCTTTCTCCTCCTCCAGACCCTGGGACTTGAAAGTGGAATGGAGAAATTGTTCCACTCAAATAATGCGGGAAGTGTCCCCTTTCCTGTCTCAGGCCCTGGCTCGCGAAAATCCTCCAAACAAACTCGGGTATTGGGACTAACCATAAAGCTCCCTGTCTGGATAGTGACAATCCAGTCGGATCAAGTTTCTGCATCAGAGGGAAATGTATGAAAAACCTAAGTACCTTGTTGTGCTTACTGAGCGATGAACATAAAGGAGCTATCTGTACGCTAAAATTTAAACTTCTTTTCTCTGACATTCTTGCCACTAAACAAAAAATCACAACTGCAGTACAGAGAACAGAAGTGACTGAGCTGGCTGAGATTTCACCAGAAGAACATCAGTACTACTGTGTGCATTTAGCCAATCGGAGACAAGGGATAATTAGGGGGCCAGAATGACTAGGCTGTGGTGGCAAATTTAGTCTGCACATTGGGATGCACCCTATTCTTTTCGAGGGATGCCCTGGGATCTTTAATGATCAAAGAGAGTCAGGACCTTGGTTTTACGTCTCATCTGAAAGGGCAGCACCATTTTTACAGAAAATTTCATAATCACTGGACTGGGGCATTGGGATCCACGAATCAGACCACAGGGTATGCGCCAAATCCAGGCCTCACCAACCCCTCTTTCAGCATCAATCCAAGCTTTTCTTAGATTGTCTCTCATCCAAGTACTGGCCGGGCAGAACATGCTAAGCTTCAGGTGGCTCTGGGGTGTAGCGGTTAAATCTTTGTACTTGAAACCCTGAGGTTGAAAATTTACATCCCGCTACTGACACTGTGTGACCATGAGGTGAGTCACTTCACCTGCCTGTTTTCCAATTGGCAAAACAAAGGAAATGTAACCAATTGTATGTAAATGTTGCAAGTTGCCTTGAATGAAAGTGTTAGCCAAATAATAGTAACAATCCCCTTTTCACGGAGTTGCTTGGTGTGTTCTTTTGACTTCATTGTATAACTTAGACCGCCATACTGACTCGCCACAAGTTGGACCTTCCAAATAAGGTGCATTTATACGACAATCAACTGAAACCCCAGACTGGTGATTCCCACTGAGCTCATTCTGTGATTCTCAAACCAACTGACCACTGCAGTGATGATTTAGGTGGGTCAGGTTGAAAGGGTGTAAATACTTACTGTATGTGATCAGTTATTTTGTGTTCAATATTTGTAATTTATTTAGACCACTCAGCGAGGTCCATCTTCTCTGACATTAAACAGACCTTTTCTGTTGATCATTGTCAAAAAAACCAAATGCAATCCTCTGTGATACCACGTTATTTAACAATAAAATGTAAAAGCTTCCAAGGGGGGTGCGGTGCAGTGGGTAGTGTTGCCGCCTCGTAGTTATGAGACCCGGGTTTGTTTCCTGCCTTGCGCCCTGTGTTGGCTCCAGCAGACCCCCGTGACCCTGTAGTTAGGATATAGCGAGTTGGATAATGGATGAAGCTTCCAAGGGAGTGAATAATGAATTTTAAGAAGGACACCTTTACAAAACAAAACAAAAGGAAAAAGTACAATTCAAGTTAATGAAAGAATGTACCAAATTATTCAATATCCAGTAAATTACAAGGAGAAACTCTGCAGCGCATTGCAGAAGCAAATCATAAATGCAGTACAAGCGCAGTCGCTATACTTTGTACAAATGCCAAGTACGGAATAACTTACAAGTAGAGGCGATTACAGTGCGGAGGAGAGCAGGCAGCGTGGTTTGAAGGAGATCGCTAATGGAACTTCATAAGCAGACTTGATCCACTTCAGCTTTGTTTGACGGGGATTTTGCAGTAAATACAACAGGCTTAAATAATAGGCAACAGAGCATAATATACAGTTGCTTATTATAAGGAAACGAAAATGTCACTTTGAAATATATTAAAACCTAAGCCATCCATTATTTAGTTTTTTTGAAATGACAAATTAAATATGCTACAGTGAAGGGCTGTTTAAGGGGGAAAAGTACAGCAGGTTAATGATGTATCATTTATGCTATGGCTGTATGCGACAAATTGTCTTAATTAAATGTATTCCTCTTTCCATCTTGAGATGCCAGCGAGTGCTTTGATCATTAAAATGGAATATTTTTTTGGGACAGAATCTGCTGTCACTTTGAGATTAGGATGTGACAGGTAAAGGCTTGTTGACTCTGATGGAAAATAATTAAATGTGGAAAGATCAAATACATTTCAGACTGTGTAAAATAAGTTGGATATATGAAAATTAAACTGTGCCTCACTGTTGGCAAAAGCTGCTGTAGATGAAATGCACTTTTGGCTCAGAAGGTGACCATTTATTGCAGTTGTGTGGGCTTTTTCAGTGTTGACTGATGATAGAAATTATAAAATGAATGTGTCCCCGCTTGGTGCTGTAGCTGCTTTTGTGTAAATTTTCATTCTCCTAAGCCAGCTTAGCATAGTGGACGGTCAAAGAGCTTATTGTGGCAGCACTCTGTACAAGGTAGGTGTCAACTGCGGATTGGGTACGAATTCACGGCATTCACACAACCTACCATTGTAATATCACCAATTAACTTAACACATGCCATTAGTATATGGGAGGAAAGATGGTAGTATCTAGAGAAAAGCCTACACTAGTACAGAGGGAACATACATGGCAAAGACAGACAGTGTCCAGGCTTGACCCCAGAACTGTGAAATTGTGTGCAGGGCTAAACACTGTGGCAGCCTTATTTTATACTAGCCAAAGTACTCGGCATTGCCAAGCTTTATTTGTGTATGAATTAAGATAAGAAAATGGACGTTAATGTGGCATGTGTGTGTGTCTGTGTGGTTTTTTTATGTCAATTCTGACTGAAATACAAGTGTCCCATCCATAATCTACACCACCTCTCTAACGATCCATCTCAATTCTTGTGAGGCCAGAATTTGTTCTTTTTGTGTGTGCAGTAATTCCTTGCAGGGTTGGGACCATCAATGTCATTTTTTTTGTACTTCCTAGTTTCATGAATACATGTTTAACCACACATTAATAAACTGGTTGGTTTGTTCTGTAATTGAGCCATGGACTGTAGAAAGCGTCTACAGTACTTGGGGTGTCATTGGTCACTCTGGTTCACTGACATCGCTGCAGGTCTCCAGATTACAATGGTGGTATTGGATAATCACTAAAAAGACAAATGTTGATTTGAAATTTCTACAACTCACTACACTGTATTGGCATCAAAACCTTAAAATGTAAGAGCCATATCATAAAATGGACTTGATGCATGTTTACCAGCAACAACAATTATTTATATAGCACATTTTCTTACCAAGGGAGTCTGTCAAAGTGCTTTACAAGATGTGAAAGAAGTGGGTACATGGAAAGAAATGCAAATTAAAACTAGATAAGTATAATAATTCATAAATAGTATACAAAAATAGATAATGTTTACTAACATAAGATAGAAATGTAATTAAGAGCAACAGAGTCCTTAAATATAGAATTTTGGTTTTTTTAATTATCTAATTGATGGTCTGATGATAATGTCAGTTGGTGTAGGGTGGACAGATAATAATAATAATAATAATAAAAAAACTCCTGTTAAGATGGAGAAAAAAATAAAATCTACAGGGGTTCCAAGATAAGACTGCCCAGCCTCCACTAACAAAAATGATCTTAAGTAGTTCTTTCTTTTTATTTATTTATTTGTTTGTTTATCCACAACATCACAGGTGCTGCACAGGACTTTGATCCTGTGAAACCAAAAGAGAAAATGGAGAAATAATAAAGATTGCAGAATCAATGAAGAGTATACAAATTCTATGCATATCTAATTTTAAGAGTAGATCTAAAATGTAGTACTAATGGTCAAATTAAAAAAATGGGGTTTTAGGAGTTTTTTTCAAAGGATCCACTGTGTTAGCCTGGCATATCTCTATTGGTAAAGTATTCCTGATTTTTGGTGCATTACAGCAAAGGGCCGCCCAATCACTTTTTTGTGTTTTGGTTCTTGTTTTACAGTTGTGCTTGAAAGTTTGTGAACCCTTTAGAATTTTCTATATTTCTGCATAAATATGACCTAAAACATCAGATTTTCACTCAAGTCCTAACAGTAGATAAAGAGAAACCAATTAAACAAATGAGACAAAAATATTATACTTGGTCATTTATTTATTAAGGAAAATGATCAAATATTACATATTTGTGAGTGGCAAAAGTATGTGAACCTCTAGGATTAGCAGTTAGTTTGAAGGTGAAATTCGAGTCAGGTGTTTTCAATCAATGGGATGACAATCAGGTGTGAGTGGGCACCCTGTGTTATTTAAAGAACAGGATCTATCAAAGTCTGCTCCTCACAACACATGTTTGTGGAAGTGTATCATGGCACGAACAAAGGAGATTTTTGAGGACCTCAGAAAAAGAGTTGTTGATGCTCATCAGGCAGGAAAAGGTTACAAAAGCATCTCTAAAGAGTTTGGACTCTACCAATCCACAGTCAGACAGATTGTGTACAAATGGAGGAAATTCAAGACCATTGTTATCCTCCCCAGGAGAGGTCAACCAACAAAGATCACTCCAAGAGCAAGGCATGTAATAGTCAGCGAGGTCACAAAGGACCCCAGGGTAACTTCTAAGCAACTGAAGGCCTCTCTCACATTGGCTAATGTTCATGTTCATGAGTCCACCATCAGGAGAACACTGCACAACAACGGTGTACATGGCAGCAAGGGCAAGGAGAAAGCCACAGCTCTCCAAAAAAAACATTGTTGCTCGTCTGCAGTTTGCTAAAGATCACGTGAACAAACCAGAAGGCTATTGGAAGAATGTTTTGTGGACGGATGAGACCAAAATAGAACCTTTTGGTTTAAATGAAAAGCGTTATGTTTGGAGAAAGGAAAACGCTGCATTCCAGCATAAGAACCTCATCCCATCTGTGAAACATAGCGGTGGTAGTATCATGGTTTGGGCCTGTTTTGCTGCATCTGGGCCAGGATGGCTTGCCTCCATTGTTGGAACAATAAATTCTGAATTATATCAGAGAATTGTAAAGGAAAATTTCAGGACATCTGTCCATGAACTGAATCTCAAGAGATGGTGGGTCATGCAGCAAGACAACGACCCTAAGCACACAAGTTGTTCTACCAAAGAATGTTTAAAGAAGAATAAAGTTAATGTTTTTGAATGGCCAAGTCGGAGTCCTGACCTTAATCCAATCGAAATGTTGTGGAAGGACCTGAAGCGAGCAGTTAATGTGAGGGAACTCGCCAACATCCCAGAGTTGAAGCTATTCTGTATGGAGGAATGGGCTAAAATTCCTCCAAGCTGGTGTGCCGGAATATTCAAAAGTTACTGGAAACGTTTAGTTGCAGTTATTGCTGCCAGGGCGGGGTGGGGGTTGGGGGGGGTGTCACACCAGATACTGAAAGCAAAGGTTCGATCATTTTCCTTAATAAATAAATGACCAAGTATAATATTTTTGTCTCATTTGTTTAACTGGTTTCTCTTTATCTACTTTTAGGACTTGAGTGAAAATTTGATGATGATGATGTTTTAGGTCATATTTATGCAGAAATATAGAAAATTCTAAAGGGTTCACAAACTTTCAAGCACAACTGTAATAAACAGACCGCTATTAGAAAATCTATGTTTATGCTTTGGACTGAAGGGGGATAAGCACTGCAAAATATAGGAGGTACCAAGATTATCTAAAGCTGTATATACCATTAGAGAGGGGTTGGGAGCATGCACTGCCATACCCACCACACAACAAACCACATGGGACAATGTGAGGTTTTGGTTTTGTTTTTGTTTTTTGTTTGTTTTTTTTTTCAGTGGCTGGAGCGCCAATCCTGGCACCAACAACCTTTGTTTTTCCTATAAATTGGAAGACCTGCTTGCAGAGCTGGATGCAGATTAACATCATACCCATGATGAGACAATTGCAGGTTAATGGCTTTTCTCATGGGCCCAACAGAGTACAGTCACTTCTGCCGTTTTATGGGATTAGGAATTGGCAACCTTACTATTGCCTGATACAGATCCCTAGCCTCAGAGTCACCACTTTGCCCCACTACTATACCATTTAGTAGTGTTTTACAGTCAATTCTAAAAGACACGGGTAACCAATGTAACGATGCTAAGACTGGTGAGATGTGCTCAGATTTTCTTTTTTCTGGCTAAGATTATTGCTGTTACATTCTGGACTAACTGCAGCCAGTTGATTTCTTTCTGAGGTAGACCAGTAACAAACAGTAGAACTTTCTAACACCATCCTTAGTAGTTCTTATTCTACCATATTCTGAATAGCAAAACTAGTTGTGCAGTACAAATTGCATTTAATTCTGTTTCATAGTGGCTTATCTCTTTCGCACAGTAACAATATCTAGGTGTATGATAGTATTGCTTGCTTGTTTGTTTTTGTTGTAAATATACGGTTTTGCTTTCATAAAAGATATTTTGTCATTTGTTCATTTTTGGGGCTATTCCCACGTGTACACCACGCAGTGAAATTGTCATCTGCATTTTGGCCATTGTGGAGCAGGCTTCTATTAATTTCATTCTATTTATGTATAACTAGCAGAATACTTGCGCCTCACAGCAGAGAAGTAGTGTGTTAAAGAAGTAATGAAAAAGAAAAGGAAACATTTTAATAATAACGTAACATGGTTGACATTGTCATTGTCATGAGTGTTGCTGTCATATATATATATATATATATATATATATATATATATATATATATATATATATATATATATATATATATATATATATATATATAAATAAATAAAAATATATATACTAATAAAAGGCAAAACCCTGACTAACTCACTCACTCGCTTCTTATTGTTTCGCTGCCTTCTCAATTGTATAATGTATGTTTTCTTCAGCGCTTTTTGGAGCTCTTCCTTGTTTTCTACGTACTGCGCTCACAGTCCGTTCACGTGATTATGTGGAGGCGTGATGATGTCACAGGAAACTCCGCCCCCCACGGCCATCAAGCTGAATTCCATTACAGTATATGGAGAAAAATAGGTTCCAGTTATGACCATTATGCGTAGAATTTCGAAATGAAACCTGCCCAACTTTTGTAAGTAAGCTGTAAGGAATGAGCCTGCCAAATTTCAGCCTTCTACCTACACGGGAAGTTGGAGAATTAGTGATGAGTCAGTGAGGGCTTTGCCTTTTATTAGTATAGATATAACATCACTAAATAATTGGTAGAGGTGAGTGAAACAGCCCAGTTTCCTTTTGTATACATTTTTGGGAATTTGATGTGAAACCTTCTCTCACATGCAGTTTCGAACTAGAAGGGGTTTTAAAAGTTTTTTGTAAATTAAAAGAAAGGAACATTGCTCCTTAAGGGTTTGGCAGCACCATACAACCCCTTTTGAACCTGTACATTTCTCGGAAAAGGGTCCAAATGAAAATAAATGGACAGAAAACTGTTAGTTTTTTTTTAAATTTAGCAAGGCTAAACAGAATGCACAATGAAATGAAATGTTGTATGTACTCTTGGATGAAAGCTGTAATCTGGCGAAAAAAAATTGTTAACTAAATTAATTGAAAAGAAAACTCTGTACCTCTGGTCTTAGATAAAACCCACTTTGGCTTATACCGAACTTAGTGTGCGCTGAGAATGGTTTCCTCCAATCAGCCCCAACACTCTCCTGCTACCTGATGGGAATTGTAGTCCCTATGCTGGCTCTGATTTTTGGGTTTCCCCTTCCATTATAACTTCTCTTCCTGATATGCCACATAGCTATATTGTAAATTGGAGCAACGGCAATACACAAGCAAATTTTGGGGAAAATCAGTTCAGCTACTTTTGTATGCCAGGCAAACAGACAGACAGACAGATTACTATTTTATTTATAAAGACAGTATCATTAAAGGCAAGCACCATTAGAATTGGTTTATAAAGCAAACAAAATTATATTACCGTGTCAAATTAAAAATACAAGCAATGCCAAAACTGCAGGCCCACCAGATGCCAGCTTGGACATATAAGTGGCAGAATCTAAAAGGCAAGAATCAAACAAAACTACAACAGAAACAGTAACTCTGTTTATACATTTTGGGTGGTGCCTTTAAAGCAGGCACATTAGCATACTATAAAACAAATTAGCGACCACCTAATCTGGTGGAGGAGCAGCATCTAAAACATATTGAGGAAGGGAGAGAGGCAGCAGATGGGTTTTCTGTCAGTGATGGAGCTTCATAACTCCATGTCTGAATATCTCCATATTACATGTCTGAATGATTACCATGAATTACCGATCGCCTCAAAGGATGTGAGATGTTTAGCAGCATTATTCCTGCTTCTGTGGACTCTCTGCAGTTTGCTTATGAGTCAAACAGATCTGTGGACGATGCTGTATCACAGACCCTCCACGCCGCTCTTCATCATGTGGATAGTCAGAACTTGTATGTTAGAACAGTAGAACAATCTAGACGAGAACAGGCCAGTCCTATCCACTTAGTTCTTCTAAAATAACATCAAGTTGAGTTTTGAAAGTTCCTAAAGTCCTACCGTCTACTACTTGGTTACTAATTCCATGTGTCTATGGTTCTCTGTGTAAAGAAAAACTTCCTAAAATTTGTGCAGATGTTACCTTTAACAAGTCTCCAACTGTGTCCCTATGTTCTTGATTAATTCATTTTAATGTAACAGTCTTGATCCATGGTACTAATTCCCTTCATATAGTTAGGGTGCTATTTATTGAATACGGCTCAGCTTTTAATACCATTATCTCTGCCAAACTGGTAGTAAAGCTCAGAGAACTGTGCCTGCCCAGTTCCATTTGTAACTGCATGCTGGTACAATTCAGGAAGTTTGAACTGGCAACACAACATTCTCACCACTGCTGGTGAACACATGAGCTCCATAAGGAAGCTGTTTGAGCCCAAAGCTGTACTCACTTTTCACCTATGACTGTACAGCCAGAATTGAAATTATCACCTCATTAAATTTGCTGAAACCACCAATGTCATTGGTTTCATTACATTAATTTTGGGAGATAAGCAGTCTGGCTGACTGTTGTCACAACAACAACCATACCTTGAACATAAACAAAACTATAGAAACAATTCTGGACTTCAGGAGGGGAGAGGTGAACAACACGCCAGTCTGCATTGATGGGTGTACTAGTGGAGAGAAAGTGGGCAGTTTTAAATTTCTCATTCTGCATATCTCTGAGAAACTAAATGGATTACAATAAAAAGCAGAATAGTGTCTTCACATCCTCAAATGCTTGAGAAAATGTTGTATGCGGAATCAAATAGTGGTGGGCTTCTACCACAGCACATCTGAGAACATACTAACCAGTGGGATCAAAGTCGACAAGGGGAACACTACAGCACAGGAAAAGGGATCACTACAAAGGGTGATGAATCACACAGTGCACCGTTGGCTCCATTTTTCCCACAGTGGTGTTCATATATACCAAATGATGCAGAATTTGGACTGATGCAGTTCTGTGCAACCCTAGTCACGCTGGTCACAGTCTGTTGTTTTTTAGACACCGGTCAGGCTGTACAGTAGGTGTACTCTGGGCCAGTTCCAGCTTTTTTGTTGTGTCATGCAAAAGTAAAAAAGTCACGTTCCAACCATGAAGTCTTAAGGACAATTGCTATGCACATTATAGAAGATTGTAGATTGATCTCTTCTTTGGTGTTTTATACAAGTCTCACTCAGATCTCTGTTCGAAGAGTGGGCTTCCTCTTGAAGATTCACGTAAGTCACATGAAAAACATGGGGGCAATGGTGGGAGGGATAAACGAGATAGGTATCAAAGATTCCCCTCCCAATGGCTATGTCTTATTTTCTTAACAAAACACCACCCCTTGAAAACTTTAACAGCTAGTTAACTTATATGTTCGTGCCAGCACTGGTTATGCTATGAGGGACATTCAAAAAGTTTCCGCATTTGTTTTTAACTCTAATTATTAAACAAATTGCATCACTTTTCTAGGTAGTCGCCTTCCTTTGTGATGCAATTTTGTAAATGTCATACCAACTTTTTAATGGCCAATTACTACTCCTCCCGCCTTAACCATTTCCATCGAAAATACGAAAGTGCAGAGATTTTTTGAACATCCCTCGTAGAATCAAAGGTAGCACCTCTCGATTCAAGAACGGTAAACTGGACATTAAACATACTACCCATCCATGTTTTATGTACCTGAATGGACAGATAAAATACAACTTATGTATGTATAGCACTCTTCACTGAGTGTAGTGAACAGTTCTCCGTTAAAATGCATATAGATTATACTTGCTCTTAAATACAGAACTGGTACATATATATGTGTGTGTTAACAAATCTGTATTTATAACAATGTAGAACTGATTAAGCATAAATGGAGAGAAACAGAATAGAATAGATTTAGTAATGGTTTAAAAATATCGTGATATTTGTATTCCTGTAAAAATTACTAACAAACAGTGATGAAGCATGCACAGCTAATCAGTAGCTCTAGTCAAGGTATGCCGAACTGAAGTAGTGAGTCTTTAAAAGCTGAGACTGAAGGGGGCTCTCTTATATTAGCAGGCAAACCATTCCACAGCTTCAGAACCCTGTAATTAAAAGCTAAACCTCTGTTATTTTATTAATCTATAGACTCTGAAGTAGGTACACCAAGTAAGATTTCCTGTGTGCATATTTAAAAACAAAAAGGAAAATAAGAAATCTTGAATTGAAATTATAGCCAGATGTGTCTCCTACATGCTGTGCATTAGATTCCAGTGGAATTTCTTTTTTGGGAATGACCCCTTCACCTTGTTTGCATTTGTTAAGAAAACAGAGGTGCCACAGACCTCTGGATACATTCTGTCCTTGCATAAGTGACATAAGGATCTGCGCTGGTATGCCGAAGGTTGCCAGTTCGAATCCCCATCACTGCCAAAAGAGATCCTACTCTGCTGGGCCCCTTAACCTGTGATTGCTCCAGGGGCTGTACAATGGCTGACCCTGCGCTCTGACCTCAAGGGGTATGCAAAAACTAACAAATTCCTAATACAAGAAATTGTATAAGGCGAAATAAAGAACAAACAAACAAAAAAATCTCTCAGAACCCTTGCCTCTGTTTTAAATGCAGAATGGTGCCTCTGTACTTTGTCCATTCCACCAAAGCTGGCTTTTGGGTTGACTCGTCATTTTGTTCAGTGGGAAAGGGTCACATACAGTTTGCCGTGGGCAGTTTAAGCAATTGACATGTCTCATCTGTGACCGTCTCTGGAGACTGTCCAAAAGGACAGTGATCTGATAGTTATGGACTGGGTCTTGAAGACACGAAGATTGGGTCATGTGATAAAAACACTAATCTAAGCCACTCACTCAGCGCAACACTGGCAACTCCTGGAATTTTATAAATGAGCAAAGTTGTTATTGTGTGGATATGGTGTGTGCGTGTGTGTGTGTGTGTGTGTGTGTGTGTGGCTAGCTACACTCTAATTTGTATGTGCTGCTGATTCATCAAACATATAGGCAGTTGTACTGCAGAATCAAATGAAATTTCGGTGTAATTTCCAACTTCCCCTGCAGCTGTTGCCACTTCTGTTCCAATGTGCTGTTTCCTGGCGATTTGTTTTGAGTACAGATTTAGCTGTTTTTGACTATGTAAATCTTCACAGCTAAACAATGAAGATGGAACCAGTGTAAGTTTACTTAAAACCAGTCCCATAGACCTATAATAGTAACAAACCATTGTACTACCTCTAAGAGACAGGATGCTTGTAACTGGTTTACTTCTTCAGCCCTTCAGTTTTGTTTTGTTTGCCTCAGTTCCCCTGAAGGAAGAGCAGCACTGAATGCAGCTGATAACAAAGCTCTTGGCTGATGTCTGTATGTAACTGATAGATCTACTCTGTTCTCCCCTGAGTGCCCTTTTTGCCTCAGGTGACATGTTGTTGCATTATTTATTCTTTATAGAGCCCAAGGCCTTCAAATATACACTGAGAACCAATTTAGATGATTAAGGCTTTTTTCACCCAACTGATGGAATGCTAATGATATAAATGGATGCCATTTTATTGCTTTTTTTAAACATGGATGCACTTTAGAAATATGAATTTCTTCATTTGCCCTAAGAATCAAAGTACATCGCATACTGTATGTTTGTGCACTAATAACAGCTTTAGGGCTTCTAGCATTAGAACCCTTAGATCCTCCTCGTCCTCTTGATGTTGTATATGATTGTCCGGTTGATGTGGTCTGCTGTTTAAATATATCCACCATCTTCATTACCATTATTGGCTCCCTGTATTCCAGTACAAATGGCTAATAAACAGAGATGCAGCATGCACAGCTAATCAGCAGCTCTAGTCAGGGTATGCTGAACTGAAGTAGTTAAGTCTTCAGCCCGGCTGAGACTGAATGGGGCTTTTTCATATCAGCAGGCAGACCATTCCACAGCAGTCAAGTGTGTTTCCTTTCATTATGTCCTGGGCATCAAAAAATTTTTAAAAAGAGAATAATGCAGCTATAAGACACGGGATGTCTGTGGATTATTCTGAGATGGGCCTAAAGAACCAGGAGATAAAAACAATAAACCAAGAATCATAGTCGGGGAAAGCAATGAGAACAACGAAAGTAAGGCAAACAAAATGTGATGGTGAAATGAGGAATGAGCTTCAGGATGAAAAGAGAGTTTAAAAATGAACCAGAAACAAAACCTGCACTAGGGCCAACTTGATCGAGTACCTAACTATCGCTAATTGGCGTGAATCCACTGAGAGATAACGTGTACAAGAAATGCTGCTGTACTTATACCATCGCCCCTCCGTGATGTCATGAATGCAACAATCATAGTCACATGACACATCCTCCCAGTGTTGTGTAAAAAAAGAAACTGGACACAAACAAAATTTAAGCAAAATTAAAAATAAACCACAGAAACCGAATCTTCATAATAAAAGAAACAGTAACATAACACGTATAAAATGTATTAACTATTGCAAATACCTTCTCTCCTTGGTTATAGTTGACTTCTGTAATCAAAGCCCTTATATATAATAATAATGATGACAAGTTATTTTCTTATTTTTGGATCCTTTGAATTCTGATCATGACACTTCGTTCAAGGCGTGCTGTCTCTCACGTTGGGCCTTGAGTATTGGCTTGTTTAGCTTTTGGGTTTTTGAAATTGGCTTTTAAGAAATTCTGTTTGCCTTTGTGTTGTTGCTGTTTAATTTCTGTACTTTTTTTACTTTTTGAATTTTGCAATTTGAATGATTTAATTAATTAGCTGAAAATGACTGAAGTTCCACATTTTTGGCAGATTTGACTTTCCCAGCGGGCTCATCCACAATACCACTGAGGCTACTGTCCTGCTGCTCTCTGGCACATTTCTGTAGCCTTTGTTCACAGGATTTTCTTTTATCAGTTGATGGTCTTTAAAGCACAGCCACAGACTGAGCCATCAGATCTGCCTTCTCCAGCTTCATTCTGTTAAAGCAGAACCTCTGAGGTGACAAACGGTTTTGAAGAAAAGCTGCTGCTGTTACTCTTTAGCCATCCTGGCATGACTTTCCTCAAGCAGCTTATCTGGTGTGAACAGGCCATTGAGCCTTTTTTTTGTTGTCTAGAATATTGTTAGCTGCTACAGAGTTCTTGAATCTTTCAATGTAGGTTATCGATTGTTTCACAAAGGCATCAAGGTTACCTACAATGTTTGCTACGATTTCTCTTTCAACTTAGCACTTTGCACTTTTTGACCACCCTCTAGTCCGCTTTTGTCACTTTTGTAAATGTAAATGAAATTGCTGCTCTTTTTCTCTATAGCGACTGTCCAAGATGGAAAAAGCAGCAGGCTGGCTGAGCTGCTGGGAAGACAGGGAAGGTGATGTGATGCCTTGAATGTGAATAATTGGTTTCTTTTTTTTTTTTTGATGCAGTTCTGCCCAGTGCTCAGTGGCAGAGCCAGCAGAGGGCTTTTCGCCCAGGGCTCCAACCCCAGTGAGGAACCCACAAATGCGACCGTTTTAATCCTGATCTGTGCACCTCACAACCTCACAACCTCTTTTCACACATTGTTACTGTTTTTTTTCTCAGGTCTTCCCTATTGTCAAAGGGAATTTGGCCATTGTTATGGCACTTTCTAACTAGCTTAATCCAGATCAGGGTCGTGTCTTAGAGCCAATCCCAGATAGCATAAGGAAGAAACAAACCCTGGATAGGATGCCAGTCCACCACATGGCAAACACACACATGACACATTAAATGTCACCAATTCAATGAACCTGCGTGTCTTTGTACAGTGAGAGGAAATTGGACCACTCAGAGGAATCCCACACAGTCTTGGGGAGAACATGCAAACTTCACACAGGGAAGACCCAGGATGCAAACCCTGGCCACCTTACTGTGATGCAGCAGTGCTACCAATAATGCCAAAAAAAATTAAGAAAGTAAGAAAAGGGAAGAACAAGTTTTTTTTTTTTATGAGATCACTCAGCTGTCCTTCATCAATCAGTAGATTGTTTTTTGAAAATTTGGAAATGTTCAATGGCAGACATCTGTATTAATACAGCAAATCAGCAAGGGGGCAATGTTTTTAAGGTATTTTATCATTATATTTTATCTGTCCCTATCTGTTATAGAGTGCCTCTTTTATAGAGCTTCTTTAGTATCTGTCTCTGTATAAAATAACACAATTTTCATCTTTACAAATAGTTTGTTTTTGCCTCCTGATGCATTTTTGTTTTCTCTTTTAATGACATGGTTTGGTTTAATTTGATTAACAGTGGCCAATAATTAGTTTGAGAAAAATCAGAGATAAAAATGCATCATTTGTGTGCTCCTTGTAAAAAGATTTGTTCGTAGCCAACGCATTTTAAATCAACGTCACAATGGAATTCTTAAAGGCACCTTGTAAAAGTATAGCTTTCCATTCAGATCTTCTGTTGACTGGTTTGATAATTGAACAGTTGTAAAATGAACCTATATTTCTTGGTTTTAAAATGAAATGGTTTAAATATGTAAGCTCAAAACTCTCCAGACTTACTTCATATAATCCACTTGTAAGGTACTTTGGGGGGGAAAAAGGGTTTAAAAAAAGTGAGGTACAATTACATGCTGTGTTTCAGCACTTAATCACAAACTTCTTGAAGAGCTTAAGCACAAGGACTGACATTTGACATGTTTTGGAAATCAGGCTAGCTAGAGTGAGAAAAGATTCATTTGTAAACAAGGCTCCATGTTGAACTGTTTAATATGGATTGCCTGTCATGTTACATGGCCCTCCTTAGCAGCACCGATAAAACTTCATTTCGGTGGAGTCGTTCATCATAGTCACCGCGCGTTTGCTTTTAAAGGCAAGAACACTCACTAACTATAGACAAGAGGGTTTTTCCCCAGTGTTTTGCAAGTCTTTCTTTCCCTAGCCCGAGCTTGAAACTCTTATTTATCTCTGTCACAGTCAAAGAACAATTATTAAAAGATGCTGTCTTCTTTTTCCAAGAGGTGATGTCAGTTCATGATGTGTCTATATATTCATTGTGACATGAACGTGAAGAGATGCACATAATAATAAATGATCGGGCTTGTGAAGCAGTTGGCATCAGCAGAGACATTCTATCACGTGAGCAGACTTGAATTCTAAGGCACTTTCTCCAGTGGTAGAAAGCCCTGATTTATATGTCTCTTGGCTATGTCCTGATTCCTTTCTGTTATCCACCCCTCACTTCACTCCAAAAGTTGCAGGTACAAGTTTCTCCTTGGGGACAAATAAACATTTGTCTGTCCAGATCATCCATCACAGCCATTGTTGCTCAGTATGCATTTCCATAATATATTTTAAATACGTAACTATGAAAATTAGTAATGACAGCACTATATGAAAGGTACTATGCCATTTCTTTTCCTGGAATATTCTATTTTTTTTTTTTTTGGTGTGTTCTTGCCAGCACAGTGTATGCAGCTTACTTGAAGGACACTCCATGAAGATCTGGGACTGGAACTCTCCTTATGACGATTACTGCTGATACAGCTTTTGTGTTTGTGCGGGCATGAATAGCATTTTGTAAAGGGGTCTCATAATTCAGTGAGTGGGTGGGTTGGGGGGTTTACTAAGGATCCATTCATCTAGCCGTCTGTCCACTTTCAAACTCCCTTAATCAAGATTTGGGTTATGAAAACCAAAACCCATCATGTTTACATTGGGAACAAGGTACAATCCATATGTGATGGGGATATCTGTCACACTGCAAACTCACACAGTCACTCATATAAGGACATGTTAGAGTCACCAAATAAGCAATTCACAGATGTAAAAATGAGTTCCTGGGGAAAAGAAACTCATACAGACTCGGGGACAACATACAGACTCTGAACAAGGCCAGGATTTGAATTTAGGTGTAGCATGATGGCTACCTCACACCTCCTGTCTGTCTTTATTTTATATAGCTCCATAAACTGCACTGGACAAAGTTTTGTTTTTTTTTTCCAAAAGTTTTGCTTTCTGAAAAATTTTAGACTGTCTTTAAACTGAGCACAAATATAATTTCAGATTGAGTAGACAGTTGGTGAAACGTGATATTAACTTTTTTTGAATTTAGTGTGTTTGATCACTTAATGATGCTGACACACTGCATTAGTTCAACTGAGCCAGAAATGTATTGCTGATTTTTGTTTGTAATCAACATCTGATGCTGTTCATTTCGGTGAACAACAATACTTAGCCAGCATTGATTGAGTCCATTTGCCCTGATGCCCCTTTTCCACTGTTGCAATGTCCAGGTGAAATGTTTCTCCATGTTCATCGCTATTAGCAGGAAATGTGTGTGAAAGCAGAAAAAGAATCTTTC
Source organism: Polypterus senegalus (assembly GCF_016835505.1). NCBI lineage: Eukaryota > Metazoa > Chordata > Cladistia > Polypteriformes > Polypteridae > Polypterus > Polypterus senegalus. The sequence continues at coordinate 112,763,415 of NC_053168.1, forward strand.
GTGATGTGTTTATACCTTGCAGTTTTGTATGCTCGAGACATGTTGCCAACCAGATGTACTGTATGTAGTTTGGTGCTCTGGAATTGCCAAGAAAATTCTCAACAGCCTACTTTGAATGCCTTCCATGTGGTTTCCACCTGCTCCACTAGTAGATTTTTAAACTGCTTGGCTTTGATGACATGTCTGATTTGGGGACCAACAAAAACGCCTTCCTTAATCTTGGCAGCAGTTCCTCCTGTACATACGTCTCCAATATCAAAGTCCTTCACCTTCCTACACTTTAAGGTTTCTTTATTTAGTTATGTTTACACAAGAAAGCATGAAATTTGCCTTCTCAGTTGCATCTAATAACAGACAGAGTGAAATAAAACAGACAAATAGAAACAAGAAAGGTTAAGGTAAGGCAGTTAGATAATATACATTTACACCAAAAAAAAAAAAATCAAAAATGTTTTCATCAGGTTACATGAAGAGGGAAGTCTAGTAAAAAAAATAGCAAAGGAAAGGGAAGCTTCTTTGTTGAGCTGAAAAATGACTTCTGTGCCACACTTTTCTGCTCTAGAACCCAATGCTTATGGAGCTGACATTTCTTTTTAATGTTCTGAGATTCTTTAGCATGGCTGTCCATTTACAAATGAAACAACAGCCCCTGGGATATCTGAGCTGCAATCCTAGCAGCAGTGCCACCACTATCGGATCATCAGAAGTGTTCCAGTTGTGGTTCTGCTGTATATGGATACTTATAATATGAGAGGAAATTGCAACAATAGGTGATTTAAAAAAAAAAAAGATATTTTATAGGAAAATTTTACAGGTGATTTTTGTGATCAGGAGGCCTAAATCCATAAGTTAAACCCAAAATCATTGTAGCCCGGTGTTATCATTCTGTCTGTCTCTTTCTTGAGTCTGGCTAGGTCCAGCCTCAATCTGCTAGTGGGTGGTAGCTTACTGGACCTAAGCTGAGTAGCACCAACAAGTCTGTGGTCAGAATTCACAAACTGGGCACTTCTGTAGACCCAGCTGTTCTATAGGAGCCTCCAGCATCTGCCCTTCTGTTTTTGAAGAGTGACTCACTGATTGTGCCGACGATGCTGTGATCTTTGCAGAGTCAATAGAAGCTCTGATCAGGGCTCCTGAGAGACTGAGTGAGGAGTCTGTGTTGAATGAGCAGTTGCTGATGGAGTCCCGAATGTGGCACGTTACCTGTATTATGAGGGACTGTCGGTTACAGCACTACGGCCATGTGGTGCGATTCCCCACTGGTTATATGGCTCACAGGACCCTCATTGCTGATGACCTGAGTGGTTGAACCAGGCTAAAGCGACACCAACGTAACACCTGGCTGAGGCGGATAGAGAGTGTCATTTGCAGAGTTTGGGACTGGACCGTGTGTCTGCCTGCAAGTTGCCAACCAAGATCCCGAGGAGTTCCATCATGTGGTGGGTGTGTTAACGTGCTGTATCAAAGCCTGCTCCCTAACTTGTCTCTTTCATATCTATCTCTCTATCTATTATATAGTGCCTTTCATATCTATCTCTCTATCTATCTATCTATCTATCTATCTATCTATCTATTATATAGTGCCTTTCCTATCTATCTATCTATCTATCTATCTATCTATCTATCTATCTATCTATCTATCTATCTATTATATAGTGCCTTTCCTATCTATCTATCTATCTATCTATTATATAGTGCCTTTCATATCTATCTATCTATCTATCTCTGGTGAGCTGTTAATTTAAGCAACTTAGCTTTTTCCCAGATTCTCTAACAATTACAGACACCGTAATAAATGCAGTGACAACTCATTGTTTAAGTTCCATTGTAGTTATTCTCTAGTTGTATAAGTGGAGGAAAGGAAGGTTTTGATGGCCATGAGGCTCCTGCCATTTCTTTATTGGCATACATGTCTATCAGTTTTTAAGTGACATGATTGTTGTGTGTACACATGCAGCGTGGATTAGTCTGGTTTTAAAATACCGCAGTCCTGTATTTTTATTCAAAGAAGGAAAGCAGCATTTGTTGATTGTATGTGTGAAAGAAATGGTGACAAAATAGTACTTTTTTTTTTTTTTGCTTTCTTTTCATTTGATTCATACTTCTCCTAAGTTGCTTTTCATTATGGTTTTCATCCAAGTTAAGAACTTATCCATGGTGTTCCATTATATCTTTACAATTTGCTCATAAAATCAGAAAAAGTAAGATTATCTATATTATTAGTATCCTATTACTATAATGCAGCTCACCAGCAGAAGTGTGCTGACCATGGCATTAGACTTATTATTAATGAGGGAAAGTCTGTAATCCTCTGCACTTCTGTGATAATTTTATTTTGGTCAGCTGTACAGATTTCCCTGCACACATGTGGAAATATGGAGTGTCTATGGTCACAGTGGTAAAGTTCTGAGCTCCGTCTGTCTGTTTCTCTTGTTATTTTCTGAGATTAAACATTCCCACCTAACATTCCCATATTCCCACCCCACTCTCCTTTCACACCAAAGAAAAGCAGCAAGCAGTGATCCAGTTTTTATGGGCTCCGGGTATAATGGGGCTGAAATCCATAGAAGGTTTTCTGCACAATATGGAGACAATGTTTTGTCATAGCGGAGTGTTTACAAATGGACTGAGCAGTTCAAATAACAGCCGGACAAATGTTACACATGTAGAAGGATCAGGACACCTGTACACATCCACAGTCAATGACAACATTGAACAAGCCGTTACCATGATTCTGATCAACCAGCAAGGATTTCGACCCCTAGTACACTGTCAGCCCCTAAAATGTGAATCACTGCTTTTCTTTGGTCTAACTGTAGAGTGGAGAGGCCAAGTTTACTCCTAGAAAACAGCAAGAAAACCTGAGTGATCAAGGCTGCAAGTTTACCACTGTGGCCACAGACTCGCCATGTTTCTACATGTGTACAGCAAACCCAAACAACATTATCACAAAAGTGCAGCTAATTATTGACATAGACTTGTAGCAATTTAATCCAGAATTAAGTGCTCTACTGGTACTTGTTGTTCTGTATAATGTAAGTGCATACGGATTTATTGAATTTTTTTATTGTTTGGTATTTTGTTATGATTTATTCATTTATATTATTTTTTTTTTTTTTGCATTTTTTTCTTTAACATCACGTAAACCACATTGAGTAACATAATTTGAATGAAAATAAAACAAATAAATTGAGCAAGGTAAAGTGCAATATAAATAAATGTTATTATTATTATTAAATTTTGCTGTTGTAGTTCACAACACATTTTTGCATTTTTGCAAGTTCCTTGGTTTTGCTGTTAAGATGCAGACAATTCGCTTTGCACCAAGAAACCAAGTTTTCTACCTGACTCCTCTCCGGTGCCTCGCCTCCCTTATCAATACACCCCAAAAGTGCAGAATCAGCTGAGAATTTCTGTAAGTCTATTTACAGTCTGAGATGTAAAGAGCACAGGTGAGTTTCGTGTGGTGCTCCAGTGTTTCTCACATCTTCGTGAGAGACACGGCTTTGAGCCTCACCGACTTCTTTCTGCTGGACAGATGTAGCAGGAAAAAAAATATGAAAACACAAGGTGACTCCATACAGCCATTGACTGAGCTGCGAATTGAGCCCGGTGTCTTCGAACTGTGAGGGTGCCATGGTGCTCCCTTAGCACAATCCAAGCAATGCTTCTACTGGGGAGTTCTTCCCACTAGAAAGTGCCTGTGCTTTGGGGAAACACTGCTATACATTTATTGTTGACTGGTTGTGTGTGTGTGTGTGTTGGAATCTATTCTGTGGAAGTGGACACTGGTAATTCATTGCTTCTGCCTGTAAAATCACAAATGAGGTTTCACAGCATACAGGAGTTCCTGTTTTATTGCATTCACATCTTTTGCTAGCTCAGTAGATGCTTTTGAAGTGACAAATTGAATTGCATATTGCACACATTTGAGCCTGCAGGCGAAGCAGCAGGAATGTGCCTGTACAGGTTCTCAAACAGGCTCCAAAAACGGGGGGGAAAAATGAAGACAAATTTCAGATGTATCCATCCACATTAGATGCTGGGCTTCCTGCCTCGCTCAAGGTTAATGAGTCCCCGCTGGATATCATACAATATTGCTCTCACTGCTCTTTTGCTCACGTTCACTTTTCTTTGTCTTCCTGTTGCGATTTTTAGTCGTTACTCCACTGCCAGCAAACAAAACAAAAGCATCTCAAATTCAAACTATCGGCAAGCTTTTTACATTTTAATTTTTCATAACTCTGTGCTCTAGACTAGCTATTTATATAGTACCCTTTTTCATTGAAATCCTTCCCAGCACAGTTTATTACTTAAATTGAGGACCTGACATGGCATGAGACTTCCAAAGTGTTACAACATGAGTGCAGGGAAAGGGTCTGAGCTGGTGGGAGGTTTTCACAGCTGGCAAATTTGCTGGTCATTTTTATTTTTTTTTCTTTTTAATTACTCGCTTTTGGCTGCTTTCCTGCCACCTGTGTTTTGTTGTAATGAGAATGCCTACCATTTTGACCTTTCATGTTATACTACGACAAAAGATGGTCTCTCCACACTTAATAGAAAAACGCAAGCTGTGTGACGAAACTCTTTTTACAGCAGCAGAGCACAGCGCCACCCAATGGCCTCCGCTGCCTATGCACACTGGCATGTAATAAACTTCTTCTTCTGCCAAAGTGGGTTTTACTGTTTGGAAGTTTTCCTACTCTTTGCCACCCTGGTGATACTATGGCCCAGACAACCCTCCATACTCAGTGTTGGTTTTTGAGTGTTGTGAAGGTGTTTTTTGCTTTGGCAGCATTTTTGTGGGGTTAAAATAGCAAGCATTGGCGGTCAGTGCGTTTACTATGTTTGTCAGTAATGTTAATTCAGGTTAAATGGTCAGAACAAAGAAAAAACTCTCTAATATATGACTTGTGTAAATAGCATAATAATGCAGAAGAATAGTTAATAGAGTTTAGGGCGTGAGCGTTTTCTCCATGGGCTGTAACTCGCACATTTGTACATTAGTACTTTGTTTATGATCCTGATGTTCTATGGGTGGCACGGTGGGCCAATGGTTGGTGCTACTGCATCCTATCACAACTGGGCCGTTCACTATTGGAGTACAATTCTCACGTTCTCCACAGATTGACACTCCTGCCCCGTTTTTCAGTTTTTTTTTTCTCCTGTACCTTTCCACACTCTCTCTGAATCCAATCCAGCAGAGGCTCTTTGTCCCGAGTACCATTAACCTGGCACTAGCCTCTCACTGGGGAAACCTCTCTTTTCTCATGTTGACTCTTTGAAATTGTCTTTCTATAAACTGGTCAAGATTTGCAGCAAAACATACTTGCCCATCGCAAAATAAAAATTGCAAAAGAAACGGTGTTTTGCCATAAGCATAATATATAGCACTAGCATGTATATTTTCATCTCTTCTGCAACCTTTTTCTCCACGTGAAATAGCATCACACAATATATCTGCAGCTAGAGGGCCCTTACCTTAACTTCATTTGTCCCCAGGAAGAAATTTAGCTTTTTACAGATGCTCTTTGAATAAATAAATATATGTGTGTGTGTGTATATATATATGTGTATATATATATATATGTATGTATGTATGTGTGTATATATATATATATATATGTGTGTGTGTGTGTGTGTGTGTGTGTGTGTGTGTGTGTGTGTGTGTGTATATATATATATATATATATATATATATATATATATGCAGTCCCAGTCCCAGTGAGACCTTATGCAGGTGTATTGCTGTTGATATAACGGAGCCCTATGCCGCGTTTCTTGACACACTTCTGTTGAATGATTGATTAGCTGAAAGTCCTTAGTGTATGTGTCAGAGAGGGGATGTGCAGCATTGTTAATTATGGCACTCAGTTTTGTTTTAATTCTGGCCTTTGCTATGACCTCCAGGGGGTCCGGAGTATGTCCTATGATAGAGCTTTCCGTGAAAAAACTTGTCAAAAGCATTGCATTTTTGGCATTAAAAAAATGACATCTCGTCTTTCTGCTGTAAAACATGCAAAAAACTAAATGTACAAAGTCAAAAGCATAGAAAGTATAATAATATAATGATACCAATCATAATAATAATGAATAATAGTAATATAAGTAAAAATAATGCTAATGCCATATATTGTCAAAATGTGTCATTTGTGTGGTATATCAGTGAAATATACAATCTAACGTCACAGTCAGGACAATAGTAGCGTGATTCCTTGCAGAGTGCAATTGTCACGAACGTCACATTCAAATTCATCAGAATCACTTTCCATTTCACTGTCCGTTTCAAATTCAGACCGTCATCACTGGTCGTATCACTGTCAAGAGTGTGCCACATCTGGGCTGTTGAAAAACATTTCTTATGAGACACCATTATGAGCCTAGGAGAAGACATGTCTACGCCATTGCCTGGGTAACACCTGGGTCTGTCACTTACACAAGACACATGTATATCGTTTTCCAAGCAATGCTCGGCTCTAATGCTGTCGCCACTTTTACAGCCCGAGTAATCCTCTGGTCTAACACTTATACAAGACGCATCTATACAGTTGCCTGAGTGGTGCTCAGGACTAATGCCCTTGAGGTGATGTTACCAGCCCAGCACACCACAGCATAGAAAATCACACTGGCCATCACAGAGTTGTAGAAGATATGAAGGATGTCACTTCCCACACTAATAGAACACAGTCTCCTGAGGAAGAAGAGCCTGCTCTGCCCATTCTTCTGTGTTCTGAGACCAGTCCAACCTGCCATTGATGTGGACCCCCAGGTACTTGAGTGTGCATTACCTCTGTGTTCGGTCCCTAAATAGTGACTGGACAAAGACTCTTTGGTGGTGTGAAAGCCAATAACCAGTTCCTTGGTTTTGCTGATTTGTAAGTTGCAGACAATTCTTTCTGCACAAAGAAACAAAGTTCTCCACTTGACTCCTCTCCTTTGTCTAATGCCCTTATCAATACACCCTGTAAGTGCAGAATTATCTGAGAATTTCTGCAAGTGATATGACTTGGTGTTATACAGTATTTGCAGAGTGAAGAGAAAAAGAGACAGGACTGTTACTTGTGGTGCTCCAGTGTTGCTCACAGAGAGAGAGAGAGACAGCCCTTTGAGTTGCACAAACAGTGGCCAGCCCAACAGAGTCCATTATTCAGGACACCATAGGCTCATCCACCTGCATATCTCTGAGTTTACCCCTTAACATGGATGGCTGGATGGTATTGAAGGAGCTGGAGAAATCAAAAAATAAAATCCTCACAGTACTGCCAGCTTTGTCCAGATGGCAACAACGCTTTTGGAGCAGATAGATAATTGCATTCTCTACGTAAATCTTTGTCCGGCAAACTGCAGTGGGTCCAGGTGGTCAATATGAGGACTAGTATACCGTAGCCCAAGTCCAAATTTAAGCACTATGGAGGCAGTTCTCCACTTTCAACATCCTTTGGGCTGGGTATGTGTGCTTGTGAATCTCTGGAAAGATCTTGGATTGGCTTTCAGAGAAGAGGAACGTGAGTGGAGATGGTGATATCTCTGAACCCAAATGAGCAGTGCAAGATGGGACTGTCAGCATGAATATACAGGCAGTCCGTGATTAAGGTAGTTAAGTGTGTGTGTGAAACAACATGGTGTGAGATTGGGGCAAAGTTGGAGGGTGACCAAGGAAGGAGACAGTGGCTTACGCTAAAGAATAATCATTAGGGACTAATAATCCTTACTTTCCATAGAAAGAAACTTCATTTTAGTGAGTTTCATGTTTCTCATTTGTGAAATGAACTTTAGAGGCAATTTCACAAAACTACGTGAAATGAAACTCTTCTGTTTCACTTGGCACTTCTTAGACAAAATTAACTTATTGTCTTGATTATGCCCAAAACCAATTCTTACATTTTCATTTTGAGGTATAAAATATTGTTGTGTCTATGTATTAATAGATGTTGTTGTTATATTTTCATGGCGTCATTTTGTTTCTCATACATATTTTTACAGATGTTTTATCATGGGCTGAGTGAAACAACAAAAGATAATCTCTCATGCTTCTGTGTGCTGAAAGAGCCACTAAGCTACTGCAAGCCATGTGCCTTCTAGCGACATCAGCTAAGCTCTCAGTCTGCCCCCAGATCACAAGAAACACCGATGGGCCACTATACCCCAACCGCTCACAGGGCAAATCCTGCCGACTATGCCAAGTGTTTTGTTGTGGAGTGGACGGGACACATCATGAGTCAGATATCTGTCCAGACGTTTGAACTTTAGTAATTGGCATGGGAAGCCACAAACCTTTTGATGCTTAGTTTAGAGGCACTCAGAAGCAGGTCCTTAATACTTGGAGCAAAGGAGAATTTTTCAACCTTCCATGTGCAGGAGCAGTTTCAGGTGCCTCAGGGTATTAAAGATTAAACAACTAGTCCTTGCTGTTTTTTGACTACGGTTTCAGGGTTTTATTTTTGTTTGAAGTAAAATCCTCCTTGTTTGACCTTGACTCTATTTGACTCTCCTTTTTATTTTTTGCCCCTGACTTTCCTCCCAACTGAAAGTCTATTTAAGGAATGTGTTTTTGGACAAAGCCACTTTCCCCTTTGGTGCTAATGCTTATCATTTTTAGATGATCACCCACTTATCAGTTCTTTTAAATCCAGCTTTAATTTAGACGAATACCTGTGATATGCCTTACACATGTCACATCCCTTATTTGAATAGGCATTACCAGTGGAAGATGAAAACATGCAGCTAAGAATTACATATGCTGTTACTCGACTGTATGTAGCTAAATAGCTAGTGGTAAAAGGCCATGTCTTGGCCAATAAGAAGTGCGGTTATGTGTGTGTGTGTGTGTGTGTGTGTGTGTGTGTGTTCTGTAATGAGATGGTGCCCATTCCAGGACGGATTCCTACTATTTGTACTTTGCATCCATTTCCGCCAAGACAGACCTTGACTTGCTACAATTCTGAGCAGATGCATACTTTTGTCACTTCATTGATCCTAACTACAGTTTGGTATTTTATTGTTGACTTTATTTTTTATGTCTATAATATGACTCTGGTATACTGTTGCCTGTTTAGCACCGTATTGTATTTTGTATTTAGTTACAAAACCAGAATGGACCTGCACATAATAATCAAATAGCAAATTTGCTTTTATTTCTGCTAGACAGAGACTGCTCCGAGAGTTTTTAATGTACAACTCAGAAATTTCTTTGAGCAGACAATCAACATGACTTTTTTTCTTTTTTTTCTGTTCTTGTCCATCTACAGTTTCCAATTGAACATTCCACTTTGTATGAAAGATTTTGTCATTTTTCGGCCACCTATGATTTTTTTTTCTTCCATTTTGCAGTTAAATGGCAGGTTTCAGTGTAGCTTTACTTTCCTTGACTGAACAAATTATGTAACTGTCAAGATGAATCCAGCCCATCTCTTATTCACAAGGACACAGTGAACTACTCTTTTTTTGTCAGAGGCGTTTGCTGCTGCTTTTGTAATTACACAAGAGCTCGGCGCGTGTTCATTTACAAGACAATGCGCCGGATGCCAGAAAGCACACAGTGGATTAGTCGGCAATGCATGATGCTCTGCCATCTAGAATGCTTCTTAATAGACCATTTTCTAATCTGGGCGTGAAATGTAAATGGAGCAAGAGGATAATTGGTGGGAATGACATTCACTAATATCAGCAATTTCATCCATAATAGGGCTTTTAACTAAAGGAGATACACAGATGATCAGAGAAAAGCCCAATGGGGGATGAAGGGAAGATGTGCTATCATGAGAATGCTTCCCGGGCTGAGATTGAGCACATGGGGATGTGTGGAAGTCGCTTATCACTTCATTTAATTAGGTTGGCGGATGACGGGAGCCATTGCACGGCCGGGGCATCCTGAGCATGAAAGGACAGGGGGAGAGTTTCTCCCCTGGACCGACAGAGGACAGTCCCCTTTGTTTCTAGCAGGGTCATGAGAATGGGAACTCAACCCTGTTGGGGCTCGTGGCCACCACCAGGGGGGGACATGGATATTTTCAGGGCCTTATTTGGCCACATTTCCTCCACAGGCGGAAAAATCTCTCTCTCTCTCTCTCTCTCTCTCTCTCTCTCTCTAAAATATATATATATATTGATATTGTCAGGGATGGCAGGGGCAACGACCCAGCCGGGATGCCATGAAGGACCGGAAGAGGGTCAAAGCCCACCCTGGATCACGTGGGGGCCGCCTTCCTGGTTGCTCTGGGGGCCACAGGTTGAGGGCATGGAAGCCCTACCCTGTAGGGGCCCGTGGTCACCGCCAGGAGGCGCCCCCATGCCTTGGGGACCTGTTGCCCCAGGACTTCCACCACACCAGGAAGTGCTGGGGGGAAGACTTTGGGGAAACACCCGGGGAGGACAGCCAGCACTTCCGCCATGCTGGGGCGTGGCCAAGGGAGGAACGCCGGTAACACCTGGTGCTCATCCGGGAACCATATAAAAGGGGCCATCTCCATTCATTCAGGGCTAGAGTCGGGTGGAAGAAGGACGAGGCAAGAGGGGAGAGTGGAGGCGGCCCGAAGAAAGGCATTTGAGTGGCCAGGACTGTGTTGGGGTTTGTGCACTTGTGGACAGTGGGTCTTAGTGACCATATACATTGTAAATATTGTAAATAAAATACGTGTGGTGGTGAACATGTCCGCCTGTCTGTGTCCGGGTCGGCTCCACAATATATACAGTCACCTAAAGGATTAATAGGAACACCTGTTCAATTTCTCATTAATGCAATTATCTAATCAACCAATCACATGGCAGTTGCTTCAATGCATTTAGGGGTGTGGTCCTGGTCAAGACAATCTCCTGAACTCCAAACTGAATGTCAGAATGGGAAAGAAAGGTGATTTAAGCAATTTTGAGCGTGGTATGGTTGTTGGTGCCAGACGGGCCAGTCTGAGTATTTCACAATCTACTCAGTTACTGGGATTTTCACGCACAACCATTTCTAGGGTTTACAAAGAATGGTGTGAAAAGGGAAAAACATCCAGTATGCAGCAGTCCTGTGGGCGAAAATGCCTTGTTGATGCTAGAGGTCAGAGGAGAATGGGCCGACTGATTCAAGCTGATAGAAGAGCAACTTTGAATGAAATAACCACTCGTTACAACCGAGGTATGCAGCAAAGCATTTGTGAAGCCACAACACGCACAACCTTGAGGCGGATGGGCTACAACAGCAGAAGACCCCACCGGGTACCACTCATCTCCACTACAAATAGGAAAAAGAGGCTACAATTTGCACGAGCTCACCAAAATTGGACAGTTGAAGACTAGAAAAATGTTGCCTGGTCTGATGAGTCTCGATTTCTGTTGAGACGTTCAAATGGTAGAGACAGAATTTGGCGTAAACAGAATGAGAACATGGATCCATCATGCCTTGTTACCACTGTGCAGGCTGGTGGTGGTGGTGTAATGGTGTGGGGGATGTTTTCTTGGCACACTTTAGGCCCCTTAGTGCCAATTGGGCATCGTTTAAATGTCCATGACCATGTCCATCCCTTCATGACCACCATGTACCCATCCTCTGATGGCTACTTCCAGCAGGATAATGCACCATGTCACAAAGCTCGAATCATTTCAAATTGGTTTCTTGAACATGACAATGAGTTCACTGTACTAAAATGGCCCCCACAGTCACCAGATCTCAACCCAATGGAGCATCTTTGGGATGTGGTGGAACGGGAGCTTCGTGCCCTGGATGTGCATCCCACAAATCTCCATCAACTGCAAGATGCTATCCTATCAATATGGGCCAACATTTCTAAAGAATGCTTTCAGCTCCTTGTTGAATCAATGCCACGCCGCAGTTCTGAAGGCGAAAGGGGGTCAAACACCGTATTTGTATGGTGTTCTTAATAATATTTTAGGTGTGTGTGTGTGTGTGTGTGTGTGTATATGTATATATTTATATATAAAATATAATTTCGGACCACACCTCCAAGCTGCCAGATGAAGCACTCCCAGTGGCATGGAGGTTCCACGAATTCCAGCAGAGCTTCATGGACCTTGTAGTTTTTATAAACAGCCCTGCTGGATACCATGGGGGCCACCAGGAGCCGCTATGGGGAGGCTTGGGGAGTGCTACGTGCCCTATAACTCGTAAGTACATCCTGGTCACATGAACAGTAGGAACCCCGGCTTCCGGGGTGAAGAAAAAGACTTTGTATCCGACCCGGAAGTGATCAGGAATCTCATGGACTGTAGGGTGGATTAACTTCCGGGTCAGGAGATATAAAAGGACCATGGGAAATCCCAGACGCTGAGCAGAGTTGGGAGGAAGGATGGCTAAGTGTCGGGAAGTTGGAGGATTGATTATTATTATTATTATTGTATTGATTATTTAATGAGTAGTGTGGAGTGGAGGGCACTTGGTGCACGTAATTATTATAATAAAAGTAAGAATTATTGTACTTTTACCTGGTTCAAGGGAGCGATAGTGCCCCCTACTGCTACTATATATATATATATATAATATAATATAAAAATATGGGAGCTAGTAACCACCACTCAATGGCCAGAGTCGGGAGGAAGAGGACAAAGCCTGAGGAGGAGTGGAGGCGGAGGGACTAGAGGCAGAGAAGGGACTGTGTCGTGCTGTGTTGGTGATTTGGGCACTGTGTGCTGAACTGAAAATAAACCAGGTATTGTGTGTTTAACTTGTATTCTGCTTGCCTGTGTATGTGCCCAGAGCTTTCACACTAGCAATACAGAAATACCAAAAAATGAATGCAGGGTTAGGAAAAAAAATCCCTCAAACATTGAGATGCATTTTTTTCATCAGATTTTAACAGTTTTTTACGTTGTAACTTTTCACTTTTTACCTTGAATATCTGAAGTTGTACACTGTGATTTATGTTGTATTCATTTTGGCTTTATGGCCACATTCTGGATTACTGCTGCCACCTGTTAGCTTCAGGCAGCACACCTTAATTAACTGTCTGGGTATTCCACCTTCTAACTTTGCTCATCTGGTTTTTCTTCTGGTTTTCTTCACATACTCCCAAAGACATGCAAGGAAGGTTGATAGGTGATTCTTATTCTTTTTTTATGTTGTACTTAAATTTGTTTTAAGAGTTACATCACAACATGTGAATTACAAGTAGGTACAATATATAGAATTGTATTGTGTTCAACAATAGGGGATTCTAAACTGGCTCCAATAGATGAGCTGGCATCTTCTCCAGGGTTGATATCTGCCTTCACCCACTGCTGCCAGTGTAGCAAAACTCAAATGCAGTGTTCCTACTTCAGATAAGGGTTTGACAAAGATGGTGGCTTTCTGCTTTGTGACCCAAGTTCATGTCCCTGATACCCTGTGAGGCAGAAGCTTTCCATCCCAACAGCCGCTGCTTCGATCAGGATAAGCACCGTCACCCCATGACCCTTCATTAGACTAACTCGATTCAGTAAGCACATATTCAGGTGGTCTATTCATCGCTCTCCGAGATCATTTTAAAAACAGTTTGATATGTAATGTAGCCTGCTGTGGAATCTTTCACTAGGCCTGTGCCCAACACGCCTCAGTAGCCCCACCGACTCCGACCAGAAACTGACTGGAAGACAAAGAGTGGATGTTTGGAGATTAATTTCTCCACAAGGCTTAGTACCCAATAGGGTTAGCTGGCTTTCCTGTGAAGTTTTAGCCTGAATGTGAAACATGTGGAGATCACTCCATTCTGAGCATTTTATTGGTATTGTTACTACGTATGTACTCTTGTGTGGGGCTCTTAAGAGGCGAAATGATTTGTGAACCATTAAAACAAACAAACAAACAAAAAAAACAAGGTTGAGTGCCCAGAACATTCTAGCAACAAGTTAAAGTTTCCAGAACATTTTAGCAGTAAGTGGGAGTTCCCAGAACATTCTAGTTCTAAGGTTGAGTTCCCAGAACATTCTAGCTGTAACAGGGTGTTTCCAGAATGTTCAAGTATGTAAGATAGAGTTCCTACAACATTCTAGTAGTAAGTGGGAGTTTCGTAACATTCTAGTTTTAAGGTAGAGTTCCCAGAATATTCTAGCAGTAAATTGGAACTTCCAGAACATTCTAGCTGTAAGGTTGAGTTCTCAGAACATTCTACCAGTAAGTGGGAGTTTTCAGAACATTCTAATAATAAGTAGGACGTTTCTATTTTAGGCTTTTTTAGCAGAAACAAGGAAAGGATGGCGTGAAGCCTGCCGTGGCCACCATTAGCAGACATTCCTCAACATCTTAAGATGACCTCTTAAGGTGATTTGCTGAAGTTGGAGGATCTGTTAACAAAAAGAAGAACATTCTTCTTTGATGTCCTCATTAAAAAAAAAGGCAGATAAAGGTCTCCATCGTTTCTCAAGAAAGCACCCGATCAGAGGTGAGATGCTCCAGTCTTTCATGAATTTTGTGAACTGTTGGCATCACGACAGTAATGACCGATGCAGCTGAATAAAGTACAATGACATACTGACAAACGATGAGGAACAGAAAGAGTTGATTCTTTGATTGGTCACAAACCATCGCAAGAGTTTTCCAACTTCATTAAGGACGGCGCTAATGTTGCAAACTTGCAAGAGTGGAGCAGTCATCTGCTGTTCAGTTCAGATGACACAAAAACGTCCAAATGGAGTGACTGCTGAATGATGATTTATTTTGTTTGTTATAGTGGAGAACTTGAATCTGCCCTAATGCACTCATACACCAATTACTCTACTTTGACATAACACCCACCTTCCATCACCCACATTCACCATATTCTAGGTTTCTGCCTACTGTAAATGTCATCCATGCCAAGATAGCCAAAGACACAACAATGCATGCCGTCTGTAACCTGCATAGTCTGGCTCAGGGGAGTGGAGGTCTGCAGCAGCTTCATGTGGACACCAGTGCAGGAGAGCAGGCCATTCCATTGCTGGGTCCACACAAGTGCACACTTTACTGTGTCTGTTATTGAATCGCCAATTAGCTCAACACACAAACATATCTGGGATGTGGGAAACAAAGCGAATACTAGGATAAAGAAATCCAATGCAACAGGAGTCTGTAAGAAGCAAACCTGCACAAGGTGAAGCCCAAAGCTTTACTAACCACAGACAAGACAAAGGCCTGTTGCACTGGAATGGTTGCCCTGTTTTCCTACTTAGATGGAAGCCCTGATGATTTTATGTGCTTTTTTTCTGTTTTCAGGTCATTTCACAGCCATGGTGTGGAAGAGTACGAAAAAATTAGGAGTTGGCAAGGCTACTGCAAGTGATGGCTCCACTTTTGTCGTGGCGAGATACTTCCCTGCTGGCAACATTACCAATGCTGGTTACTTTAAAGAGAATGTTCTACCTCCCAAGAAGTAACGTGGCATTCATTCAGTTGACCATCAAGCAGCACACCTCAAACAGTGGACAATTTTATATTATAGACTCTTGCTTTTCCTAAAATGAATGTTCTTCTTTTATTTTGTGTTCCTTTTCACTTTTCAGGTATGACTTTTGCCCAAGGAGGTAAGGGGGTTATGTAGTTGACTTGATCTTTTTGTTTCTCCTTCTCTCTCTCTCTCTCTCTCCTTTTATACACAATCTGCTCCCCTTTGCCTTAGTGTTGAAGCCAAAGTGTATTGTGGGTCGTCAGCTGCTTTGCCCGTTGTGATAAACCTGCCATTTAAAGGTATGGACAGCAGGCGGCCTGTGCTTTCATGTGCCTGAAGAGGTGTGAGGTGGGGTGGAGGAGACCACAGATCGGTGCTGTTGGGTTTTCCAGCATGTGTAGGAATATCAGGCAGGTGGGATGTCTGCCTACATTTTTAAGGAATATCCTGTGTGCCTATTGACTATTGAAACTCTTAGTAATTGTGGTATCAATATGGTCAGAATGGAGACTACACTGAAGTTGGGTGTGTTTTGACTTAATTCAGGGATTGATTAGTAGGCCTACAGATATCCACTGCTGTTTTTATGAAATGGTGCTGACGGCGGTCACGTCAACGTGCCTTACTAGGTCTAGTCAATCCAGTCTTCTGTGGACCGGGCCACTGTGCCAAATGACTCTTGTTATGTAATCATCTACCTTCTCATGACCCATCATGAAGTAACATCTTGGGTGCCATTTTCAGATCTAAGCGTATCACTGCTGAATGTTGTCCACAACTGAACTCTGAAGCCATTTCAGTTTTAAAGAATATTTGCTTGAAATAAGAAACTCCAATTACAGAGAGGCTCAGTGTGTGAGGCTGGTCACAAAATTCTTTCTTTCTCTCTCTCTCTCTCCACTTGGCATTACTTCTGGCCACCATTTCTGCCCTCGCCCTGTTGCAGTGACAGTCGCTATTTATTGTACTCTTTTTTTTTTTTTTTTTTTAAGCCACATGAGTGACTTGTGACAAAATCTCAGCTCAGTAGGACGTTTTCCCAGCAGAATGTCAGCCCTGTTACATAATTTTTTATTTTAAAGTATATTGCACCACCTCCCTACTCTTATCTTTGCACTCGGAGCTTTTTAAAAATTCAATTCCAGTAGTGATAAATGTGTTGGGTCTACGTGGGCATGTTGATAGCGAGCAGTGCCTGATGGGAGCAACAAATCTGGAAGTGGAGATGCCTGGGTCTAGTATTCCCAAAGGGAAAATGTGGGAGATTTTACAGTGTGGATCTACAGGCTCTTTACAGTACTTGTGAATTTTTTTGTTATAAACCGCTCTTTAGTATTATTTTTATTATAACAAGTAAGTACAATGTATAAAGAAGTGGCATTCATTCTGCAAATTCAGAACTTGAAGCATTTCATTGTAATTAAGATTTGTAAGCGGCCTTTATTAAATCTGAAAGCACTATTGCCCCCCGCAAGTATGGTACTGTATGTAGCACCTTGCTTTCTGTTTGTAATTTGGCTCAGGATCATCCATCCTGGAAAATCCACACCTTTTTAAAGCGTTGTCCTTATTTTTAAATACATGTTGGAAATAAATTACGTAATCTTTGCACAAATATTGCCCATTGTTTTTGTCTTGTTTTTCCAAATTCAAGCTTTCAGCAGCACATGAATGCTGAGACATGGCTAGTGTTGGGCCGCGTGTCGCTTGTATCCCCTCCGTCTCAGTGTGACTCTTGTCTGGTCGTGGCTGGAGCTCAGCCTAGTGTTAACCATTAAAGTTTTACCACAGACTGCTATCGTGCCCTTCACTCTTTAACAGCCACATTTGACTTCAGTCTGCCCTTATCTGCTGTGTTCAGCTGTAGCCTCCTTAGTGTCATCTTTGTCCCCAGAAAAACAAGTCAAAGTCTTTTTAACCTGAAAATGTGTGTAACAGAAACATGCGAATATCAAAACGTCAGCTTAAATACAGTAGGAAAGGCATGTCCGGTGCCCACTGCTGTACTGATGCAGATTTAGCACATGTCCTTACTGTGATAGGTTTTGAAACAGTCAGCAGCACACAGCCTGGCGTCACAATCGGGAGAGTTACATGCGTCTTTTGTTCCACACTTTCCTTTATAATATTTTATTTCTACTTGCTTTTGAATGAGAGGGTAGAACGTCCGTGTCTGATCTTCATGGATGACACTGCCCATTGTGTTATTGCAAACAGTGACTGAAAAATGCCAACCTGGGGGTTATTGCCAAATCCTGGCTACATACAAAAAAGGGCAACTATTTAACCCAGTAGGCACAAGTCTTCAGAAGGTGACTGGAAGACAAGAATGTTGTCAAAAAAACAATAGTGAGGGTCAGAACCAGAAGACCAACTATCTGCAACCGAAGCCAAGAATTGTGAGATCAAAGTCAGAAAGAGTGCAAAGAGCTCAGAAACCAAAGAAACAAAACAAGGTCTGTAGGGCTTTGGATGGCTTTTTGTCCTGTTGTGTTGTGACTGACAGGCCGTGACCTCTGAGGACACGCCCACTCTGGGACAGTCCTAGCAACGAGCATCAACAAGGGAGCCAATATGGTGGCGATATAATGGTCCAAATCACAGATCAAAATTAAAACTGCAATTTCCAAAAAGAAATGAACAAAATCTGCAGTGGGCTGGTGCCCTGCCCGGGGTTTGTTTCCTGCCTTGCGTCCTGTGTTGGCTGGGATTGGCTCCAGCAGACCCCCGTGATCCTGCAGTTAGGATATAGCGGGTTGGATAATAGATGGATGGAATTAACAAAATAGATACCTAAGGGTATGAAATCCCCCAACAGAAGCAAAGGATGTCCAAACAGCAAATAAGAATCTTAATAAAATAAAAAGATTTTATTTTAGGGGCGGCACGGTGGCGCAGTGGTAGCGCCGCTGCCTCGCAGTTAGGAGACCCGGGTTCACTTTCTCCAGGTACTCCGGTTTCCTCCCACAGTCCAAAGACATGCAGGTTAGGTGCATTGGCGATCCTAAATTATCCGTAGTATGTGCTTGGTGTATGTGTGTGCCCTGCGTTGGGCTGGCACCCTGCCTGGGCTTTGTTTCCTGCATTGCGCCCTGTGCTGGCTGGGATTGGCTCCAGCAGACCCCTGTAACTAGGATATAGTGGGTTGGATGATGGATGGATGGATTTTATTTTAACAAAAGCTCTGTAGAACAGAAGTATGCTCAGAGGAGCATGAAGGCTAGAATGTAAGAGTAAGAGTTGTCAAAGAGTAATCACAAACCGCACAAAAGAAGTCAAAAAACCCAGAAACGAATAATCGTTCGAGAAACTCGCCACACCATGAATGCATTCAGAATGAAACGCAAGGGACTTTAGAGGGCTGCATGGTGATGGGCAGGTACCCCTACCTCTTGAGGGACCACCCAATGTAAGAAAAGATACTTAACTCTTTCAGGGCGGATGTCAACTTTTGTCGAAATTCAGGGGTAGGGGATGGTAATCAGCTGTAAACTGCAGCAAAATTCACCGTTACATTTTAGTTTGACTCTTTTTGCTAGAAGGAAAGTTCACTTTGATTCCTTGCGTGTGCATCAGTAGCGAAGAGCAACCAACCTCTAAAATGGCATAGACATGTGATGGGAGACCTAAGTGAATACACAAAGCAAAATACTCCATGGATGACGTTTTGCGTATTATCGTTGTGTCAGACTCTGATTTTGATGCATATGATCTGGAGATGGAGATCGAAAACAAAGGTGAGGTACCAGGATCAGGTGCTCGGTCCCCAGCTGATTGTACATTTTTGTAGTTGATGCGCCTACAGCAACGTTTAGCTGGGAGGACCACCAATTACAATGGCAAGAGGTACAAACCAGATTGTGTCGCACTGTGACTGCCACCTCCATGCGAAAACAGCCAGGCAGTCAGCCATGCAGGCATTCATTCCTGTTGGCTGTCAAGGTGCCCCTGTGGAGGCGCTGCTACCAAAGACTCCAAACAGGCGCCGACAGCAGCCACAACACGAAGCCAGAGCTTTTCAGAAAAACTATTCAGACCTCAAAGAGTTAAACATAAACTGAATAATCAACAATATTAACATAAACTTTGAACAAAATAAGACATAAAATGGCATTTGAATCTCAGTTGGGGGAGGACAGTAAGGATCTCTATTTAGGCACCTTAGTTTTTCTTACATTTTTTTGGTTTTGACCAAATTTAAATCATAAAATATAACAATTGAGTCAAGTCCTACCATCTACCACATTACTTGGTAACATCTTGCATGGATCTATGGTGGTCTGTGAGAAGAAAATGTACTCTTGGCACGTTCCAATTTGTATTCTCGTCTCAAATTCTCTAATGTCAACCCTGGTGCTGTATACAAGTTTGTGTTTTCTCGGCCGTTCTCATATTAATGTAGCAATCCAAAAAATAAAAGTCCTTTCTCTTTCTTTTACTGGTCGGCTGTATGGTGACAGTCGGTGATGTTAATTCCTTTGTAGAAATGCTTTGTACAGAAGGATTGTCTCTTCAGCTAATCAATCGGAAGCTCCGACTTGAAAAGATTAAGTGGCAGAAATGTCACCCTGCCTTATTTGAAGTCTATCTGCAATGCGAAAAACCGTAACGAGTGTGAAGGGTGAAATCTGTCCTGTCAAAATGCTGCGTTAATCCGAGCTCATTTTTAAGGTGGCAGTTTTTCTAAATTTCTACTGTGTTCTTCTTAAATTGTTTGGATGAAGTGCTCCCAATGAAAAGTGCCGGGGAAAAGCAGAGTGATTACATATAATCAGTTCTTTTTGTTGTAACCTGAAAGGTGGCGGTACGCGTACAGTGCTTTTGGGTCAAGTTTGAGGTGCTGTGATGGTACATAGAGGCTGAGAGTCTGAGCTCTACATGTTTTGTTCATTTGGCAAAAAAAACACAAAGTCATCAAGTGTACCGTACAGTATAATATTGTGCTTGACAGTTTAAAACTACAAACACAGAATTTCCAAATTTGAAATCAACCACAAGTTAATAATGAGCTCTACATTCTACAAAAACGTTATGAATTCGCATAAAGCAATCAGTGTGTAATTTTGACTGAATTTTAAAGAAAATTCATCAAATGCAGTCTTTCTAATTTGTTTTGAGTGTCAATGGCTGATCATCGTTCATGTAACAGCCATGAATTGACGTGTCTCACAGGATCGAAGCATGCGAGTGAAGGGTCAACCGATCGTTTATTTACAAGGCGTCCTGTCCCAGAAAAGTAGCTAGTCATCTTGGCCATCGTTAAAGAGTTAACAGATTCCTGGTACTCCGAGGAGAAGTGGGGAGCTTGCACTGATTCAGCGCGTTTCTGCACTCACCGCATGACACGCCACCCCAGGATCTCATATTAGGACATGAGCCCATTCTTGCTTACACTGATGAGCTTTTTGCAGATTTAAGCTGTAGGCTTCTTCCCCCTTTTCACAGGAATCGCACGGCTCTGAGGTTAGGACCTGCTGCCCCGACTGAATACAGTAAAGAACTACCGTATGGCACAAGAGTCGAGTCCACTTGTTTTCTGCTTCTCTGATTTAATAAGATTTCACTGCTGTCTTGTATGGTGACCTATCACCTCACGCCAGCCGCAAAGTAAAATTAAATATGCGTCAGTGAAATGAATATGCTAAAAAATGGAATAATGCGTGTGACCTCTGGCATGAAGAATACATCTCAAGGTAAAGACGTTTGCTTTCAGTAAAAGGTTTACTGGTTCTTCTTTCCCAATGCCTGCAGCATCTGTGGCTAAGCAATGCATGTCCCTTCATTACCTGATACTCCTCTCTGGTGTGACTATGGGGTCTCAGTCCACCCAGCCCACTTTTGCCTATTGTTTAGTTCAGGGGTTTTTAAACATTTTAAGAAAATCAGTACCATACTGGATGGCAACAAGAGGATTATTATTATCCTGGCCTGGATAAACCCCGTACCTTTACCTGGCAGGGTGGCTGGTGTAGTGGATGGACGGGGGGATGGTATGCCAAGAGTACACACTCCCCCAACACACAGGGTGGCAGCAAATCCCTGGTCAGTATGCCCATTCAACAACAACATTTATTTATATAGAACATTTTCATACAAAAAAATTAGCTCAAAGTGCTTTACATAATGAGGAATAGAAGAATAAAAGACACAGAAAATAAAATAAGTCAACATTAATTAACATAGAACAAGAGTAAGGTCTGATGGCCAGGGTGGACAGAAAAAACAAAAAAAAACTCCAGACGGCTGGAGAAAAAAATAAAATCTGTAGGGATTCCAGACGTTTAGACTGCCCAGTCCTCTCTGGGCAATCTACCTAACATAAATGAAACAGTCCTCTTTGTATTTAGGGTTCTCATGGAAGGACATGATGATGATGGTCACGTAGACTTCTGGCTTTCAGTCCATCAATGTTGGTGCATCATGATGCTTTGAGTAGGTGCGCCACCACCACAAAAAAAAAAACGGAAAAAGAAACAGAAGAGAGAGTACGGATTTTAGAGCCACCATGAATAGTTATTATGATGAACTGAACATACAGAGTATCAGTATTAAGTTAAAGTGAAGTTATGAGAAGGCCATATTAAAGTAATGTGTTTTCAGCAGTGTTTTAAAGTGCTCTACTGTATTTGCCTGGCGAATTCCTATTGGCAGGCTATTCCAGAGAAGGCCGCCTCACCACTTCTTTTAAGTTTAGCTTTTGGAATTGTAAGGAGACACTCATTTGAGGATCTAAGGTTACAATTTGGTATATAAAGTGTCAGACAGTCCGATGTATAAGATGGAGCGAGATTATTTAAGGCTTTGTAAACCATAAGCAGAATTTTAAAGTCAATCCTGAATGACACAGGTAACCAGTGTAGTGACATCAAAACTGGAGAAATGTGTTCGGATTTTCTTTTCCTAGTTCGGATTCTAGCAGCTGCATTCTGCACTCGTTGCAAGTGATTTATGTCTTTCTTGGGTAGTCCTGAGAGGAGTGCGTTACAGTAATCTAGTCGACTGAAAACAAAAGCGTGAATTAATTTCTCAGCATCTTTCAATGATATAAGAGGTCTAACTTTTGCTATGTTTCTTAAGTGAAAATATGCTGTCCTAGTAATCTGATTAATATACGATTTAAAATTGAGGTTACAGTCAACAGTTACCACAAAGTTTTTTACTTCTGTCTTAAACTGAATACATTAGGATTAAAAGTTATTTCTGATAACCTCATTGAATCTATTATTGCCAATCACTAAAATTTCAGTTTTCTCTTTATTTAGCTTGAGAAAATTACTATTCATCCATTCAGAGATACCAGTAAGACATTCTGTTAGTGAATCAAGAGAATCGGGGTCATCAGGTGCTATTGATAAGTACAGCTGTGTGTCATCAGCATAGCTGTGGTAGCTCACATTGTAACCTGATATAATCTGACCTAACGGAAGCATGTAGATTGAAAAGAGCAGCGGACCCAGGATAGAGCCTTGTGGAACACTATATCGGATATCATGTGTCTTTGAGTTGTAATTACCACAACTAACAAAGAATTTCTCTCTGCCAGGTAGGATTCAAACCAATTTAAGACACTGCCAGAGAGGCCCACCCATTGACTAAGGCAATTTCTAAGAATATTGTGATCAATGGTGTCAAATGCGGCACTCAGTTCAAGGAGGATGAGAACAGATAAATGGCCTCTGTCTGCATTTACCCGCAAGTCATTTACTACTTTAACGAGTGCAGTTTCTGTGCTGTGATTTGATTCTAAAACCTGACTGAAATTTATCAAGAATAGCATGTTTATTGAGGTGGTCATCATGTGCTTGCAGGGCATGCTGGGAATTGCAGTCCCGTGGTGCAGCCCTGCCAGGCTCTGTGGGCACCAGCAAAGAAGGAGCTGCTAGGGAGGGTTGTCTATACTTTTAGGGGCTTCTGCCTGACCCGAGAGTACTTCCTCCTTGACACCGGAAGTCTTCCCAGTGTCACACACGTGTGCATGGGAAGCAGCTGAAGGGCTTAGGAAATATTGTTTATACATCTGCCCAGGGGGGGTGCACTGACGCTCTTTCTGAGTTCTCTGCAGGTCTTACCCGGGAAATCCCACCAGGAACCGCCATTTCCAGGAAGGACACATCACTTCCGGTTCCGGCCCCAAGAATGAGGTCACTTCCGGTTCCGGCCCCAAGGAGGATGTCACTTCCAGTTCCGGCCCAGAGGACGACATCATTTCCGCCCTCTGTGCTATAAAGCTCACTGCCTTGGCTTAGGCAGGCAGTTCTGTTTTGGACTCTGTTGTGTAAACAACTGTTGCAATGCCTCAAAGACTTTTGCAGCGGAAACCGTAATAAGCGGGTGGCTGCCCCAAACCTTTCGCGTCTCTGGTCTCCACTTATTACAGTGGCGTAGTCGGCAGGATGGTGTCCCGATGAACCGGGACACGAACTATCACGGAACCAGGTGGGTGAGTACGGGGCGAGTTTCAGGGCGGGAGTGCGCCAGAGGGTCAGGAAGGGCGGTGCAGGCTCTGCTCCATGAGCATAACCGGTGGGGACCACCCATCTCGTGGAGAACGTAGGGGACCCACAGGCGTGGGCTGGCTTCTGGGGAACACACACGAGTGGCTCAGTATGCTCTCCTTGGCAGGAAAGCCGAGCTGCCCATCGGGACCAAGGTCCCAGTTAGCGATGGGTTGTCCCCAGGCGGCAGGTGAAGGAAATCATAAACTGGGAGTTTAACCCAAGCAAAGGGCTGTCAGAGCAGGCTATGGCTCTCTGGCAACAGGTGGGTGAGTGGCTACGGCCATTGAGTTAACCCCTTACAAATAGTGCAGCAAGTGGCCTGTTTTCTGCTGCTGAAAATACTACCCAGGAATTTGCCCAGCCGGCCTGGGGGAATTCCATTCTATGGACGAGCTGCTGCAGCTCTTGCAAACCCAGAGGCCGGCTGTGAAACCTGGGAGGGCAGAACAGCCGCTCTGTGGACTACCGGGAGCTATGTCCCACTAAAGCAGTCCCTTCCACGCATTCCAGAGCTTGTTCGAAGTCGCCGGGCCGTCTGGCTTGCGACCTGTCGAGGAACAAGGCGGACCGTAGGGGACAATGGCGGGGTTGTTTGTGTGCCCTTAGCAATCCCTGGCGGATAAACATACGGGGAGCTTCTTATTAATGGACATAAGATAACAGCGCTGTTCGATTCCGGCAGTAGCGTGTCTGTCGTTGCTCGCCGTTTTATTCTACCGCAACAGTGGATTAAAAAGAAGACCAGTCTAAAATGTATACGGAGATATCCGCTGTACAATACCGCCCGGTGTTACATATGTCTCGGAGGAACCCTTGACAGCTTACCGTGGCGGTGCATCCGGATCCTCCGTTTCCGTAATCCTCGGGCGAGACTGGTCTGATAGTAACGGCGGTAGTTTAGAAGCATTCCCGAAAACTTATGGCCTCGTTATAGATGACAACGATTCATCTCAAGTTGCTTCCACACCGTGTAATCAGCCGACAGGGAGTGGGGCGGTAGGCCAAGAGAGTGGCGAAGACACCCCGGACCGTCGCGGGCTACTACGTCATCCACTAAGCGCCCGGCAGCGCAGGAGGAATCTCCGCCCCTTGAGGTCAGACCGGACCCGCTCTCTGAGTTGCACTTTCAGTTTAGAGCGACGCCGGCTTCTTTCAAGAGAACAGTGGAATGGCGACTCTCTGAAACACATAAAGAATGCAGTGGTTCTCGTTAGCGGCCAGCGCGCATTTGCCCATGCCACAGGGACCTCACTTTGTCGTTGATAATGATTGTTGTATCGGGTCGCTGAACATGAGGGAAGGTCGGAAGTTGTTGCTAATCCAGCGGACCTACGGCGGCAGGTTTGCGAGTTAGCACACTCCCACCTTCTTGGAGGCCATCTCGGCTCCGATAAAACATTAGAGCGAATTAAGCTCCGTTTTTCTGGCCGGGGATTAATGAGGAGGTTAGCCGCTTTTGCGTTTCCTGTCGGAATGTCAACTGCGGCAAATTCCTAGGAGGACCGTGCTCCTCTGGTTCCCCTTCCCCTTATTGACGTTCCCTTTGATAGGATTGGGGTTGACATAGTAGAACCCTCAGCCCGAGGATATAAATATATACTCGTCCTCGTGGATTATGCTACCCGATTCCCTGAAGCCGTTCCGTTGCTCGGCTACCACAAAAATATTGCACGGGAACTAGTAGGAGTCTTTTTGCAGTAGGCATTCCTAGAAGTCCTGACGGACCAAGGGCGCCTTTTACCTCGGAAGCGTTCAAGGAGACTGCCAAGTTACTGAAAATAAAGCATTTAAAGACCTCGGTGTATCATCCTCAAACCGATGGCCTAGTGGAGAGATTTAATCAAACTCTCAAGCAAATGCTACGTAAGGTAGTCAGCAAGGATGGGAGGGATTGGGACCAACTCCTCCCCCTTGTCCTCTTTGCATATCGGGAAGTTCCTCAAGCCTCTACGGGGTTCTCTCCATTTGAATTACTGTATGGAAGACAACCCCGGGGTTTATTGGATATTTTAAAAGAGGGCTGGGAAGGGGAGGCACAGCCCTCCACTAATATTTTGGAATATATCGCCCAATTGCGCGGTAGATTTGATGCAATAAGACCGATTCTAAAAAGTCATATAGAAGAGGCGCAATCAGCACAGGCCCCCTTTATGACCGTGTAACGACTCTCCGGGAGTTCCAACCGGGGGATCGCGTCATGGTATTGGTACCAACTTCTCACTCTAAACTGCTCGCCCATTGGCTAGGCCCCTCTGAAATTAAGGAAAGGAAGGGATTGGTTGACTATTTGGTGAAACAGCCCAATCGCCGACCAGCTGGCGAATATATCATGTAAACCTGCTGAAACCGTGGAAGGAGAGGGTCGATCCCTCCTCCGGACAGCCCTGCTCTCTCTTGGGAAGTAAGTTCCCTTAATTTCGGCGAGCAGCTATCCCCCAGGCAGAAACAAGAGCTCGAAGCAGCTATCCGCTCTGTCCCAGAGGTGGTAAGTGAAAACCCGGTCGGACCTCTCTGATTGCGCATGACATATTGACTGACCCGGGGTGATCGTCCGTGAGCGACCCTACAGACTCCCGGAGGCAAAGAAAGTAGAAGTGGAACTGGAAATCAAGCGAATGCTGGCACTAGGAGTAATCGAGGAAAGTAGTAGTCCCTGGTCCAGTCCCATCGTCTTGATTGCTAAGCCTGACGGCAGTTGGAGGTTTTGCAATGACTTCCGTCGGCAACCAAGTTTCCAATTGATGCTTATCCCATGCCTCGCGTGGATGACCTCCTCGAGACTGGGACCAGCCAAATTCTTGACTACACTTGACATGACAAAGGGGTACTGGCAGGTTCCTTTAGCGAGTCCGAAGGAAAAACGCGTTTAGCACTCCTAGCGGACACTGGCAGTATCGTGTCCTTCCATTGGGTTACACGGCCTGCGACTTTTCAGCGTCTGGTGGACAAAGTGCTCCGGCCCCATAACTCGTTCTGTGCTGCCTATCTGGATGGCGTGTCATCTATTCCAGCACCTGGAAGGAACACATACAGCAGGTCACAGCAGTATTACGGACACTGGGAGGCGGGCTCGAATCAACCCCAAGAAATGTTTCTTTGGATTGAGGAAGCCAAATATTTGGGCTACCTAGTGGGCGGGGTACTGTGAGGCCACAGTGTTCCAAGTTGCAAGCCATAATGGCCTGGCCCGTCCAAACCAAGCGGCAAGTCCAATCCTTTCTCGGTTTGGCGGGTACTACCGCCGGTTTGTGCCTCGCTTCTCCGAGAGCGGCGCCCTTGACCGACTTGACAAAGAAAAGAGCTCCTAATACGGTGGTATGGTCTGATAAAGCGGGGGCTGCATTCAGTGACTTAAAAGGGCTCTGACTTCAGCACCTATCTTGATCTCCCCTAACTTCTCTCTCCCTTTTATCCTCCAGGCGGACGCGACACAGGCTTGGGTGCCGTGTTGAGCCAAAGCGTCGGCGGTGTTGAACACCCGTTATGTACCTGAGCGGAAACTGTTGGACAGGGAGACCAGGTGCGCGGTGGAGAAAGAGGCGCTGGCGATCAAATGGGCCGTAACTCAGCTGCGGTACTACCTCTTGGGTCGCGTGTTCACTCTGGTGACGGATCATGCACCTCTGAAGTGGATGGCCCTTCACAGGGAGTCGAATCCACGGGTCACGAGGTGGTTTCTTGACCTGCAGCAGTACAAGTATACGCTTCGTTCATCGACAGGGGTCTCTTCATGCCAACGCCGATGCCCTCTCCCGGGCCCACGACCTCTCGGTGCAGGTCGCCCGACCCGACGGGTCTGGGCTGAGGGGAGTCTTGTCACCTGCGTGTGCATGGGAAGCAGCTGAAGGGCTTAGGAAATACTGTTTATACATCTGCCCAGGGGGGGGCGGGGTGCACTGACGCTCTTTCTGAGTTCTCTGCAGGTCTTACCGGAAATCCCACCAGGAGCCGCCATTTCCAGGAAGGACACATCACTTCCGGTTCCGGCCCCAAGAATGAGGTCACTTCCGGTTCCGGCCCCAAGGAGGATGTCACTTCCAGTTCGGCCCAGAGGGCGACATCATTTCCGCCCTCTGTGCTATAAAGCTCACTGCCTTGGCTTAGGCAGGCAGTTCTGTTTTGGACTCTGTTGTGTAAACTACTATTGCAATGCCTCAACGACTTTTGCAGCCGGGAAACCGTAATAAACGGGTGGCTGCCCCAAACCTTTCCGCGTCTCTGGTCTCCACTTATTACACCAGGTACGACATTAATGGAAAAATAAACTCAGGTATCTGAGTCATGAGAGGAGCCGAACAAGGCTTTCCTGGAGGAGGAAAAGAAGAAAGAGTGTTGCTTATTGTGAAACCTGTGAAAAGTATTCTGTTTAATAAAAAAGTAATTTTAAATCCAGGATGGTAGTTGGTCTAATTGTGACCACTAGGGTGCATCACAAACCCAAAAACCTACACAACTAAATGTCTTTTTACAGGTGTCACAATGAGCAACACTCTTTCTTCTCCTTTAATTCTCCATCCTGAGCACACTAAGTGGACGGAGGTGGCTCCTTTTATGCTGGACCTGGGAGTATTTCCTGTGTCAGGAAGGAAGAATCACCTTTAGGTCAGACAGAAAACCTTGAAAGTAGGGATGGTCATTCTCAGCAGCTCTACATGTTGGTGTTCACAGAGCCCTGCAGGGCTGCACCATGGGACTGCAACTCCCAGCATGCCCTGCAGGCACATGAATGGACATACTGGTCCAGGAAATGCTACCACCCAGTGCGTTGGTGAAGCATGTACTCTTGGTGGGCCGTCTACCTCTGTCCATCCACTACACTGGTCTCCCTGTCAAGTAAGGGTATGGGTTTATCTGCCCTGGGATGTCAGCCCACCCTTGCTCTCTGTCACACCATATAAAAAATAAAATGGTAAACATTTTAGTTTCCATTCAAACTAAAAGAGAAAAGGGGAAAACAAAAATATTGTTAATTCTTCTTCTTAAGATAGAAACTGATTAAACAAAAATGTATATATCTCTCTGTTAATTAATTGATGAACAATTGCCAGTTCACAATGGAGGAGAATAAAATTATTAAACAATTATAACATTTTGGATGCATGTACCCTGGCTGAACTCTGGCTCTTTCAAAAATAATGAAGATTTATTAGAAACAATAATCAAATACAAAATTCTCAAAAAATGGATCAACAAAGGTCCATGTAAAAAGGTAACCCAGAAACTACCCAAAAAACAAAGCTAGAATAAGTTGAGAAAAACAAAACAAAAAATCCACCAAATACTTCCAGGCGCTCCCACTACAAAACTCAGTGCTGATCTGTAGGACTCGACCCTCCGCTTAGTCTTAAATAGGCAGAGGGCACAACTCCAGATGCATGTTGTGGTGGCCCCGCCTCCCGGAACTCTATGTGAGGGGACAGGGCACATAACTAAGTGCATTATTAACAAAACATATAATGCCATATTCAACACATAACATACAACATAAAATACAAACTAATATATAACAAGACATTGTTATATATTAAGCATGGGTGTCCTCCGGGTGCTCCGGTTTCATCCAAAGACATGCAGGTTAGGTGAATCGACGATACTGAATTGGCCCTAGTGTGTGGCTGGGAAATGTGTGTGTGAGTGTGTGTGTGTGTGTGTGTGTGTGTGTGTGCACGCTCGTCCTGCCATGGGCTGGCTCCCTGTCAGGGGTTTGTTCCTAACTTGCGCCCTACAACTCCAGCACTCCCCGCTACCCTGACCAGGACTAAATGAGTCAGAAATGTCATCCCACCACAAAAATAGCGCATAAAATAAAAATTTACATTAGCCAGGGGTTCAATCCTGTCTGATTTACTGCTAATGTCTTACATAAAACTGCAGGTCAATTGTTAATGTCTAGAGGGCGCTGCACCTCAGCCGTCTATGGCTGGTGTTGTCTGCTGCATCATGTATGCAGATCCTTCTACTCCTCAAATTCTCATTTTGTATCAAGACCCCTCTTAATGAACTCCCATTACTTGGCTGCTAAACTTATTTCTGATAAACATTTGCTGTTGCAGCTGTCACATCTGTGTGGAGTTGAATATGAACAACTGTCTCAAAGATCTGATTAAATTCATGGCAGAGGGAATGGAAGTAAGCCAGAAGTGAGCGGTTCAATATAAGGAGCGCAGATGTGTTTCCTGACACTGATATTACTGCACCTCCATTTACTGACCTAAAAACGGACCCCGCCACCTGTCTACCAACCCGTAGCCAAGCTCCTAACTTAACATTCAGAACTGAATCAATTTATTTCAGAATGTGTATGTGAGTTAATATCTTTTGCCCAAATTTTCATTAAACACCCCCCTCCGAGGTACTGGAAATGTGACCAACAGCAATGTAGTCTAACAGTCTGCCCCTCTTGTTCCTTCTTTGCAGGAATTTTGCATTTATCATTTATCTTGGATTATTGCCATAAGAGTAGCTGCTGTCACTGATAGTAGAACATCTCAATACATCTGTGTTTATCTTTGAACTGTATGAAAGACATGCTTACAGATTCTAATAAAAGTAATGATTAAAACAATCTGAGTTCCCAAATCAATATTTTAGAGTCAGTGTGAAGTCAGAGCGAAGTTCTTGCAGTGTTCATGCTGATGTTCTCGAAGTACTCTGACTTAATTCCACATCCCACGGCTTCCTGGTTACATATATTGCTGACGATAGATAGATAGATAAGGCACTATATAATACATGATAGACAGATACTGTGGGGAAACAGCCTGGACACAGACAGGCAGATACCATAGGTACAAAACCCAACACACATTTATTGTATATACTATTTGCAAAGTGATAGCACACAACCCACTTTCACCCCAAACTCCAGGCCTCTCAACCAATGTCTTCCTCTCTGGTCCGCCTCCTGTCCTCTACACCCGAGCTACGTCTTTCTTCCTCCCGACTCCATCTATCGAATGGAGGGAGGCGGCCCCTTTTATGCTCACCCAGACGTGCTCCAGGTGCCTCCCGATCACCTTCCACCGGACCTCCCAGGTGTGGCGGAAGTGCTGGCTGTGCACCCGGAAGCACTCCAGGTGTCCCTGGTCTTCTTTCCCCCAGCACTTCCGGGTGTGGCAGAAGTGCTGAAGGCCAGGGCTCCACAGGCATCGGGGCACCCCCTGGTGGTGCCCACGGGCCCCTATAGGGTTGAGCTTCTAAGCTCTGTTCCCGTGGTCCCCAAAGCCACCAGGGCGGTCGCCCCCTCATGGTCTGGAGGAGGTGTAAGCCCTCCTCCGGGCTTCCTGGGCGTCCCGGCTGGGTACCACCCCCAGCCTCTTGCCACAATACATAAATAGATAAGGTACTATATAATACATGACAGATGGATAGATAGATAAGGCACTATATAATACATGATAGATAGATACTGTGGGAAACAGCCCAGACACAAAGGTCAATGCCACCGTCTCCAGCCCATATAACATAGCTGGTCTCACTACCGTCCTGTAGACTTTCCCTTTCACTCTTGCTAATATCCATCTGTCACAAATCACTCCTGACACTCTTCTCCACCCATTCCACCCTGCCTGCACTCTCTTTTTCATCTCTCTTCCACAATTCCCATTACTCTGTACTGTTGAGCTCAAGTATTTAAACTCGTCCACCTTTGCCAACTCTACTCCCTTCATCCTCACCATTTCTCTGACCTCCCTCTCATTTACACACTTGTATTCTGTCTTGTTCCTACTGACCCTCATTCCTCTCCTCTCTAGAGCATATCTCCACCTCTCCAGGGTCTCTTCAACCTGCTCCCTACTCTTGCTACAGATCACAATGTCATCA
Source organism: Polypterus senegalus (assembly GCF_016835505.1). Lineage (NCBI taxonomy): Eukaryota > Metazoa > Chordata > Cladistia > Polypteriformes > Polypteridae > Polypterus > Polypterus senegalus. The sequence continues at coordinate 112,795,072 of NC_053168.1, forward strand.
GCAAACATCATAGTCCACAGGGACTCCTGTCTAATCTCATCTGTCAACCTGTCCATCACCATTGCAAATTAGAAAGGGCTCAGAGCTGATCCCTGATGTAATTCCACCTCCACGATGAATGCATCTGTCGCTCCTACCTCAGACCTCACCACTGTCACACTTCCCTCGTACATATCCTGTACAACTCTTATGTACTTCTCTGCCACTCCCGACTTCCTCATACAATACCACAACTCCACCCGAGGCACCCTGTCATATGATTTCTCCAGGTCCACAAAGACGCAACGCAACTCCTTCTGGCCTTCTCTAAACTTCTCCATCAACATCCTCAGTGCAAACATTGCCTCTGTAATGCTCTTTCTTGGCACGAACCCATACTGCTGCTCACTAATCATCACCTCACTTCTTAACCTAGCTTCCACTACTCTTTCCCATAACTTCATGCTGTGGCTCATCAATTTTATTCCCCTGTAGTTACTGCAGTCCTGCGCATCCCCCTTATTCTTAAATATCAGCACCAGTACACTTCTTCTCCACTCCTCAGACATCCTCTCACTTTCCAAGATTCCATTAAACAATCTGGTTAAAAATGCCACTGCCATCTCTCCTAAACACCTTCCATAGGTATGTCATCTGGACCAACGGCCTTTCCATTTTTCATCCTCTTCATAGCTGTCCTTACTTCCTCCTTGGTAATCCGTTGCACTTCCTGATTCACTATCTCCACATCATCCAACCTCTTCTCTCTCTCATTCTCTTCATTCATCAACCTCTCAAAGTACTCTTTCCATCTGCTCAACACACTCTCCTCGCTTGTGAGTACGTTTCCATCTTTATCCTTTATCACCCTAACCTGCTGCACATCTTTCCCTGCTCGGCCCCTCTGTCTAGGCAATCGGTACAGGTCCTTTTCTCCCTCCTTAGTGTCCAACCTCTCATACGACTCATCATACACCTTTTCTTTAACCTTCACCACCTCTCTCTTCACCTTGTGCCTTATCTCCTTGTACTCTTGTTTACTTTCTGCAGTTTTCCTTTTTCAAATTCCACCATTTGATCCTTGGCTCTGCCCTCACTCTCTTCCTCTTCTTTATCTCCAACGTCATCCTACAGACCACCATCTTATGCTGCTTAATTACACTTTCCCCTGCCACCACTTTGCAGTCTTCAATCTCCTTCAGATCAACTCTTCTGCATAGGATGTAATCTACCTGTGTGCATCTTACTCCACTCTTGTACGTAACCCTATATTCCTCCCTCCTCTTAAAATACGTATTCACTACAGCCATGTCCATCCTTTTGGTAAAATCCACTCTCCTCTGACCTTCTTCATTCCTCTCCTTGACACCATATCTACCCATCACCTCCTAGTCTTCACTGTTCCCTTCACCAGCATGTGCATTGAAATCCGCTCTAATCACCACTTTCTGTCCTTTGGGTACACTGTTCATCACTTCATCCAACTCACTCCAAAAATCTTCTTTCTCACCCATTGCACACCCAACTTGCGGTGCATATGCACTAACAACATTACAATAACAGCACACCTCCAATTTCCAGCTTCATAATCATTACTCTGCCCAACACTCTTTTCACCTCCAAAACACTCTTGACATACTGTTCCTTCAGAATAACACCTACTCCATTTCTCCTGCCATCCACACCATGGTAGACCAATTTGAATCCACCTCTGATCCACCTGGCCTTACTCCCCTTCCATTTAGTCTCTTGCACACACAATATATCAAACTTCCTTCTCTCTATCATATCTGCTAACTCTCTCCCCTTACCAGTCATACTGCCAACATTCAAAGTGCCTACCCTCAGTTCCACTCTGTTTACCTTCCTCCTCTCCTCCTGCTTCTGGACATGTCTCCCTCCTCTTCTTCTCCTTCTTCGGCCAACAGTAGCCCAATTTCCGCCAGCAGTTGGCTAACAGTACTGGTGGCGGTCGTTGTTAACCCAGGGCTCGACTGATCTGGTATGGAAATTTGTATTGTTGTCCGCATATTTGATTTGGCAAAATTTTACACCGGATGCCCTTCCTGACATAACCCTCCCCATTTATCCGGGCTTGGGACTGGCACAAAGAAACACACTGGTTTGTGCTTCCGCTGTGGCTGGGTTGCATCCCCTGTGGCTGGGTTAGAATATGGAACCAATGTAGGAAGTATTTTAAGATAGAGAAGCTTTTGTCGGTGGCACCTCTGCACAAGAACCACCTTTTCCCTCCAAACGTTAGCAGTTTTTTTAATGTCTGGAAAACATTTGGGATTAAATCACTTAGAGATCTGTACATAGACTATGTCTTTGAATCCTATGAACAATTACACTCCAAATTTTACTTTCCAGTAACACATTTCTTTCACTATCTTCAAATTAGAAACTTTGTTAAACAGAACCTGCCCAATTTTCCTCACCTCCCACCTCCCTCTATATCGGAAAAAATATTGCTCCGTTTCGAGGACTCGGACAGCATTTCTGTAATGTAAAAAACTATTTTACAGTCCCTCCCTTTCAAAGATCCCAGACTACAGTGGGAAAAGGATCTCTCACTCAATATCTCAGAAAAGGAGTGGAAAGTAGCAATGCACAGAATTTACTCGAGCTCCATATGCGCAAAGCATAGAATTATTCAACTCAAAATTATATATCAAGCACATCTGTCTCGCTTAAAATTGCCCAAAATGTTTCCAGGCCAAAATCCAACCTGCGAACATTGCAATCGAGCTCCAGCCTCACTGGGTCACATGTTTTGGGCCTGCACCAAATCAACATCCTTACCTTGGTGTCACAATCCCTCCTAACCCACTAACAGCTGTGTTTGGTGTTCTTCCAGATGGGTTTAAAGTGGAGAAGAACAAACAAACTGTGATCGCCTTCACTACACTATTGGCACGTAGACTTATCTTGCTAAACTGGAAGAATCCTAACTCTCTCTTACTAAGTCAGTGGGAAACTGATGTTTTATATTATTTGAAACTGGAAAAAATCTAATTCTCACTTAGAGGATCTGTGCAAAATGTTTTCAAAATCTGGCAGTAATAACATTTTACAATAAGCATTTAAATTGAGGAAGCAGATTCTCTCCTCCATTTATCTTTATTCACTTATTATTTTATCTATTCATTTGTCTTTACTAGTATAAAGTCTTACACTACTGGCCTAGCTCTCCTTCTCAGAAGTGAGGGTTTATTTGTTTCGAACCTTTTTTTTTTTTGTAAAACTTGAGTAATGTGTATGGGATATTATTTGATTTTAATAAATTCAATAAAATAATAAAAAAGAACTATATCCCCTCCCACATGCCTTCTCAAACCATCAACTGGCTAGGTATATCCTGTGAACAGCCCAGTCAGTATTTGCACAACAATCGCTACACGAGTTGCCGCGACAGTGTCAGGTGAAAAGATCAAACAGAGAGACAAGACAAGACAACACTCCCGTGCACAATGCTTTTTCCATAAACCAGTTTTTGACTGACAAAAACATTCCTGTCCTTGATCATCCTCCATATTTGCCCGATTTAGCTCCCTTTGATTTTTATTTGTTCCCGAAAATCAAAAGTGACCTGAAGGGAACACATTTTTCTTCAATGGATGAAGTGAAGACAGAAACGGCAAGCCTGTTGAAGAGCCTCAAGCAACAAGACTTCCAGCACTGTTTCAATCAATGGAAGATGCGTATGGAGCGGAGTATATAGAAGGTGACAATGTTCAGAATGCTGTAATTCATCAATATTTTTTTTAACCAATCCAGTTATTTTTGTGTCTCACCTCTTACAGTAATTCCCCTACATACAAAAGTTATGAACTTTCAAAGATGCAAACATGCATGTCCAATAAATTGAAAATGATTTAAATAAGTGAAAATTTTAAAATGTAGCATAACTTACGCAGCAGTGCGTAATTTAGTTTGAGTGTCTGGCGCTAGGCAGAATGTAAATCCCACGCTATAATTGTTTGCATTCTCAGTCACGTGCATACGTACTCCACAAATGGTTGTGCAGTACAGTAGTATCTCTGTGTATGTTGCGCTAACACTCTTTATTTCAAGCACAAGATGTCCAGAATTACATGGAGACACGGTTGGAAACTCATTGAAGGTAAGGTCTTCTTCACTCAGAGAACGATATTAATATTCCATACAAAACCAAGTGGTGTGGTGGAGCGCAGGCATAATAGACACCTCCAGTCGGACCTCATGAACAGCCTGTTCTCGTCGACTTGTCCTAATCGACTCTAATGTACGAGCTTCAGATATGAGAATCCCATCAGAAGTACCGCAGGCTTAACGAGGGCTTTTATTTTGAGGCACCCAAACTGGACTTGTTTGTGATGCTTTTGTTTTTTTTTGTCCACGCTTCAGAACCTTCTATGAATCTTCACCGCTAACACTTACTGGGCATCAACATTAAGTGATGGGCCGTAGGTGTCGAGTGATGATGCCATCCAATTGCTCACTTTGTGTGTAGAAGCCGGACGAAGTGGATTTGAAGACAATCACGAAGGCTCATTTGCTAGCCGTAAGTGAGTCTACTGTACCGAGAACAACTGATGAGAAAACAATGGAAATAAAAAATTAACTTACAGTTCTTTGCTGTTAAAATGCACTAGAAATCTATAACAAACAATAAAAGTATTAACTTTTAAAAGCACTTTTTTTGTGTACTGTGCGGTAACAACTGTGTTTTCGATAGGAGTTCAGGAGAAGTAAGTTAGGTCTGCATACGTAGGCGACCTGACAGCGTAAACAGTGATATCAGCTGACGGAAAACGATGGAAATAAAAATGAACTTTCTGTTGTTTATTGTTAAAATACACAAGAAATGTTTAACAAATCCAAATCCAAATAGTAGTACGTGTTTTCTAATGGAGTTGACGGCTGGGGTTTACATTGTGTTCGTTGGGTGACAAGGCTAATTTTGCCTGACTTACGATCAAAGTGGACTTGTGAAGTTAGACTTGTTCATATGTAGGGGACTTATGGTATTTCGATTTTTTGTAAATGTGAGTTTTGAATTTATTTTTGTCTTTTCTTTATTTAATAAACTAAATGATCAAAATCCCTAGCCAAAATGTAATTTTAATTGTTTCCCTTACCTTCTGGTTATTGGTTTTATAGAAAATGACATCTTTCATCTACAAAGACGTGTGGCCAGCCTCACTGGGGTCTCACAGTACAATTTCTTTTCGTAGTTCCTCAACTGCCCTCTTGACCAGGGTTATCAATCATACAAATGCAGGAAGCCAACCTTTAGTAACATATTTTTACCCACATGGGAGTCTGCAGGCACCTCTTTTACTATTTTTGCTCTGTTTACCTGATACTTCACTTGAGCTCTTGCATTGGAATTCAGAGAGTCATCTACCCTTTGGTTGAGCCACGTAGCACACTAACGTATTACTTAAAATCTCTTGAAATGTTTAGTGAAAGCTGCCGCTGCGAAGTGAAACTTGCATGGAAAGAAGGTGTCAGTCATGAGCCGGCGCCTCAGCTGATTTAAAATTCATGCCTTATTAAAGTTTAATCAATGGGATCTGCCAAGCTTTTTGTTCCAAGGTGAAATTTCCAATATTACTTTCTGAAGGAACACAAAAGTAAATTGTTGACTCAGAGAGGCAATCTCACGGAAAAGCTGTCAGATGAGTGAAATGCGTGTATTTGATTCACTAAGGGTCCTCCCTGGAATATCAATGACTGGAGACTTGGAGCTTCTTTGGAGTTCATAGTCATTCATGCTGTTTACCTCGGTCAGTCAAATAACCAGTCGGCGCACAATCCTTTAGCCATCAACACTTTGACCACCAGCATTCTGTGTGATGTTTGTGATGAACAATGAGTGCCTGGTGGTCCTTAAGAACTATTGGAGGATATATGGTGTTCGTGATGAACTGCCCATAGGCAGTCATCACTGTTTATCTTTTACAGTTTTGAAGTAAATCTTTGAATATCTTGGAGAAAGAAAAGCAGGAACAAGGATATCTGAATATTTAGGGGAAATGTCATTGAGGCCATTGTGGATCACCTAATTCATTATTACATCCGCTCATTACTAAGAATTTTTCCTTTGATAGAGCATCTGGGCAGCTTGTGCCAGACTTTTGACTGCTGTTGATAGAAAATGGATTAGAAAAGGGGTGTCAAACTCCAGGCCTGTGGACAGGATCTGGCTCTTGGACATTTTTAATGGGGCCTGCTTCATCGATACTCAAAACTTTGTTGCATGTGGCCTGTGACGTCTATTAGTTTTCTCAAAGACACCCTTTTAACGTGTGTTTTATGTATAGTTTCTTATCTCATCTTTCCTTCTGCTTTTCCTGGTGTCGGTCGCAGTGGTATATACAGATTCTCTCCGGTCTCTCATGGACATCTACTGGTACAACTCTGGTATTAACTCCATAGAACCACAGACCCAGTACTGCTCTTCTGCTGCAAACTGGTGACCTTTGTGTTACAAAGACACAACAACACTTTACATGAGAGTTTTGGGAGAACTCTCATCTCCCTGCGGATGTGACATCTTCTGAGTGAGTGACGTAGCGCTGAGTTCTCTCCTTACCACCTCTCGTACTTGCCACTGGATGGTTACATCGGCCAGCACGAGAGGAGGAGAGTTCTGCCTTGAATGGAGACGTAAGTGACAAAAAGTTGAATTTATGTGTATTTTATGTTTTATTGCTGTTTTTGTTAATTTTGAATTTTTTTTTTTTGTGTTTTATATTATTTCTGTTAGCTTCACTTACCATTTATCATTTTGAGTTCTGTCCCCTGAACCGTGTCTCTATTCCCTGTGTTTAGTGGGTGGAGATCCAGGAGGCGTGGCCACTCTGATGTCATGACTGCTGGGTCCTCCCTCTCATTTTCAGTCAGAAGTGAGACCCATCAGTCAAGTACTGAACTTGTTTACAGCCATTTGAAAGTATTGTTTTCTTGTGGATTTTCTGGTTTTTGACGCTCTGTTTTGGGATTCTGATCTTGGATTGTGTTTTGGGACAGCCTTTAAGGTAACTCCTTTTTGCTCTTTTGAGTATTCTTGCTATATTTTTCTATTTTGATAAATAAATCTTCTGTTCATAAAGATTCTTTTGTTGCAAAAGCCAAGGGTTTATGGTTAACCTTCTCCTTGTGGGACTTTTCATGTTATTTTGCCAGCTCTCCTTTGTTTGGGGCCTGGTAGGCTGGAAGTCCACTAATCATAGTGTTCACTAAGCTGGGCTGGCAGGTGAAGCTTCAGACCTCCTTCTTGGCCTCACATCAGTTTATGCAATGTTTATGACTTCCAATCACAACAGAAACAAAAAGCAAGATGAAAAAAAACAAAAAATGTAGAATTTTGGACACCAGGAGGAGTCCGCCATCACATTATATGCTTCACATGCAACCGCCTGGTGTTACATCATAGCAATGGGGAGTAGCTGCTACCCACAACATGGCTGCCGATCTGAAATGGTGAACAAAATTAAGATCAAATTGTGGCATCCTTTAAAAAATGAAAGAAGTTATTATAAAAGAGTGAAAAAATGAAATGCGCACTATTCAAAACACAAGAATCACGATATGAGAACCAGTAGTGAAGGAAATAATAAACCCAGTAGCTGTGGGAGCCAATGACTGAGTCAGATGAACCTAAAACATGAGAAGAGTGGTCATTCAACCTGGCCGTTCAGTCCTTTTTAAAAAAAGTGAAGTCAGGATTTTAAGGCCCCCAATGTGCTGCTAGCTACTACAAAACTTTCATAACTTCGTCCCTGTAGTTGTAGTTCTCTATGTTAGAAATTTCTTTCTAACACTAGTGCTTAGGATAGTCCGCAAGTAACCAGTAGGTGGTTAGGACACCAATAGGGAAAATTCTAGAATAAACCGAGCAGACAAGGATGTGGTTGGGTCCGAACAACCTGAAGAACATAACCACAGAAACAAAATTACCATATATATTTGCATATAAGTCCGGACTTGAAACCTGAAAAATCGATCATAAAATCAGATCCCGACTTATATGCCCGTTCGGAAATACGACCCTTAAATTTTTTTAACATCTTCTTGCTTCCTCTAATCTCACATCAGCTTCACAGACACATTGAATTTTGTTGTTGTTTTGTTGCAGCAGCGCAGTTACCAATTTCTTTCGCCACTTCAACGACTTTTAATTTTAAACCAACTTCATATTTTCTTTTGATTAAACGCTCTATCGTAGATAAGGGATGCTCTTACGATAAAGGTGTATGAGGGAGTGAGACACAAAAAACAGTGCAAACGTCACTTCAGTATGGGTGGTCATGTAGGTACAATACATAGAGAAAAAAAAGGGCAGTGTGCTCCGTGGTTACTTTCTCAGGTGGGCATTAGTATATCGTAATCTTTTGGACCAATAGTGTGAGTTTTCAGCATTCGACTTATACGACCAACATTATAAAATACCAGAAATAATATGGTAAAATCAAGCCCTGACTTATCTGCAGGAGAACCTAAATGCAGGTATACAGTGGTGTGAAAAACTATTTGCCCCCTTCCTGATTTCTTATTCTATAGCATGTTTGTCACACAAAATGTTTCTGGTCATCAAACACATTTAACCATTAGTCAAATATAACACAAGTAAACACAAAATGCAGTTTTTAAATGATGGTTTTTATTATTTAGGGAGAAAAAATCCAAACCTACATGGCCCTGTGTGAAAAAGTAATTGCCCCTTGTTAAAAATAACCTAACTGTGGTGTATCACACCTGAGTTCAATTTCCGCAGTCACCCCCAGGCCTGATTACTGCCACACCTGTTTCAATCAAGAAATCACTTAAATAGGAGCTGCCTGACACAGAGAAGTAGACCAAAAGCAACTCAAAAGCTAGACATCATGCCAAGATCCAAAGAAATTCAGGAACAAATGAGAACAGAAGTAATTGAGATCTATCAGTCTGGTAAAGGTTATAAAGCCATTTCTAAAGCTTTGGGACTCCAGCGAACCACAGTGAGAGCCATTATCCACAAATGGCAAAAACATGGAACAGTGGTGAACCTTCCCAGGAATGGCCGGCCGACCAAAATTACCCCAAGAGCTCAGAGACGACTCATCCGAGAGGTCACAAAAGACCCCAGGACAACGTCTAAAGAACTGCAGGCCTCACTTGCCTCAATTAAGGTCAGTGTTCACGACTCCACCATAAGAAAGAGACTGGGCAAAAACGGCCTGCATGGCAGATTTCCAAGACGCAAACCACTGTTAAGCAAAAAGAACATTAGGGCTCGTCTCAATTTTGCTAAGAAACATCTCAATGATTGCCAAGACTTTTGGGGAAACACCTTGTGGACTGATGAGACAAAAGTTGAACTTTTTGGAAGGCAAATGTCCCGTTACATCTGGCATAAAAGGAACACAGCATTTCAGAAAAAGAACATCATACCAACAGTAAAATATGGTGGTGGTAGTGTGATGGTCTGGGGTTGTTTTGCTGCTTCAGGACCTGGAAGGCTTGCTGTGATAGATGGAACCATGAATTCTACTGTCTACCAAAAAATTCTGAAGGAGAATGTCCGGCCATCTGTTCGTCAACTCAAGCTGAAGCGATCTTGGGTGCTGCAACAGGACAATGACCCAAAACACACAAGCAAATCCACCTCTGAATGGCTGAAGAAAAACAAAATGAAGAATTTGGAGTGGCCTAGTCAAAGTCCTGACCTGAATCCAATTGAGATGCTATGGCATGACCTTAAAAAGGCGGTTCATGCTAGAAAACCCTCAAATAAAGCTGAATTACAACAATTCTGCAAAGATGAGTGGGCCAAAATTCCTCCAGAGCTGTAAAAGACTCATTGTAAGTTATCGCAAACGCTTGATTGCAGTTATTGCTGCTAAGGGTGGCCCAACCAGTTATTAGGTTCAGGGGGCAATTACTTTTTCACACAGGGCCATGTAGGTTTGGATTTTTTTTCTCCCTAAATAATAAAAACCATCATTTATAAACTGCATTTTGTGTTTACTTGTGTTATATTTGACTAATGGTTAAATGTGTTTGATGACCAGAAACATTTTGTGTGACAAACATGCAAAAGAATAAGAAATCAGAAAGGGGGCAAATAGTTTTTCACACCACTGTATATGGTAGGTGCCATGGTGGTAGCTGAGAGCAGACAAGCAACAGGAAATGTATCCTTACCTCAAGAAAAATAGTTCCAAGAAGATTAAAGAATTATTTTTAGTTTCCTTTCATTATCACAAGCATGTTTCAGAAATGCAGAAGGCATCTCGTTTTCTTAAAGTGAAACCTATAGAGTGGACATATTTAGAATGTTTTAAGGCTTTTTCGTATCACTTGTGGACCCGTGTACTCTTCAGCACCATTGTAAGCTGCAAAAACAGACAAGGGATTTTTAAAACTCATAGAAAACACAATTTTATTTGGCAAATTAATATATACCATGATTGTGAAGAAATAACTTTGACTTGAAAAATACTGAACTTGTCTTTTATGTGGCTTAAAGTGGTGGAGAGATCTTGACCTCAGGCTACCTGACAGTTTTCCTCTTTTAGAATATTAGAACACCAGTAACGTCGCACTGCATGATAACGTGCAGTGAATACACTTGACTTGAGCATTCCTAGTTTTCATCCTCTTTCTCTGTACGTTTACCATTTGTTTGCTCAGAGGTTGATGCGCTTGCTGTTTCCTGAGCGTCTCTTCTTTTCTCCACCCTAGTGGCCCGCTTCTTCTCTTCTTTCGTGGGCATCTTTTCACATTAAAACTGATTAAGTCAGTGTTTGTGTTGCAGTTACTTAGTATGTTTTCTTTAATTTTTCACTTTAGCTGGCACTTAAGTCTTCAATCTGCCTCAAGAATGATTTAAGATATGAAGAGGTAGAGGAAGTGATGGCGAAGGTGGTAGGGATGAGAATGGCGCCCATACATATGTGCCGCACAGCCGCCCTGCTGGCAGCTACAATAAAATAAAAATAAAAAGAGGAATAACCTTGGAGGTCAATCATCACCCTGAAAGCGAATAGTAGACGTCACGTAGTATATGTGCACCAAATTTCAGGTCAATAGGTCAAACGGTTTGCGAGCTACAGGTGATTTAAAATCCTGGACAGACAAATGAACAGCCACGGGAGCGTATTATATAAGAAGATGAGAACAATCTGGATGAGGAAAGGCCATTCAGCCCAACAAAGCTTGCCAGTTCCATCGACTTAATTCTTCTAAAATAACATCAAGTCGAGTTTTGAAAGTCCCTAACATCTTATTGTCTAACACAATGCTTGGTAGCTTATTCCAAGTGTCTATGGCTCTCTCTGTAAAGAAAAACTTCTGAATGTTTGTGTGAAATTTACCTTTAACAAGTTTCCAACTGTGTCCTATAACTCGTTTTAAAGTAACAGTCTCGATCCACTGGACTAATTCCCTTCATAATCTTAAACACTTCAGTCAGGTCTCCTCCTAGTCTTCTTTTGCTTATACAGTAAAAGCTCAGCTCTTTCCTCATAACTCAACCCCTGTAGCCCTGGAATCAGCCTAGTCGCTCTTCTTTGGACCTTTTCTAGCTCTGCTGTGTCCTTTTTGTAGCCAGGAGATCAAACTGCACACAGTACTCCAGATGAGGCCTCACCAGCTTGAGCAGAACCTCCTGTGACTTGTACTCCACACATCAGGGCGCTATATAACGTGACGTTCTTAATGGCTACGGAGCACTGTCTAGGACTTGATAGCGTTGACTCCACTATGACTCCTAAATCCTTCTCATAAGGTGAACTTTCGATTTTCAGACCTTCCTTTGTGTATTCAAACTTAACATTTTCATTTCCTATGTTTTCCTCTTCTACAACGTCAAGCTGAAAAAGAAACTACAGTGACTTTGAAAGAAGGCTAACCATTTGAAAGTGATGGACAATTAGTGGCAGTTTAAACAGCTCAGTGCACTGATGGTTCACATGGGAATCCATCTAAGGTGATGTCAACATGGAATTCTGAGCACATTTATGGATTTTTACATTTGTAGTGCAAGTCTTAACCAGCTGAGCAACTGAAATTAAATTGTTGATTTCAGATTAAGCCATTAATGGGAATCCTCATCAAAAGAGAACTGTGCACCACATAGGGAGTGTAATATGGAAAACATTTCTTAGGCCTGGCAGTACAAGTTTCTCTTTAAGTTGAGTCACGGCCAAAGAGCAGACAACCACGGAGACCTGATGGTGAAATGACTCATTGGTTGTTCCTGTCCACCCACGTAACATTACAGGCCTGAGCTCTCGGCTCCCAGAGTCAATTTACAATGGTGTGCACTGCAGTCACCACCCTGAAGGTGAGATCCATGCTGATCATAACCTTGTGATTCTGTGGGATCGCCTGTAACGTATGACGCAGTAGGTCAATGTTGATTGATTGAGCCTCAATCCATGAAGCACAAGTGTTCCTTCACTCAGTGGCTTGATGAGAACGATATCCTTATTGCTTTGCGCCCTTCCCCATCGAAACATATCGTCTATGGGGCAGAGTGATTGAAAGCTTTAGATTCGTCAAAAATTTCGATCTCCATTTTTTTATGGATCTCAACATTTTAGGGTCCCCTGATACCAAAACCTTCATATCTCGATGCGTGTGTGTGTCTGTGTGTCACAGTTTGTTGAGGATGGTCCAGAGCTGAAACGGCTGGACAGAAAAATCCCAAACTCGAATCTTAAGCCTGTTATGAGATGACGATGTGCTGATTAGTTTTTGAGTCAAATCGTGCAAGAGAAAGAGGCACTCTAGAGCAGGGGCTCCCAAACTTTTGGACATCAAGTACCTACCACCTGAGGTTAAGTGAGTTGCGTTGCGTACCACCCGCACCTTGTTGAAAGGGAGGGAGAGCTGTAAGGGGAGGAGTTTGGGCCTAAACCGCCCCGAAATCTGAATAAAACTTAAAGAATTGGAAGAAATTATGTATAAAATTAATGAAAAAATTTGTGCATGCACATAAATTTATAAATTTCACCCTGAAACTAAATCCTGCCTTCGGCCTGTATGTGACGCAGTTACCGACGACGAAATGGTATCGGCTTTGTGCTTAGATCTAGTGACTATGATGCGATACAGCGGCAGTGCACGTATAACAACAAACACGAGCGGTTACTGTGAGGCAGAGTTACCGAAGACTAAATAGTGTCGCCTTTCATCTAGTGACCAAAAGCTCAAACAGTGAAGAAGTAGAAGTTGACTTCCGCGAAACGGAATTATGGTAGCGTTAAATGAGCTAAATACTGATTTGAATAATTGGTTTTATTTATTCAGATGACGAAATTTCACACCACACTAAATTTGGGAATCCACGTATTATTGTATTTAAACAGTTTCATTGGTTTTTCCTCACAATAGTTTGTCATTAAGGGTTTTGCACAGATAAATTAAATTTCAGGAACCGCGATGCGTACCACCTGAAAAGGTACGCGTACCACAGGAACTGCTGCTCTAGAGGACCCCTCAAATACCGTAATTCTGTAATTACTTACAAATTTGTCTCATCAATTGCTATCGTAATGACCTATTTTATGAATCGAAAGATCAGCAGTGATAAATTACTACTGAAATGTTATAGAATAGTTTGGGTAACTTGATTAACAGGGTGCAAAACCTACTGATACTCATGTCTGAATCTTTTTCATTCAATGTGGACTTTTAAATCCAAAAAACAGGCAGTGTGGCATTGTGGTTAATTGTGGTTATGCTTTGGACTACAAACCTTGAGGCTGTGGGTTCAAATCCTGCTACTAACTCTGTGTGATCATGAGCAAGTCACTTCACCTGTCAGTGCTCCAAGTGGAAAAACAAAAGAAATCCATCCATCCAGCTATATCCTAACTACAGGGTCACAGGGGTCTGCTGGAGCCAATCCCAGCCAACCCAGGGCGCAAGGCAGGGTGCCAGCCCACCGCAGGGCGCACACACACCCCAAGCACACAGTAGGGACAATTAGGATCACCAAAGCACCTAATCTGCATGTCTTTAGACTGTGGGAGGACACCGGAGCACCCGGAGGAAACCCACGCAGACACGGGGAGAACATGCAAACTCCACATAGGGAGGCAGCAGCACTAGCACTGCGCCACCGTGCCACCCTACAAAAGAAATGTAACCTGTAAAGCTGTACATTACATTGGGTTAAGGTGTCAACTCAAAAATAGTAATAAAAATGTAAACCCAATAAAGGATTTAAGGGAGATCCAGCATCATCACCTCAGACAGTTCTTAAGGCATCAGATGCTTGGTGAGGCTTCACAGTTCTTGATGGTGGCTTGGTGTATATACACTGCCAAGCTGGCCCAATAATTGACCTCATGTTATTTTTCCATTACCCATAAGTGCTGTGTACCGCATGTACAAATGGGCCGAGCGAGCCTGGAATAACAGTTTTCATGATTTGCCTCATTTTTCAGTTTTTCCTCAGGTATTTCAATTTCAGTTCATGTGCTTCTTTCAGAGCCACTGCACTTCCTGAGCATTTTGGCTCTCCGTCAAAACCAAAAACGGTGTCATTTACCAAGTCAGCTGGAAACGTGCTGCACGGGAGCTCAACATTTTATTGGAGTAAAGGATTATTTTGAGAATATTTTCCAAAAAAAAAAGACCCCTTAAATGTAAGCCATACTCCAGGTCAGACCCTCGCTCGCTCATACAGTACTGGGCCACTTTTAGAGTCGCCAGTCAAGCTAGCCTGCGTGTGTTTTTCAGATGTTGGAGGAGCTTTCAGACAGGAGAGAACGTGGAAAGTGTATGAATGGAGGCTGGGCACACTCACTGAGATGGGCCTAATGGGCAGACATTGAGATGTATTTAATGAAAACCAAAGAAACAAAAGTGAGCGGAGGTTAATGGCTTAAGTCTATGAAGGAACAGATACACAAATGGCCAAAGAGTACTTATTTAGACGTGTTATTTTTTACTTGCAGCGCAGAGGGTCCACTGCGCTACAGAGAATTTGCTTTTATTTATTTTTTTGCTGTATTTCTTCATCCCCTTGGCCTTTGCTTCTTAATTCTAGACAGAGTGGCTTTGCAGAGTCGATGTGATCGCGAGTCTTGAGCGCCCTCTGGTGGACATTACTTGGGACTTTTTTTCCCCTTTTTGATACACACTGTACATGTGTCCTTTGAAATGAGAAAGTAGCAGTAATGACGCATAGTGAGATAAACTCAATCAGTGTCAACAGTACTGCAAGGAAGATGAATAAAGAGGAAGGAGGAAAGCCAGACGACTGGGGGCAAGGCCGTGGTGAGATCAGATCTCATCATTTTAGCAAAGTCAGGAAGAAAGGACTGGGCCGTTGTTTTTCAAACGTGTTTGTGATTTTGAAACAGACATCGAAGGACACTGCTGCCTTTAAATGTGCCGTCTGGAGGTCAGGATGCAAATGAATAGAAGAGGATGAAAGTGCAAAGTATAAAGAAAATGGGAAATGTGGAAGTGAATGTGAGTTTTTTAGACCTGGTCGACTTTACAATACAATACAATACAATTTATTTTTGTATAGCCCAAAATCACACAAGAAGTGCCGCAAGGCTTTAACAGGCCCTGCCTCTTGACAGCCCCCCAGCCTTGACTGTCTAAGAAGACAAGAAAAAAACTCCCAAAAAAACCTTGTAGGGAAAAAATGGAAGAAACTTTGGGAAAGGCAGTTCAAAGAGAGACCTCTTCCCAGGTAGGTTGGGCGTGCAGTGGGTGTCAAAAAGAAGGGGGTCAATACAATACAGTACAATAAACAGAACAACTCCTCAATACAGTATAAAAATAAAAATTTTAGAAGTATGGAGTCGAATTTAATAGTAGATGATATCACATAATAAGATTTGGATATTTTTAGAGTCCTGGAGACCTCATCCATCAAGCTACCTCCTCCATTTGGCCAATCCACAGCTGAAATGGCGCTAATCTGATGAAAGGACCCCTGTTTCCCACGATTCCTGCGATCCTCCATCAGGGATGACTTTACCTTAGGCGGGCAAAACAACTTGGCAGGTGGGCCATGGCACCAAGTGCCACATTTGAGTACTGAGAAGAGAAACTGAATAGGCGGCCTATGGTGGCAAATATTTTGGTTATTGTTATTTTGTCATCCATTACAGAAGTACCATGTACAAACACTTGCACTTGAAAGTCAATAGGGACATCCCTTCTGTCCCCACCCCTCAATCTAAGGTCTGTGGAACGCAGAAGGGGGGGATCAATCATATATCTGGGTATCATGGTGATCAAAACACCAAATGGGCCCCAAAGCCCCCACTGTAATGTCAAAACTTGCAGGGGGACCTTGTGATAGCGATTGCATTTAAGACTCCATAGTTTGGGCTCAATGTTTTCACTTTGCTTCCTCTGTCTTTATAGGGTGGAGGGCAGTCCTTTGAATGAGTTGAACAGGTGGTCCATCCTCACACTAGATACATGAAACATAATAGAAAATACACTGATCAGCCACAACATTAAAACCACCTGCCTAATATCGTGTAGGTCTGAACTCCAAACGCCAAAACGACCCATCGAGACACTGACTCTTCAAGACCTCAAGGTCTTCTGTGGCGTCTAGCACCAAGATGTTACCAGCAGCTCCTTTAAGTCCTGTACGTTGCAAGTTTGGGCCTCCATGGATCTGACTTGTTTTTGCAGCACATATACATACTCGATCAGATTGAATCAGAATCATCTGAGAATTTCTGTAAGTGATGTGACCTGGTGTTATATTTATAGTCTGAGGTGTACAGAGTGAAGAGTAAAGGAGACGGGACTGTTCCTTGTATTGCTCCAGTGTTGTTCACAGAGAGACACAGCCCTTGAGTTATACAAACAGCCCAACAGATAGTCCATTATCAGGACACCACAGGCTCATCCACCTGCATATCTCTGAGTTTACCCCTTAACTGGAAAAGCTGAATGGTATTGAAGGTGCTGGAGAAATCAAAAAACATAATCCTCGTAGTACTGCCAGCTTTGTCCAGGTGAGAATAAGCCTGGTGGAGCAGACAGATAATTGTGTCCTCCACTCCAGTCTTTGTCCGATAGGCAAACTGCAGTGGGTCCAGGTGGTCTACCCCAAGAGGACTCATATAGTCCAGGACCAGCCTCTCGAAGTTCTTCATGACGTGAGATGCAAGTGCAACTGGCCTGTAGTCATTAGGTGAAGAGGTACCTGCCTTCTCTGGAGCAGGAACAGTGCAGGATGTTTTCCACAGCGGTGGCACTTTCTGAAACTTTAGGGACAGAACGAAACACAGAGGACACCACAAAGTTGGTCAGCACAGGCCTTAAGAAAAATAAATAAATAAATAAAAGTAAAGTAGGAATTTAAACCCCAGACAGGGTAGAAACTGCAGGTGAAATGTATAGCAATATGTACAGTATATTTGTATTTATGTTGGTTTAGTTAATCATTTATCGCCATTGACGTTATTCAGGTTGGTTTCAGTGCAGTGGTTATGTGTTTAGTTGTTTTCCATTCACTGCCTATTTAGCACATTCTCTTTTGAATATAATGTAATGACGGTGTTTTTGTCTCTTTGAGTGAGTGTGTGTGCAGGCTGAGTCAAGGCTGTCTGCGTTCCAAGTACTCCAAATAAAATAAATAAATCTCTGTTTTTAAACAGTGACAATCCAAGCTCCTTCCGACCACTACAACAGCTTTTGATGAAGCGAAATCCTTGGAGCAAAAGACGCACCAAAAGGTCTTCACCTGAAACGAAGGCTCTAGGAGTCAGAGGACAGGCAAACCGAGTATATAGCTTTATTGCAATAAAACAATAACATGGACTCAACCCAATTAGGCCAAATTGAGCTGAGCCCCGAAAAGTCCAAAAGTCACAGTTTATATAATCATTTCTTATCATTCTGACCTCGCTCAAAACAGCTTATTCACTGCTCATTCGGACTCCTTTTTCTGCAGCTGTCAACAAAGTGTTTTATGGGAACCACCGATAATTTTATTTTCCGTTATTTATCTTTATTTTTCTGCTTCGCTTATTTTTTAGTCGACCTTGAGCTTGCAGATGTTCCCACGTTTGGGCTGTCTTATCTTATCATTCCCCCTTCCTTGGTCTTCGTGCTAATAAGCTATTGGTGGCTAGAGCTAAGCTTTAATTAAAAAAGAAATATGGCATGTACTTTTATTTAAGTATTCATTTAGCAGGCCTGACTTGCATGAATATTTGCATTAAGGTTAATGCTTATACATTTTCTCTATATTTATTTATGCTAATACATGAATAGACTAATTTTATTTTCCATCCTTTCCAGCACAGTTTCACATTTCTGAAATATCGTAAGCCCGTCCCTTTTTATAGATGCCAATAATGTGCTGCCTGGCAGAGCCAATGCTGTAGCAATGCTTTCCACTTATGGCGAGTTCACCTGTAACCTCTACAAGTTTGTTTTTCTTTTTTCTATTCTGTCATTGTAGGTATAACATAAGATATCAGGTCATGCACACTTTTATAATCGGTGCCCATTGGGTAACGGTCCACTTGGCATCATCATATTTTGAGATCCCATTCAATTTTGGCTCCCCTTTTCAGAAACACAAATGACTCCCTAGGTCGCCAGATTCATTGACTGGCTATGTGTGTTTGGATTTGTGGGAAAACTGAAGTATTCAGGAAGAATGGACAGAGCCTGGCGCCCCAGGTCTTATGAATTAAAAGTAACACTACTTATCTCTGTGCCATCTGTCACACACGTGAAAAGTGGGAGCATCCTCATGACAATTTGGTGGTAATGACTCACAAACTGTGTCTCATTAACTACCTCTTCCTTTTCACTCGCAGCCTGGATGACAAAACCTGCTAACGGGAATTCCATGTTAGCCCAGAAGGTCTCCTCTCTTCCACTCCACGGGATATTTTTAAGAGCAAAAGCGGTAGAGGTTGGCAGTCATTCATAAACCAGATAAGAGAGAGCATGGAGCTCTGAGTGACGGGAAACAGGAAGTCTCGGAAGTGGCAGCAATGATCTTCTCTCGATCATGTTCAGATGCAGCCAGACATTTTACCATGAGACTTTCAATCTGTATCAGGCAGTTCTTTGAAAAATGTTATATATAAGAAATTTGAGCTGAAATTAGCCATGGGCTCTCCTCATCCAACTACAACTAAAGCTTATGTCTAGTGATGAGCGAGCACCAAAGTGTTCGGGTGTTCGGTCCGAACACATCGCAATGTTCGTGTGCCCTACCGAGCGCCCGAGTATAATGTAAGTCAATGGGAGACCACCAAGCACCCCCTGCTCTGAAGAGGGGAGGGTGCCTGGTCCATTGGAAAAGGTCAGAAAGTGACATAAACACCAACCAAATGGACTGGGAACAGCATGGGGATGATGTCTGGATGCATCTTGGACTCCCAAGTCGCTGCTGGGAACCAGTTTGTCCGAGTTGTACGCCACTTTAACAGACTGACAAAAACACGCCCAAAACCCCCAAAAAATAAATTTTACAGGAAAAATGACGCTCTAAAACATTATATGCCAGTGCCTGCAGGTGAGCTGATGCTCTAAAACATGATATGGGAGTGCCTGCAGGTGAGCTGACGCTCTATATAGCACCCGATGACGTGTTCCGGCCAGCCAATCACTGTAATGCCAGCACCTGACATGGCTACTGCCATTACAGTGAGGACAGTACTTACCTGCCCCTTGATTGGCTGTCTCCAACCCGGGAAACATGCGGGGCGGAGACTCGAGCATGGCGCATGAGCACATGTGATGCTCGTTTGAGTAGCGCCATGCCTTGAACATAGCGATGCTCGAGCCGAACACGTTCGGCCGTGCATACTCACTCATCACTACTCATGTCACATTAGATGACTTTTCCAGCTATTTTCAGTCATAGCCTTCATTTACATAATCCTAGCCAGTCGGAAGAAGACAGTGGTGCCCTCCCATGATGACACTCATCTAATGTGACATACCTAACAACTGAGACCAACTCGTCTGTGTCTGATTATGATAAAATTGAGCAGGTCTGATTTTCTTGGAGGGGCGGTCCGGGTATGCAGGAGAGCTGACCACCAATGAATGCTCATCCAGAATTTCAATGCATGGCATGTAGTGAAGTGGAATAAGGAACATCCGTGTTTTGAACCTTGTCAACAGAAATGAGGCTCGTCGTTCTGATGTTTTGTGTTTTACATTGTAAAAGAGACAGAACACAATGAAAAAGGGTTGAGAATTCCGCTCATATATTGTAAGGTTCGCTGGAAAAAATAAGCAACCAACTAGTCAAAAAAGACTGAGTCCCAAATTAGAGCAAGGCTGTTGGATTTTAATGCTTGGAAGGGGAAGAGGTGGGACATCCAGAAGGGAAATGGTCATTGGAGGATGTGGTCTGGAGTCAGAGGAGGGAGGAGACATGGTCTTACTGCTCCTGTAGAGAGGGAAGAGGAGGCATTAGGAAACCTGATTACCCACTTGTAACTGTGTGTCAGCAGTAGCTAAACCCTGCTGCTGCCTCCCATGTGTGCGTGTGTGACAACGTATTCAAATAGAATTTAAAAAAGAAAAACAAAAAAGGCAGAGATTGCAGCTCAACTCACCTCTTAACCCTTCACACACTGAAGGTATAGCACCAGCTCTGTTAGGCATTATAGAGACTTTGGACCACATCAAGACAAGAGAGGCTCGTCTGTCTGATGTCTCAGGATTTAAGTACCATAACAAAATGGAAAAAAAAAGTAAAAAGATTGCTGCTGCAGTTAATCCTTCATACAGCGAAGAACTGGCTCTGTCAGAAAAAGGGTCTGGAAATTCTTAAGCTGGTCGGCAAAGTAGACATGGCCAGCAATTGTGTAATTTGACACAGTGCAGAGACGAGACAAGTGAATCTGGTGGACAAATCTGACATGGCCACAGCAAAAAGTCACGTGATGTGACATCATCTTAACAATAACCCATGGATTTTTTTCATCACTGGAGTTGGAATCTCCTGTCTTTGAACGCAACTTGATAATTTTTTATTTTAAAAACTAGGGGGTTCTGCCCACTGCTCGCTTCGCTTGCCGACCCCCGTCCAGGCCTTACGCGCTTGTCATTTCCCGGATCTGCCACTTGCAACAAATCGTGCTGTGCTTTTGGATAAACACGAATATCAACTCTCTCTTTGATATCTCCGACTTCCAAAACTATTATCGCTGACAATTCGTCACATGTTGGTTTATTATATATGAGAGCGTGATCTTTCGGATTCATATAGAAATCCAAGAAAACTTTTTTTGTCTGTGTTTTGCAGATACATTTTGTGTAGTGCAATACTTTCAGATGTATGGATTTGTATCCATTATTGACTGTAGAATTTCTAATACATTTGTTCGTTGAACTCTTTCAATTCAATGTTGCATCACTTCTCTGTGATCATAAATATAAACCTGACTGAATTGTGGTTTCTTTGAAATTAAACTTGTAGCAGCTCTGTCATATCACCCATGTCCATATATTTGATCTCTTTTCGGTGTTCCGTTATTTCACCGAGTAATAATTTCTGTTTGTTAGTACTAATGCGATTTTTTTGAGACTTTTTAATTTTAGTACTTTCATAATCTCTAATCTGCTTGTAAGAGCCATTTTCCTAGTTCTATAAAATGTATGAATATTTACTAGATGATAATGCATAAAATATGGGAGGTTCCTAAAACCCCCGTGAATAGAATTGAGTTGGTATTTTCCTGTCATTTCTTAACAGTTTTTGAGTAAATAATGTTCTTTTGTAAGTGTTTAGCCTTAACTTGTGTAAGGTATAGAGGCATACGTTTTTTTAACCGTGTCCTTGAAAGAATTCGTGCTTATGCATGGCACTGAGCTTGGCGCATATCTAAGTGCCAACGGCCTAAGGGTCTTTTGAGTGTAAAGTAACTCGTAAATTAAAAGATCTAAGTTTTGAACTGTAGAAGAAATAAATAACCTTTAAGTACAGAAGTAACCAAAGCTTCATAAGAAAAACTAAGTTTTTAGAAGATACATTTTTCCCTTTTTTTGCCTTTATTCCTTGTGTGTAACTATGTTTCTTTTTATTCTTGTATGGATTATTTGCCTTTAACTTTCACTAAATATTTTTAAAACGAACTTTTGGACTGAGAGATTTCTTTGACACGCGTCTTACCCGTGCCTGACTTCACCTTACGCAAAGCGGCTACACTGCTCTACATGTGTATCACGCCAACGTTTTTGAACCCCTTTACAACGTTCTACTTTGTCTTCTACTCTTTGTCTTTTATTTCCTCCCCCACCTGGACCTGTTAGGTTTTCAGTTCATTTCTTGGCACAAAGTCTCGTCTCGTTCCAAGATTTTTTAAATAATAGAGAAATGTATTTTTTATAGGGGCGGCACGGTGGCGCAGTGGTAGCACTGCTGCCACACAGTTAGGAGACCCGGGTTCGCTTCCCGGTCCTCCCTGCGTGGAGTTTGCATGTTCTCCCGTGTCTGCGTGGGTTTCCTCCGGCGCCCAGTTTCCTCCCACAATCCAAAGACATGCAGGTTAGGTGGATTGGCGATTCTGAATTGGCCCTAGTGTGTGCTTGGTGTGTGGGTGTGTTTGTGTGTGTCATGCAGTAGGTTGGCACCCTGCCCAGGATTGGTTCCTGCCTTGTGCCCTGTGTTGGCTGGGATTGGCTCCAGCAGACCCCCGTGACCCTGTATTTGGATTCAGCGGGTTAGACAATGGATGGATGGATGGATGTATTTTTTATATACCGTTAATTCATATAATTACATTGTACTATTACTGTTATTTCTGAATACGACTCCCTGTTAAAAAAAAAGACGTAATAAACAAAATTGTGATAATCAACTCTTTGATGAAGCGACTAGACAATTTAAAATGCTCCAACATTCAAACCAGCTACCAACGTTTCCAAATGTCCTTTAATATTATGGGGTGCATACATTTTCTTGTTTGTTCCTTTTTCTGCCTCTCTGGGTGTGGGAAGCTTACAGCAGAATTGTGCCGGCTCGGGGTGGGATAAGTGACTCGAGGAG
This sequence comes from Polypterus senegalus, assembly GCF_016835505.1. NCBI lineage: Eukaryota > Metazoa > Chordata > Cladistia > Polypteriformes > Polypteridae > Polypterus > Polypterus senegalus. Next base: position 112,818,047 of record NC_053168.1, read on the forward strand.
TGGCACATGATAACCCACACCTTTATGGGACTGCAAGTAAAAGGCAGGAAGGCTGAAAGTGAGAGAGAGAAGTAGAGTAGATTGTGCATCACGACATCTGAGCAGCCACCATATAGACATCACAAGGCCACTTGCTCACTCAGACAAGATGGAGCCTCTTTGAGCTCAACAGGTGGTTTCTTGTCTCAATGTGAAGTGACACACAGGGGATGAGTTTCTTTCTGGTGACAGAGATGTAATTGGAACTCAAAAGATTGAAAGTGAGAACAAGCAGACTCCTCACAGACCCCTGAAGCTGCGAGGCAGCACCACCACTGCAGCACTCTGCCATACCCATCTCATTCTTCTCCATTGCATCGTTTCAGTTTGGCCTCTTATTTTCAGCACACTGTCATTCCCCATTTCATTTTTCTCACTCAACACATTTTATTTTTATTATTATTATTATTATTATTATTCAAGCACCTTTGTTCATACCCTTTGAAAAGGGCAGCCCGTGTCACCACTGGATCTTCGGCCTTTTCAAGATCAGTGACTACATAGGCTGGTGTTCTGCACAGAGGGCAGCAGGTGGCAGTGTTGGTGCACCTCTTTCTTGGTTGATGGCTCTCGTGCGGTCTCCAGGTTGCAGAACATCATCTGAGGCGAGACCAGCCAACCTCCATCTGAAAAGCCTGTGGCAGACTCTTTGTCTCATGAATACAGCGTTTGGGTCACGAGGTCGTATCATTTCCACACGCTTCACAGTGTAAGGCATTGTGCATGTTGCGGGCCTAATTCATTTGATCAATGAGAGAAAAGAAAAATAAAACTAAAGCAGGAAATGAGAGAGAGAAAGACACAGAGAGAACTTCTAAAGACTTGCCTCCTGCACGCCACAAATTCCCTAACAAAAATAGAGGAAATTAAGAAGACAGAACTGGATGCTATGCTTAGAATTTTGACACTAGAAAAAGATGTAAGGCGTTTTGACACCTGTTTTTTTTGAACCCTGGTGTGATTTCCCCAAAGTCCAGTTAGTTTAGGTAGATATGGTGCAGACCAACACAACTGTACCGAGACCTCATTGGAAAGTGGGGTGCCAGTGTGGTATCAAGTGAACCCTGGAGCGGTCAGAATATGAACTACTGTACAATAAAATACTGTGTCCAAAGACATGCAGGTCAGGTTCATTGGTGATCCTATATTGTCCCTAGTGTGCTTGGTGTGTGTGTGTGTGCCCTGCGGTGGGGTGGCACCCTGCCTTGCACCCTGTGCTGGCTGGGATTGGCTCCAGCAGAACCCCGTGACCCTGTGTTAGGAAGTAGCGGGTTGGAAAATGACTGACATGACATAAAATACTGTGCATTATAGTACTTCTTTACATGTATATAGCGCCTTTCTCAATACTCAAAGCACTTTACTCAGTAAGGGGGGAGCCACTTCAATCACCACTAATCAGCCATTTTTGCTCCGGTTCGCTCACCACACATGAGCTATTAGGTGGTGAAGGTGAAAGAGCCGATTAGAGACAGGGGATGATTAGGGGGTGTGGCAGTAGGGGGCACTAGTGCTCCCTTGAACCCTCAGGTACAACTCCAGACACCAGGTAAAAGTCCAAGACTTTTTATTGTTTAACAACAATGTGCACAAAGCACCCTCCACACTACTCATCAATTATAAACCAAATTCAACACTATTCTCTCCTCCTCGCCCAGACACTTAGCCACCCTACCTCCCAGCTCAGCTCAGTGTCTGGACTGAGGCTTCGTCCAGTTATAGCCCCTGAGTCCCTTCGCCCGCCCTTTAGAGGAGCTGAGGTGTTCCTGTCTAAAGCAAGTGGGGGTTCGCCAACATGGCCGTGGTGAACCGGCTCCGGTAGGACAGCAGAGACGGCCAGACAGGGAGTGTCCACAGCTCGTCGAAAAGGCCCCTTGAACCCCTTATGAGTGTCCTGGCAAAGTCCTTCCAATGGGTCAGGGCAACCTTCAGTCCTTGACTTCACCCGGAGGTGGGTCCACAGTTCCACAGGGCAATTAGTCCTTTACTTCACACCTGTCCAAGGAGCACGCACCCTCCACACTACTCATCAATTATAAACCAAATTCAACACTATTCTCCTCCTCGCCCAGACACTTAGCCACCCTACCTCCCAGCTCAGCTCTCTTCTTCGTAATGTGACCGTGATGTACTCCCGGGTTATAGGGCACACAAGAGCCCATGAGCCCCCCTACAGCGACTCCCAGTGGTCCCCAAGGTATCCAGCAGGGCTGTGTAAAAACACTACATAGTCCATGAGGCCCTGCTGGAACTCGGGGCACGATCCTGCTGTCGGGAGAGCTCCTCCTGGCGGCCTGGGGTGAGGGCCAGAGCACGAAGCCGGCAGTCCTCCACAGGGGGCAGAATGACCAGGCCATGGAGGGCAGTTAGGCCAGGACATTGGGATACACCCTACCTTTTACGAAGGACACCCAGCGATCTTTTATGACCACAGAGAGTCTCGGCTGTAGGACAGCACCATTTTAACAGCACAGTGTCCCCACCCCTGCGCTAAGGAATTGGGACCCGCATTCAGAACCCAGGGTGAGCGCCCCCTGTTGGAATCACCAACACCTCTTCCAGCTACAACCCAAACTTTTTCCTAGATGGGTTTCCATCCAAGTACTGCTGGGCTTAGCTTCAGGTGGATGACCAGTTCTGAAGTGCATGTGGAATGGCTGCTGACATTTTGTGTGCTGTGGTAGTCACTGGCAGCCATAACAACAACAACAACATTTATTTATGTAGCACATTTTCATACACACAGTAACTCAAAGTGCTTTACATATTAAAGAATAGAAAAATGAAAGACACAATTATAAAACAAAATAAATCAACATTAATTAACATCGAATAAGAGTAAGGTTCAATGGCCAGGGGGGACAGAAAAACAAAAAACTCCAGACGGCTGGAGAAAAAATAAAATCTGTAGGGATTCCAGACCATGAGACCACCCAGTCCCCTCTGGGCATTCTACCTAACATAAATGAAACAGTCCTCTTTGGATTTAGGATTCTCGCGGAAGGGCTTGATGATGATGATGGTCACGTAGACTTCTTCCTTTTAATCCGTCCATCATTGTTGGAGCATCATGAAGCTTTGAGTAGGTGGAGGTGGCGCAGGCCACCACCACAAAGAAACCGGAAAAAGAAACAGAAAAGAGAGTAGGGGTCAGTACCGATTTTAGAGCCACCATGAATAGTTGTTATGATGAATTGAACATACAGAGTATCAGGATTAAGTTAAATTACGATTAAAATGAAGTTATGAAAAGGCCATGTTAAAGTAATGTGTTTTCAGCAGTGTTTTAAAGTGCTCTACTGTATCAGCCTGGCGAATTCCTATTGGCAGGCTATTCCAGATTTTAGGTGCATAGCAGCAGAAGGCCGCCTCACCACTTCACCTCAATCGTGTGACAAAGACGTGCAAATTAATTTTGTCTAAAGGTCAGTGGAAGCAGTTAAAAGACTTTGAGATGTTGGATAAAACACATGGAGACAATCAGCAGGACAAGTGGTATTCAGTTGGGGGCAGCATTTTAATGAACCGAAGAAAAATGGCAAATGGCAAAATTGCTGCACACCTTTGAATGGTTTTTGAGTCTTTGAGTGTTAAAAGAACTTAGAAAGGATGAGGAAAAATCCAAAATAGTTTTGAGGTGTGCATCAAATCCAGGGTGACCAGGTGTCCCACAGTTTTTTGACAGTCTCACATATAAGCCACAGTGTGGACATCTGTTATGGGGTGGACAAGCACCATTTGTGGGGCTACAGGCATTTCACAGGGGCAATATTAAAAGCAAGCTACAATCTGCCATGGTTATGGTGGAGTGGTGCCTCTGCGGCCTAAGGCTCTGCACTGGCATCTTGAAGGTTGCAGGTTCAAATCCCATTATTAACAGAAGGGATCCTACTCCATTGGCCCTTTGCCTTGTACAATGGCTGACCCTGTGCTCTGACTGCCAAACGTCAGGCGAAAATACAATTTCCCCTTGAGGATTAATAAAATTATATCAAAAGATGTATAAGTCTGGGCTTAGACTGACTGCAATGACCATTTCATGAACTTTCTGGACAGAGAGCAGTGCTGTGAGGGGCACGGTGAGAATGGGGTTGTTTCAGTTCTGTGTATTTTGTAGTTTCTTTCATATGCTGTCTTTAAAAATGAGAGTAACGAGACCATTAGATAAGAGTGTCTCTTTTCCTAAGAGGACTAGAAAGACAAAAGATTGTACCCTTGACAAGATAAATTGTTTTGCAGATCCTTTTGTGATCAAAGCTGTTAGGCAGAGTTATCCATGAGCAGAGCCGCTAGCCAGTTGTCTGTGTGTAACATCACAAGGCGCAGAGAGCGGCGTTCACCTCTTGGCATGAAGAGCGGACCGTCTGAGAGACATCGGCGAGTAGAGAGACTCCATTCCATCAGAGAGATGCCACTTACCAGGGCACCGAAGATGCCATCCATGCATCAGTCCAACCTCAACATCTCAACGGCCTCCCAGGGAGCCCCTCCTCACATACTGAGCCTACTTGAAATCTTTTTGGGAAGTGTTTGTTTAAGCTTTTCATACTTTTGAAGCAAGGGTGTGTTTTTCTTGGGGCTTTACATCCAGACTTTCCTATTATTCACAATTGCCTCTCATTTATATCATTTGCTATTATTCCATTTGAATTAATACTGGTTTGCTTTTAAACTTCTGTATTTTACCTGGACATCTTGAGTGATTGAGGTGATAAATTTAATACTGAGCACCTGGAAAGCTTGTGTAGGCTCCAAATCTGCATATGCAACATCAGGATTTACCGCATAAGAGAAAACGTGACAGAGGAATGGGTTTAAATATTTACAGCAACTCTGCCTCATGCGTACGCCACATTTGAGAGAAACTGAGAAATGACGACGCTGTTGATAAAGTAGGGAATGACAGGCAAAGCAGCTAAATGATTGCATGCATTCTTATAATATCATAATTCTAATATAATAACGGCTCAGTGATATGAATTCTAATACTGTTATTGTAATGTGCATTAATGTGCCCAACATCATAAACCTCAAAAGTGTTGAATATGATGTACAGGCTGTATTTCAGTTCCCTTGTAAGACAGCCAATCCTGCGCATTGTCAATGAAGAACGTTTCGTTTTTTAGTTAATTTATGTTGTCTTCATGTTGTCACTTCTCAGACAACTGGCCGACATGTCAGAAATATCTTCACTCCGTCATGTCCAAAGCAAACACAAGATCTGAACAATCAGATGGGATTCTGATATTCGTGTCTATGTCAATGTGCCCTCTGGCAGCACAGGCTCTCTTAGCAGTGTTTGTACCCCATGAAAAACTGAAAAGGTGACTCCTGGGGCTGAGAACAATCCCCTTCAAATATCAAATATTAAAGAGAAAGAGTCCAACCAACTCAGCACCTCCGGCTAAGAAAGAATATTGAAAAGATCTCACGATGTACATCACAGCATAGCCCTCTGTGGCATTTCTCACTGGTTTTTGAGGTTTGTATGTGTGATGTGTTTTCTGCCATGGTCTCCTATCAGAACTCGTATGATTGATGAGGCCGTGTAGGACCTCTTTATACTTCTGCAGAGGTCTCATGCGTCTGTGCAGTGCTAACATGACAGAAACATACAGGTGTGTGTTTACAAAGTAAGCATCACCTACTTAAAGGCTTCAACCACACGCTCAACGTAACATCTGCTAACAAGTGCTGCTGTCAAAGTTCTGATTAGACCAGGAGATACAGAATAGGAACGAGCTTCTGGAAAAAGGCAAACGAGTACCTGGCGACAAGTAAAGTTCTGTCTATCTATCTATCTATTATAAAGTGCCTTTCATATCTATCTATCTATCTATCTATCTATCTATCAATCTATCTATCTATCTATCTATCTATCTATCTATCTATCTATCTATCTATCATATAGTGCTTTTCATCTATCTATCTATCTATCTATCTATCTATCTATCTATCTATCTATCTATCTATCTATCTATCTATCTATCTATCTATCTATCTATCTATCTATCTATTTCTCTAAAAGCTGTAACCTAGATGGAGGAATTAGAATTGTTCCACATATCTATTATAGCTTTTGACAGTTCTGCAGAGTGTTGTACAATATGGAGTATTATTGTAACAGATATGTTAACAAAGTCATGAAACTAGAAAAGGTAAGGTGCCTTCTATTAAATAAGATACAGTTATGTATGTCTTGTGCTCCTGTTGCCCCCATGTATAGTGACAGATGTTCAGGAGGTCCTTCTGAATCCCAGACTGGTCCAAGTTCAAATGAGCTACACATTTCAACAATCCCAAATCCCCACATCGATTGTGCTGACTGACTTACTGACAAAGGACCGAGTGTTTTTTGGCCTGAGAAATTGCTTTTCCTTCTTTCAGCCATCAGATGGCAGAGTTGTCACAGATTAGAAGCGAGGCATTTCCACGGCAGAATCACAGAGAAAGCCAGGAGGTGACATTGACGCTGGAGTCCAACAAGTTCCTTGGAATGAAAGCAAGGTTGGGATTGCGAATATGCAGCCATGGCAGCTGCAGGAGCAAAAAGAAGCGCAGGAGGGAAGGTAAATTATAGTAAGAAGCCCAGGTAAGGAGAGTTGTATTAGTCCAGCACAGCCTCTATTACCTGTGCATCTGTACATTTTCAAACCCATCTAAACATCCTTCCATTTAGTATGGGGCAGGCACCTCTCCTGGCAGCATTTGTTGCAAGGCATCAGCCAAAGCTAGACGGCAGGCCAATCAATCAGTATATTCCAGATGTTCCAGTTTTCTGAAGACATATACAGTAAATCAGGCTGGCTGGAGACTCTAGACTGGCTGAGTGTATGTGTCTGTCTGTGTGTTTGTTTGTCTGTATCTGTGTGTGTGTGTGTGTGTGTGTGTGAGTGTGAGTATACAGATGCAATGCACAATGCTGGTTCCTGCCCTGTACCTGCTATTGCCGGGATACGGTATGGTCTCCTACTAACTAGATAATAAACGTTTTAAAGACATCGATTTGCTCTGCTCACCAGTTGACTGGCCATGGGGACTAGCAGGACAAGTCCAGGTGGGCCTGATGTGACAAGTCCAGGTGGACCGCTATCTCTGATGTGAGGGGTCGACACCAAATCCTCAGTGCCCTGTCCAATCACACGCTCCAACTGACCGCAGGCCTCCCACCACCTCTCTAACCTGATTGTCTTAGTAAAAGAATTGAGAGGGAAGCGTGAGATACGGATGGGATGAGGGACGGAGATCATGTCTTAAAAAGAAAAAAAAGTGCTGTGAATGTTGACACTTTTAACACATTTCTGAGTGATTTTATTTTACTTTGGTTTTGCTACTTTTTTATTTAGCTTTTGATTTATTTAGAATTCAGTGTTTTGTTTCCAGGAATCCCCTCCGTGTGAGGCGGAACTACAATAGGATAGGTGCTTCTCTTCCTGGCAGCATCCATGGAGCCCAACAGGGCAGCCCTTTGAAACCACAGCTCTCATGCTGCCCTGTTGGGTGCACAAACTTTCCTGAGAGGGATGCTGCCACCCAGTGTATTAGGGGACCATTGTCTAAGGGAGGAAGTCTCCCACTGTCCCTCACTTGTTTCAGCTTCTCGACCGGGATGTCCCTCCACCCATACCCTCCTTGTGATGTCCGTTATAATGGCCTCCCTTTTTTTCTTGCGTTCTCTCATAATGCTCTGTTGATTGTACTTGAGCTGTGGCCTGCTGGTCGATATTTCCAACGAGAACCAGGAGTACGTGGTGGGTGATGTCATCATTGCAACCACAGGTTGATACATACGTTACGAGATCATCTGAAGTCAGGATATTAAGAGCTTTCATTTGAGTTATTCTTTTGGTGTATTTTAAGTTAAAAGAGGTCCTAGTTTAGATTTAAGTTCAAGTTCAGTTGAAGTTTATTGTCATGTGCACAGTAAGGAAACACATTTCCCTGTACAATGAAATTCTTTCTTTGCTGTCCACACCAAATGACAAACCCAACTTATAAAGATAAACATAAATAATAAGTAGCAGATAGATAATAAGTAACAGAGGCAGCATAAAGTATAAAAACAGAATACAAATATAAAGTGTAATGTGTAGGTAGGTGTTTGATGGACAAGTCAAATACAGCTGTGTGAGGTTGATTGAATGAGGTGAGCCATGGTTATAAACTCCAGTCAGTTATTTAGGAGTCTAATAGCCTTGGGAAAGAAAGAGTTCTTTAGCCTGGAAGTCCTGCATTTCATACTTCTATATCTCCTGCCTGAGGGTAGAAGTGTGAGCAGTTCGTGTTGGGGTTGGGTGGGGTCCCTGAGGATTGAGGCAGTTCTCCTGTGGACTCTTCAGTTGTAGATGCTCTGCAGAGAAGGCAGTGGGGTCCTGGTGATCTTCTCAGCAGTCTTTACCACTCTCTGCAGGTGTTTGAGGTCCACAGCAGTAGTGTTTCCGTACCACACGGTGATGCAGCTGGTCAAGATGCTCTAAACAATGCTGCTGTAAAATTTGCTGAGGATCTTAGTCAACATACCAAACTTCCTCAGCCTCCTCAGAAAGTACAGCCGCTGTTGAGCCCTCTTGACCAGCTGTGGTGTGTTAAGAGTCCAAGTGAGGTCCTCATTAATGTAGACGCCCAGGTACTGTATTTAATGCTGCTCACCCTCTCCACTTCAAGCCCTCACAAGAACAGTGGTCAGTGAGGTCTCCTCTCCTTCCTCATGTCCACTATCATCTCCTTCATCTTGTCTGTGTTGAAGGTGAGGTTGTTGTCCTCACACCATGACGCCAGACTGTCCACCTCCCTCCTGTAGGCCGCCTCATCCCCACCAGTGATGCGTGCAATCACAGCGGTGTCATCTGTGAACTTTAGGATGATGTTATCTTTGTGGGAGGCGACACTGTCATGGGTGAACAGGGTGTAGAGGATGGGGCTGAGGACGCATCCCTGTGGCGTGCCTGTGTTTGTGATAATGATGGCTGAAATTTTATTACCAATCCTGACAGACTGGGGCCTGCTAGTCACAAAGGGTGGGGTGCAGGCCAAGTGCAGACAGTTTATGGGCGAGGTTTATGGGGGATAACCGTGTTAAAGGCTGAGCTGTAGTCAATAAAGATCATCCTGATGTAAGAGTCTTCATTCTGCAGATGGGAGAGGGAATAATGTAGTGCGGCCGCGATGGCATCTGAGGTGGGTCTGTTGGGCTGGTAAGCATACTGCAGGGGGTCCAGAGTGTCCGGTGTGCTGCTCTGAATGTGGGCCTGCAACACTCTCTGAAAACACTTCATGATGATTGGAGTGAGTGCTACTGGCCTGTAATCATTCAGGCAGGTGGGTGAGCTTTTTTTAGCAAGGTTCTTAGTTCATGGTACAGCATTTTTTGGGCTTGGTAAGAGACTGAATTGACTTCCTGGTAAAGACCTTGGCATGTTTTTCTGACCCCATCTAAATTCTTGGCCATTACTCATAAAAAGGACCCTGTGTTACAGTGTGAGGAGAAAACGACACACACACACACACACATCCCCAAATCTATGGAGGAATAATTCAGGCAAAATTATACAAATAAACCAATAAATAAAAGTATTGTAAAATGTGACAATTGTTTTGGACCCGAAGGACAAAGAAATCCGAGCATAAATAAATGTGTCAAGCAATATGTTTTTTGTTGCTTATTTATTTTTGTCCATAATATTACTCCAAACGCAAAAATGAAGTACAGCATGAATTTACTGTAGGACTGTCACTTTCACTCATCAAAGCCAAGAGGGTGGGTTCTAGCGAGTGCTGTATTTTAATTGGTGAATCACAGGTACTTTGTACTTAAACCTTCAGCCAGCAAATGCCACATTTACGGTTGATACTTCAGATCCAGGCTCCTAGTGATGAATATGGAGTTGATAGAATTAAAGTAGCTGCTTCTCACAGGAATTCTGGGCAACTTTTTCTTGCGCTCATAGTTAACGTGAGCCTCACAACTTTGAGCATACGCATGAGCCACAGGATTCCCAAGTCAAGCAAAGCACTCTGTGGACCAATCAAAAAACAGCACTCACTCTCACTAGAGCTTGCCCATTCATTTGACAAGAGAAAGTGACAGTTTTAAAATTCTGTCACAGGCTTTCTTATGGGGCTAGGACCTTGATCTCAGTCCTAATTGAAAGCTAATGACATTATAAACATTGGTGAAGCAAAAATGGGGAAACCCAGAAAGGAAAACCAGCTGCGACATCTGCTGGGCATGAAGCTCATTGTAGAGACCATTCATAGGAAGAAGATGAAGAACAGCAGCGCCATCTGCCGAGCATCAAGTATGGGATACACAATGTATGCAGCATTCGGAAAGGGGCGTGTCTAAAGTGTGTGTGTGTGGGGGGGGACGCGTTTAACCCGCCTGTAATTCATAGACGTCACATGTTTGGGTGCTGCTCAGATTCACGTCAGGCAGGAGCGATGTGGCCAGCACAGTTGCACATTGTTATGTAGCAGCTTCGTTTAGCTGACAGCTGTCATTATTTGATTCAGGTATCCCACCCACAACCTCATCCTAACCATTGTGTAACCAGGCGTATCATCCTTGCACTCGCTGTAGCCTGACAGCTGTCACTACTAGTGTGGACAATGGGATGAGACACCTGTGGATTATGGACAGAGATAATCATTTAGCTCGACCCGTGTTTAGCCAAGCCATATTGCACCTCCTGCAGTGAGGGACACAGACAGACAGATACCTGCGCAAACTGACCTGTGGCCCTGCCGTCACACCAAACTAATCATTATGATCACAAAACACGGTGCTACATGCCGTGAGGGCACCACAGCTAAACAAAGTGACAAAGAATGACAAGACGTGAGCCTGAATATGAAGCCACTGAGCAGCTGGCTAATACTGGGGGTCATCGACATACCGGAATGCAAGAAAGACAATAACAGAGAAATGCATACCAACAAACAAGATCTTCAATTACTCAAACTTCTGCCCATATGCAAGCATCGATTTTACATCCTTACATTCATTTTCTGTTGAAGGGTGATGTGCTCACTGGGGGTGGCATTTTTTCATACTGAAAACAAAAGAATGTGTGGACTAAACAGAAGTGTTGCTCTACTGTATATGAAGCACCTTTATTTGAGGACCGGAGGATGTTGTGTTTCCTATTGTGTTACAATTCTGTTCTTGGTTTTATTTCTTTGTATGGTTTATTGTTGTAGGAAGCAGCCTGGCCACAGACAGGCGGACATCATTTCAAGTCCAACACACGTTTATTTACACAATAAGGTAGTGCACAAACCCAGTGCCACAGCACCAGTCACCCCAACAGTCCAGGCCTCTGTCCACAATGCCTTTCCTTCAGACCGCCTCCTTCTCTCTCTATCCAGACCTTGTCCTCTTCCACCCGACTCCAGCCCTGAATGAAGGGAGGCAGCCCCTTTTACGTCTTCCACCAACACGCCCCAATGTGGCGGAAGTGCCGGCTGTATCCCTGGAATTACTCCGGGTGTCCCTGCTCGTCTTCCCCCCAGCACTACCTGGTGTGGTGGAAGTGCTGAGGTCCAGGGTTCTCCAGGCATTGGGGCACCCCCTGGCGGTGACCATGGGCCCCTACAGGGTTCAGCTTCAAAGTCCTGCACCCGTGGCCCCCAAAGCAACCAGGGCGGTCGCCCCCTCGTGGTCTGGAGAAGGCACAAGCCCTCCTCCGGTCCTCCTGGGCGTCCCAGCTGGGTACCACATTGTATTTGATGTTGTGTCCTTCATTGATTATTGTGTAGTTATATTATGGTAACACGTAATAGAATACATTTAAAAATATTTGATATCTCTTGCCCTTCATGTACATTCAGCACCTTTCCTCTTTAAATGAATGTATCTGAACCTCTCTTGTCCAGCGTTCTGCCTTTCGGGTTTTTTTTTCTAAAATCCTGCTTTTCAGACTCTGCCATTTCGCGGCTCGTGGTTCACCTCTAGACCACTTTTATACAACTTCAAAGTCTGAAGGCGACTCTCAGGGTTCCTCCTACACTTTTATTTTTCTGATATGTCTCACACTCAACGCCACCCAAGCCAAGCTGACCAATCAGATTGCTCTAAGGGACTGGACACATACAGACCTTAGTGTTTTCATGTATACTAGAGTGTATACATGAGTTTGTTTTGTTATTTTCAACTGTCTTGTATGTAGAGCCCAAGAAGTTGAGGGCCCCAGCTGGATGGCTGCCCAAGCAGTATAAATGGGCAGGCTGCTGTTGTCACAGGCAGATTAAGTGACTTGCTTGGGGTCAAACAGCAATCTTGTGGCTTACTATCCTGGGCCTTAGCTACTCTGCCACACTCCCAACCATATAATTTAAATTATTTGAATCCTACCGACAAGTCCAACTAGCAATGAAAATGTAAAAAAGAAGCAGACCACCTCATAGCTCATAAACCACTAACCACCAAGTTGTCCTGACTGGGCAGAAAAACGGGAAAGCTGAATTTGACAGAAAACCTGGAGAAGCGGCAAAAAGGCCAATCCAAAAGAAAATAAAAATAATAATAAATAGTGACTGTAAGTCAGAAAAGAGGCAAAATCAAAGTAAAACAATAAACCAGGTAATAAGTTGTAACCAGGCAATACATAAAGGAAAAGCACACAATATCTAAATGAACGTAAGGAGTTCTATCCACAGACTGAATAAGGGGCCTAGCAAAAGGATGACCTTTTATGCTGGTTGTTGATCAAGTCAAGGTCATGACCCTGGAGACCCCACCCCTAGAAACGAGGGGCGTGACCCTGACAACAGTATGCAAATGGCTTCTCTTAAAGAAGCAGGCTACGAAACATTTGTGTACAGCCTAAATCATGACACAAGTCTGTTATTATATCCAAAGCAGTTGCTAAAGTTACTATAAGATACAAAAATGTCATGTAGTTTTTTCTGTCGCAATCTAAAATTTAACATTCTTGAATAGATAATTGGCTTTTCTGCCTTGCAATTATAATCAGCTGTGTTGAAGGGTGACTTAGCAGCACTGAGAGTGTCACAGGGTGATACGGAGAGAGCATGTGCACAGCAAGAGTAACGATTGGGCGAGTGGTGTGGAGGGGTGTGGTCAAGACTGAATATCATGGACATGACAGAAAACTTTGTTAATATAATGGAGAGATTCTTTCTTTGCTGATTGCTCGAATGCTTGTTTTCTGTCTTGCAAACTTATTTTTCATTTGAAGGTTATATATATGGCTGGGGTGGGCATGTTTACACACACACACACACACACACACACACTGTTCCCAGCTTGTGAGCTCCTCGAATACTGGGCATCTGATAGGAGTCATCTGATTGGACATGCTGTTTCAGTTTTGAATAAAGCCAATATGATTAGTGATTAAAACTGGTGCCTCAGTGTATTAAATGTAGCAAGGTGCTTCTGCAACAACCTGCACGGTGAAATGTCTGCATACGTTACTGAAGTGAAGAGTTAGTCAAGTCTGAAACATGGAGCAAATAACTTAGGGTACCCACATTGGGACTGATGCCTGGAAACATCCTGTTATGTTTGAAGCAGGAGTACAAGTACATCTCTCGTTAACCTTATTGTTTTTGAAATCTAAACTTTTTCATATAATCTTATTAACGTTTTTAACCCTCAACCCCCATTTCCCTGTCTTTGTTTTCATTTACACCCACTTCAGTTTTGATCTTACGGTCGTCACCCTCGCTTTGCAACAATGAGATCAGAGAACCAGAAAGACACACGTGCTTATTTTTTCTTTTTCCTTGGACATTTAAGTGAACTTTATACCGTGTGACTCCTGACGTTACATTGTTTGTGACCTCAAATGAAGCGGTTAGCAGCCACATCGCAACCAATAAACACCACCTCTCTCAAGCAAGAAAATGTGCCATCGCAGGAGAATGTTAAATTCAACATATAAAGATACTAAATCAACCAAAAAACTAAAGGCAGGAACAGCTACAGAGACCTCAACGACGTGCACAGCTAAATGACTCCTGTGAAATAATAAAAGAATAACAATGGAAATAATAAGCATGACAATGCCATCATTAAATGGGGTAGCACATACCTCCTTAAACATTTTAATGATCTCAGCTTGTCTGTTACAGTTCTCACAAAATTAATTTTTTTATTTATTGTATTATGCCATGTTTTAAAGTTTTGCGTTCACAATGTACTTATTTTTCTTATACAGTTGTAAACTTTTCTTTTCTCGCAACCCAATTTTTGCCTTCTGAGACATCCGGCGGGGATTTTGGGGTCCCCCTTGGCGATAACTCATTGCAAAGCAACGCTGCCCCCTAGCCATGCTGGGGCGCTAAAGCAGAATTATCTTAGAAACGACCCCACATGCAATGCTAGCCTCCATTAGTATTTTATATAACAGCTTTAGATTACTATAAGCAATAAATATATAAATAATAAATAAATAAATAAAAAGCACACATCACAAACTTAACTACTGTATAATGTCAAATACAAATCATTTAAAAAAATTATTAAAACTCAAAAGTGAATGTTTAGGGTTTGTTCAGTCTCTTTGTTGTGTATCACTGCAGCGCACGTCTACATTTTCTGGAGGCAAATTTATCTACGAGGTCCTCACACGACAGCTTCTGTGTAAGGCTGAACTGATGCTGACGATAGCCAAGTGGCTCATACGGTCTTATGCAATGTATGACCTCAGGAGTGTCTTGATGAGATGAAGTATTGAAAACTGGTGACTGGAAGGGTTGCTGCTATTGAGAGGAGAACTCATAGAGTTGGACTTCAGTAGTATTTCATGGCAGGGTATCAATGTGCTGTTTCTCTTTGCTACTTCATATAACCAACAGTATCTCTTGTGACATGTGATACAAGATAAACAACAATTTTAATACTACTACTGCTACTCTACTACCATTTCTAATAATAATAATAATAATAATAATAATAATAATAATAATAATGGTGGGTTGGCACCCTGCCCGGGATTGGTTCCTGCCTTATGCCTTGTGTTGGCTGGGATTGGCTCCAGCAGACCCCTGTGACCCTGTGTTCAGATTCAGCGGGTTGGAAAACGGATGGATGGATGGATAATAATAATAATAATAATAATAATAATAATAATAATAATAATAGATACATCTATTATTATTATTACACCACTACTAATAATGACAATAATATAAAAAGTACTACTACCACTTCTAATAATAATAATAATATAATAATAATAATAATAATAATAATAATAATAATAATAATAATAATAATACATACATACATACATACATACATACATACCACTACTACTAATAATGACAATAAAATAAAAACTGCTACTACCACTTATAATAATAATAATAATAGTACATACATACATGTTTAATACTATTACTAATAATAATAATGTTAATTTTACCAATAATAATGTTAATAAATAAAATGACTACCACTTCTAATAATAATGATACATACATACATGCATGCATACATACTACTACTAATAATAATAATGTTAATAAAATAAAAATAACTACTACCAATAATAATAATAAAAATAATACATATATACATACATACCACTACTACTAATAATGATAATAAAATAAAAACTACTACTACTACTTCCACTTCTAATAATAATAATAATAATAATAATAATATTATAAAGTGCGTGATTTGTGTAAAGGAACTTAAACTGCCCATGATGGCCCCTCACAAGACACTCTACAAACTCTATGTGACCCATCCATTCACTTTGGATACAATCGTGAATTGCGACCCAAAATCTGGCCTACGTCCTATGGCATAGTGTACTGGGCTCACAAGTGGAAGTGCGCTTAATGAGAATAAACTAAAAGACTAAACCTGAAATAATGTCAATGCCAAGGATTATTTGTTCATCTCTCAAAAACGCAGTGACAACTTACAGGCCAAAAGGTCGCTCTGCATCATATTGCCAAGCAGCTCATGAGCAAAAGTCTTGTAGCTTTGAGTCCCCCTGTTATTCAGCCATCGTGAAATGTAGAAACACAGGCTAGCTATGTGTGGACGCAGCAGAAATGCAACGCTTAGAAACAATTTGACTGTCCATTATTTGGTAGAGGGTCTGTCCTATTGGCTGCAGTTTAAACAAAAGAGTTAATAGGTCATTTTTGTGTGAGTTTATTAATTGCTGTATACTACTTGGGTAAAGCTATCCACGATGTGTGGGAAGAATAAAATGACTTGAAGTAACTTTGGGAAGGTTGCATCACTCAGCTAATTGCTTGTTATTGCAATCAGAAACATCTTCAGGTACCTGAACTCCCAAACTAAATCCCAGTGACCTTTTTGTCCATTTCAGTGACTCCTTGCTCATCCCTTGTGGTGGTTAATCAGCAAAATCAATCCCACCGGCTTCCCAAACTTTCTAGCAATTAACTTGCATTTACTGGGGCCCTTAGTCCCTCTTTTCTCTGGGCCACTTTAATCGTATAAACCAATTACTTCAAACAGACACCTTGCTAAACGGAGCCTGTCGTAATTGCGATGCAGTATAATTAAGAACCTTGGGCATACCTACTCTAACTTAATAACCTCAAAGGGGACCATTAATTAACAGAGAAAGTGTCTCATGGCAAAGCCTCACTCAAACTGTTAAATGTTAATTGAGCTCTTTCCTCGATCTGCAAGACGTGTCGCAGCCATGGTCAGCTGCGCCGAGATGAACTTTACCCGGCTTATTGGCATTTGGGAGCGTCACAACCAATAAACTCACGATTCAAAGTGGATACTGTTGACCATGAGCTTTCTTCATCAAACAGGGGGCTTGAGGGAGGGGATGCTCCTCATTTATTTTCATTAAGGAATGCGAGTTATGTGTGGACCCACTGAATAGCAAATGCAACAGTATGGAGGAGAAGGGGCTTCTGCGTGTGGGGATTATCAACTTTCTGGCCTATGTGATTTTCCATTAGTGAGAATTTTGAAGTTTTATCCAAATTGACCTGAATATTTTTCATCAGTTGAGTATTTTGAAATTGTACAATCATAGATATTTCAAATTGGGTCACAAGACAGGAATCAAGCCCAAGCACTCACTCATACCAGGCCAGTTTAGTGACACTGGCAACCAACCAGCATGTCTTTCAGACGTGGGAGGAAAAGCAAAGAAAAATTCCCAGGCACTTAAATCTAAAATATTGTGGATACAGGCTGACTGGTGCACCTTCCAGGGCTGTTTCTTGTCTTGTGGTTGACATGGGGAGAATGTTTTAAATCGATTCCACTGGGAGGTTATCTACTTCCTCACTTGTGAAGGCCTCCGAAAAATGTGAGTTTAGAGTATCTGCTGTTTCAGCGTTGCAATTTCTTTAATTCCCCTTTACTATTACTGATGTACTTTGCATCCTCCTTGACTCTTCCTTTACTACTAAAATACTGAAAGAATCTCTTTGGGTCAGCGGTCGCCTTATCTGCTATATTCCTCACTAGTTGACATTCAGCCTCCCAAATATCCTTCTTAATGTTTGCTCTCATGTTCTCAAATGCTCTGCCATACACGTTGGAGTTATTGCTTTTATACGCCTTTAGGCAGCTGTTTTTTGCCTTTGTAGTTTCTTTTTCAACTCTTTATTAGTATATTATATATATATATATATATATATATATATATATATATATATATATATATATATATATATATATATATATATATTATATGTTGTAACAGACGGCCCCGGGGGGAAGGCAGCTTTTTTAGGACACTGCCTCCCCCAAGACATTAGAGGGCAACTTCCCTGCTTTACAGTGATACCCCAGGGCACCCTGGGACTTGGGGTTCTTTATCTCAGCCCTTTTGGGTGCCGTGGGGGTGCTGTGGATGAACTGGGGGATATAAATTATCCACCTGACCCAGAAGTACTGGCAGACCATGTGGCCAGAAGAGCCGAAGTACTTCTGTGTTGGAAAGTATATAGAGGACCACCGTAAACCTGGCAAACCTGAGTCGGGAGGAAGTGCGGAGGAGAGAAGAAAAAGGAAAGAGAAAAGAAAGAATAATTGTGGCTGATTGCCTCTTGTACCTGTGGCTGTGGTGTTAGAGAGCACTGGGAAAGAGTTTAAAAGTAATAAATTAATTGTTGCTGCTTTTACCCTGAGTCCTCAGCGTCTGTCAGTTGGGTCTGAGGAGCAACAGTGCCCTCTAGCGTCCACAATATATACATCTATTATACTAGGGGGGCAAGCCCCCCTGGTGCCTTTGGCGTCCAATCCCTAGTTGCGGCCAGAATATTAGTAAAATCTGTAAATGTACAAAAGAAAAATGATTATTTATTGGAGTCAAAATTATGAAATTCTATAAATACAAACAGGATTCCAAATCGTGAATAAAAACTGAATGCAATGATGTGGAGGTGCCAACTTCTAATATTTTATTCAGAATAGAACATAAATCACGGAACAAAAGTTTAAACTGAGAAAATATATCATTTTAAGGGAAAAATATGTTGATTCAGAATTTCATGGTGTCAACAAATCCCAAAAAAGTTGGGACAAGGCCATTTTCACCACTGCGTGGCATCTCCCCTTCTTCTTACAACACTCAACAGACGTCTGGGGACCGAGGAGACCAGTTTCTCAAGTTTAGAAATAGGAATGCTCTCCCATTCTTGTCTAATACAGGCCTCTAACTGTTCAGTCGTCTTGGGCCTTCTTTGTCGCACCTTCCTCTTTATGATGCGCCAAATGTTCTCTATAGGTGAAAGATCTGGACTGCAGACTGGCCATTTCAGTACCCGGATCCTTCTCCCACGCAGCCATGATGTTGTGATTGATGCAGAATGTGGTCTGGCATTATCTTGTTGAAAAATGCAGGGTCTTCCCTGAAAGAGATGACGTCTGGATGGGAGCATATGTTGTTCTAGAACCTGAATATATTTTTCTGCATTGATGGTGCCTTTCCAGACATGTAACCCCATACCATCAGAGATGCAGGCTTCTGAACTGAGCGTTGATAACAACTTGGGTTGTCCTTGTCCTCTTTGGTCCGGATGACATGGCGTCCCAGATTTCCAAAAAGAACTTTGAATCGTGACTCGTCTGACCACAGAACAGTCTTCCATTTTACCACACTCCATTTTAAATGATCCCTGGCCCAGTGACAACGCCTGAGCTTGTGGATCTTGCTTAGAAATGGCTTCTTCTTTGCACTGTAGAGTTTCAGCTGGCAACGGCGGATGGCACGGTGGATTGTGTTCACTGACAATGGTTTCTGGAAGTATTCCTGAGCCCATTCTGTGATTTCCTTTACAGTAGCATTCCTGGTTGTGGTGCAGTGTCGTTTAAGGGCCCGGAGATCACGGGCATCCAGTATGGTTTTACGGCCTTGACCCTTACGCACAGAGATTGTTCCAGATTCTCTGAATCTTCGGATGATGTTATGCACAGTTGATGATGATAGATGCAAAGTCTTTGCAATTTTTCGCTGGGTAACACCTTTCTGATATTGCTCCACTATCTTTCTGCGCAACATTGTGGGAATTGGTGATCCTCTACCCATCTTGGCTTCTGAGAGACACTGCCACTCTGAGAAGCTCTTTTTATACCCAATCATGTTGCCAATTGAACTAATTAGTGTTTATTGGTCTTCCAGCTCTTCGTTATGCTCAAATTTACTTTTTCCAGCCTCTTATTGCTACTTGTCCCAACTTTTTTGGGATTTGTTGACACCGTGAAATTTTGAATCAACATATTTTCCTTTAAAATGATACATTTACTCGGATTAAACGTTTGATCTGTCATCTACGTTCTATTACAAATAAAATATTGACATTTGCCATCTCCACATCATTGCATTCAGTTTTTATTCACAATTTGTTTAGTGTCCCAACTTTTTTGGAATCCGGTTTGTATGTAAAAGATAAATTAATTATTATTTAACAGAGTAAAAATCATGAAATGAGAATAAAATATTTACTCTCTTACCGACTGGAGTATTCCGTTAAACTGCTCGATGAGTATTTATATGAGACTAAATAAACGATCCATTTATTTTAACTGATATTCTTATAAACCACGACTTTCTTGATATTTGAAAATCTTACAACATCACATTAAAGTTCGATAAATTCTGAAAAGAATGATACCAAACATATATATGTAGGTTTTAAAATAAGCCCAATTTAAAGCGTGAGAAAAAAGTGACATAAAATCGTTGCACTTTTAGGCTTAGGATTTTATATATATAGAGAGAGTAGATTTGTCCAAAGGCAAGAAAACAAAACAACAAAAAGAGCAGAGATAGCGCTCGTAGGTGTGTGTGTCCCTTCTACGGGGAATCAAAACTAAGGAAAGGATGCAGTTTTCTCCTTCACAGTGGAGCTCCATGCTCTGGCCAAAGGTGATGTCTCCTTCTAAGACACTCAGATTGCTATGGAGGCGGGACCAGAAGGGGCGGGGCTAAAGGTATTCACCAGATGGCTTCTCAGCACTGTGGAGAAAGGAGGAGATAACAGTGTTAGCGGCAGTGCCCCCTCTCGACTTATCAGGGTATTACGTATCTCAACCAGGCCTTTCAGAAGGTCCTCCGACTCACATGTGTCACTATATCCCTATATATTATCTCTAAGTATTATAGTTTGGTTGTGGCACTGATTCAGTCATGCGAATCTGACTGAAGGGAGATGTAGGAGGGACATCAGGAGTAGGGAGCCAGGCGTGGCCAGCCTCATTCACACACCAACCTCTGTTCAAGTTGGTCTGCCTCTCGCCACGTGTTGGAGTGTACCTTGCTTCCGCTTAGCTATCGATACGTTTGTTCAGCAGACATTATCATCTAGAGTTTGTTAAAGAGTAACATTTTAACGTTTTTGAGAGAGAGATCATAGCTATTTCTGTTTTAGATGGTACCTACTCAATTGCAGACATATCATAGCCACGTGCTCTTCTCCCCACGCAAGGGATGCTCTTCCATCAGAGCTGAACACGATCACATACACAGGCAGTGTTTGATGTTGGAGCGTACTTACCTTCCGCTTGGCCAGAGATACCTTACCAACTTTTTAATTTTTTGGCATACAGATCACAGCTACATTCTCACTGCAATAGCAAAACCAAAAATATCTATCTATCTATCTATCTATCTATCTATCTATCTATCTATCTATCTATCTATCTATCTATCTATCTATCTATCTATCTATCTATCTATCTATCTATTGTGAACTTGAACCCGGACACAGACAGGCGGACATCATATTTCACCCAACACACGTTTATTTACAGTTATATACAGTGCACACAAACCCCAGTGCCTCCAGCACCGATCCCCCAATGTCCAGGCCTCGCAGTTCCAATGCCTCTGTCTCCTGGCCACCTCCAGTCCTCTCTCCAGCTCCGTCTTTCTTCCACCCGACTTCCGCTATCGACTGAAGGGGCGGCCCCTTAAATAGGAACCCAAATGGGCTCCAGCTGCTTCCTGGCACTCCTCCACAGAATGGCCCCAGTGTGGCGGAAGTGCCAACTGCGCACCCGGAAGCCGTCCAGGTGTCCCTTTTCGTCTTACCCCCAGCACTTCCTGGTGTGGCGGAAGTACTGGGCTCCAGGAATATCCAGGCACCGGGCGCCGCCTGGCGATGGCCGCGGGTCCCTACAGGGCTGGGCTTCCAAGAGGCCCCCAAATAACTAGGGCGGACGACCCCTTGCGGTCTGGATGAGGCACAAGCCCTCCTCCGGTCCTCCTGGGCGTCCCGGCTGGGCTCCATCCCCGGCCGGATGCCACACTATCTATCTATCTATCTATCTATCTATCTATCTATCTATCTATCTATCTATCTATCTATCTATCTATCTATCTATCTATCATGTATTAAATAGTGCCTTATCTATCTATCTATCTATCTATCTATCTATCATGTATTAAATAGTGCCTTATCTATCTATCTATCTATCTATCTATCTATCTATCTATCTATCTATCTATCTATCTATCTATCTATCTATCTATCTATCTATCTATCTATCATACATGTTAAACAATTCACATCTAAGCATGTCCTACAGAGCAGTTGCCATGCAGGGGTTGCTGTTCTGGCTGAAGTCTGCAAGTCTGAATGGCATTACATTATGGTGGTGAGTAGGATGGCATGAAAGGTGCTGGAGAATGAAGGTTCTGAATGACGCCATTACCTGTAGCGACCATCTTGGTAAATCATCCGCCAATGTGTGAAGGTGACAGAGACGCATGATCTGAGAACGCGTGGGCTTTGAACAGACAACGTCGCTACTCATCGTTGTGCCCCGGCCTGTATGCTCTTCATGCCATGGTGAGCTCTGCAGTGCTTAATGAATATCCCACAATATGGGCTCCTGATCTCCTTTCATCATTTTCTGAGTCGCTTATTGGAAGTCTGTTCACACAGGTCAAATTCTGTGACAATCTGAGGCAGATTGCCTTTTGATGCTGTTATATTGTGGTCGCCAGCTGGGTGTTTTCTACTAGTTTATTGTGATTTGCAATTGTGGGATTCCCTCGTCTTCAATGTGTCACTCAGCATAAAAGCCAGGGAGATCAAAAGCTGTGAAGTTTCATCTTGGACGTAATGAAACTAAATCCAGCCAAATTGCAAAATGTAAAAAAAAAAGAAAAAAAAAAAAGAACGTGAGGCCCGAGCTGTGAAGGAGTTGTGTGAGTACCACCGCTACATAACATCTATTAAGTAATGCGACTAAACTCATTATTTGTATTTAAAATGTAGAGATTATCCCTCAATGTTTTCATTGCTCAGATAAGGGAAATGTAAGCCAGCCGCCCAGGCACTTGAGTTGCCATCTTGTACAAGATGGTCCCAAACTGAGGCTCTGCCGCTTCAAATTGGAACAGAAAAAGAGCTAAGCCCCTCTGGACAGACAGACAAACCTTTTAAAGGCCGCTAAAGCTCTTTAAAGCCTGTTTCAGTGAAAAGAGCCAGTGCTTTTTGAAATACAACATTTCATCATTTATTTTTTCCTCCAAATCAGTTTTTTTTCATTTCTATAATATACGCGAAGTAGATTTTGTAATGTTAACATACATTACTGAGATAAAAGGACTTAAAGAATAAAAGAAACAAAAGTTTTGATGCCACCCACCAAAACTTGTGATCTGCCAGAATCAACCGCCTAGAAATGCAGCACCTTTACTTCATAATTAGCAGGTCATGTCCAAAAGGCAATTCGTGTCATTTATCTCGTAATAAGTCGGTGCTCAGCAGCATGTTACTGACGTGCTTCACCCAAGGATGTGCGAATCAAGCAATACAAACGCTTTATCTCCAGACATCCAGGTGATGACCAGCAGCTAAAGAAGTGCGTTAACACCGGTCTGTCAGGCACTACATAGCGTGTGATAAAAGTGAAAAACAACAGGAGACAGTCCTGCTGGGTAGAATCTGCAAGCGGCTGCACATTAGAGGGCAGAGCTGAAGTAGCACAGACCTCCAGGTGGAATGCACAAAAAATGCACCTGCTCAGGGCATGGCTGTTGTTTTAAATCGATATAATCGACCTGAGCCATTTCACAAATGAAAGGCACAATAACAACAAGAAGTCATTTTTTGTACAGCCCAAAATCACACAAGGAATGCCGCAATGGCCTTTAACAGACCCTAAAGGCCTGACTCTCTAAGAAGACAAGAAAAAAACTCCCAAAAAAACTTTTTTAGGGAAAAGTAATGGAAGAACTGTTGGGAAAGGCAATTCAGATCAGTAGTGAAGGATGCTGCCAGAATAGGCACCTGCTCCCTGTGGCCATGGACTGCGTAAGTAGATTAGAAAGTGGAAGGATGAATGAGTATATTGATGGATGCAAAAGGAGTTTTGTATATAAAATATGTATATATTGTGAACACTAGAGGTCACTGTTGCTCCTTTAAACCCAACAGACAGATACGCAGACACAGGGTAAAAGCACAAAGAAGTTCTTTTAATTCTTTTTTCTTCTGCACAATGCCTTTCAAGCACCACCGCCACCATAAACAGTTAAATAAACAATAAAGAAACACAAGTCTCTTTCCTACACACCTCTCAGCAAACTCTGTCCTACTCCTCCCGACTCCGGCTCGCTTGCTGGGTTCACAGCAGTCCTTTATTTAATCAGCCCGGAAGTACTCTGGGGCTCCCGTCCTTGTGATTGTGAGTACTTCTGGGTTATGGATGCTGCATGGCTCCTCTGGTCCTCTCACAGCTCCTCCTGGCGGCTGAGAAACCAAACTCCAAGTCCCAGGATGCCCTGCGGGAATCTGGGGCACCGCTACACTCCAGGGGAGCTGCCATCTAATATTTTAGGGGAGGCAGTGTCCAAAATTATCTGCCTTCCCCCATCCTTTTATCCTTTCCGTGTCCCGGTCGGGTTGAGCTGCCAGCCGTCTATCACAATATGTTAATAAACAAGGTGAAGTAGACTGTTGAAAAATGTATGGCATATAGGAAAAAAAGTCAATTTTCACATTTAAATTAATGAGCTGCTCATCAGCGGATCTGTGGATCTGTGTGTCTGTGTGGCATATGCATATATTCCATGTGGATTTATCGGCTCTCTCCAGGTAGGTTGGGTGTGCAATGGGTGTCAATACAATACAATACAAAACACAGAACAGCGGTTAGGAGCATACAGTGATACAGAGTGGCGAACCACCTTAGGGGTCCCAAAATATGACCCAAGAGTGGCCATGCAATGGATGACACCTCAGCACCACACTAGCTCAAATGGAAGACCAGTGGGAGATCTTTTACAGTGGCTGCAGTGCCAGTCCTGTCACCAGTCCCCGAGTTTTCCCTACAAGTTGGAGGACCTGCTTGCAGGTTAACGTCATTCTCAGGATGGAGTGATTGCAGGTCAAGGGCCTTGCTCAAGGGCCCAATGGAGTGGAATCACATCTGGCATTTATGGGATTTAAACCAGCAACCTTTAGATTGCCAGCACAGACCCCTAACCGCAGGGCCAGCACTTTACCCATGCACAGCACAGGACACAAGTCATCCTCTTCACACAGCCAGATGGCTCAGGAGTACATTACAGTGGAACAATAGTAATAGTACAAGTGTTGAGCAAAATGCATGAGTAGATGATATCACACAAGAGGATTCAGATTTGTTCAGAGTCCTGGAGACTTTTGCCAACAAGCTGCCTCCCCCTACTGACCATTCCACAGCTGAGTCAGTGCTGGGGTAGCCAATATGATGAAAGGACCCCTCTACACAATGATTCCAGTGCTCCTTCATTAGAGATGACTTTTCATAGGCAGATAAGCAACTTGGCAGTAGGGCGGTGGCACCAAGTAGCACATGTGAGTACCAAGAAGAGAAACAGAATAGTGTTAGGGTACAATACAAGAATAAACTTACTAATGCCTTCAGTAATGATGTGTTTCAAGTGGCTAGTCAAGAATTAATGATGTTCTTCACTCTCCAAAGAACTTGACCCATTACAGTTTGCACAGTGCTCCAGAAGATCCACAGATGATGCCATCACCTTGATCTTTAATACAGTACTGGCCCACCTGGATAACAGGAGAGGGAATTGTGTGCTGATGTTGTTTATGGATTATAGATCAGCATTGGACACAAGCAAACCTCCTCCATCCGCTTCAGGAGACGCTCTCTTGAAGCACTTTTAGCCGCAGGCTCATTCCAACATGGTGTACTAAGAAGCCCCTCTGGGGGTCTTTTTTGCCAACTGCTGTCAGGCAATTCAATGCATCTTTTCGACATAGTCTTTAAGTTCATTTTGGAATTTCTGAACAATATACGTTAAATTATCGATTGATTGATTGATTGATTGGTTGTATTATTTGTCGTATGCGCCTGTATTCTTGTTTTTTATGTTTTTGCTCTTGTATGCATCTAAATGTCCCCTTGAGGACTGTAAGTGTAATCAGGAATTGTCCAAAGTCCCATCCAGAGGGGAATGTGGCTCCTTCCCAGCACAGGGGTCCAGAGTGGAAGGACATCAGTGGATTGGTGACCTGACCAGGTTGAGAACTGATCCATTGCCAGGTAGGGAGACCAAAAGTATGAAGTGATTGGAGGAGTTACCCTTCCTAAAGCCTATTTGTCCCTTATACACTGAGGACAGCATTTTTGTGTCACTGCCCTCTTTTTTCAGCCTACAGGCATGCTGGGAAGTGTAGTCCCATGGTGCAGCCCTGTTGCATGATGTGCGTGTCATCAAGAGAAGCTGCAGGGAGAAACCATTCCTGCATTCTAGAAACTATTGCCTGACCCGGAAATGCTTCCTTTGGACTTTGGGCAGATCCTGAAAGTACTCCCAGTCCCAGATCCCAGGGAGCCATTCTGCCATGTTTCAAAGATGTCTGAGTCGGGAGACAGAAGACAATTGTGAGGGGACGAGAAGAGAAAAGGAAGGATTCACCATTTATGTTCTCTATTATATTAAAGGTACTTGGAGAAATAAAAGCAATTAAAATTGAACCTGTGACTGTGTGCATGTCAGTTGTGTCTTTGGGGCTCATTAGTTCCTCTTGTCTTCCACAGACTAATAAAAGGTATCTGATAGAGTCTAATCTATAACCCTCTGAGCTCAGGGACCCATTTGGGAATTGCATTATGTAGCTAGTTTTTAACTTCTTGACAGGCAGATAATAGGTTCATATGGGTGACCACACCTTGTCACCCCTCACTTGAAACACAGCTGCTCCACGGGGTTGTGGTCTGAGCCCTCTGCTTGTGATTCTAACATCATTGTCAAGTTTGCTGACGATACAGCTGTGGTAGACCTGATCACTAACAACAGTGGGCAGGCTTACCTCGATGAAGTGGAGAGTCTGTCACACTGGTGTCAGGACAACAGTCTACTTCTGAATGTCAGCAAAACAAAGGAGCTGACTGGGAAGTTTGGGAGAAAACAGCAAAGGCACTACCACCAGCACTTAGGTGGAGTGGATGGGCAGTTTTAGATACCTTAGTGTCCATATTAGAGAGCATCTGCATATTGACACCTTTGAGAAGAAAGCACAAGAACATCTTTACCACCTTAGATGTTTCAGGGATTTTAGGCTGCCCACCTAAAGAACTTCTACACATCCATTACTGAAAGTATTCCGACAGGAAGTATTACTGCCTGGTTTGGAGACAACACACAGCAGGACCACATGACTCTGCAGAATTTGATCCGGTCAGCAAAATGTATCACTGGTTTGTTGTGTGGTGGGTGCGGTAATGCACTATCAGTGCACGCTCCCAACCTCATCAGCAGTACATAAGTCAATGAAATTTTTAAATCATGTGACTGCGATAGAGACACCCTCCCCCCACCAGTGACGTAAAAGGAATGTTGGGGTGCCAGCCAGGTCACCTCTCTTGATGAGTTCATAAAGCAAAGCAACTGAAAAGGCTCTCAGTGGGCAAATTATCTTCAAATGGAAAGAAATGCTACATCAGGAGCTCTATCAATGGTGATGTAGGGTCCAGTACTGACGCCATTCTTCGGATCTCGTCTGTCTTTATAGCTGTTATGCCAGAAGGGGCCGCTAGATGACCTCTTCGGACTTTGGATATGAACTGAGGTAAAAGAGGAAACATTGTAACTGACAGTACACCCTCTCGTCTGGGAGGTGGTATGGCTTACCTCATCGGAGCCAGGAAGGTGGTCCAGAGGAGCACAAGGGTGACAATCACTAGAGATGGAATCTGCTGTCTATGAATATTATTTTAGCCTTCACAACCCTAATTGTTTTTAAATGCATCAAGTCAAGTCAAGTTGGGGAGCATGTACTGGTATAGTGCGTTGCTGCACCCACTACACGACGAAACGACTCGGATCCCGGTTTGCAACCTCCCAGGCAGACACGTGGTCCAGTCCCACCCTTCGGAAATATGTGAGTGACCCCTTGGTCTTGTCCAGCCACTCAGGTCCCCAACAATGAGGATATTACGAGCTGGATCACCCACGGGATAACGCGCCACATGGCCGTAGTGCCGTAACTGACGCTCCCTTACAATGCAGGTAATGTGCCCCATTTTTGACTCCATGAGCAACCGCTCATTTGACACAAAGTCAAACCAATGGTACCCAAGGATTTTCCCGGAGAGACACAGTACCAAAGGAGTCTAGTCTTTGTCTCAGGTCACTGGATAGCGTCCATGTTTCGCACCCATATAGCAAGACAGGAAGCACCAGGACTCTAAAGACTTGGACCTTCATCCATTTGCATAGATATCGGGAGCGCCACACACCCCTTTACAGTGACCTCATGACCCCCCATGCTCTCCCAATCCGTCTACTGACTTCATAGGAAGAGCCACCAGAGACATGAATGTCACTACCAAGGTAAGTAAACCTCTCGACAAGGTCGAAACTCCTTCCGCAGACAGACACACTGCTGATGGCTGTGCCCCAGAGGTCATTAAAGTCCTGGATCTTGGTTTTTATCCAGGACACTCACAAGCCCAAACACTCAGACTCCTCTCTCAGTCTCTTGAGTGCCCCGATCAGAGCCTCCATTGACTCTGCGAAGATCACAGTATCACCAGCAAAGTCAAGATCCATGAATCTTTCTTCACCAACAGATGCACAACCGCTGCTGGACCCCACGACCTGACCAAACACCCAGTCCATACAAGCATTGAACAGAGTAGGAGCAGAACACATCCCTGACGAACCCCAGAATCAACTGGGAAAAACGTAGAGGTCCTGCCTCCACTCTGCACAGCACTCACAGTACTAGTGTACAGGCAGGCTATGATATCCAGCAACATCAAGGGGATCCCGCGAACCCTCAGGATGTCCCACAGGGCAGCTCAATCAACTGAGTCGAATGCTTTACGAAAATCGACAAAGGCTGCAAAGTCTCATCTCGTGGGAAGTGAGTTCTTGATATTTTTTAGTTTATAATTTAAAAACGGAATAAGAATCTGAAAATCTAACATCACATTAAAGTTCAATATATTCTGAAAAGAATGATACCAAACACATATATGCAGGTTAGAACTTTATATATATAGAATAGATATACAGTATATATACTCTACTAATGCATGTTGTTACATTTTATTAACAGTTATTTGTGATTCATTGTTAGATAAATAATTAACAATAATGACAACTATGAAAATGGTTAACTAGGTCCCAGAGTGCACTTGCATTTTTTGCCATGTCTGAATGTTCTAACTTGTTTAACTGCTAAACATCCTCACATTACGGTATATGATAATATAAAAAATAACGTCATGCAAGTTGTGAACTTTCAAAACAGTTCTTATTCTTATTTGTATTCCAGCTGTACTTTAAAAGCATGTATGTGATCAACTTTGTACTCACAGACATCCAGGGTAAAGGCTCTTCTCACGGCAGTGGTGTGATGCCTCATGTATCACTGGAATGATCTGAATAAAAAGATTATCTTATGTTAAATAATTATCTTAAAGCGCTTCTGTTAGCTTCTGTATCACACATGAAATTCCTGATAACTTTTTGTATAACAGCTGTGCAGAAATTTCGGATATCTTACAGTATTCCTCAAGTAACTTTCATTCCAAACCGTGTCCTTCCCGCATGTCCTTTTTAATGCGCTGTGAGTCTCCAGACATCCAGAGGTAAATCATTTCTATTGATGTCCTCTGTTTATGCACTTCATTTTCTTTTTGTATTACACCTAAACATCAAGAAAATTAAAAAAAAGAGAGAAGCACTGTCTGCCGTGCAGCACCCTAAAGAAAATAAACTTGTTATCGCTGTTCTGCATTTAGATTTATATTGCTAAGGCACTTCAACAAATAATGTTTGTCACCTGCCGTGAAGAACTTGGATCTCCTTCCCAGGACATTGCTGTATATTATCTCCACTTTAACTGTCTCGGTGACTTAGAAAACAAATCTTTACTTGTTTTATACTTTAGATGGGACCAATTTATCATCGTAGAAATGTATTGTTAAAAATAGGATCTTTCATATAAGCCCACCAGGACCGAGCAAAGCGAAGGGTTATAGAAGCTACCAGAGAACGCACAAAGCTGTCTGCTAGTGAGCTGTTGACTGCCTAATGGCCACATGCACTAACCATAACCCTAAGCCTAACCCATCACCTTCACCACTAAACCGGGTCTCCTCTTGAAGCTCCCGCACCCTTTTTCCACTCTTCTCATCTCTTCTTTTTGATACTATTTGGACATTGCACTGTAGACAGGGTGCTTTGCTAGATGTATACTGACATACTATTTTGTAATGTGTTTTATGTCTGGTGATTATGAAACTCATGTGTATATCAGCATTTCTGCCAGGTAAACAATTTACATAACCAGTGTGGCACGCGGCTGGGGGTGGTACCCAGCCGGGACACCCAGGAGGACCGGAGGAGGGCTTGTGCGCATTTATTTCTAATAGGATTGACAACTGCAATTTGCTATTCACTGGATGTTCAAATCATTCTTTATGCAGCTTTCAGTTAATTCAAAATGCTGATGAAAGAATTAATATATAAACCATAAAATATGAACACATAACTGCTGTTCTCAAGTCCTTACAGTGGCTACCAGTTAAGCAAATTTTAAAATCCTCCTTTTGACATATAAAACCTTAAACAGCCAAAGTCAAGCTTACTTACCTGAACTTATCATTACTTGCAAACTAGAGCGCACATTGAGAACTCAAGATGCCAGCCTGCTTAAGATTCTAAGGATTAAAAAAACAACAGTAGTAGGTTGAGCTTTTAGTTACAGGGCTCTGATCTGCTTGCTAATATAAGACATGCTCCCCTCAGTTGCAACTTTTTAATCTCAGCTGAAGACTCACTACTTTAGGCTAGCATACCCTGACTAGAGCTGCCGATTAGCTGTACATTCTGCATCACTGTTTTAAAGTAATTTGTACAGAAATATCCAGAATTCTGTTTCTTTTCTTGGTATCTGGATGTGGCAGTTGGTGTGACTGTCCCACTGCCAGGCTGCATATGGAAAAGGCATCATGGGTAAAGGAGTGTTGGAACCATCGGATGGAAAGATTCTCTCATCAGCACAGACTCCACCCCAGGAAAACACAGAAGCAGGTAGAAGGGGGTAGATGGCCAGTTTTCCAAAGTCTCCAGGACTGTGGCTTTCTCTTTTACAATTTTAATCTCCTCCATAGTCATCTGGCTTTAGTTCATCAGTTAATTAATGGACAGATATTGTTGGTTTCCATTTATGTTTAATC
Organism: Polypterus senegalus; assembly: GCF_016835505.1. Taxonomy (NCBI): domain Eukaryota; kingdom Metazoa; phylum Chordata; class Cladistia; order Polypteriformes; family Polypteridae; genus Polypterus; species Polypterus senegalus. Next base: position 112,849,224 of record NC_053168.1, read on the forward strand.
AGTATTCTCTGTATGTTTTAACAAATCTGCATTTATATGTGTACAAGTTCTGTACATTATTTAGTAAATAGTATCATCTATACTTGTATATTTAACTGAGAATTGTTCACAGTGCTATGAACCTGCACTCAGTGAAGATCGCTATACAATAAATACGTTGCATTGTTGCATAGGAGAATTGCCAGACAAGTTCAAGCTGACAGAAAGATTAGGGTACTTTAGGCTACTCTGTACAACTGTGATGAGCGGAACAGCATCCCAGAATGCACAACATATGGAACCTTGAGGTGGATGGGCTACAACAGTAGAAAACCAGGTTAGGTTCCACTCCTGTCACCCAAGAACACAAAACGCAGACTTGGTCTGATGAATCTCGATTTCTGCTGAGGCACACAGATGGTAGGGTCAGAATTTGGTGTCTTCCACATGAATCCATGCACCCATCCTATCTTGTGTCAACAGTCCAGACTGATGATGGTGGTCTAATAGTGTGAGGAATATTATCTTGGCACATTTTGTGCCCATTAATACCAATCAAACATGACTTGAATGCCACAGTCTATTTGACTCGTATTTTTGACAATGCGCATCATATGATGGTCACATCTTACCCATCCTCTAATGGCTGCTTCAAGCATTGTAATACACAATGTCACAAAGCAAAAGTTGTTTCAAACTTGTTTCATGAGCATGATAATGAGTTCAGTGTCCTTCGGCGGCCTTCCCAGTCACCAGATTTGAATTCAGTAGAACACCTTTGGGATGTTGTGGAATAGGAGATTCACAGCGTGAATTAAATCTGCAGAAACTGCATGATGCAATTATGTCAACCTGGAACAGGACCTCAGAGGAATGTTTCTTGTGGAATCCATGCCATGAAGATCATAGATTGCTTTGAGAGCAACAGGAGGTCTCATCCTGTATTAGTATAGTGTTCCTAATAAAGTGTTCAGTGAGTAAATATGTTGCATATGTCACTCACATACGTTTGGGAGACAGTTTATGGGCTCAAATAGATGCAGTTCCTCGCTGAATTAGGGGGTTGGCGCTACTACTCTTTCCTCTCTCCCGGCAGAACAACTGAAGAATCCACCCAGTAACATCACGTCCAGTTCCCATTCTCAAGACCCACCTCTTCATAAACATTACTTCTGGTTCCTATCCTCGAGATCCCACCTCTTTTTGGCATCACTTCCTGCAAACTCTACTATATATACCACCCTAATTTTCTCTTGTATCAGTTCCGATTTGAAATCAGTCTATAAAGATGTCATTTCCTTTTCTGGTGCGACAGTATATGGAAGATCCCCCCAAACCTTTGACGGTGTTCTTGTGTTTATTTTGCACATGCTTAGTATGTGTATTTATTTATTTCTGTTGCGCTTTTGTCAACTGTTCATAGGAGACATGGTAGTTAGAATTTCTCTGTACTGAGAACACATGACAAGTCGAGGGTTTTAAAGATACTTAGTCTTTTCGTACCCACACAGTGCACAAACATGGACATTTAAAAAAAAATTATTAATTTTAATTAAAAGCAAATAACAATCCATACAATCAAGTCAGACTTAACAAACCCAAAATTCAACACCCAACAAAAAGAGAGAAAGAGGAGAGCCAGCCAACAAAGCAAATCCTTGACTCAGCATGGAAGGAAGAGTATCCTTTTCCGTGATGTAGAAGATTATATTAAAATGCTATTGATTAGATCCTACCACATTTTTAAAAAGTTTTGAAAAGATCCTATAAGTGAGAATTAGATTTTTCCCAATTTCAGATAGTATAGGACATCAGGTACCCACTGACTTAAAGGTGGTAGGTTGGGATTCTTCCAGTTTTGCAAGATAAGCCTCCGCGCTAGTAGTGAGGTAAAGTCAGTTACAGTTTGTTTCTGTTTCTGCTCTATGAACCCATCTTGTAGTCCACCAAACACAGCTGTTAATGAATTAGGAGGGATTGTGACACCAAGGCTGTCCGAGAGGCATTCAAAAATGTTTGTCCAAAACGATGTTAATTTGTTGCAGGCCCAAAATGTGTAGCCCATTGAGGTTGGAGCTCGATCGCAACGTTCACTGGTTGAATCTTGCCCTGGAGACATTTTGAATGCTTTTAATTGAGACAACTGTGCTCTATAGAAGGATTTAAGTTGAATAATTGAGTGCTTTGAGTGTATTCTATGCAGGGCAGCCTTCCACTTCTTTTCTGAAATGTTAAATGAAAAGATCCTTTCCCCATTGTGCTCTGAGATCTTTGAAAGGAAGGGACATTAAAACGTTTTTATAAATCCGAGTCTTCGAGACTGATCAGTTTTTCTTCTGGGATAGAAATAGGTGGAAGGCGAAAACTGGTCAGATTCAGATTAGCAAAGTTTCTAGCTTGAAAAATTGTATTGATGAGAAGTTCAATTTGAAGCTTAATTGCTCGTAGGTTGCAAAAACATTTGGTGTACAAGTCTCTAAATGTTTTAACCCAAAACATTTCCAAGCATTAAATACTGTGCATGTTTGAGAGGATAGAAAAGGAGTGGTTGGTATGTAGAGGTGCAATAGATCAATGCTTCTTTGTCTTAAAGTGCTTCCTGCATTGGTTCCATATTCTCAATGAATGAAGGGCAATTGGATTATTAGTGTATTCATGATAATCTGTATTAATTGGGGCAGAGAGCAGGGAATATAAAGAAGTACTGCAAGATTGTAATTCTCTTGTAGATCAGGCTTGTATATGTTCATCAATTTGTGTCAATGTCCAGGGGCCCTGATGCATAACACAGTGCGTAGAATTTGCACTATAACATGACGTAAGCACAAAAGCCAAAATGTGCTTATGCACAGAAAAATCTAGATGCAGGAATCTGTGCGTACTCCAACTTCCACGTTCTTCCGCTCGATAAATCCCGGTCAGCGTGAAAACTAACGCTCGTGCACGCGCCTTCTGTCCTGCCCCCAACTCCTCCCAGAATTACACCTCTATGAATATGCAAATCAATATAAATTGCCCTTAAGCTCAGCCTTCTGTGAAAAGGCAATGGGAAAAGCACGGGGGAAAATATAAGAATTTCAGCGAATACCAAGTGGAGGCAAAGGAAAAACATACTATTTGTTCAAATAAACCGTGGTATAATCAACAAAAGGAAGTTGATCGAGTGACACAGCGAGCGTGTCGGAGAAACTCGAAAGCTCAAGTTCACAAAGTTGTACAGTACCAAAATAAAAAAGAAGTCACATGTCAAAGTCGCAGTGAAAAGGCGAGTTGTAGCCCACCGTCTGAGCTTATTAGGGTACAGACAAAAAAATAGATACACAGTGGGAAAAAAACACGAAATGTCAACTTTAATCTCAAAATTTCCACTTTAATCATGTAGTTTATTTGGTCATTAAAGTAGAACATCATAAACTTCATCTTAAAATTGTTTAATTCACTATTTTCTCAAATCCAATCGTAACTAAAGTAGCACGTTAAATGCTTTGTTTTGTATTTGATCTTCAATGTGCTCTATGTGTGTGAATCACTACGTGCTTCCGTTCTTTCTCTTTCTCCCACAGGACACAGAATCCATTACATTTGTTATATTACAGCTCTCTGAATAATTAAAATACTGAGATGTATACGTGGTATCATTTTCATGATGATTGGAACGAAAGCATGTAATTAAGCATGTACACACGATGGCGCAGTGATTGTTCATGTCTCACGCAAGATGCTGCTGCGCCATGCGCGACCTTCGATGACGTAATTTATTGTAGCAGTACTGTCTCTTTCAAACCTACTAACCTTCAATTCCTGTCCTTACTTTTCTTTCCCCAAATACCCAATCGCCACACAATCAGCTCTGTAATAGACGTTAAGCCATCCGTAAGCTTACAACGACGATTCTTCAAAACTTTTAAGGAACATTGAAATATCTTCATAGTATGTGCTTAATTATTCTATTCATCTATCCTTCCAGTGTCACGCCAGCCTCAGCAAATATACAATACCGCGCAAGCCAGGAACAATACGTGAACTTGCTAGCGCTGCGGCACCGTGTCCTCACATGTTTAATTATTAACATTACAGATTATTTAAATGAAGTTAAAGTTTTATCTGTATAATATAATCAACATATTTTGCTGCATTTCATCTTACAAAAGATAAATACGCGCTTTATAAAGTGGCGCAGGTTGTGCAATATTATAAATGTAGTGCAAATTTACAGTGGGGTGATTGTACTTATAAGTACTAACAGTTCTACAAAGCGCAGTTGATTGAGTGCGTTTATAGTTCTTGGGATGAAACTGTTTCTGAACCGCGAGGTCCGTACAGGAAAGGCTTTGAAACGTTTTGCCGTGGCTGAGGCAACGTGGGCTTGATGCTGTATACCAATAATTCTCTTTCTGATCAGCTGCTGCTGTGATTCACATTCAGATACAGTGATATAAATACTCCGAGTGGTGCAGTGAGAGTAATATGGAAAAAGATGATCCGCTGTGGCAGCCCTTAAAGGGAGCAGCTGAAAGAAGAAAAAGAAGAAGAAGAAGAAGGTGCAGTGAGAGTAACAACGCTAAAGCAGTTATGGTATTTGGAATACTATGGCTGTTCCCTCTACCATTATATTGTTACAGGTAATCTACAATCAGATGCATTACACTAATCAATAATATGCGGTTAGTTTCTGTGTATTTATAAAGCCACATCAGGAAAATAAAGAGTAACCACACAGGAACAGTAGCACTGCTTTGACACTGGGTGCTGCCAGTCTGCAAAACTGAGCGGAGAACTTGCGTACGACAAGGTATGAGGTACCGTGGAAAAGTGCGTGGCTTTACGCCAAGAGTAGGTTTTATACATCATGATTTCAACATGGAAACATTGTTACGCAACATTCCTGTGCGTATGCACCGTTTATGCATAAGGCCCCAAGTCTTTATGGTCCATACTTATATTTGCTGTCCAGTAATAAAATTGAAAGTTAAGTAGTGCCATGTCCCCTTCTGCTTTAGGTCGTTGTAGAGTCACCCTTTGGATGTGTGGATGTTTAGAATTCTAAATAAATAAGATTATGATTAAAACATAGCCATCTTGCAGGAGTCTCTCACATCTTTCTGAGCAAAGTCAGTGAAACACAAGTCGGCCAATCCATGGCACAGGGAGCTGAACATGCAGGGCAAGGAGAGGAGAAGGTGGTGAGAATGAGAGCTCCATTCTTGTCACTAATGTTGTGTGACCAAAAAAATGAAACAGAAGTGAATACTCTTTATTATGTATGGAGTCCAACTGAACCATAGGCCTATTAACTGTAAAACATTCACGGCAAAAAAAACCAAAACCTGGCCTCGTCTCAAAGACATGTAGAAATAACAAACGTCTCTCCAGCTTGTGACTGAAGGCGAGTATCAGACTTATTGCTCTTCTTCTGCCTCACTCAACATCCTGTAAGCCCTTCTTAAAATTAGTGTCCAGGGGCGCACACACCTCTCTCCAGATGGCGGGTGTTTGATAGCCACTACCTGCTGGACTGAAAGGCACTTTATAAATATTCCTGCCATTTGAATAACTGCTTAATTACAAGGGTGCTTTAGGAAGCAGAGCCCAAGCATATGATATGATATGAGTGACAGGGTCGCAGTCTGAAGTCGCTACTCATTTAAAAGCCTTTTAATATGCTGGCGGGTGGGGGGACCTCTTTCGGGAACGTTGGCAAATTATAATGTGGAGATTGCCTCCTGAATTTATGAAGTAACCCTGTCAGTGTGAGTGCACAAACTGTTAATTACATTGTTCTCATTTCCTAAGAGGGGCAGTCAATCTCGCTCATTGTGTTTAAATCCTTTCTGCGGCTGGCAGGGGCTTCAGGGAGCTTCTTGTGAGATTGCAGGCCTCAAGGCCACATCTTAAACACGTTACTGACCTAAATCGCAGGGAGCTGATCAATAGCCATCCAGCTGCTCATTGACAGGCTAATCTTCTCAGCAAACATTTCATCAGTGTCTGCCATTTGTGCTTATTCCAGCTTCCTCAGGATTTAGTTAAGCTGAACCTGATAAGATGAGGGTAGCGCCCAATTAAAGGCAGAGGAACTCCGCTCAGAAGCCCCCCGAGTGTTGCTTACCAAGCTCTTAGGCTGCTATTAACTTCTGTGGCTCTGTAGGAAATCGAATGGAGAGCTGAGATCAAGCAGAAGAAGGAAGTCATCGTTCCAAGGTGCCACAATTAAACACATGTTGCAGTGGTCCGCCGGCTCCAGCCCAGTGGTATAACAGACAGCCCAGCAGAGCAGAGTGGATGTGTGTCTTGGGGTGCCCTGTCCAGTAGGTGTGGCTACAACCCTGAGGGTTGTTTTAATGCATGGAGAAAGTTTTGGGTCCCTGACAGACCGCCAGTGTGCACTCTTATGGCATTACGATTTGGTTTGTGGAATCTGCCTTAAGAGGGAAGCCCATTGGAATGGTAAGCTGACTGTTTCTAGCTGAAGCGTAAACCGTGGGTGTAATCTGCAAGTCTTTGTAAAGGCTACCACAAGTCTAATAAGACATCCGAGACATGGCAGAGGGTGCTGGTATTGACACAGCTGAATTGGCTCTTAAGCATGGGATCTGGCACACGATGACAATATTCTTCTCTAAGCTTACTCCTTATATTCTGCACTCTAGATTTAGCTTGGATATAAAATCCCATTAGTCTAGGCACCAATTGGTTAAGTATATTGTCCTTATAGAACTCAGTCCACCTTTGTATCTTTAGTTCAGCTGAAGTACGATGGCTTTTTCAGGTCTGAGAAGAGAATAGAAGCCCCGTCTGGTCCAGTTGTCTTTCATAGGCCTGATAATGTAAAAGCTTAAGGGATAAGTTACTTTATTTCTTTCACAGTCATGGTGTATATTCATTTGCCCCGTAAAATTGTGCTCTGAAGGGAAGCATCTTTCTATTATAAAAGGAAATCCTGCGATGAGATTCTCGGAGATAATTTCAAGTCCCGCGAGACAAGAGATTTTGAAAAGTCCATGCTCACAGTATAGTCGTTTCTCATTCGTGTGTATTGTCAGACACAGTTCATGTGCTCTCAGCTCCTATAAATATGAAAAGTCCTCAGTTACATCCTTTAAAGAAGCTTTTCTGGACAGTATTGTTAGACATATAATGTTTCTTTCCTTCGATGTGGTCCTTTTATGGACAATAATTTTATACATTCAAGATGACACGTCAAAGACTAAGAGAAGAACAAAGGGCAGCACGTGGAAAAGTGGCCCAAAAGTGTTGGAGAGAAAAGAATTCAAAAAAGAACAATAATAATCTAAGTGCAAATCTGGAAAATAAGGAAAGTAATAATCAGAATAGAACAAGTGGAATTGAAAACCTAGCAGGTCCAAGCGAGGCCGGAAATAAAAGACAAAGAGTAGAAGACAAAGTAGAACATTGTAAAGAGGCAGAGCAGGTTAGAGATTATGAAAGTACTGAAATTCGAAAGTCTCAAAAAAATGATAGTAAAAATTGCATGAGCGCTAACAAACGGAAATTATTAATCGGTGAAATAACAGAACCGCGAAAAGAGATCAAATACAGTATATGGACATAGGTGATATGACAGAAGTATATCGATATTGTTCAGCTTTAAAGTTTAAGACTGAGTCTTGTAGCTCGTCTAGTTCATGTTGCCATCAGGGAAAAGTAGTGTTTCTTCCCAATGAAGAAGTGTATGTTGGGTGAAAGTGAAATCCACAAACACAACAGGCACAATATCCGAATCTCCAATAATCTGTTTGCGTTAGCATCATTCAATGCTCAGAAAGTAGATTTACACGATTCAGGACCACATGCAATGAGAATCTATGGTCACGCAACAATTAAAGCTACTACAAGCGTAACTTCGAAGAAACCCCAATTTGGTCAGGTTTATATTATAATATATAGAGTTAAACGATCGGACGTATTAGAAATTCTACAGCCAATAATGTATACAAATCCAAAAGTATCGCACTTTACACACAATTTATCTGCAAAACACGGACAAAGAAGTTTTCTTGGATTTTGGATTTGTTGTTTGGTGAAAGTGAAATCCACATAAGTGAGCGGCAGAGCCCCCAAGTTTTCTAAAAATTTGAAAAAACCCTTGTCTGCTCTTGCAGTGTATAGTGGGGGCCCAAAAAGGCTTTACTAATAAAATATGTCTATTTTACAAAGCAAGGACATTCTCAACTATTAATCCGCTTCTTGAGATTGTACAAATATTACAAAACAGTGTATCCACATTGCTTTATAAAGGAATATAAAAGTTAACTACCTGTGAGGCACTTGTGAAATGCAAGAAAGGGGCGCCAACCCATCAAATCCGCACACAATGCCATGCACACTAACCTGGAATCGCCACTTCAGATTATCTTCATGGCTTTGTATATGTGTTAAAGAGAACACTACACTACGTCTGGGAGAACATACAAACTCCACAGGAACGTGATTTCTTGTTCCCTTCAGCTGCAAGTAGTTGTCCTCATAGAAATGAGTAGCACTGACCTACAGGTCCATTTTCAGTAGGTCTTCTATTTAAGTGTTCACATCCAACCAATGGACTGTAAGCTCTATAATAATCATTTTAAAGTCAAAATCAATAAGAAGTGTAAACACTTTGTTTTTAAATTTTTTGTTTACGTCCTAGATATATTTATAATTTCAAATGATTTTCGTAAAAAGGCAAAATGGCTCTAAACATCTTCAGGCACGTGTCTGGTTCTCATGCTAATCAACTTCCTTATTTAAATCTAAACTTCACCGCTATGGTGGCTGTGAGCAGACAAGCAAACAGGAAATGTAGTTTTACATCTTGCCTGAAGAAGGGGCCTGAGTTGCCTCGAAAGCTTGCATATTGTAATCTTTTTAGTTAGCCAATAAAAGGTTTTCTCTACCTCAAGACAAGTAATTCCAAGAGTCTGTGAGATAATAATTATTCCTAGTTTCATTATCGCAAGGAGGCCTCATAAATGCGGGAAGCATGTTTTCTTAAATCAATGAGAACAGGCCATTCAGCCCAACAAAGCTCACCAGGCCTATCCCCTTAATTCTTCCAAAATAACATCAAGTTGAGTTTTGATGGTCCCTAAAGTCCTACTGTCTGCCACACTACTTGGTTACTTATTCCATGTGTCTACGGTTCTCTGTGTAAAGAAAAACTTCCTAATGCTTGTGTGAATTTAACCTTTAATAAGTTTCCAACTGTGGACCCGTGTTCTTCATTACCTCATTTTAAAGTAACCATCTCGATCCCCTGGACTAATTCCCTTCAGAACTCAATGCTTGTAGCTCCGGAATCAGCCTAGTTGCTCTTCACTGGACTTTTTCTAGCAAAGTTACGTCCTTTTTGTAGCCTGGAGACCAAAACTTTATGCAGTACTACTGATGAGGCCTCACTAGTGTGTTATAAAGCTTGAGTAGAACCTCCTGGGACCCATTATTGTGCTATGTAACCTAACATTCTGGTTGCCTTCTTAATGGCTTCTGAACACTGTCTGACAGTTGATAGCTTAGAGTCCACTAAAACTTCTCATAAGGTGATTTTCAGACCTCCCATTGTGTGTTCAAACTTAACATTTATATTTCCTACATATAGTACTGTACATTTACTTACATTCAATGTCATCGGCACAAATCTGCCAAAGCCTGTATGCTGTCCAAGTCCCTCTGAAATGATTCAGTGCAATCCAGATTATCTGTCAATCCAACCATTTTGGTATCATCTGCAAATTTAACCATCTTGTTGTAAATATGCCTTTCCAAATCATTTGTGTATATTAAAAATAGCAGCGGCCCTAGCACCTCACCCCTATGGAACACCACTCTAAACAGTTCTGATAAGGTTCCTCACACCATAACCCCCTGCTTCCTGTGTCTTAGCTTTTGTAAGTTTTACAGCTTTCTCAGGCAACTATGGACCCCCGGTATCCTATAGTAATATAGGAAGCTGTCAGGCAAGGGATTTTCACTTTAGAACTCAATTTTATGCAGTAAATTAATATATATCATCATGATTATGAAGAAACAAACTTTGACTTGAAAAATACCAAATGTATCCTTTAGCCTGACAGGGGACAAGCAGCTGTTTGAGAGAGGCAGTGACAATGATGTGAACCACTGAGCTATAAAAACAGGCAAATGATGACCCGAGGAATCTGCATTCATATCTCGACTTTGGCACGGCCTTGGGTGATGTTACATGACCCCCTGTCAACAACCCCCCAAGTGTCTGTAAGTTTCCCCCCTCACTTCATCCTCTGCACTGGGGTCCTGAACCAGGTGGTTTATTGTATGGTGGGTGTGGCAACACACTATCAGCGCTTTCTCTCACTTTCAGGGTAAATTGACCCTTAAATTGGCCTGGCATGAATAAATTTGTATGGCTTGGAATGGTACTTCATTCAAGGTTGGGTCCTACCTTAAATTGGATTAAGCAGGTTCAGGAAATGGATGGAAAGACAAATGCCTGGAAAGAATGAGCCAGGAGTGAGTTAAAATACGTGGTATGCAAAAAGATCATCAATATGCAGTAGCAAAGGACGTTACCGTAAATGTGGAATTGAGAAGGTATGGGTTCAGTTAGGGTAATTCGGCCATGTGTACAAGTACCAGCCATTGGTTGACTGGTTGTATTATTTTCTTACTTCTTACTTCCATCTTTGGTCACTTGAATGATGAATCACTTGGCTTTTGCTGTTGAACTCTTCGGTCCATCTTATACCACTTCACTCATTTCTTTGTACTTTCACGTCTGTGCTGGTTTGCTCTATTGTTTGTTTTGGACTACTGTGTCTCTTGGGCTGTTTGGCTCCCTCTAGACAGCAGGGCCATAATGGACAACCTTTCTCTTTTTTGAACTACTCGATTTATATTGGTCTGCTTTGGTTTTTTTTTAACTGTCATGTTCTTCTTGGACCACTTGATCTTTTATGAATCACTTGGCTTATACTCTTTGTTGTGATGTGAAATTTAGCATACAACTTGATGAATATTTTGTATGTCTTTATTTGTAACTTAGACAAAGCAATGTAATATTAGTGTTACATTTTAGATAATAACAGCAATGGTTTGATGTTTGAAGAATCCCTTCCCCCCTTTAGGACGGAATCTCTTTGAATTTTACGACAGAGTTGGGGGGAAGTGCCTTAAACAAGTTTCTCTGAAGTCTCTCAGTCAACCCCCATAGGAAAGTCAGGCTGCCTGACTGGCAAGCTTTAGCTCAACAAATGGTTTTGGGGGGAGGCAGGTGTGAAGATGTTTTCCGTTCCTCCATTGGTCTGAAGTACAGCTGTTTTGAACTGGCTTGTATCAGAAGCCTTTAAATACCATGACGCCCTATTGACTCCAGGGGTTGGACAGAAAACCTATAAATTTGCTTGCTTTATCCAGCTCTCTCTCTCTTACCAAACTGATGCATGAACTGAAAAGGACAACACAATGAAGAGCACAGCTCGGTAGCCATATTGAGACAGGCATGCGGCCTGTTCTGAAGAAAGCTGACCACAAATGATGCCTTAGCTAGAGACATTTTAAGTATCTAAAAGGCCGTGTGCCGCCTGAAACTACACATCACCATTTATCAGGTTGTATGGTTGCCAATATTCAAATGTACTTTGCATATTGTTATTATTTATGAATATTATCAATAATACATTGTTTAAATTGTAACTTAACTCCTGCTTGTCTTTTACTATACCTAATTGCCTGAGGTTATAGATGAAGAAGGGATGGTGGGGAGAAGTTATATACTATAATACCTTATAAACATTGGTAAGTCTGAGAGATTTGAGGCATTCTGACAAAGGCTACTTATTAATAATACAAAAGGGCAAAGTAGAGCAAAAAATTACAGTACCAAGACTAAACACTCTTGAACTAATTATTCCATCTTGGACCAATTAACTTTTTTTTGACTGCAATGGTATCATGGACGACCCTTTTACTTTGGATCTTCTCTACTCTACCTTGGGAATCATATCCCCTTCTTTTCCACTGTTGCATCTGTCTTGAGCCACCTGGCCTCCTCTTTTAGATCATAGCAGCATCATGGATAACCTTTCTACTTTGAACTGCTTGGCTCAGCTTGGCTTTTTCCAAGTCTCTCTTAGACCCCTTGATATTCTTGGTATCTACTTGTGACCTCATCAGTCCATACTGAGGGATAAACCATTTACTTTTGAAATAACAGGTCCATCTTGGGCATCTTCATTCCTTCTTTTACTCTGTGATGTTAGTGCTGGGCCAGTTGGTTATCTATTTTGGATTGCTACACTTATCACTTATCTTTCCATCAAATTGGTCCATCTTGGGTTCCTTGGCACCCTCATTTGAATTTTTTTTTGTGTTTATCTTGGGCCACATGGCTGCCTGTTTAGACCACTTTGGTATCATGGAAGACCTTTTGGTTAAAAGCTCCTTGCTATGCAGCTCCTTTTATTCCACACTGTTTTCACTTCTTTTGGTTTTTAACTTTCGATTGTTTAGCAATTTCTTGCCAAAATACACCACTTGAACTGCACCATCTGTTCTTTGGTTTGTTACCACCTTTCTCTTACATCACCTTATCCATCTACAGTCTTCTGTTGGACCACATTCGACTGAATATTGATGGAAAGTGGAATTTTAAAATCTTAAATCAAATCAACAAACCTACAGGGTGGTCCAGATCTAATTAGGCAGATCCAGATTGTCTGGATGACTTTGATTTATGCGGGGACGATTCCAGTTTGGCACAAAGATGATTCTTCATGTCGTAAGTTTGCACACTTCTCGATGGTCTGGGATTTTTCGGGTGATTTTCTATGTAATAAACGTAAACATAATTAGATCTGGACCACCCTATTTTTGGTGGAAAGCCTAGTAATCCCCTTAGTGTTTGCTTGCCTCTCGTCATGACTTTTAGACAAGTGGTGGTGGTAAGCTGCTTATTTTAGTCAAGGTTACTGGTTGAAACAGGCTTGCTGCATGAGGAGATACAGTAGATATGTGCAGCTTGCAATCAGGCAGGCAGCCTCTGGCTTGCCGTTGCCATAGCAACTAAAACATGTGTCCTGACAGAGGACCAGCGGCCAGAGTGACAGTAAGCACTCATTTGAAAAGCTGAGCCGGTTTGTCACATGTCCATTTCTTATTAGTATTTGCCGTGAGATGAGTAAAGATGAAAATCTGTGAGCAGCCAAGTGGCACAGTGGTTAGCTACTAGAATGGGTTTGAAATTCAGCCCTTACATATTCTGTGTTGAGTCAGAATCAATTCCCTTTTTCTGTGAGGGCTTGCTCTTCCATTTCATTTATTTTTTGTATAGTGTTCTTCACCGAAAACAGACTCAGAGCTTTAACACATATCTACTCTTATAATGTGCTGATGGTAAGTTTTTAAATTGTACAGTTTATATACATAGGTTTGTCAAATCCACTTAATCCAACTGTGAGTTATGGGTGACCACAGCCGACCCCAGGAGCAGTGGGTGCAAGGCATGAAATCCGTGGTGTTAAATGAGCCCTTTTAGTGTGTACAGGATTTATGAATTGCCATTTTACACATTTAAAGGTTACTTAGACACTATAAGAGTTAATTAAACACTGATGAGTGAGGAGCCAGGGCTTACACACACACACTCACTCATGCTCACACACTCAGGGCTAATTTGGAATTGAAAACTAACCTAAATAGCCTGTTTTTTGGGGATGTGGGAAGTGCTCTGTTGGATCACTTTTAGCCATGGGCTCATTCCACCATGGTGAGCTTGGAAGTGCCTGAAGTTTTTCTGTCTTTTCTGCCCTCTGCTATCAAACAATTTGGTGCTTCTCCACAAAGACCTAAGCTAAATGATGATACTCTTTTAGGAGCATGCACTGATACAGTGCATTGCCGCACCCACCACAAACCAACTCAGGATCCAGATTAGGACCCAAGTGCAGCCATGCAATGGGTGATACCTCAGCACCACTGTGTGGCCACCTAAAATGAGCCAAAAACACTGAATTCTTTTCAACGAGAAAAAATGTTATTATATGTAACATGTACAGTAGCTACCAAAAATGTCACCATAAATACAGTAGGAGAGGTTTATGTAGTGCTCGCTGCTGCGCTGATGCAGATTTACTACACGTCCTTCGCCACCAATGCAGAGCCTGACAGGTGTCTTTTTCCAATCTTTTTTTATAATCTTTTTTTCTGTTGTTTGAGCATCAGAGGGTAGAATGTCAATGCCTGATCTGCACAACGCGACATGCCCCTTATTTTACGGTAGGCTACCATAGTTCAAGGCTTAGTGACTCTAACATTTCCCCTCACAAACTGCAGTTGAAGAAATGTGAACAGTGTTTAGGGGACTAACGTGTTTCTTGCCTTTCTGCTTGATCGCATTCATTTTGTCTTTCTGCCATGCGGCTATTTGCACCCCGCTGCAGCTTTATGAGCCTGAATTCATTAAGCATGTCATGGCGGTACGGCCGCACAATGCCATGTGCATCAGTTTCACTATCTGTGTCAATTTCTCACAGTCAATTCACATGGTCATCACTATCACTTGATTCAACTAATGATTCACTTTCAGTTTGTTCTAAAATGGGCTTTACACCTTCTTGTTTACATGACACTGTGGTTTGGTTGAAGGCTTTGCTCCACTCATCATTGACATGTTATTACGATGCCAAAATGCAAAGTTTTTTTGCAGTATTTCATTCACTAGTTGGCAGCAGAATACTGTCCTGAGATTCACTTGGGCTTAACACTATAAAAGCGGATCATTCTACGCCTCTTTGAGTCTGTCTAAGGAATAACCATACGTGCATAGAATTCCAAGGCCAAGTAACGCTCAGAGTTAATACCCAGGAGGTGAAGTTTATTTTGCAAGTTTTTGCACACTTTATGAGGGGGGACCGAAAAATAACGAGAATTTTTTTCTGGAAGCCGGAGGGGCACTAGTTCTGACGTTTGCCATTGAATGCATGTACTAGACTGTCCTATGCATAACTTGGCCAAGCGGCGTCCATGAAGTGCTCCAGTGATTGTGTGATGCAGTTCTGAAAAAACGACCCAAATTGTGGCGATCAGGCGAGTGGCTTCTGCATCACGACAACGCTCAAGCATTGAGTGTGTGCAAGCGTCTCACGAAAAACGGGATGACAATGGTCCCACCCACTCACCCACTCCCCAGATGTTGCACCCTGTGATTTTCTTATTTTCAAGAATGAAGAGGATCTTTAAAGGAAAGTGTTTTCAGGATGTAGAGGTCAAGAAGCAAACATCGGTGGAAATGAAGACTATTACTTTTTAAGAATTTCAGAGCACTTTTGAACAATGGGAAAAGTGGTGGGACAAGTGTATTGTGTCTCAGGGAGAATATTTTGAGGGTGATTCAATTTTGGAAATATACAATATAAAAAAAAACAAACAATTCTCGTTATTTTTGGGTCACCACTTGTACATGTATTACTATTTATTTAGTTGTTTATTTACTGATTGATTGCCTTTTTGCCCTTTTGTTTTTATGTTTCTGTTACATTTTCCCTTGGCATTAATAAAGTTTATCTCCATCCATCCATTATCTAACCCGCTCTATCCTAACTACAGGGTCACGGGGGTCTGCTGGAGCCAATCCCAGCCAACACAGGGCACAAGGCAGGAAACAGACCCCGGGCAGGGTGCCAGCCCACCACACACACACACACCAAGCACACACTAAAGTTTATCTGTTAACCTAAATACCCAACAATTAAGCATTGAACTTGCAGCAGAAGCATTACAAAAGTTATCACCATGCCACCCCTATTTACTTACGGAAATGATCAAATTAATTATAACAGTAAGGCGGAATGAATGTCAAAGATGAACACACTATTATATACAAAATAAATAAATAAATACATATAAAAAGATTGGGCAACCATCACTACTTCACTACTGACCTCACTCAGTACAGACCATACCACACACTGCATGTACAAAAATTAAATTACACACAATATGGCAAATACCCCTTGAGCAACACCCACTCCAATACCTAACACATACACAAAGACTGCACAAGTACAATACACAATCAAAAAACAAAAAAAATCATTAGTAAAATGATGGAAAATTATTAGAAAAAGTCCAATAAGTCCACAGATAACCAAAATACAGTAAGGACTGCAAACCTGGCTCAAGTATATGCCTCGTTTATTGAATCTTTTGTTGTTCAAATATCCAACCATTCATTTTCTAAACCCCTTTATCTTGAGCAGGGTCATGAGGGAGCTGGGGCCTGTTCCAGAAAGAATAGGGGGCAAGGCAGATGGGTGTCTGTCTATCGTAGCAGCAACACACAATCCATCACACCTCACCACAAACCTACTAGGGCCAATTTGGCATTGCCAATCCACCTAACCTACATGTCTTTGGACAATGGGAGAAAACTGGAACAACTGGAGGAAACAAACTTTGTTTGTGATACAGATTCATTGTTTTCTGTGATTCTGTTTGGATTTTCCAGGTTTGATCCATCTTCAGTTTTTAACATTTTTATTGAAATTGTTTGCTTTAAGTAAACCAAGTCCCAATACAGAATCTACAGAGACAGTGTCAAAAACAGAGCAGAGGTACAAAAATGATTAAGCGCAGACTCAATACGGAATCTAAAGACATTGTCCAAAACAGAGCAGAGGTTTGATAATCCAGGAAATCACAAGGCAAAGGCAAAGGCAAAGACAAGAAACTCTCCACTCCCTAGCGCTTTCGACATGAACTGCCATAAATAGGGTGGAGGGCTGTTCCTGACAGTGATTGGCAGGTGACCCTGCCCCTTGAGGAACCACCCACAAAACACCAGGTCATAACCACTTACAGTAAAACACAAAGCAAAATGTACATAATAAACAAAACATTATATGGAGAACATTATATGCTGTGGCCTAGCAATGGATTGTGCAGATCGTGCAAAGCACAAGGGCCTATGAGCTTGGGGGCCCAATTGGGGCCATATAGATTTAAAAAAAAAATATAATAACTTAAATCATTTGCACAGTTCATTGTGTTAATAATTCACAGTTTCAGTGACATGTTTGCACCATCACCAGGCAAGTCCAATTCAATCCATGATGATATTACGTATTCGGCAGGCCTACGGTTTACACGAATTTAGACTTCTTTAGTTTGGAGGCTCAGAGCCTAAGCGGAGGCACAACACATCCTTGTCACCTTACAGAGAAGCGTACGTTCCCAAATTTGGTGACCTTTGGCGTGCCATAGCAGACGTGAAGTTTTGAAGGACGTCACATGAATAGTGTAAATATACATTATTTGCGTAAATAATTGTTAGTTTCGTACTTTGATTTGATGTCAACAGTTTTCGAAATTCGAACTTGTAAATGGAAAAATCATAGCAATTCTGTTGTTAAGTTATGGTCCCCATTAATCGGCAAATGCTGAATATTTGAACAATTTGATGCTTTTTATACTCTCACCATACAACGCCATGTCGGCCAGTAGCAGCGGATCTGGCAAACATTATAGGAGTGGTGCTGCTAAACGTAACAACAGGAATTGTAAAACGCTAAGCTTACCAAGATTTCTACCTTATCAAAACTGAGCAAGGGCCAGCGGTGGTAACTGAGAATGCTGATGCTGGTGAATTGTCGCAACGGTCGCAAGCAGGTTATACAGACAGTGCAGTGAGTGAAATGGTTGCAACTACCGAGCATGGAAGTATAACGATACAACGGCTTTAGATCAGGTGTTATCTGCTGAAACCGTTAAAAATGGGGAGACTACTAAAGACAAACAAGCAATATACAGTATATGAACAGGCAATTTCCTACTGACAAGGCAAATTTCTCTGAGCCATTGACACCTCACGTTACAATGTCCATTTTCTCAGAACTTGTGTAGCACAGGTCGATTGTATAGTAGTATCCTGTCAGGTGGTGTTGTCGTTTCATTTTGTTACAAATTGAAATGGCTTCATTTTATATCACAGGACAGTTTCTACTTTCTAGCTTACATTATATTTAAAGTTGTCTTGGAAAAATAAGCAGGTCCTCATCATACATATATTTATGTACTATATTACCCACACCTCCCACATTCCATTCCCACAAATTATTTTATTTTTGCTAACTTACAGCTGCTGTAATAAAGCGATTAAAAATGTTATTGCAAATTCTATTTAGGGAGCTGGTTTGTTTGTCACCAGCCCCTAGGATTTAGTTATAATAATTTACTAACAGTTATGCTAGACAGGAGGGGCCCACCCAGGGCGCTGCACAGGGGCCTTCAGCAGCTGGCTACACCCCTGGTACAGTATGTGATGTTACTTTGGTGCCTAGAATTATGAACTAACAATTTATAGCGTAGCACAATAAAGCAGTTGCCAGATGTCTCACAGCTCTAGACCTGAATTCAAATCCAGTTACTGTTCTAAAGGATTGACTGAAGGCACGTGAAGTATTGAGGTACCACACGGGTAGAGCCCTGTTTAATAAGCACAAAGTGAAAGACCAATGAAAAGTCTGACGGCTTTAGCCATGGCCCAAGACAGGTTAGACGCAGCTACTGAGCAGGAGCGCCATCTCTTTCAAATTCTGCTGAATGAATTGCCTCATCTGGCGGTCGGCTGCTATATAAAGGGGACCCTCACAGAAAGAATGTGACATCAGGGTTTGAAGAGGGAGTGAACTCAGATGTCTTGCTGGGCTCGCTGCTCTTTTGGTTAGCAACTGCGCCCCCTCTAGCTCTGGAGTAGAACTGCTTATCTTACCTGAGCCTTGAAGGTGCCCACGAAGCACATGTGTGTGACACTGTTTATGTGGAGTTGACATGTTCTCCTGGATCTGTTTTGGCTTTTATTCCACCCCAAACACATAAATCTTAGTTGAATTTGATCCTCTAACTGGTCCGGCACCAGTGAGTGTAGATGTGTGAGTAAGTGGGCTCTGTCAGACTCACATTTGGTTCCTGCCTTGTGCTCTGCCCTTCTGGCTCACACCTCTGTGACACTAAAATCATTCAAGAAGCTTTGAAGATAAATGGATAGTAATTTATAATAATTAATGGAGTTGGGCACATCAAATATATGAGGCTCCGAGGGGAAGTTCTTTCTTCTTTTGCTCTTTGACTCAGGCCTTTCCACTCTTTTCACTAGGAGTCCAAAGTCTCGGACTATGGAATGGAGAATGAAGGCTCTATAAACGCTGCTGCTTTTGGAATCAACATGCGACCATAATTTGTCTCATTGCTGCCACTTAAGTGTAGAGGCCGGCACCTTTTGTTTTAGCTTGAAATGCACACCGCCCGGGGGAGTCTGAAATTAAATGCTGCAGGGAAGGCGTTTAAAGCAATTAATCAATTCAGAAGGTGACTTGAAGGAATCTTTTTGATTGTCTTTTTAGCTTCTTTAATGAAAGACCTGTCGGAGTAAGAAGGAGGAAAAGAAAAATCGCTCAAATACTTGTACGTTGTAATGAAAGAAAAGGCAATGTAAGCTGCATCAAGCCAGTGGGTACTTGTCTTTCATTCCTCGGACTAAAGGTGGCAGCCATTTTAAGAGACCTGCTCCAACTAGGGGATCCCACTGACCAAGGGAATGGATTGTGGGAGGCCATCCTGGTAGTTAAGGCATGCCTAAGGTTTAACTGAGTCAGCCTTCAGTTTAAAAAGTACCTTAGATGAGGTTCATCTTGACAGGATTCAGAGGTTAAAAGAAATACAAGATCATGCAGCCTGTGCCCACATGCAGGAGAAATCCAAATGTCCAGTCTTTTAGTTTCTGCACAGTATTGCTGCCCGCTTGGTTTAGCCTTTAATTTATTTTCATAAACTGCTCCTCACTGCTGAAGGTGAAAAATGAGCGTCAAAATAAAAAGTAACATTTTACACATTCTTGTTTACTAGGATGCCAGAGAGTGGCAATGTGTTACGTATTGGTCAGATGTCTGATGTGATGGATGGCACATGGGGCCCGATGCCCCTGTCAGGATGGATTCTGCTTCCTTACTTGGACTGGATGTGATGAGTCATCCGTTGGAATGGCAGAGACATAGCAGTCAGACGGACACACAGACTCTTAGTTCTTTTATTAAGGTGGATAAGCCACTTCTTGGAAATGCTTTCATGAAAGAAGAATCATGGATTCACGTTCTTGGATTACCATCTTGAAACACTTGTCTCTGTGTGGAGTAATGACAGGTCAGAAAGTACATGGACATTCTGGGGCATCCAACAGTTTATAGTCTGGAGAAAGAAATGCAAATTAAAGAAACAACAAACAAAAGATGGTTACAAGGATTTGTGCCTTCGGTGGGATTGTCAGAATTAAGAATGAGGCTTTGTCACTCTTTCTGGTGGGTTGCTCTGGCCAGTAAATGGCACCTCCTTCCAGGGTGTCCGGGGTCTTATGGTGGCTCGACCAGAAGGAGTGGGGTTAAGAGCTCTCTGTGGTGAAAAAAGAGGCAACATCATTAACGGCAGCACCCCCTTTCGTCCCAGACGGTTATTACAGACCTCGACCGGGCCTGTGAGGATGTCCTCTGACGCCCATTCATGACACATGACTCCTTTAATGATTCAATTCACACATCCCTTCATTTTACTGAATGCAGTTTCAGTCACACTACTGGAGCTGAACCTGTAAGTTCTCCTTTTAAAAAAACGTCCTAAACAAAGCTTGTGGGAAATGATAATTTTATCTGAAGCATTTGTAAGGGCCATTTGTTATTTAGTAAGGTTTTGTTAAATTGATACAAGTATTTTCTTAATTGTGTTCAAATGTTTGCCTATATATTAATGCAAAGTCTATGGGAGATTCTAACATAACTTCCACATGCTAAACTGAAATGGAGTATTCTAATTATTTCTTGTCCCTCTGACTACTGTTTAGTCCCAGTTTGTGATCTGCCTTGCAGTTGGTAAGACTCTGGGGGCTAAAAGTTTTCAAACCATATCCCATAACATATTGTATTGACCATTGTCACACACCTGTGCATGGGAGGCAGCTAATAGGCTTGAATATTGACAATTCCATGTTTGACCAGGGGGAGGCGAGGTGCACTGACATTTTCTCCTCTGTAGACCATTTACAGGAAATTCCACAGGGTTCTGACGCCCATGATGAGATCGCCTCCTGCCCAGATGATGTCAGGTCCGTTTTTTCGGCGCCTGTGATGATGTAACTTCCTGTCCAGATGATGTCACTTCCGGTGATGGAGCCGTTATGAGGTCACTTCCTGCCGAGATGACATCACTTCCGGTTCAGGTGCCAGTGATGATGTCATTTCCTACCCAGACCTTTAAAGCTGCCATCTTTGCCACATGTCATCAGTTCTGTTTTGGACATTGAACCAGAAACAACTCCTCAATAATTAACTCTTTTACAGCCAGGCCATAATACACGGGTGGCTGCCCCAAACCTTTTTACGTCCCCTGTCCATTCTTGTGACACCATATTGCATGTGCTGTACGCATATAACTTACTAAATGTAATAAGTCAAGCTTGTGTGAGTTTGTCATAGAGAAATAACACAACCTTTAAGCTATGGACTAGTCATCCCAGCCAATACCCCCAGGGCGCCAGGTGGAGCCCTCCCTGCAGCATGGAGGTGCCCTGAATGCCAGCAGGGAATTATGGACATTGGAGTTTTTATCCACTGCCCTGCTGGATACCACAGGGGCCACTAGAAGGAACAACGAGTGTTTTGCCTACAAGCCGGAAGTGCGTCCTAGTCACATGGACAGAGGAAATGACGTGCTTCTGGGTTAAAGAAGAGGAGGCCACCAGGGGGAGCTGCAGAACACTACAATGGGCTTTCTCCACACCTGGGGGTGATTCCAGGTCCGATTAGTGAGCCACCTGGAACACTCCCAGGGCCAACATAAAAGAAACTGCCTCACTCCATCGAGGGAGCCAGAGTCGGGAGGAAGAGGACGAAGCTGGTGAGGGAGGAGTGGAGGCGTAAGGACTGTGAATTGTGCTGTGGTGCTTGTATGTATTATGCTGTGCTTTGGGGAGTGAGGAAGAAGAGCTTCCCCAGCTGTAAATAAGCTCATGTCTCTGCCTGTCTGCGTCAGGTTAGGGTGGCTGTATGCGCCCTGGTGGTCCTCACTTGCCAGCTCAGTAGCAGCTTAGTACTGGGAAACTGGAAAAGACGCAGTTACAATATTTTTTACGTGTGTTCACATATAATACAAAAAAGAAAATTCTGTTGTTGTCATGTCTGTCTGTTTAATTTAAACAGATTGAAACACAATGAAATTTGGCTTTTTTATTCTTTGTGGATTTTTGTCTGAAAAATTTCCATTGAGATATGTCAAATAGAGCATGATGTACACATTCCTAAATTTAAACAATCCTATTGAAAAGCATTGGCAAACTTTCAAACTTTTATCTTAAACACAGACATTCAGTGCAACTTCAGATTACAGATTACGTTATGACTGAATGGAGCCATTAGCTTCTTGCCATACAGATAAAGATTGGTCTGATACTCTATCAGTCACCATCTGTTCACGCTGAGGGCTGCCAGTAGCAGCCGATAGTGGAGAACAACTCCAAGAATGGACAAGCCGCTGACCCTGATTAGGCCGTTGAAGTGCAAGATGACTGGCTTAGTGGTAACTCTGTGATTTTAACACACACAAGCCTGTCACTAGCTCATTGATGACAATGTCTCGTGTATCGCCTTCCATCCAGACAAAGAAGTGAATCCCGTGATAGCCTTCCCTGCCACGACCGCCAGATGCTAGCTAAGGGGTCTCAATGCACTTTGACCCTTCCAGCAAGTAATGACTCTGTGCTAATGACTGACAGCAGCAGCTTTAACTGCCCCAGATATCTCCAGAGGCTCCCTTCTTATGAATTCTCTGTCTGAGATATGAACTTCACCCTCTTCAGAATTCCTGCTCCTTTTATATCAGAGCCTAGCAATTCTATTACAAAATGAAATATTGAGTGTATTTTAACTGAACCAACTTCTGCTCTGCTCCAAGTGGCTTTATAGGTTACTACCACAAACCAGACCATAATGCAGGGGTGGGCAGACTCTTTTGGTGGTTGGCTGAATCATCAATAACACCTCATATGGTAGGCCATATTTAAAATCAATGGTAAGTATGAATCCACACAATGAAATATTTGTATTTATTTGAAGAATCTACACAAGAACAGGCCATTCAGCCTTACAAGGCTCACCAGTCCTATCCACTTAATTCCTCCAAAATAACATCAAGTCGAGTTTTGACAGTCCCTACTGTCTACCACTCTACTTGGTAACTTATCCCATGTGTCTATTGTTCTCT
The DNA here is from genome assembly GCF_016835505.1 of Polypterus senegalus. Lineage (NCBI taxonomy): Eukaryota > Metazoa > Chordata > Cladistia > Polypteriformes > Polypteridae > Polypterus > Polypterus senegalus. The sequence goes on from NC_053168.1 coordinate 112,872,477, forward strand.
GCATGATGATATTTACCCTTAAGAAGTTTCCATCTGTGTCCCTGATGAACTTATTTTAAAGTAACAGTCTCGATCCACTGGACTAATTCACTTCATAATTTTAAACACTTCAGTCAGGTCTCCTCTTAATCTTCTTTTGCTTAAATTGAAAAGGCTCAGCTCTTTTAATCTTTCCTCCTAACTCATCTCCTGTAGCCCTGGAACTAGCCTAGTTGCTCTTCTCTGGATTTTTTTTAGCGCTGCTTTGCCCTTTTTGTAGCCTGGAGGCCAAAACTGCACCCAGTACTCCAGATGAGGGCTCACTAATGTGATAGATAATGTAAGTATAACCTCTTTGGACTTGTACTCCACACATCAGGCCACCATGTATCCTGACATTCTGTTAGCCTTCTTCATGGCTTCTGAACACTGGCTGTCAGTTGATGATGACAGACTTTACATTTAAAACTAGTTCTTCCATGAAATGGTTTAATTACAAAACTTTTTTATAAAGTGCTACTAAGATCAGTGTTCAAATGCCACTACGAGAGCAGCTTTAAAGTGAAGGGATTTTGTGATGCCATTGTTCTAATTGAGAACATAACGCTGCTTGCTACTCCACAACTGTTAATATCAACTGGTTGTCCCAACAATTAACTCATTGCAAAGTTTTTTTTATCTTATCTGTTAGCACACTTACAGTATACACCTGCATTTAGCAATTTTTGTTTAAAGACCTGCTTGTAACTGCATGTGCTACCAAATAACGATGCCATGCGCACAGCAGGCTTGCACAGCCTGGGAAATAAATCCCGAGTGATACAAAGGTGGTAGAAATCAAGCAAAGAAATTTTGTTAACCAAATTTTAAGTTCATGATAGCACTGGAGCTCAGTTACATTCAGCTGCTAGACGTCTGGCACATTGTCTATATTAACAACTAAAGGAGACAATAAAATGTCAAAATTGAAAGACCAGAAAGAATGATTCAAATTCATAATCATGATGGTAACCTAGGCGTCATGTTCGCAAGGTCCTTCAAAGTCCTGTCTGACAGTGCTGTGCGTGAACTAGTGCAAAAGAGTGCGTTCATTGAACCAGCTCATTTTTCTATGAACGGTGAACTTAACGTAATGTATTTGCAAGTGAAGAACTTGAATGTGAGCTAGATCAGTTTTAGGTGACATGCTGGATCTGGTTTAGGACCAGATTAAACAGTTTGCCTTACCATGTAATGTAGGGGTGGAGCCGAATCCGAATCCGAATCCAATATTAGAATATGCATAAATAGTGGATTTTTACGAATATTTATTTTGTACAAATTTTTTGCCATTTATTTGTATTCGGAAAAAATAACGTAAAATCAAATAGACATTGTCTGTGTCTGCCTGCGTGTGTTTCAGCTGCACCGTCGCTGACACGAGCACGTGGTGAAGCTTCACTTTCACTTTTAGGAAAACGTTGGACTTTGCAAGGCCATTTTATATTTTTCCCCGTTGGACATGCAATATGTGACGCGAATTTTGACTGGCAGTGTAAAATGTTAGTTCACCTACACGCTGGTTCCTCAGTCACCATTTGTGTCACATAGTTGGAAATAGAGCGGTAATTTATATGTGTACTTGCAATTATTTAATTAGTTTTTTCACCTGGAAGATATTAGCATATATGGTTATACGTGTTTGTTGCTGGGTATAACTCAATAAAGTGTATTTAAATAAAAAAGTCTTCATAATTACAGTAATACCTTGAGATACAAGTGTCCCAACGTACGAGTTTTTTGAGCTACGAGCCATCACTAGGTCGATTTTTTGCCTTGAGTTACGAGCCAAAATTCGAAATACGAGCCATCAAAGAGCATGTCACCGCACATTCTGAGGAACTGACGACAGAGGAGTTGACGGAACTACAGACGCAGCAACATACGGAGGTTCCGCTTCCTCACTTGGAAGTGTTTGCAATGTGGGAAAAAGTTTCAAACTTTAAAGAAAAAGTTGCAACTGATTGCGCAGCGGCACTATTTAATGAACCTTGCCTAACTCATTTCAGAAACATTCTAAAAGGGAGGACTAAACAAAGCTTCTTGGAAAGGTTTCTATTGAAACGCCTTGAGAATGAAATTGAAGAAAGCGTGGCAAAAAAGAAAAAAAACTAGTAAAGAAGAAAATTTAGTTAAGCAAAAGTGAAAGAAAAAAACATTACAATACGCTAATCGGCTTCATCAATATCTGTTTATGTCTTGAGATTCTCTTTTATGTATTAGGTTTTATTTTGTTTGCATACAATATTTGTTCATTATAAATACATTTTTCTTATGTTGAAAACATTTAACAAACAATTGGGGTGTTTTTTTTGGGGTTGGCACAAATTATTCTCATTTCAAATAATTTGAGTCAGGAAAATTGATTTGAGACATGAGCATTTTGACTTACGAGTCCGGTTACGGAATGAATTAAACTTGTATCTCAAGGTACCACTGTATTGTATTTTATTCAAGAACACTGTAATCTATACTAATAAAAGGCAAAGCCCTCACTGACTGACTGACTGACTGACTGACTCACTCACTCACTCACTCACTCACTGACTCATCACTAATTCTCCAACTTCCCATGTAGGTAGAAAGCTGAAATTTGGCAGGCTTATTCCTTACAGCTTCCTTACAAAAGTTGGGAAGGTTTCATTTAGAAATTCTACGCGTAACGGTCATAACTGTCGACAACGTCCGCCATGTTGAACTTTCTTATTTATGGCCCCATCTTCACGAAATTTGGTAGGCGGCTTCCCTGCGCTAACCGAAACCAATGTACTTACTTATTTCGATGGTATGATGCCACTATTGGCCGCCATATTGAATTTTCCAAACGTCACTAATTCTCCAACTTCCCGTGTAGGTAAAAGGCTGAAATTTGGCAGGCCCATTCCTTACAGCTTACTTACAAAAGTTAAGCAGGTTTCATTTAGAAATTCTACGCATAACAATCATAACGGTCAACAGCGTCCGCCATATTGAACTTTCTTATTCATGGCCCCATCTTCACGAAATTTGGTAGGCGGCTTCCCTGCGCTAACCGAAACCAATGTACATACTTACTTCGGTGGTATGACGCCACTGTCAGCCGCCATATTGAACTTTCCAACGTCACTAATTCTCCAACTTCCCATGTAGGTAGAAGGCTGAAATTTGGTACTTATTTCGGTGGTATGATGCCACTGTCGGCCGCCATATTGAACTTTTAACGGAAACCGATGTACGTACTTATTTCGTTGGAATGACACCATTGTCGGCCGCCATATTGAACTTTCCAACCTCACGAATTCTCCAACTTCCCGTGTAGGTAGAAGGCTGAAATTTGGCAGGCTCATTCCTTACAGTTTACTTAAAAAAAGTTAAGCAGATTTCATTTTGAAATTCTACGCGTAATGGTCATAACGGTCAACAACGTCCGCCATGTTGAACTTTCTTATTTATGGCCCCATCTTCTCGAAATTTGGTAGGCGGCTTCCCTGCACTAACCGAAACCAAAGTACGTACTTATTTCGGTGGTATGATGCCACTGTTGGCCGCCATATTGAACTTTTCAACAGTCTTTGTTACTTATGGGCCCATTTTCAAGAAATTTGGTACAAGGGTTCTCAATGCTAACTGAATCCTACTTACGTACATGTATACATCCATAGCCTGCAGCTCGGCCACCGTGTGAGGTGGAGTTGTGTCCCCCATCCCAACGCCCCTCACGTTGTTGGCTGCCTACCTATATAAGACCATCCGTCGCTCCGGTCTCTACTTTCCCTTCCTTGCTTCGCCACGGGATTCACGTCTCCCTACTGATAACTACAGCCTTTTTATTTAATCCACGGCTTCTCCGCCATTTTATTGTTTGTTTATTACAATTATAGTTATTGTATAAGTATTTTAGACTTACATTACATTTCTCAGGTACCCATTTCCTTTATCATTCCAACCCCCATTAACATGTCTATGGAGGTGATCACTATCGATCAAAGAATTGTCACTTACCGAGTGGTTTCCATGCCCGGAGATGGCACCTACCTTTTCCATTCTCTTTGTTACATATTGCACGGCCATATCAGGCTCACTCTTGATATCCGGAGGAACATTGTGTCTTATGTATTGAATGACTGGGACAGGTTCAAGGTGTGGACTGATGACGGTACAGGAGATAATTATACTACACAGGAGCACTAGAAGAGTGAAATGCTTAAGCCCTTCACCTATGGATCTGCATGTGAGTTGATGGCTGCCGCTGAATTGTTCGGTTATCGCTTTCAAGTGTACCGAAATGGCCAAATATTTTACACCTTTCGATAACTGCCAATGCCTCTTAAACATCTTAGATTCACAAGTGACGATTTGAGTAGTGGACACTTTGATGTTTATGAATGTTTAAACTCTCAAAAGCTGGATGTGATTTTATCGATGAAGCCGGTTGTGTGCTTACAACGCTTGACAGATGCCGAATGTCACTTCAACACAACAAATCCTGCAAATACTGTCGTAATTGAAACAAACCATGAAACTGAAACCGATTAAAGAGTAAGCTCAGCGCAGAGCTTGGTCATGTTACAACCGGAGGGCCGAACTGACAACATGGTATTTAAAGAGATCCTTAACAAATAATTATTGGCATATTTTCCCTCAGTTTAAAAAGGTTTAATTTTCTTCTTAATAAAAATTTTAATGCAGTACTTCGCCGCTGCGAAGCGCGGGTATTTTGCTATAGCATAATATAAGGCATGCAAAATTGAAAAAAGTAAACTCATGGGTCATTTATTCAGATTTCATAAAATTACAAAATTAACTGAGCATGATTTAGTTCAAAAGTGAAATGGTGAGGTAGAACACATCAAGTCAAGTCAAGTTGGGGAGCACACACTGGTATAGCACGTTGCCGCACCCACTACACGACAAAACAACTCGGGATCCCGGTTTGCAACCCCCCAGGCAGACACACGGTCCAGTCCCACCCTCCGGAAATGACCCTCTATCTGCCGCAGCCAGGTGTTACGTGGGCAACCCCTTGGCCTGGTCCAGCCACTCAGGACCCCAACAATGAGGATCTTCACCCACAGGGAAACGCAACACATGGTCGTAGTGCCGTAACTGACGCTCCCTCACAATGCAGGTAATGTACCTCATTCAGGACTCCATGAGCAATCGCTCATTCGACACAAAGTCAAACCAACTGTACCCAAGGATTTTCTGGAGAGACACAGTACTAAATTAGTCCAGTCTTCATCTCAGGTCACTGGATAGCGTCCATGTCTCGCAACCAACACAACCATATAGCAAAACAGGAAGCACCAGGACAATAAGGATTTAGGCCTTTGTCCTTTTGCATAGATATCGGGAGTGCCACACACCACTATCCAGCGACCTCATGACCCCCCGTGCTGTCACAATCCGTCTACTGACTTCATAGGAAGAGTCACCAGAATCATGAATGTCACTGCCGAGGTAAGTAAACCTCTCAACCTCTCTATACAAACGTGAATTTAATCATTTTAATCTGTGTGAACTGAACTTTGAGTTAGTTCTTGTGAGGTGTGAACTTGCACAACACTGCTGTCTGAACACTGAAAATGAAGAGGTTTTGGTTGTTGCTGTTGAAGAATGGAGAAAAAGGTAAATTAATAGCACTGTACGAAAGCTGAAATGAGCGCACCTTCTTCTGACATGATGAAGCTTCCTGGAGGCATGGCGGTGATGCTGCCGAAGGTATGCGCATTTTACTCTTTGTCTCACTAAACGCAAGAGCTGAAGTACAGGAGTAATGTGTTGTAAAGGACAAGAATCCCGGTCGAGACTAAACATGGATCCTTACCCTGCTGGGAGGCCATTATAATGAAATGACAGGGGAAGACACTTCATTCAGAGCTAATGTCTTCTCCAATACACCAGGTGGCAGCATCCCTGGGTTATACCACCATTGCAGGTACCCTGGGGGCATCATGGGAACTGTAGTGTTTTGGGTCAGCCCTGCTGGTTTCCATGGGTGCTGCCAGGGGGTACTGAAGTGATTTGTAAGCCCTAAGTTTTTGGGCTCCTGGCATAAACCAGAAGCACTCCCGAGCCACAGAATCGTCACACCAGAACTGCTTTTAGGGTTTGCATAAAAGGAGCAGCCTTGCTTCAGTCAGAGAGCCACAGTTGGGAGGAGGAAGACAACACTTGCTGTGAGGAGTGGAGGTGCTGAAGAAAGGAGAATTACAGGACTTCTTATTGTGGCTGTGCTTGTGTTGTGTGAAATGCTTCCTTGAAGAGTTTCACATGAATAAATCTTATGTCTGAGCCTTTGTGTAAGGTGTTTGGGGAGCTGTAGTACCCTATGTGGCCATCTGCTACAGAAAACCATTCTTGTTCTAATTTCTTCATTCTTATTTGTAAACGACACTCTTTATATGGCCCTGCAGTGGACTGGCACCCTGCCCAGGGATTTGTTCCTGCCTTGCGCCCTGTGATGGCTGGGATTGGCTCCAGCAGACCCCTGTGACCCTGTATTAGGATATAGCGGGTTGGGAAATGACTGACTGACTCTTTATATGTTACGCACGACTTTCCACTGCCAATGAAGTCCATCACTGATAAAATTGTCAGGGGCAAACTCATTCGTTAAAAATGCACATGCAAGACAAAGGCAAGCAAACACCTAAAACACATACGCTTTCTAGACAGATCCTGCCCCAGTTTACATAGCCCTGTTTTATTATGTTTTGGATGACACTGCATGGTAACTTATGACATTTACATCAACCAACTCTTGCCTTGTCTTGTTAATAACACCTGATGAGGCCTGGAATGTTATTGATTTCTATAAGGAGATGGTGGGCCGATAGCATCTGTGCCGTAGTTTATCCACTCCTGCCATTAGGTGAACAGTCACCTGGACAGGAGCTAAGAGAACAGCAAGCTTCAAAGCACATCTTCCTCAAATTCCATTTAAATGATGGCTAAAGGAAGGAGATGAGCAGGACACGAAGTATTCACCCCAGCATCTCATTCAGTTTGCATTAAAAAATGTATTTCTGGATGAGTTTTGGAATAAACAACAACAACATTTTCATACAAACAATGTAGCTCAAAGTGCTTCACAAGATGTCAAAGAGGTAGTTACAAGAAAAGAAAAACTTAGCAAGATTAGGCAAGAAATTAATGTATAAGTGACAAAGGAAACAAATGTATACAATCTTATGAAACAGATACTGTATATACCATTAGAAGAACAGCGTCCATATACACAAAGTCATGAAGTAAGAATCTAAAGATGAGTCTGGTGATAAGGTCAGATAGCAGGAAGGACAGAAAAAACAAAAGAAAAAATATCCAGTTAGGCTGGAGAAAAAAACAAAAAATAAAATCTGCAAGATCAAAAAGTCCACCCAGACCTTACCGGGCATTCCACCTAAAACAAATGTAATTATAATCAGACCACCAATCCAAGATCTAAGGTTATGACTTGAAGTGTAGGGGCACAGGCATTCCAAAATATAGGACAGAGGCTTTATACACCATTAGTAGTGTTTTAAAATCAATTCTAAACCACACGGTTAACTAATGTAACGCCAAATGACACTAAAACTGGTGAGATGTGCTCAGATTTTCTTTTTCTAGTTAAAATTCTGGCTGCTGCATTCTGCACTACTTGCAACTGATTGGTGTCTTAGATAGTCCTGTTAGGAGTAAATTACAGTAATTTAACTGATTAAAAACAAAAGCATGAACTAATTTTTCAGCATCTTGTAAAGTTATAAGATGTCTTAATGTTTGCTATATTCCTTAAGTCAAAAAATGCAGTCCTAGTAATCAGGTTAATACAGTATGTAATTATTATTATTAGTTTAGATTATAATCGATGATTATCCCAAAATTCTTTACCTCCACTTTACCTTTTAAACCTAAGCGATCAAGATTATTTCTAATAACAATGCCATATCCAAGATTGCCAATCAGTAAGATTTCTGTTTTTTCCTTATTTAGTTTGATAAAGTTTCTACTTATCCAATCAGAAATACTGTTAAGACATTGGATTGGAGAGTGACGAGCATCAGGGTCATCAGGCTCTATCGATTAATAAAGCTGTGTCTCATCTGCATAGCTGCCATAGCTCACCTTGTGCTTTGAGATAATCTGACCTATTGGAAGTTTGTAGATTGCAAAAAATTAGCGGACCCAATCTAGATCTTTGTGGTACACCGTATACAATATCATGGGTCTCTGAATTACAACCGCCACAACTAACTAAGAATTCTTTAACTATTAATTAAGCCTGAAACTAATTTAAGACACTGCCAGAGAAGCCCACCCATTGTCTAAGGTGATTTATAAGAATACCGTGGTCTATGGTGTCAAACGCTGCACTCAAGTCTAAGAGAACAAGAACAGATGTATGGCTACTGTCCACATTAACCTGCAAATCATCTACTACTTTAAGCAGTTCAGTTTCTGTACTATGGTTTGTTCTAAAACCTGACTGAAACTTGTCAAGAACAGAATGTTGAATGAAGTAATCATTTAGCTGCTTAATAACTGTCTTTTCTAGAATTTTACTTAAGAAAGGCAGGTTAGAAATTAGAGTCGAGATTATTTTTCTTGAGCAGGCGTCTAACAACTGCAGTCTTTAGACAGTCAGGGAAGACCCCCTGTAACTAAGGATGAGTTCACTATGTCAAGTACACAATCAAGTAGCACTTCTTTGAAAAAGCCTGTTGGTACGGGGTCAAGGACGCAGGTGGAGGGTTTCAGCTGAGAAATTATTTTACGTAGTTCAGGTAGATCTGAGCCAGTGAAAGAATTTAACTCTTAAAAGGGCATCCTGGGGTTCAACAGAATTAACTTTGGGTGGGTGTACTTTATTATTTCTAGTATCATTTATTTTGTGTTTAAATATATAGGGAAAGCCTCACATGTTTCATTAGATAGATAGATAGATAGATAGATAGATAGATAGATAGATAGATAGATAGATAGATAGATAGATAGATAGATAGATAGATAGATAGATACTTTATTAATCCCAAGGGGCAATTCACATATTCCAGCAGCAGCATACTGATAAAGAACAATATTAAAAAGAGTGATAAAAATGCAGGTAAAACAGACAATAACTTTGTATTACGGTAATAAAACACTCAGATTACCAGCATTATCATTGGAAAGATAAGATATAATATAATAAGATATAAAGATATAATTTTAGAGAAATAGGACTGCCTCTCAAGGTGGACTGTGTTGTTATTTTCACTTATTTGTGCCCTCAATACTTCAAAGTCTGTGGTGGGCTGGTGCCCTGCCCTGGGTTTGTTTCCTGCATTGCGCCCTGTATTGGCAGGGATTGGCTCCAGCAGACCCCCGTGACCCTGTAGTTAGGATATAGCGGGTTGGATAATGGATGAATGGATTCTTCATAGTGGACTATCAGTTTAGGTTTTCTCCATTTATGCTCAGCTCTCTAGCATGTTCTCTGTAAATCAGACACTCTTTGGTGTATAATCGTGCTGGAGGATTTTGTAACAGTCTTCTCAGGGGCCACTATGTCAGCTGCAGCTCTCACCTTAGCATTACAATATTTCATCTTACAGGTTACACTATTAGTATTTTTAAGGTAAACACTACAATCGGACTGATTGTTTAGAACAGGGGTCGGCAACCTACAGCACGCGGAACAATTTTTAATGGCACTCTGATTGAACTGAAATATAGTAAAAAAAATATATTTTAATTATATAATAAACATGTTTGTGCTCTGCGTCTTCACCTATGTTTTATGTATGAGACTCACATGTAAAGGGAAACCATGTGTTCAGTGAAGGCCGTGGTACGTTAAAACAAACCTCTTGTTCTTATATTTTAATTATAGCGCATGCATTCGTGCTCCACGTCCCCACCTATGTTTTGCGTATGCGACTCACATGTGTTCAGTGCAGGCCTTGGTATGTTAAAATGTGTGCGTTATGCTGTGAAAGTGCCATGTGTCGTTCGTCAAGTGTACAAAGACATTATCAAACTACGTTTAAAAACTCTGATGAGAAAAGTGAAGTTATAAAAAGGGCTGTTTCTGGCTTTAAGAAACAAACTAATTATTTTAGCCAAATAATTGGAACCAAAAGTAAAGCCACCAAATGTAGTTATATAAAAAAAAGGCAAAACATTCTTTTCATATATGATCCTATGTATTTTAAAATATTGAATAACCAATATTATAAGATCCGGTTATAATGGGCTTCAAAAGCAAATAATATAATAATATATACTTCTGAAGCCCATTATAACTGGACCAATTTTGATACTATATACAGTATACATATACATAAAATTGGTAGAATTATGTTGGCACGCGGAATAACATTGTAACACAGGTTCGGCACGACACCGCTGAAAGGTTGCCGACCCTTGGTTTAGAATATTAGAAAAACTGCACCACATTGCAATATCCATCATACTATTGAAAAACCAGAGTAAATGCCCCTATCACTTTGTGAAAGAACGTGAAAGCCCACCTCGTCAATACCTTGCCACCACTGCCCTGTCTCTGCCAGTGTCTCCGTGTCATTCACACACAACGTTTATCATTTCTTCCTCCCTCCAGTAAGCCTTTGCCCAACTTCCCTCACAACTCCAAACTTATCATTTTCTTTAATAGTATATGACTGACTTTTTTATTCATTAAAACTGATAATAAAAGCAGCAGTCACTTTGGATCCTTTATAGAGCGGGCCTTTTCATGCATGGCAGTCATATGTAAATAATGGCCAGATGTGTCTAAAATACACTTTGATTATCTGGACCGTACTTGAATTGAATCATTTTATTTCCCCCCTTGAAGCAGAACCTAGAGTGCAAGTGACTAGAAATTAATTTAGTAGTCACTTCTGAGCCTGTTCTGTCAAGGACAGGACTGCCAAGTGGGGTGGCACCTTGCCAAGTGCTGCTAAGGACCGGGTGCCCAACAGGCATGGTATTTTGTGGTACATCATTGTGCTAATTTTGAGGCAGATAACAGAGGAATAGCATTTCTGTTCGTTCTCCCACAGGACCACTTTTTTAATTTTCTTCATTGTTTCATTTTTTTCCATTTACATTGTGAGATATCGTATTTTGCTGCTGTTACAATACTTTTGGAGTCTTTGTCGCAGTATTCCCTGTGGGCCTTTGGGCTTTGATTTACATTGGCAGGCATACTGTACAATGTACTGTTTTCATTTTTATTTATCCCCATTTTGTCTCTGAAATTACATTATAAAATGAAGCTCAGGGACACAAGCTGCTGGAGCTAAGCATTTCTACTTGATCAAAAAAAAATAACAAATTACTATAAGCAGAAATTACCAATATTAGGACAACAACACAAAGATGGGGAGAGCTATCAGACTCCACAGAAAATGGAGCTTGCTTAGGAAACGGAGGTACACACACTGTCCAGCAACAATCACTGCCTGCTTTTCAATTACCGCTCCTCTTTTAGCCTACGTGGTGGAATACTTCTTGACAAAATGGTTATTATTCTTATTGTATCTTCTTCTCAAAACTATGAGCCGACTTAGTTATTAACAATGCCATTCAGCCCACTTGTCAGGTGAATTACTGACATGGCGGTTATTACTCTTTTCATGTGTTCCTCTCACAAACTGGCCGACACCACCAATGTATCTCCTTCTACAAGTGCTGAGTGTCAAAGCTGTTATGGATCTTTTTACATTTCTAGCATGAACATCTCAAATGATAAGGGTTGTATCAAAAATAACAGAAAATGTTGAATGCCAGACAATATTGAAATATTCAGTCTCTTAACTAGCAGCTCTATCATTTCAAAATACAAAATGATGAAAAGTGATGCCACCTGGTGGTGGCTACAGTCGCAAAATGAGTAACATAAGCTGAAGGAATGGCTTTGAGTTTGTGAAAGGCAGTGGAAGGTAACTACAGCAGACATGTTGATGGTGAGGACTCTTATTGAGGATCAAAGGCCCAGCTTCAGAGAAATTGCATCAGGCCTTCCCACAAAGCTTTCCTGACCCTGACATTACCCTATAAGTAAACCCATTCTGGAATATAAAGGCACTTTTTCTTCCTGGCCATTGTGCTTTGGAGTCAAACACCTGGAAAAAAAGTCATGTCAGGCATCCACAAAGCTCCACAAAAAGGCACAGACGTTCACAGACCGTGTCTTACACCAGGCTGGCAGACCCCAACTAATACCTCTAAGCTTCAGCCCACACAGGCCCAAAAGGAGGAACTGGCATTTATAGTGCAGAAAATGTTTAAAATGTCCACATTTATACAAAAATTCTCCAATTGGGAGAGGAACCATAAAACCTCTGGCCAGATGAGATAAATTCAAACCATGGATTTTTAAAATCTAAAGTTTTTTTTTTTGTATTTGACAAAAAGGAACAAAAATTGGATAAATGGCAAAAGGTCTTACCTGAAAAAGCAATCCAAAATGAAGACATACAAATAACTTGGTAAACTGAAACAGAAGCAAAAAATGTAAAAAATGAATATAAAATGAAGCAATACAATAAATTGCAAACATTTTTTAATGATCGACTGCTGAGACCCCCTCTCTGACCACAATATAAAGACTGAGGGAGGACCCTGGTAATGTGACACCAGGGTGCTCCAGCCTCCTGGGGTTCCACCCCTCAAAACACAAGGAATATTTAAAGTCATAGTATAGCCGTGTCATTATGCAATGTAAAATAGTTTAATTAGTCCCATTATATTTTATTTTATTATGGAGTGTGAACTTCATCAAGACTTTGTAAATTGAAAATACGAGGTGTGGCAGAAAAGTAATGAGACTGATTTTTTATTTACCAAAGTTTTTATTTTTTTCAAACATCAATGTTATCCCCTTCAAAGTAGTTCCCTTGGGCAGCTACACACCGATGGAGACGTTGTTCCCACTGTTGGTAGCAGCGCTGGAAGTCTTCAACCGGTGTGGTCTTCAGCATGTCCGTTACACTCTTTTGAATGTTTTCTAAAGTCCCGAAATGACGTTCTTTGAGGACATTTTTCAGTTTAGGAAAAAGGAAAAAGTCAAACGGACTGAGGTCAGGTGAATAAGGGGGCTGGGGAACCACAGGAATGCCTTTTGAGGTCAAAAATTCTGTTATGGAGAGGGCAGTTTTTCTGCACCATTTTGGCACAGACCTTTCGCATGTGCAAATGTTCAGTCAAAATTTGATGAACGGTAAATCTGTTCAAATTTAATTGTTCACTCAACATTCTTAATGTTAAACGACGGTCTGATCTCACAAGAGTGTTCACACGCTCGATGTTTTCATTGGTTTTCGAAGTTGAAGTACTCCCTGAACGGTGTTCATCTTCAACGTGTTTTCTGCCTTCCAAAAATGATTTGTGCCAGCGAAAAACTTGAGCTCGGGATAAAGAATGTTCCCCATAGGCCTGTTTTAACTTTTCAAACGTCACACTTGCCGTTTAATGGCACAACGTTGCTCCAAATTCCGCTGTTTCATTTTGCGACGCACAACCAAAACACAACTTCGCTAATAGCAGTCACAAAAATCACGTAGTTAACGGAAGGAGTTGAAACTCGCACTGAGCTATGGGAGGGTACTGATACACGTGCTCTATCAAGGACAACAGCGCAGCGTTGCCAGATCGCTTGCAGTGTTGCCAGTCTCATTACTTTTCTGCCACACCTCGTAATAATTAAGGGACCAAAAGTGTGGTGTACAAAGTTCCTTCTAATCAGTTTCTGGTGGGGCCGTAATTAATGTGACGCATCTTGTATACCTCCTGAGCTCTCTCAAAGCACAGTGGATGCTCCAGATGGTAAGACGTGTTTTGTGCTCTCACTAATGTGTGTTAATGTTCTTGCATAAACTCTGCAATGTATATATATATATATATATATATATATATTTTTTTTTTTGGACAGAAGAGGAAACCCGTTTGTAATGCTGTAATAGGTGTTTAGACATTAGGTCAATATATTGTTATTTTAACATGAGTCAAAGTTTAAGAGAGAGAGAGGCTAACTTTCAATCCTGTTGCCACTGTTATGCCCTTCATAGGAGCACTGAGCAGCTGGTGTATGTGTTGCACATTAATGCTGCCCCCATATTCTACTTTCATGTAAAAGTACGATTAGTTATGCGTTACCTTTAGAGTTATATAAGATCGTTTTAATTGATATTAAAGTGTTTTTGAAGGTTTTGTTATTCTTGGAAGTCCTACAGTGCTATATGGAATTTAAATTTAGCGCTTATTGAATTTTTATGTTTCAAAGAATGTAATTGTTTTGTATATACCTTTATTTATAGTATATCCTGTATATTATGAGGTATTTTATGGGTGAAAATAGTTTGCAATATTTCCTTATTTTATTTATATTCTTAAAACTGATATCTTGCATTTCTATTCTGTTTGTTTGTTTGTTTGGTTCCACTATGTAATCATTATATAAAATGGAAGTGACCGTAACTAAAGTAAAAAAGGGAGTAAAAATAAGGAATAAGTAATGAATAATAAGCTGATGTTTTGTGTAATAATATGCTTAATGTATAATATAATTGTGCAATGGTATAATAAATAATATAATTATTGTAATAATATAATGTACAGTATGGAAAAAAGCATAGTGGATGCTCAAGATGGAACAGACAGCAGTTGGTGACGTGTTGTGCATTACTACTGCCACATTCCACTTTTGTATAAAGGAATAAACAGGTTACTGTTCACGATTCTGGATGTCCATGAGTCTTCATTCCACTGGATTTCGATTACTGCCAAATGAGGTTGGCTACAATAGTACAAATACAAAAAAACAAAATGTAAACCAAACATAGATTACATGCAGACATAAAACCAATAATACAAAAACAATAATGAAGCAGAAAGTACACATAAGCCAGAGAAAAAACTCTCTAAAACATAATGCTGGACAGTGGAACAGGAGAGCTGTCAACAGAGTCAATGACAAAGGCTTGACCAATGGGAGGAATGGAGACAAGTGACAGGAAGGAGTCCTTGGTGGCATTACAATGGCCTGAGCAACTGAAGCAGCCACCCACAGCGGCCTGGTTACTTTGTTCTAGAGAGAGGCGGCAGGCTTTTGTTATTTTTCTCTTTTTTGTTTTGCTTATTCTTACTTCTTGTATTCATTCGTTCGTTTGTTGATTTTTGGAATTAAAGACCTTTTGTTTGACTTTAGCTGTTGTAACAAAGGCGCTATATAGGCGCCTGACCCGACACAGAAAGACACGGAGGCACGTATAAAAAGTACAAAGACTTTTATTTTCTTCAGCTGTGGGACACATCTTCCCCGTGCCACACAGCCCAAACACAGTCCCAAAGCACAAAACACAATTCTTCACCTCGCTCCACCACTCCTCCCAGACAAGCTTCGTCTTCTTCCTCCCAACTCGTCGAGTGGTGGTGGCTGGGCCCTTTTATAGCCCACCCGGAAGCGTTCCAGGTGATTAACCACCTGGTCCTAATTGAAATTCCGGGTGGGGCTGAAGACTTGTCCAGCCGGGCTGTGGGAAGCAGACAGCTCCCCCTAGTGGCCACCCCAGGCCCATGGTGGCTCCCCCGGAACATAAGCAGCAGGGGCGTCCCAGCCGGGCATGGAACCCGGCTGTCCTTTACACTGTGTAGGTTGTTATATGGCCTTGGGGACCACTAAAGTTGCCGTTAGAGTTTGCTATCTATGTGTCATATCATATCATATCATATCTATCTATTATATAGTGCCTTCATATTATCTATATAAAGTGAGGTCACTCACTCACTCACTCACTCATTAACTAAAACACTATTTCCATTTAATTGATTTGATTGTTAAAGTATAACATTGTTTTCATTGAATATGATTTCTAAGAACAAGCAATGATAAACTTGTAGGTAACAATGAACAGCTGCTAAGAAGTAAAACAGAGAAGTCCTACTGAATGAAGAGCTTCTTCCATTCAATCCCGCAGTTTTGGAAGCCGCATTCACGTGGCGTATCCCCTCTGTAGATCTCACTTTCTGCTTGTTCTTAGTTAAATGTCTTGCTTTCATCTCTCCAGAGCTTCCTCAATATGCAGCACCTTTGCCCAAAAAACCCTTACCTACCCTTTTCATATCCAAACCATATCAAGTTACTTTTCTTTCCTGAACAGAAAATCCATCCCACGTTGTGCCATTTTGTGGGGCTGCCGCAATTGAAGGAGAAATCCGCAATACAGATCCACAGAGACACATACAGGCAACGGGCAACAAATGATCCACATAAATAAACCAAATTCTATGGCAACACTACTACAATATAAATTGCATTTATAAATTGTCTCTTGCTAGTTTACATAAGGGCGGCACGGTGGCGCAGTGGTAGTGCTGCTGTCTCGCAGTTAGGAGACTCAGGTTCGCTTCCCGGGTCCTCCCTGCGTGGAGTTTGCATGTTCTCCCCATGTCTGCGTGGGTTTCCTCCGGGCACTCCGGTTTCCTCCCACAATCCAAAGACATGCAGGTTAGGTGGATTGGCGATTCTAAATTGGCCTTGGTGTGTGGGTGTGTTTGTGTGTGTCCTGCGGTGGGTTGGCACCCTGCCCAGGATTGGTTCCTGCCTTGTGCCCTGTGTTGGCTGGGATTGGCTCCAGCAGACCCCCGTGACCCTGTATTCGGATTCAGCGGGTTAGAAAATGGTTGGTTAGTTTACATAATTTGTTCATATTTTATTAAACTGCTCACAATTATTAAGTGAGTTTTATCCTTGTCTCTAGTTACTTTTCTCTTTGTTTATTTAATTTGTTGCCCTTGACATATTTTGTTTTAATTTAATTTTGCTATGATTGGTATTTTTCATTATTTTTATGGGATTTACTGACATATTTTTGGCCAAGTATGCATCTGTTCTGGGTGGTTTGTTTTTAGTTTTTTTTTTTTTATACAAGGAATTATTTTGTGCCATTTGCTTTTTGGTATAAAGTGTCCTGAAAGAATTGTAATATTTTTGTGTTGTGCTGCAATGCCATTTTGTTTTTATTATGAGTGCTGCTATTTTCAGAAATTCATGTTGGTAGTTACAGTAGTGATTTTACCCAGAAATGACCCCTCATTACTCAATGCGTGACATCATTAGTACGTCTTTTTTGAGGTCAGCACATGTTCTTCTGTATCATCCAAGATCAGGATAATTCTGTGTAATAGCAAACTAATTATTAGTGGGGTTTTTTTGGTGAAAATAATTTTTTCTTCTAATATTTTAAATTCAATTCTTGGTTAGTGTAGCAGATTTATAGAAATATTTTTGATATTGAACTTCACTCACAATCTGATTACACCTCCTTTTTTGGCCCTTCAGTCTTTGAGTAAGTTCAGTTTTATTGAATATATTTTTGTCTTCTCCTTTTCCGTATGTTGTTGCTTCCACATGGGTATTTTGGATGTCCAATCTGTATACATTATTTAAATACTACAAGTCAGTTTATTCTTATCACCTTGCATGTCCTCTATAAGTGGAACCTAAGGGGGTTGGTCCCCCAGGTGCTACAGCAAGGGAAAGGCTTCAAATGCCGCAGCTATATTTTTGTTAAAAATATCTGTTTGGCTTAATTCTTGGATCACCAACTTTATTTTTATAATGTTGTTCTCTCTTTGCCTTTGTTTTGATCAATGATTTAGACTGGCTTTGATTGTTTTTGTAGTTTGCGTGTTAGGCGTTTCTTATGATATATTATCACATGCATGTCTTTTGGGGAAGGCTAAAGGTCTCCGGTGATTGTAATTCACCTCTGGACTAGGGGTTGCCACTGCTGCTTCTTCTGCTCCCTCTGTAGAGAGACACCCATACCACCTGTGATGTTACTTCCATCATATGCACTCTTGGACCTCAGTCTTGTCTTGGACTCCAGTCTGAAAAGACCTACGTATATCACCTGCTTTCTTTATTTTTGCACCCTAAAATGTAAGAGGATCATGTGTGTGCCTCAACCCTTTATGACCTGTCTGTGTCATTCTTACTATATATATTTACCTGCACACACTTTTGTTTGTTTGTTTTTTAATGTGATAGGAACTTAAATTAATGAATTATCTTTCCAATGTTATAAAAAAAATTGTGCTTCTTTGTGGCCTGTATACGTTTTAAAGCCTGCTTCTTGATATTGAGGTCTACAAGTAGGAGAAATTAATTAGAATGGTCAAAATTGAACAAGCAAACATATGGGCCACCACCTGGCAAATCACTTCAGAACTCAATATTGGTTGGCAGAAATCTTTTCAGGAATTGGTCTCAAATGGTCTACTACAGCCAAAGATGAAATCAGGCAGCAGATGTCCCTGAAAAACAAGAACGTGGATCTCCGGTGGTCACAGAAACACCAAAAATGTACAGCTGAAAAGTCAAAAAACATTGCTTGGATGGAATCAAATTTCCTTTTACATCACACAAATTGAAAGAACATGAATCCATAGAGCCTTTGTTTCTTATCAACAGTACAGGCTGATGATGACAGTGTGATGGTGTGAGAATGTTCTTCTGGTGCACATAAGGCTCCCCACTCAAGAACACGTGAATGAGAAAGTGTATCTGAACATCGTTTCTAACCAAATTCATACTTTCTGTCCATATTTAGATGGACACTTCTAGCATGTCATCAAGTGTACATCTCATCATGTCACAAGGCATGTATTGTCACTGAATTGTACGAGGAGCATGCCAGTCCTCAGTGTAGTGGGCACACTGAAAAGACAATTAACACCACACTCTGGCACAGCCATGATAACTCCCATTGCCCTGCTTTTTTGTCCATTCCATAGTGTTAGGGAAGATACTCTGTAAATAAAAAGCAGTCATGAGTCACCGTTAACGACAAATTCAAGATGGACATCCTTACATCAAGCCTGATGGAGCCTGGCATGTGCACTTTTCATTGCAATGTGACAAGACTGGCTAATCTAACAAGGCCGCATTCTTATATAACTTAGGTTCATTTGCATAACACAGACAATAAGCATTTCAGTTTACACCAATCAATACACAAATAAATGGTATATTCTTTTAACACACCTACTATATATATTCACATATAAGTGGTCAGGTTTTGAAAACCGAAAAATCAATCATAAAATCAGACCCCGACTTATATGCCTGTTCAAAAATGCAACACTTAATTTTTTCTTTTCTTGCTTCCTCCAATCTCGCACCAGTTTCTGAGACGCATCGAATTTTGTTGCAGCAGCGCAGTTACCAATTTCTTTCACTACTTAAACAACATTTAATTTAAAACCAGCTTCATATTTTCTTCTGATTGAACGCTCCATTGTAGATAAGAGATGCTCTTACGATAAAGGTGTATGAGGGTGTGAGATACAAAAAACACAAATTAGTGCAAACGTTGCTTTGGAATACTTTGGGTATTACTGTGTTGGCAAGAAAACACAAGAGAAAGAGAGGTTAGGAGCATGCGTTGTTACAGTGCATTGCCGCACCCACATAGAAAAAAAAGGCAGTGTGCTCAGTGGTTACTCTCTCAGGTGGTTGTTAGCATATCATAATTTCTTGGACCAATAGTGTAAGTTTTCCGCATTTGACTTATACGACCGACATAATAAAATACCGGAAATTATACAGTAAAATCAAGTCCCGACTTATCCATGAGTATATATGGTATGTCTTAATATTATCTAAAACCTCCAAAATAGTTAAACAGATTAAAAGTGTGTAGCAAATATCTGGTACATTGAATAGGATAGATATGTAAATTATTTATAAAGAAAAAAACAATAAGTATTAAGCTCATTATTCCCTTTGTAACGATTACCCTAAACTCCAAAGAGGGCCATGCTGCATTACCAATAATTTTGTCAAGCTCTTATTAAAACATTGGACCTGTCTGTTCCCCTCCCAGCTTAATAAGCAAAGGAAAAACAAAAAGTAACATTTGTGGAACAACAAAAGAATTTTTTTTTTTACAAAATTATATATTTAAACTTAACAATTACACACTTTTACTCCCTACTACACTCAAATTAAATAAAGTCCCCTTTAACCATCCCTCAATCAAATGCACATCCCATAACATAAACACACCCCTTAAATACCCCAAATCCCAACTTTTCGTTATAACGGATGGCCAGTCCCAACCAACCCCACATATATATATACATAAATATACACAAACATTTTCAATGTGACCTGAAGAAACAAAACGTCTTCTTCCCCCCAGCACTTTTGGGTGTGGTGGAAGTGCTGAGGGCCAGGGCTCCAAAGGCATTGGGGCACCCCCTGGTGGTGACCACGGGCCCCAAGCTCAGTTACCGTGGTCCCCAAAGCCACCAGGGCAGTCGCCCCCCATATACACATACATATTTCACAAATTCAGTACAAAGGGTTATTGTCCATTGGAAGGAGAACAGGGCAACAAGGGCAGTCAGATTATGAAGGATCAAGGAAAGATGGATGACGGCGCTATCCCGAAACTTTACCCAGTGTTTGAGGTGAGATGTTTCTACTCTGTTTTTCCTTGGCGTCGATAGCGTCCATCCTATCTCCCTTGCTACATAAAGTGACTTTTTCTCTCTCGATCACTTCTTGCCGATTTTAATTTCAGCACTCCGACCCTTCATTAGCTGTCCAACCAGAACAGTGTTGTTGTCAGCCTTCCAGATCCTGCTCATGGAGGCAATGTCATCAATCACTGCCTCGCAGTTCCCGATCCTGAACTGTGAAAGGCTCCACCACCTGAATCTGAGTGGAAGCCCATGGAAATGACGAAAAGCACAGAAAAGACAGACAAGACACAATACAACACACACAGGTAAAACTCCTTATGTGGCAGTGCTACACCTTGGTAACTGTTTTAGGTGCAAATGATACAAAATGTCTTATTTACAGGAAGTCATAATTAGAGGCACTTTACAAATTATACAGAAAGTTTTATATACAATCTTAAAAATAAAGGTGCCAGAGGGTTTCTCAAAAGACCCATCCACATGAAGGTTCCAGAAAGAACCATTTATTTATTTAGATCAGTAACAGGGTCCACACAGTAAATACCCATGAACAGATTTGTGAAATACCAATGGGTCATGATTTGGAAAGGACTCGTCTCGTAAGGCAGGCTTTCCTAAACTGTTAGTGTCCTGCAATTTACCATACATTAAAGATTTCAGTTTTTTTCTACATAAACTGGAGACAGAGCTGGAGGTGGCAGAGTTAAAGATGGGTGTAACGAGGATGGGCAGGATTAGAAATGAGCACATTGGAGGGTCAGCTCTAGTTGGACGGTTTGGAGACAAAGTCGAAGAGGCATGGTTGTGTTGGTTTGGACATGTGCAGAGGAGAGATGCTGGGTATATTGGGAGAAGGATGTTAATGATAGAACTGACCGGCAAGAGGAAAAGAGGAAGGCCTAAGAGAAGGTTTATGGATGCGGTGAGAGGTACATGAAGGTGGGGGGTATCACAGAACAAGATGATGAGGACAGGAAGCAGTCGGAAGAAGAAGAATATTACTAAGTTTTTCAAAGCACAAAGAACCAACTTTATATGAAAAGAACCGATCCCAGAATGAAATTGCTTTATCAAGCAATAGTTCTACGAGGAGCCACACGACCCACTAAAGAGCCAGTATTATTAATAGTGCACTGGGCAGACTGAAAAGACAGTTAACACTTGGACCACAGCCTGTTTTTCCACTGTTTTCTGGCCCAGCAGCGATAACTCCTGTTGTCCCTGATTTTTTACTCCGTGCCATAGCAGTATTGTTATATTGCCATCATGAATTATGGCATTGTGAGCAGAGGCTCCATCTTGAGGCTTGAAAGGAGCTCAATTATTGCATTAGCACTGCTCGCTATTAGACCCTTTCACAATTACCTGGGAAGCATTGTCCCATTGCTTTGCTTTCTAAAACAAGCCGATCCAACCTAGAAACCCTAATTACAACTAATTTATCCAGCAGGACAAAACAGCTGTTCACAATTGTGTTTGTGATTTCAAACTACCTTTGACTCCCACTATGTGCTAATGGTCTCAAACCCCCACCCCCCCCAATGTCCGTGTTTTATTATCCCCTGGGGCTTTTTTTCGTTTTTGTCATGTCTGCTTCTAATTCAACTTTTTGTATGTTCATTGTAATTTTGATATTTACTCAGTGTGTCACATTCATTTTGAAATGTAATTCTGTGACCTTTCAACTTGGAACTAATAGGGGTCAAGTTCAATACACTTTGACATTGTTATTTGTGCCAGGTGGGGTGCTGATTTGAAGAACATGAGTGATTTAGCTTTGAATGAAAGCAGGAAAAAAAAAAACTCAAAGCAGTTCAAAACTTTATAGAACAGAAGTTATTACCGCTGTCAATGCAATTCTGAAAAAAATATCGAGGGAATTAGGAAATCGATGACAATACCTTGAGTAATCTTGGCCTGTTTGGGCAGGGCAGATGTTTGCTCTGTTTAAACACTTGTGGCAGCTGTCAGTAATCATTAAAAATGCACAAAGTCCACACAGCTTTGTGGTTTCACATCTGGTTGATCATTACTCACTTATAGCACAATAAAAAAAGAAAAAAAAAACTAGGAATGAATGGCATACACATAAAAAACAGCTAAATCAGCCCCACAACAGAGTGCTTAGTGTTTATCGAGAACTGCACCGTGTGCATAGCAGCCATAATTACGTCAATCAAACTTCTGCCTTGGTGGAAAGTGACAAACTGCTATTTAGTTTTATCTTCTGTCGGGGTTTTTAAAAGCAGTTAGCTTAAGCCGCCTCAGTAAAAGGTATCAGGAGATTTAATGCCATAGCTGTGGTTTTGTAAGTAGTAAGTGTTATCCCCGAGGGGTGGTGTGATTCCTATTTTAATAATGAGACCTTGCAAAACACTTTTATTTTCCCAGATGTGCAGTTCCCAGATGACAAATTAATAAGGTGTCTTAGAGAAGTGCCACTGTCACCTGCCAGGCCAGGTCCCTGCTGCTGCTAGGACATCACAAAGGTTCACTTATTCACCAGCAGCCAAAAACAAGATTTAGACTTATTGGAAATGTTTTGAAGAATATGCAGAGAAGAAAAATCCAACCCAGATATGAATCAAGCACTTTCAACTCAACATCACAAGCGAAAAGCATTTTCAGTACTGCATAATGTGACATCAGGGCTGGCGTCTCAGCATCCTCGGAAGGACACTCTGACTGGGCTTGGGTACCAGGAACGTCGGCACAGTGGGTGACTGCCTACTGTGGGCAGAACGTTCCCCCATATACTGGGTGGCAGCATCCCGTCTGGCAAGTCCCAGGGGCCTGGCCAGCTGGGTTCTGTGGGGGAGCTGTTGGATAATGATGGCACAAGGACTGTTGGGGTCTTGCCTGACCTGAAAGTGCTTTCTGGGGTCAATAGAAATACCAAACCCAGGAGTTAAAAGCGAGCCCTTCACTTGACTCAGGAGGAGTTAGAGTTGGGTGTGGAGGGGGAAGTTAAGCAGTAGAAAAAGAAAAGAAAAGGCAGGAAAAAGAGATAAAGAGTTGTTCTGAAGGTACTGTTTAATTTAAAATCACTTTAATTGTGCTGAGACTGTTGTGGTGAAATTGTGTCTGAGGGTTTGGGGAGCTGGTACTCCCCCTAGTGGCCACAGCTACTGGTTCCTAGGGAGTGTGGTTACAAAAGTGGCAGCGTCTGATATCATAGACACAATGCTATAAATATCAGCACAGCAGGTCATTTATCATTTGTGATTAAGAATAAATACAAAGAGCTCTGTGCACTTTTCTTTTTGAATTCTGCTTATTGAACACATTTTCATTCCTCTTTGACTACGTACTTCAGTTCTTGTTTTGGCTTTAGCAATAGATTTAGTGTCTTTTTCTTTCTGACCCATTTATGACTATTGACTAAGATTCATCTCCTGGTCCACTGTATTCATTTTTTTATCTTCTCAGCCTTCAGTCAGAACAAACACATTTTGACAGCCAATCAATACGGAGCCCACCGGAATAAAGATGACACATCAGATAGACATTTGTGCTGGCTCCAAAGTTCCATGAACCTGTCCTGTGTTCAAACAGTCCAACACACTCATTTTTGCTTTGTTTCTTTAGGGTGCCATTACCCTTCGCTGTTCTTCATCTTCTTGTAGATTTAAATTATGCTCTTTTCTGTTTGTGCTTTCACAGAGGAGACAGTTTAAGGGCTTTGGTGATGGTAATTCTCCACCATTCTAGGGGTTGGTGCTGTATGTTAATGTTCTCTCCTTTCCTGCCTCTGCAGACCAGAAGATTGACAGCTGTCCTTCACCGACATCACTTCCAGTGTCCGTCCACTTGGATCTGCCCCGTCCTGCCTGACTGCCATATGACCACAAGGGCCACCATCTTAGGCAGTCTGCCAAATGAGACTTGGGTCTGAGAAGACTTTTTGCGCTTTACTTGTATAACATCTAATCATATGGGCTTTGCCAAAGGGTACCCCGACACTTTGATGGTTTCTGTCTTATTTATTACAGTGGGTATTGTATGCATTGTACTTCCTGCTAAGTACTGATTGGCTGTCAGTTCTCACACACACAGTAGCTCCGCCCCTACAACTTGTGAGCTGTTTGACAAAATTAAACCTCCTCATTGAACTAATTCTGTGACTTCGAACACCAATGGGATGCACCAGTGATGATTTAAGGGTGTCGTATTAAGGAGGTGAATACTTATAAAAATAGTTATTTTGTCTTTTATACAGTACTAGCCATTTGCGCCCAACTACGTTTTGCGTGTTAAAGTTGTCTGTGAAGGGCTCCCTGTTTAAACGCAGCTGCAAGTCGTGAACTGGGCCCTTCGTCGCACAGCATTATGATTATTTATAAGGGAAACAAAATTACAAAAGAAAACTCTTGGATATTGATTCGATAGGAACGGCCTACTTGGAATCACTGTCCGAATCGTAATTATGTGGTGGTGTAGGAGCATTTCTGCTTCTGTCCGTTCACAGTCCGTCTCGTTTTCACGACGCTGTCGTTTCCTCTCACGATGTCTTCTCAATCTTTCTCCAATCTCGCAGGTTGCTTTGTGGCAATCCAAAGAGTAAGGCAATATACACGGAGCAATGGTTATAAAACGGGGACACATAGGTATCCAGGCTCTTTACAGCATAAATAGGAATCACTTCACTGACATGTGAGCAAGCCACGGTACAACTGTGAGACGCGCAACACTCGCCGACTACAACGTAACAATACTAATTTCCGGAACGGGCTGTTACGTTGTCATTCATTTTACCCACTGTCTTTCTTTCATTCATATGTTACGTAGGCATGTACCTTTTATCTTCGGCAATCTCATTCTCTAACCAGGCCTCAGGAGCTAACCAGCGTAACACTGTCCACCACCCCTTTCGTTATTCCGGCACATTGTTGACATCCGTGAGTAACAACAACACACTAAACTGGAAGGTGGTCTACGCATGCGTGGAATTTGTGGACAAACAAAGATCAAGATCTAAATGAAGATCTCTTTAGTTAATTTAAAGCACAACAATTTGTTTAGTTTGAATGTCTGTGTTTTGAGGTGTGACTGGAGTACTACAGTCTTCAGTAGTATAAGCCTGGAGGAGATTCTTAATGCAATGCCTATGTTTCAGCTGTCTCTCTACTGCCATCTAGTCCTTCTTCTTCTAATTCATTCGCGGACAAACAAAGATCAAGATCTAAATGAAGATTATATATAGAGATTTGTAATTAATTTAGATCACTTTGCAGAGCTCTGTTTTCACTTTGACATTAAAAACTCTTCTTTTGTTGATCAATGTTAATACTTTTTATTGGAACTGTGCACAGTATATCATGATTACATAGTAAATAAAGGAAGAAGAAAGCGAACAAGGGTTGGGGTTCCAGGTGAGAACCCATGTAATGTCCAGAATGAAGAAAAAAAACAAAATTACATATAACATCTAGAAAACAGAGGGCTTGTGCCCTTCTTTGCTGGCAGAACAGCTCCAGTACATAGATGATGTCCCCTCTCCTGAAGCTGGTCTGGAAATAAATGCTGACTTCTGGTGTGGCTTGAGTTTAAATAGGAGGTTGAAGCAGATGAGGTGGGGTTAACAAGAGAAGTAGAAGACATTATGTCAGTTGTCTTCCATTTAGTTCTCCTCCATTCTAAAGGTAACAGAAACTAGGTTTGTGGCTGTATCACAGACATCTTCCCCCTATTTTTTCTCATATCAATTATCATCACATTGACTTAACAAACTGAAGCAGCACTTCATAATTCAGGAGAAAAGAAAAGAAAAAAACACATGCACAGACTGTAATAATAATACTTCTTTGCATTTATATAGCACTTTTCTCACTACAAGTGCTCAGCAATTGCAGGTTAAGGGCCTTGCTTAAGGGCCCAACAGAGCAGAGTCCCTTTTGGCATTTATGGGATTTGAACCAGCAACCTTCCAATTGCTAGTGCAGATCCCTAGCCTCAGAGCTACCACTCCGCTTGATGTTGCCTGCACAGAGAGCACTTTGAGTAGTGGGAAAAGCACTATATTAATGTAAAGAATTATTAGTAGTAGTAGTAGAAGCATAACCATAAATTTGTTGGTGAGTGGGTATATATGAAACCAGGTGGGCAAATAAAATTTTACCCAGATAAGATGGTTTATAGAACTTGACCATCAGCAGCTGAAAAAGGGGGAATCCTCTAATAAAACCCTGCAAATTCAAAGACCCAGCTGTTAAAAATAAAAATATTTCCTTCTTGGCTATTATAAGAACAAAACTAAAAGTATGGCCTTATGATGATGCATAAAACAAAGCAAAAAACGGCATTAGGTGCACACAAACTATAGACACCAATAATAGCCAACGGTGAACAACACTTTCAAGTGAATGTTTTTCTCTCTCTTTCTTAACCTTAACAAACAGTAGACCTATTACTAATGTATAAAAATAAAAGACTGAATCTTTGCATATTTTGTAATTATACAGGGTGGTGTTTAGTACTATAGTACACTATGAATTATGTAAACATGTACAGTTACTACATCATCAGATCAGCTATAAATATATTAATATCAGTATCGTGGAATACTGGAAATAATTCTCAGAGGAATTCAGAAATTCCATTTATTGTCAAAATTATGACAAGAAAAAAAATTATTTTGTACATGCCTGTAACATTGCTCAAGGCCATAGTTATCGTTACTGTTCCTTCTTAACATTCAACCAGTTGCTAAGGCACACAAGTTTGTTCACATTTTCAGATGCCAGATCTATTTTTGTACAGTTGGCAGAGGCAGCTGTACAATGCAGCATGGAACAAGAGGATCAAAGACTGATTTTGAAATGTTTGCAAGAGTAACAGACCACCTGAATCACAAAACCCAAGTGTATTGTCAGGTTGTGTGTAAATAATTGTGCTTGTTTGTATGTATTAATATTTAGCGTCTATTTTATGAAATAAAATACATCACTTAGCACAGCTTTGAATTGCTTCTATGATTACTCAATGTGGTTAATTTGAATGCTTATAGTTGCAGGAGATGTAAAATGTCTAGTAAGAGAAGGCCCTTTGTTATCAAGGCAACTGTTGTTACATTACAGGTTTAGGCACCACAGCCTTCTCAACCTTTTTAATGCATGGTTTAGAGAAGTGATCACTTACACAAAACAACCCTAAAAGTAGCATTTAAACTCAGGAATTTAAAAATCCCAGGAACTGATCTCCTTGCAAATAATACACACACCAAGACCTGCCCTTTCTGTAGTCATAATTTGCTTAATAACATAGCACTTTATCATCATTTCAGTAATTACAAAAACAGCAACGCTATATTCCATAAGCAGACATTTGGAAGCTCATACAGTAATTCATCTGCATGGTTCCAGTTGTTTCTTCCACCAGGTTAATCTATCAAACTCTGCAGATGTTAGCAGGGCCAGTTCTGCACTGCGGTGTGTGCATACCACTTTGTTTTTTCACAGAAAGTCATCTGAAACATTTGTTTTAAAATGAAAGTTTCCACCGAGAAGCATCACAGGTGTCTCTACCATTGCTACATTACTTAATCTAGCATGAATTGACACTATACTCAGTTAGCAATCTCTGTTTGTCATAACAAGAGCTGGAAAAAGTCAATGTGTAAGCTCGTTGTCAATCACTTGCCCGCTGATGAATTTTTAATTCACGTCGGTCCAGTCCAAGGTCCTTATCTTCTTTTTTTTCTTCAAATGAACAATTGATGAAGTTATTCTATTAAAGAAATAACCAAATTTTCTTTGTCTTCTGAAGTTTTTCTTGAAGTTGCCATCTTCTTAAAGTCGCGCTTCTGTAGTAATGTGTGAACCATTGACATGGACATGAAATTGTGCAACGATGATTGTCCAATCATATCAGATTAAAAAAATCTAAAACAATACCAATTCACTGCCAATAAATGTGGGAGTGTCTGGGACACAAGAGAGCTGTGTCCCTGGACAAATCTGGAAGCAACCAATTAAATGACAGCCTCAGGTCACCTGCTTAACAAAAGATAAAGGACTTACATCACTCTTATTTGGCCAACGTCCTTCACTCAGGAAATATAATTTTTTATTCACACAGAAATTAAACAAATGCCAGTCTGAGCCAATTTTTAATGGATGTTAACGTGTGCTGACACCAGGCACGTTTCGCAAATACACTAATTTATTTCATGACTATATCACATTACCTAATTAATTTAAGTAAAGTTTTAAAAATATTTGGGCAGAGGGTGGCAACCCAGAGCCCTGTATTGCAGAACGCCACCACATTGAAATAAAAAATGAGATGGCAGCTATTGGATGTAAGGACTCTCACGGTTGACTGTTACGAAGGTTGCATGATGTGAAGTGTTTCTCTGCTCTGATTTGAAACGTCGCCATGTATTTACAGTATCTATTTGGTCTGTAATGGTAATTAGACTGTTAAGTTCCTGTGATATCTCATCTGCCATTCCATTAATGAATAATCTGCTTTGGAGAAATCTACAAAGCCGCCAAGAGTGTCACAAGTACAGAAAGACTCTTCATCTAGCAATCACCACTGTACCGTCAGCGAAAGATACAATATTGTAGAATATAGACTTTTGGTTTAGTAAAAGCTGCAATCTCTAACAAACATATTCTCAGGGAGAGTGTGCCCCCGGCTGGAGACACAGATGTAGATTTGCAGCAGTTTCTCATCCTTGAAGAAGATGGTGCATACTGACAGAGGCGTCACAGCAATCAAACAACACAACTGTGACGATTAAAAAGAATGATGTCATTAAAAACATTTTATGAAAACAGTAAAAGATATAAAAATATCAAAAGAAGACAACAAAGTTGAAGAAAACAACAAGAAACACAGCATGATGATCTAAAGCAAGAATAAACTTTCACAGTATTAAATTACCTTTTCCATATGAATGTGTAATGTGTGAATGACTACTCATTCTGTAGTGAGAAACAAGAAATGATTGTGTGAATGATTATTCATTGTGCAGGGACATATGAGAAATAGTTGTAAATGCTGAGGAAGTAGGACGTGAACACAAGAAGATATGATATCCTATTACTACTGTATGAGAAATGACCTGAGATGTATATTTTAGTGTTTTGTACACATATGTACAAAATTACATTTTTTTTTTTTTTAGTGCGGGAAGAAAAAATATTGTATAGTTTTCATACAGTGCATGAAATTAAGGCATACTTACCTATTAATTTCTCAGAATCGTTTAATATATTTTGGTACCGAGCACAAGGTGATATCATATCATTCGACATCACCTCCAACCACGTCTTGATGGGCCCTATGGGTGTCATCCTCTCCACCCCTTCACAGTGCGCCTTGCCACCCAATCATCTTCCATCTTTCACTCCACCTTAGTTTCTCCTCAGCACAGCACACATCGTCTCCACATCAAGTGTGTCTCTTTTAACTTAAGATGGATGTCTACCACATACATTAAATTGCTAGAAACAGCGGAAGCAGTCTACGGACTGACTATTCTTTATTTCCACTGAATACTAAAATAAATAAAATGTATTATGATTATTATTATTAAATAAAGGAAACTGGTTCAGCTTCCTGTCTATTTGGCTTCAGAGCAGCACAGTTGTGGAATTGTCCCTAAGTTTTTGTCTGGATAAATACTATATGGTGAGGTTGGGGACAGAATAATGCAGACGAGGTTTTTGTTTTTTTTATATGCATTTGCTTTCCGCTACGTGCCCACACCAGTTCAATACCCTCTTCACTGCTAGTCTGAATGTCGCTGCCGTTTCTGCCTTTTGGAATCTCCCCTGATTTCCTTGCTGTAGCCCCCTTCACCTTCCCCAGCTCTGATGATACCTTAGAGATCTTTAAGCAGTACCACTTCTCAAAGATAATTTTCAATGATCACCTTTTGATTTTGCAATGAAAGAAGGAATCCAAGCATACACTAACAACAAAAAAAAAACAAAAAAAAAGAACAATTCTGCCTGCCCAGGGGATAATTACAAAGAAAAACAGTGATTTTTTTTTTACATTTTCTTGTTTCTTTCTCCATCCATCTCAGGGACCTAAGATAATCCATCACCTTTGGCCCTCATTTCTACGCCACTCTTTTTAATTTCTCCCAACAATTATACTTGATATTGATAACACCCATTAGCATATTTATGATTATTGCTTTGTATTTATTGTTTGCATGGATCATTAATCTTCATCCTCTGCATACTGCTGACAGCTCAATCTATTCGACAATCTCCTAGTAGCATTCATATCAAGGGATGCCATTGTTTCCGCTGTAAATAAACAGTGTTTGCGACCAAAGGACAATAACGCATCATGGAGTGATTGACACGAACCGTGGCCGCTAATCAAAAGTAGGCTCTATTACCAGCTGAGTCAAGTGTGCCACAGTGTTATTGTTCTAGTCCTGTCAGGGCAGAAGCCCTTAAAAACAGTCACCTTTGCCGAGATGAGCTGATTGTTCTTGAAGATTAGACCGAGTTACCTTATTATCCGGTTCAGACAACAAGCATCTCGCCTCTTCCAAACAGACGCGCGTGCCAAGGCTGCCCGTGCGCTGCGGGGATTTGAATTGCTAATGCCTAATCTGGAGGCCGCAGACGCGTGATGAATATTCGAGGAGTGCTCGGCGAGCTGTTTGATGGGCCAAGTGACAAGGCACTGATTACAGAATGATTGAACACTGGACTATGGCCAGGAGGCTTCTTCTTCTTTTACTTTTTATTTAGCATTTATTTATTTGTAATGATTGTTTCATCAGGGCTGTGTGACAATTAACTCTGAACTGAATCTTGGGACAGCAAGAATGTGCTATCAGTAAAGTAAAATGGTGAACTATCATGTGATACCCAGGATAAAGTTTCAGCCAGACCAATGGTTTTGAGATAACCCATCCAGCTTTGCTTGTCTTTTTGTTATGGGGTTTTCATATTCACATGAACTAATGAAGGCATCCACTAGAAAGAAACTACATGATTCTACATAAGTGTAATCTGCCTCAGAACAAGACCTAAATACATTCCTTAATAAAGTCACTCCCTGTCACTCTGTGAGGAGAAGATATTGTCAACTAATCTCTGGATCTGTGCACTGTTTCTGCCTGCTTCAAGACCTCTGCCATCATTCCAGTAGCAAAAAAAAATCAAAGGTCACAGGCCTGAATGACTACAGACCAGTAGCTTTCACCTCTGTGCTAATGAAGACCTTTGAACGCCTTATCTCAAGAATGCTACAGAAGTCTTCCTGGACCCATTTCATTCTGCATAAAGAGCCAACCGATCTGTGGACAATGCACTGAAATTAGGTCTGAGCTTTATTTACCAACACCTTGATAAGCCAGGAGCATATGTGGGGATCTTGTTTGTGGACTTTAGCTCTGCTTTTAATAAAATCATCCCAGAGTTCCTAAACAAGAAACTCCCTCAGTTCAACCTGCCATTGGATTACAGACTTTTGGACAGATAGATAACAGTATGAGTATGTGCGCCTGGACACACGTCTAACCCTTAGTACTGGTGCACTACAGTGATGTGTCCTTCTCACTTTATACAAATGACTGGACCTCTGCTAAATTCATCTGTCAAACTTCTTAAATTTGCAGATGATATCTCATTAACTCTTTGAGGGCTGAATATTATTTCCAAAAAACTCAGTTTTCTGGAAAGCACACAAAGCAATGGTCTCACACATAAGTCAAGATAAAACGTCAGCTGCTATGTGCTGTGGCTGCTGTTGGTGCATGTTCAGCATCTCTGGCGGCAGTGGCTGCGTGGGGGCACCTCGTTGGTCAACAGGAATGCACAGTGAGCCGGCTGCCTGGCTGTCTTCACACAGCAGGTGCATGGTGGTGACGGTTGCAGTGTGGCGCAATATGGTTTGTACCTCTTGTCATCATAAGTGGTGGTCCTCCCAGGAAAACGCTGCTGTAGGTGCATCAGCTACACAAAAGTGTTCAGCACCACGATCAGCTGGGGACCGATCGAGATGATGCTGGTACCTCACTTTCATTTTTGATATCCATCTCCAGATCACTTGCATCAAACTCGGAGTCCAACAGGTCAGAGTCCTATTCAACAAAATTTTGTAAAACGTCCATGGAGTATTTTGCTTTGCACATTCGCTTTGGTCTCGCCAGATGTCGGTGCCATTTTAGAGGTTGTATACTCTTCGCTACTCGTGCATGTGTAGGTAATCGAGATTCAATCATCAAGGCTATGTAACTTTCCTTCTAGCAAAGAGAGTCAAACTAAAACATAAGGGTGAGTTTTGTTGCAGTTTATAGCTGATTATCGTCCTCTACTCCTGAATTTTGACAAAAGTCAACATCAGCCCTGAAAGAGTTAATAGGCCTTATTTCAAACAATGATGAGTCCATCGTGATGGGCAATGCAAATGGGTTGGTATCCTGGCTGGGATGGGACAAGGCTCCATACCTGGATGGGAAGGTTGGCCCCTTAATGGCACAAGAAATGGGGAAAGGTTCATCCTGCCCTCAGCTAGAAGACAGGACGAAGATGCCAGTGCGGCAGTGGGTACACTAGCATCCAGGTCAGGTTGGGCCAAGAAATAATATCTGGATGGGAGGCCAGTGTAGTTGAAGGTCATGGGGATACAACTTGACAGGATTACAGCCTCCCCTGACACACTGGGTGGCAGCCTCCCTGGGTGAGGCTACCTGCAAGGTGTGCAGAGAGCTGTAGTCCCATAGGACAGTCTTGTCAGGTTCCGGGGGTGCTGCATGGATTCATCATTCCTACTTTCCAGGATTTCTGATTGACCCAGCAGTGCTTCCATCGGGCTATGCTCTAGCTATGGAAGAACTCCCATAATCAACATAAAAGAAGCCGCGCGAGTTGGAAGAGAGTGGAAGAAGGACAAAACTCGCCTGGAGGAGTGGAAGGAGAGAGAAAACCAGAAGAGGAGGAATTTCATTGCATTGCATCAGCTTTTCAAAGCCTTTATGTAAGGTATTTTGTATAATATAACATGTATTTGAATCTGGGACTTGTGTCTGAGGTTTGGGGTGCTACAATGCCCCCTCTGGCAGTCATACCATATACAGAAAAGTGGTGGAACATCTGACACTGTATCATGTAGCCATAATAGTTTGGACCTTAACATTCAAAAAACTGAAGCTGATAGATTTCAGGAAACAGTCATCTGCTCACCTATCACTTGCTGTAAGTGGCTCAGCGGTCGAGATGACAGTCATTTAATTTTTTTTTGTCACAAAACCTTAAGTGAGACAATAACATCTCATGTATTATTAAGAAAGCCCATCAGAGAATGTTCTTTATGCATCAGCTGAGGAAATTCAGTCTCCCTCAAGCAAGATCAGTCATCTTCTGCACAGCCATTATCAAGTCCATTCTGAGCTGATCTGTAACTGTTTGGTTTGGTGCTGCCTCTGTTCAGGCTAAGGCCAATCTGCAGAGCATCATCAGAGCCTGTGAAAAGATCACAGACTGTTAAGTTACCTCACATTCAAGTCCTATATGAGTCCAGGATAAGGAAGTGGGCCGCAAAGATCATTGCTGATCCAACTCATTCCTGTGTATCACCTGTTACAAAGACTTCACCCCGGCAAATCTCTTTGTGCAGTGAAAGCTAAAGCAACATGTCGCCTAAACAGTTTTTTTCCCACTGGTTATTCTGACTAACCAGATCTGAACTTCTATCAGCATCTACTTATAGCTGCACACTAGACAGCTTGGACAATTTAATCATACTTTATGTCTTTATTTTTTGTATTGCCCTAGTATGCTGCATTATATTTTATCATTTAATATTAATGTTTTCTATTCTGTGTTGTCCTTGTATGTTGTACCAATACTATCAAGACAAATTCCTAGTACGCATTTGCATACTTGGCGAATAAAGTGATGTCTTATTCTGATTATCACTGACTGTGAACTCAAGTCAAGTATCAAAGTGATGGGAATGGATGTACAGGGGATGAGAAAGCGAAGGAGGTCAAAGCAGAGGTGGATGGATAAAGTTAAAGAAGATCTGAAGGAAAAGGGCTTGGCTGGCGTGCGGGTTCAGGACTGAGCTGTTTGGAGAAGGCTAATAAAGAAAAGCGAACATACATAGAAGTGTTAAAAGATAAAGAGAAAGAAGAACTCACAGTACCAAGGCACATTATAATAATAAATACTTTAAAAAAAAACCCTTAAGATCTGGAGGAAAGAAAGGCTAGGTGATATGAGACACAGTGAACTGGAAGTGGGGACTGAGCTGTCAGCCTTGTGATTTAATGTCCCGTCCAATACATCATGCTGCCTACCCTATGTTACTATCTGCCTGTCTTGCAAACTCCCTTTCCCCTTCAAGTTCTCGTTTCTCCTCCCATTTCCTTTCACCAGTAAATCTTTGACTTGCTATTGTGAAAAGCAATGGACTAGGAAAGTGTAGCCCCACCTTCACCTCACAATTTTCACTTTCCTCTTTGGTGTTTTGTGATGTGAGTTTACTGAGAAAGTTGCTATATTAAATAGATCTGATTGCAAAACAACTACAAAAGTGGGAGGTGCAGCGGTTAGTGTGGCTAACTCTCAGATCCAGACCCCTGGGTTCAAATCTCACACCCAGCCTCTGTCTGTATGGAATGTAGATTTTCTTTTGGTACTGCCCTTTTCATCTCAGTGTGTGTTTAGAGGATTTCAAACTGGGTATGCATGTGAGTGGACTCTGCGATGGACTGGCTCTCTCTACAGGACTTCTTCCTGCTTTGCGCCCAATGTTACCAGCCCCTTGCAACCCTGAACTGGATTAAACAGGTTTGGGAATCACAGGGATCCGGAGCAGGGAAAGAGAAGCAAACCTAACTTGTGATTTAGTTTCTTTTGTGTGATCAGCTTTGAAATGAAACACCCGGAAAACAGATTCTGTCAGTCTGGAGTTGATAAGGACATGCTTTTTATTTGCCTAACCTTAATTTTAATAATTGTTTGCTTTCTATTCTGACAGTTCTTCTGATTTCTTGCAAGCTCAGGATCGGTTGACCTGTGCCACCCTGCACTTCTGGCTAATGTACCAGCTAATATACTGATCAATTTGCATGTACTGTATATGTTATCACAGACTAGCATTTAAAGGAGTGCTTTGTGTTTCTTTTATTTGTTGTATATTTTCACATTTACACTACAATGATATTACTTTTCACACAGTTAGGTCTATAAATATTTGGACAGAGATAACTTTATTCTAATTTTGGTTCTGTACATTACCACAATGAATTTTAAATGAAACAACTCAGATGCAGTTGAAGTGCAGACTTTCAGCTTTAATTCAGTGAGATGAACAAAACGATTACATAAAAATGTGAGGCAACTAAAGCATTTTTTTAACACAATCCCTTCATTTCAGGGGCTCAAATGTAATTGACATCATTATGTCATTATCAATTAAGCAGATAAAAGGCCTGGAGTTTATTTGAGGTATGGTGCTTGCATGTGGAAGATTTTGCTGTGAACAGACAACATGCGGTCAAAGGAGCTCTCCATGCAGGTGAAAGAAGCCATTCTTAAGCTGCGAAAACAGAAAAAACCCATCCGAGAAATTGCTACAATACTACGAGTGGCAAAATCTACAGTTTGGTACATCCTGGGAAAGAAAGCAAGCACTGGTGAACTCAGCAACGCAAAAAGACCTGGACGTCCATGGAAAACAACAGTGGTGGATGATCGCAGAATCATTTCCATGGTGAAGAGAAACCCCTTCACAACAGCCAACCAAGTGAACAACACTCTCCAGGGGGTCGGCGTATCGATATCCAAGTCTACCATAAAGAGAAGACTGCATGATAGTAAATACAGAGGGTGAACTGCAAGGTGCAAGCCACTCATAAGCCTCAAGAATAGAAAGGCTAGATTGGACTTTGCTAAAGAACATCTGAAAAAGGCAACACAGTTCTGGAAAAACATGGACAGATGAAACCAAGATCAACCTCTACCAGAATGATGGCAAGAAAAAAGTATAAAGAAGGCGTGGAACAGCTCATTATCCAAAGCATACCACATCATCTGTAAAACACGGTGGAGGCAGGCAGTGTGATGGCTTGGGCGTGCATGGCTGCCAGTGGCACTGGGACACTAGTGCTTATTGATGATGTGACACAGGACAGAAGCAGCCAAATGAATTCAGAGACATACTGTCTGCTCAAATCCAGCTAAATGCAGTCACATTGATTGGGCGGCGTTTCATGATACAGATGGACAATGACCCAAAACATACAGCCAAAGCAACCCAGGAGTTTATGAAAGCAAAGAAGTGGAAAATTCTTAAATGGCAAAGTCAGTCACCTGATCTTAACCCAATTGAGCATGCATTTCACTTGTTGAAGACTAAACTTCAGACAGAAAGGCCCACAAACAAACAGCAACTGAAAGCCACTTCAGTAAAGGCCTGGCAAAGCATTAAAAAGGAGGAAACCCAGCATCTGGTGATGTCCATGAGCTCAAGACTTCAGGCTGTCATTGACAGCAAAGGGTTTTCAACCAAGTATTAGAAATAAACATTTTATTTCCAGTTATTTAATTTGTCCAATTATTTTTGAGCTCCTGAAATAAAGGGATTGTGTTAAAAAATGCTTCAGTTGCCTCACATTTTTTATGCAATCTTTTTGTTCAACCCACTGAGTTAAAGCTGAAAGTCTGCACTTCAACTGCATCTGAGTTGTTTCATTTAAAATTCATTGTGGTAATGTACAGAACCAAAATTAGAAAAAAGTTGTGTCTGTCCAAATATTTATGGACCTAACCGTATCTCACATGCTCAAGTGTCCTCTGCCAAATCCTCAAAACACAGTCAAAAGAAAGGATAATCTCAAAGAAGACTGAACAATTCTGGCAGATGAGGGAGTGACCAGTGGAGTTTGCAATGCAAGTAAAATTAGAAGATTCTGACATTTGGCATTCTGTAATATCCCAGTCGTCATCGATCCTGGTTAGCTGCAAGACAACAGGGAGGGGGCAGAACATCCGGAAGACCTCATAATGGAGTACCTATACTGGAGTGTATAACAATGTGCCTTCTTTAAGTCTGCTGGTGACTGCAGGTTCTTAGTACCTGTGATGACTAGGGCTCACGATTTACCGCAACCCGCATAATTTAGGGTTTTGCAGCGGTAAAACGGCATGCCGCAGAATTAACCAAACTGCCGCGGAAAATACCAAATCTGAATGAAATCTCACCATTTGAGTCATATTGATATTAGTATGATTAGTTTTGGTTACTTCTTTAAGTTCTTTCTTTAGCCTATTGCATCATCTCATTAATATCTCGTTCGTACTGAAATCGAACACAGTGGAGCTACAGTCCAGTTAAAGAAGCGGTCGGCGTTGCTGGAAAGTACTGATAAACTTAACGAGCTGAGAGCTGAACTTGAATTTGTATCTGTTCACTGCCAGCCAATTATGAACACTCTGACTTCTTTTGAGGCACAGTCATTCATGGCTGTCGATGTCTACAACAAAGTGTTTGACTGACTTACTGTCTTTCCTGAAACCGTCCGGATTTCCAATTGCAACCAGCAGCTGTGAAGATGCAAAGCACAATGCTGCTGCTAAACTTGAAGAATATTTTGTGGGAACCAAATAGCCAGCA
The DNA here is from genome assembly GCF_016835505.1 of Polypterus senegalus. Taxonomy (NCBI): domain Eukaryota; kingdom Metazoa; phylum Chordata; class Cladistia; order Polypteriformes; family Polypteridae; genus Polypterus; species Polypterus senegalus. The sequence goes on from NC_053168.1 coordinate 112,910,541, forward strand.
ATAGACCTATTCAGATCTGTGAGAATATTTGATACATGACACTTACCATTCTTATCGAAGAATTTTGCTGATCATGCACCATCAGTGCCAACAATGATGGCTGCAGCAGATGTATGGCAAGCTTATCTGGACATAGCATCTTGTGAAGTAATTCCAGCTGATATCACTGCTTTTTGGCGTGCCTTAGAGGACAGACTGCCTCACTTAGCAGCTCTTGCTAAAGTTTACATTGCGTTGCCGATCTCTTCTGTTGATGTAGAACGTTCGTTCTCAAAATATGGATCGGTGTTGTCACCACTGCGATATTCTCTGTCACAAGAAAACATACGAGCTTACAGTGCCATTTTCTTCAACAATAAATAAACAATAACTTTAGAAACATTATTCGATAGTTTGTTGAGAATAATATTATGCCTACATATGTTTCAGCATTGTTTGCCTAAAGCAAATCTGTAGATTAAAATGTGCGGATTTGAACGCTTTGATATACCTATTTGAACAGTATTACGAATTATGATTGATTATTATTAAGGATTAAGAATAAGAAAAATTGTATTTATTTTGCTTGTGTTATTAATTAAATTATGTAGTTCTGGTACTGCATTTGCCGCGCCGCGGTACACCTCGGAATTTACGAATTCTTGCTGCGGTAAATCGTGGGCCCTACTAATGGCCTAAGGGGCTCGGTGGCAACTGGGCGACAGCCAACTCAGCGAAAAGATAACTCGGCGAAATACAACTTGGTGACATCCTTTACCAGTTAGGTAATAGTTAGGTTCAAAGAGATTTTTTTTAATTATATTTAAATGACAACGTAATTTAAAATTTTGAGAATAAATTTATATAATTGACGAACTAGCTTTATTCTGCAGATGGAACAAACTCCATCTTACATTATCTTCTGCAACCAAAATTGCTAATCCTTTATATAAATTGTATTGATTGTAATCATATGATAACGTAATTTAGAATACAAAAGGTGATCTGCGAGTACGTCTTAAGGAATATCTTTACTCTCAACGTATTTGGACTCATAAAGCAGATGATTCTGTGGATTTTCCGGTCCCAACGTTGTCATTTAAATATCATTAAAAAAATCTCTTTGAACCGGTTATCTTTTCGCCGAGTTGCCCCTGAACAGACCTAAGGACATGCTTTACTCGTTGTTCCCCCATGTCTTCTCTGAGTATCTCTAGTACTAGGGTGTTGTACTGTGTTAGTATGTCCAAAGCCTGGCAAAACTATGACAAATATTGGAAGTTTTTCTGTATGCAATTGGCCTGCTGTCTCCTTGATTTGTTGTAACTACACTAACCACAGACATGCACTACCAGTCAAAGCTCTGGACACACAGAAATTTTCATGTTTTTGATAGAAATTGATACCTTGTTTTTTTATCAAGCTATCATCCATCCATCCATTATCCAACCCGCTATATCCTAACTACAGAGCCACAGGGGTCGGCTGGAGCCAATCCCAGCCAACACAGGGCGCAAGGCAGGAAACAAACCCCAGGCAGGGCGAGATGTTGAATATTTCCTAATAGGATAACAATGAAGAGGAAAAACGCACAAACACACACACACACACCCACACACCAAGCACACACTAGGGACAATTTAGGATTGCCAATGCACCTAACCTGCATGTCCTTGGACTGTGGGAGGAAATTTGAGTACCCGGAGGAAACCCATGAGGACATGGGGAGAACATGCAAACTCCACGCAGGGAGGACCCGGGAAGCGAACCCAGGTCTCCTAACTGCGAGGCAGCAGCGCTACCCACTACGTCACCATGCTACCCTCAAGCTATCATTAAACTGATATTACTAGTTTTGCTAATGACTATTACTGCCTGAAATAAATTATTTTTAATGTATTATTCTCCTATGACTGCAAAGCCCTGGAATCATCTTTTCACTGCTTTAGATGACACTGGTGTTTGGCGTGTAAGAAAGCCAACTGAGGACCTGTAAGGTGTTTGCTTCTCAAAGTACACAATGTTGTCCTTATCTTTTTATGCAGTTGTCCATCTCAGTCTTCCCCTGATTTTTCTATCCTGGTTAAATCCAGCTTGCCCTCCTCCCTCAAGACAGCAATAGACATCCTTGCATGAAATCTTCAGTTTCTTGGCAATCTATCACATTAGGAATTTTTTGGCTATATGTTGTCACATACGTGCACATGGGAGACAGCTAAAGGGCTTGAGTAAGGGCAGTTCTGAGTCATACCAGGATGCGGCAGAGTGCACTGACCCTTTTTCTCCCTTTCCTGCAGACCATTCACGCGAGATTCCACCTGGTCACTTCTGGGACCGAACCTATTGAAGGAGACCTTGCCGGCTCAGCCCCTGTGATGTCACGTCCGTCTCGAACATATGGCTGAAGACCTTCATGAGCCCGAGCCCTTTGATCTCACTTCCTGTCTTCCCCTTTAAACCTTCACCTTTTCCTTATTCCCTCAGTTCTGTTTTGGACTTGGTTTTGTGCAGAGCAGAGCTATCATTTAAATGACGATTTGCAGCCAGGAAACCAAATATACGGGTGGCTGCCCCAAACCTTGCTATGGCTCTTTGTGACTTTTGTGACAATGTCTAAATCAACTTAATGGTATTTTTATAAAAACAAGGTATCAATTTCTATCAGAAACATAAACATTTCTGGGTGTGTTCAGACTTTTGACTGGTAGTGTATTAGATAGATAGATAGCTAGATAGACAGATAGATACTTTATTAATCCCAAGGGGAAATTCACATACTCCAGAAGCAGCATACTGATAAAAAACAATATTAAATTAAAGAGTGATAAAAATGCAGGTAAAACAGACAATAACTTTAACGTTTACCCCCCTGGGTGGAATTGAAGAGTTGCATAGTGTAGGGTCTCCGCAGTCTGTCAGTGGAGCAGGACGGTGACAGCAGTCTGTCACTGAAGCTGCTCCTCTGCCTGGAGATCATCCTGTTCAGTGGATGCAGTGGATTCTCCATGATTGACAGGAGCCTGCTCAATGCCCGTCACTCTTCCACAGATGTCAAACTGTCCAGCTCCGTGCCTACAATAGAGCCTGCCTTCCTCACCAGTTTGTCCAAGTGTGAGGTGTCCCTCTTCTTTACGCTGCCTCCTCAGCACACCACTGCGTAGAAGAGGGTGCTCGCCACAACCGTCTGATAGAACATCTGCAGCATCTTATTGCAGATGTTGATGGACGCCAGCCTTCTAAGGAAGTATAGTCGGCTCTGTCCTCTCTTGCACAGAGCATCAGTATTGACAGTCCAGTCCAATTTATCATCCATCTGCACTCCCAGGTATTTATAGGTCTGTATCCTGTGCACACAATCGCCTCTTATAATCACTGGGTCCAGGAGGGGCCTAGGTCTCCTAAAATCCACCACCTGTTCCTTGGTTTTTCTGTTGTTCAGGTGTAAGCGGTTTGAGTCGCACCTACTTACTTCCGGCGCCGCATCCGAGTGGCAGCCTTTCCAGCAGCTCCGTATATGACTTTATCTTTTTACCTTTTTATCTCTATTTTTCTCTATTTCACTGATCACTTCTACCACTTTCTTTTATGTGGAATTGCTCCCTGGACACTTTTTACACATTTTTACTATTTTACTATTTGACATGGATTTTTACACTCCGAGAATCGCCTATTCAAGTAGTCAGCTTAAAGCACTGAGAAGAAATGCTTATGGCGTTGTGGTTCCTTATTTACCTGACGAAGTAAGAAGACGATATCGGGCAGCCAGCGGCACAAAGATAAAAGATAAGATTAAATCAAGACAACTTGAAAGAAAATGGCGTTATAAACCGTCGGTGACTTCTGTGATCCTGGGAAATGTAAACTCGCTATCAAATAAGATCGACGATCTGGCAGTGCTGGTGAAAAATGTCAGAACCTACAGAGAATGCAGCTTGCTGTGTTTTAGTGAAACGTGGCTAACGTCTATCATCCCAGATGCTAACGTGGAGCTACCCGGGTTTAGCACAGTTAGAGCGGACAGAGACGCAAGTACCTGTGGAAAGAAGAAAGGAGGAGGACTCGCTCTCTATGTCAATACAAAGTGGTGCAACTCAGGACATGTAAACGTTAAAATCTCCACTTGCTGCAAGGACATTGAACTGTTGGCCGTAAGTCTGCGTCCCTATTACTTGCCCAGAGAGTTTGGACACGTGATTGCTGTTATTGTTTACATCCCCTCAAGCGAACGCGGAGATGGCGAGTGACATCATCCATTCCGCAGTTGCTAAGTTACAAACGCAGCACCCTGAGGCACTTGTGCTAATCGCTGGAGACTTTAACCATGTAACGCTGGACAAAACATTACCTGCCTTCTCCCAGTATGTGGATTGTAACACTCGGGAAACAGGACTATTGACCTACTATATGCAAGCGTTAAAGGCGCATACAGCGCCACCCCACTGCCTGCGCTTGGGAAAGCAGATCATAACCTGGTTCTGCTTCAGCCTCAATACAAACCAAGAGTGAGGCGCTACCTACAACCACACGCTCATTCAGGAAGTGGTCCCCTGAGGCAGAGCAGGCTCTGAGAGACTGCTTTGGAACTACAGACTGGGATATATTGCTTGGGTCACATAGTGAGAACATTGAAGAGGCTGTTGAATGCACAACTGATTACATCAACTTCTGTATGGACATTGTAGTTCCAGTAAGAACAGTATGCTGCTATGCTAACAACAAGCCATGGATTACAAGTGACATCAAGGGCCTTTTGAACCAGAAGAAAAGGGCTTTTAAAGGTGGTGATAAGCATGAGCTCAAGTGCTGCAGAAGGAACTCGAGTCCAGCTCAGGGCGAAAGAGCAGTACAGGAGAAAGCTGGAGCAGAAGTTGCAGAACAACAGCATGAAGGAAGTGTGGGATGGGATGAAGATTATCACTGGCTGCAGCTCGAGCTGCGCCATCGAGACAGGCGTGGAGAGAGCAAACCAAATGAACAACTTCTTTAATAGGTTTGATCACAGTAACCCACTCTCACCTCGAGTACTGCATCCTCCAACCATCCTTCTGCTGATACCAGCATAGGTGAGACATCCCCACCCACAATTACAGCAGCCCAGGTGAGCAGAGAGCTGAAAAGACTTTGTGCCAGCAAAGCAGCGGGTCCAGATGGTGTATCGCCACGATTGCTGAAGGCCTGTGCGTTGGAACTGGGGAGTCCTCTACAGCGCATCTTCAACCTGAGCCTGGAACAGGGAGAGTCCCAAGGCTTTGGAAAACATCTTGTATCACTCCTGTCCCAAAGGTATCACGTCCTAGTGAGCTGAATGACTTCCGGCCTGTTGCTCTGACGTCACATCTGATGAAGACCATGGAGCGGCTGCTGCTTCACCACCTGAGGCCACAGGTCCGCCGCCCTCGACCCTCTGCAGTTCGCATACCAGGAGAAGGTGGGAGCGGAGGATGCCATCATCTATATGCTTCATCGATCCCTCTCCCACCTGGACAGAGGCAGTGGTGCTGTAAGAATTATGTTTTGGACTTCTCTAGCGCCTTCAACACCATCCAACCTCTGCTCCTTAGGGATAAGCTGACTGAGATGGGAGTAGATTCACACCTTGTGGCATGGATTGTGGACTATCTTACAGACAGACCTCAATATGTGCGACTTGGGAAACTGCAGGACTGACATTGTGTGCAGCAATACAGGGCGCCGAGGGGACTGTACTTTCTCGGTCCTGTTCAATCTATATACATCAGACTTCCAATATGACTGAGTCCTGCCATGCAAAAGTTCGCTGATGACACTGCTATTGTGGGCTGCATCAGGAGTGGGCAGGAGGAGGAGTACAGAAAGTTAATCAAAGACTTTGTTAAATGGTGCGACTCAAACCACTTACACCTTAACACCAGCAAGACCAAGGAGCTGGTGGTGGATTTTAGGAGGCCCAGGCCCCTCATGGACCCTGTGATCATCAGAGGTGACTGTGTGCAGAGGGTGCAGACCTTTAAATATCTGGGAGTGCAGCTGGATGACAAATTGGACTGGACTGCCAATACTGATGCTCTATGTAAGAAAGGTCAGAGCAGACTATACTTTCTGAGAAGGTTGGCATCCTTCAACATCTGCAGTAAGATGCTGCAGATGTTCTACCAGACGGTTGTGGTGAGTGCCCTCTTCTACACGGTGGTGTGCTGGGGTGGCAGCATAAAGATGAAAGACGCCTCACGCCTGGACAAACTTGTTAAGAAGGCAGGCTCTATTGTAGCATTAAAGTTGGACAGTTTAACATCTGTGGCAGAGAGACGGGCACTAAGCAAACTCCTGTCAATCATGAATAATCCACTGCATCCACTGAACAGTGTCATCTCCAGGCAGAGGAGTAGCTTCAGTGACAGACTTTTGTCACTGTCCTGCTCCACTGACAGACTGAGGAGATCGTTCCTCCCCACACTATGCGACTCTTCAATTCCACCCGGGAGTAAATGCGAACATTAATTCTATTTTAATTTTTTTTCATTTTTATTACTATTTAATTTAATATTGTTTCTTTGTATCAGTATACTGCTGCTGGATTATGTGAATTTCCCCTTGGGATTAATAAAGTATCTATCTATCTATTTAACAAAGTCCTTGATTAGGTTCCTATACTCCTCCTCCTGCCCACTCCTGATGCAGCCCACGATAGCAGTGTCCTCAGCGAACATTTGCAAGTGGCAGGACTCCCAGTTGTATTGGAAGTTCGATGTATATAAGCTGAACAGGACCAGAGAAAGTACAGTCCCCTGCTGACCACAATGTCAGACCTGCAGTTCCCGAGATGCACATATTGAGGTCTGTCTGTAAGATAGTCCACGATCCATGCCACCAGGTGTGAATGTACTCCCATCTCTGTCAGCTTGTCCCTAAGGAGCAGAGGTTGGATGGTGTTGAAGGCGCTAGAGAAATCCAGAAACATAATTCTTACAGCACCACTGCCTTTGTCCAAGTGGAAGAGGGATCGGTGTAGCATATAGATGATGGCATCCTCCGCTCCCACCTTCTTCTGGTATGCAAACTGCAGAGGATTGAGGGCCTGGCAGATCGTGGCCTCAGGTGGTGAAGCAGCAGCCACTCCATATTATAATAAGATGGTTTGGATATAACAATAAAAAATTGAATAGTGTTGCTAGTGCTCAGCCATGAGATGCAATATAAAACAAAGCCCAACTCAATCCCCATCCAAATGGCCCCAAAAACGAAGTTTTCTGTCCTAAACACATCATCAACAGTATTAGGAACAACAATCATTTTTTTTTTGAGTAAATAAACAATTTCTGTTTCTATTGTAATATTACATTAGTTTGAAATAAATCTATTTTTTTTCTTGTTTTAAGATTACACATATACGTGTATTGTATATTGTTTGATAATGCTTTAATTCAAAATTTAAATAACATTTCTTCATTAATGTAAATGTAACACACCCGCCAAACAAGTGCAAGACAGGAGATTCCCCATGGAAGTAATCATCATTTCTAAGTGACCTTTATGGCTTCTACAGTTCACAACAGCCTGAGTCCAATTAGAAACACTAAAAAGAAAGCCATTTATGACATCATACTATGAGCTAAAGCCAAAGTTTAACACTTTTTGATTTTTTATTTTCGACCTTATTACATAAATGCCTCCTTTTACGTGTAATGTTATTTGCAGTAAATTCGATTGTTCTGGTCTAGGGTTCCTGCTCTACACCATCTACTGCCATGACAGGAAGTAAGATTAGCAAAAGAGCAGCCAAGTGCATGAAAGACAGCATTTTTTTCTCCTGTGACTTAAAAGCACAATTCAGGCTATAAAAGGTTAAAATCTCACTGGTGTCTTTATTAAGTTATTTACTGCGTTAGCTTTTTTTAAAGCTTAAAGATTAATGATTGGACAATGCTACAAACAACGTGTATTTCTTATGTTATAAATATATGTATAATACTTTATGAAGGGCATCAATCTGATAAGAGCCCACGTCTGCATGTTGTTTATTGATCGCCAAAGCAGAAAATCCCTAGGACATTGCTTTATGAACCAGCTGTAAATCAATGCATTTTTTGCTTCCATAAGAAGCCAAGCTTTATTAACTCTGCTGAGATACACACTAATATATCTAAATATTTTATGGAAGCCGTAAAATTTGAAATTCTTAACAGTGCTAATGTATTTTACATGAAAGTCTGGAATGGGGAGAGAAGAATGCAAATGCAGCTCCTCTTCCGACATACTGTAAAAGTTTGTTTTATCTTCGAGTTTTAAACAGATTTAGCTTTACAGCTCTATAACACAACTTCAGGGACTCTGACAGAAAGTAAAAATAATGCGGCAACATAGGATCAGAGCTGAGCTGTGCCAGGATTTATTGTAAACAAGCAAATAACACACGACAGCAATGGCTCCTTGTGAAGCTGTAATTTAGTCTGGGTAGGGGGTCGATGTTGAATATTTCCTAATAGGATAACAATGAAGAGGAAAAACACACACACACACACAGCCACTCCATTTTCATTGGAGGAGCAACAGAGCATGAATTTATAGAATCCGAGTATAAACGCACCTGCCCAGTCACATGCACTTTGCCAGCACTCAAATGTATTTATGCCTGTGGCTTCAAACCCAGCTACCTCAACCACTACAACACACTACGTTTGTGAGGCTGAGGCACATCTTTTTGTAGTCTGGGGAAACCCTGCTTCATAAAGTATACTTTCTAGCATTATTTTACAATAAACCATTTGCAGTGAACAAACGCTATCACAAAGACCTGTAATGTTTTCCTTTTTTTTTTAAATCTTTTTTACATAACACCTTTCATATTAAACACTGTTATCATGATATCTGATTATTTTAGACAATGCTCTTTAAAATTAACTACATCACGTAGTATTTCACCAAAAAATAGTGGCAGTTAATTTATATATGTAATCTTCATTAACAAAGTGAACTCTCTTTCTACAGAAATCAATCTACTGATGTCTGATGCAAAATCTTTTATGATAAATTTGGCTGACCCGCCTTTTAAGGCGACCGACTTTTAAGTTGACCACTTCTAAAGGCAATTCAATATGTAGATCAATTTGATATTTTATACAAACTCATTAATTTGGTTATATTGCATTTGAGCGGTATTACTTTAATACTCGTAGTTTCTGTTAATTTTGTGATGAAATTTAAACTTTTTTTCTATATTGAGATTGCCCTTTTGAACCCCCCTGATATTTACTACGTGGTGAGGAATTTGTACTCCATCAACATTAATTATTTCCAGAGACATAATTTTGTCTATTTTTCCAGCGCATCGCGCACAAAAGCAAGAGAACAATGGGAGCACCAGAACTCTGCTCACATCATGTCGCTTCGTACCGCAAGCTGCAAGTAGTAAGTCTGTGATAAGCGGAATACCGCTACGGTTTCCACTCACGGGACGGAAGGACAATCCCGACCACTTTTATATAGTAAGAAAGTAGAAGAAGATATCGCACAGTCTGGAGTAGAAAATCATCTTTTACCTGGAAAAACGAAACTACAAATCCCATCGTGCATTGCAAAATGGACGGGGCGTGTGTGAAACTCCGCGCCTGCGTAGCACTCACGGGACGGAAGGACATCCGACTGCTTTTATACAGAAGGATGCTACTACATAGTTTGTCAAAAAGAAACCATCTTAAAAATATTTGATACAGCACAGCTCACAAACAATGAAAATGATCACACACTGCTTTAGAGAAAAATTGTTCTATTTTAAGTTTACAAAGAAGCTTCCAGAAACTTACATTACAAAAGTGAATGCCAAATTTTGGACACACAAGGCTGATCACATATCAAGCAAAAATAACACATTTATATTGTGCACAAAATATTAAATAAACGTGTAAATATGAATCATACTTGTTATACAGTATATGGCAAAAAATAAAACTAAAGCTAAAACTAAGAGTTAAATAGTTGTTTCACCTGTTCCTTCATGATTGTAGTTTTAAATCTATATACTATTGGACCCTAATTGTTAGACAGCCGTTATCAAACTTGAATAATTTGTTGTATTCCAAAATCATTAAGTGTATTTTCAGACTTATTTTTTATTTTTGCCCCCCAACTGTTCCATGGCTTTTAAATGATTAATGTATTAGCCCCGCTACCTGCCGAAGACAGGTAACAGAATTATTAAAAAATATTTGCTGTCTTTTGCTTTACATACCTTCAGCACCTTTCCTTTGTATTCACGTCTATGTGAATGTCTCTTAACCGGCACTGCCCCTCTCAAGTGAATTCCCTTAAAGCCTGCTTCTCAGACTTTGTCATTATTTTCATGGTGCCTTTCTTGCCTCCTGTCCAGCTTTATACTTTGAAGGCGACTCTCTCAGCATACGTACCTCAGATGTAGGGCTGTGGAATCGGAGTCGGCAAAAATGTACCGACTACAACTACTAATAATTTTAAATTGTAATGAAAAAAAAATATGGCAAGTTCAAATGCCCCATTTCAGAAACAATAGTCATAATTAAATACTGTTCTGATGTAAGAATAAAGTCCAGTGCATATCTGTGTTACTACTAGTGTGAAGTTCAGATGAGCTATTATACAACCTGACATTCACATACTGTAATCTAGATTATGGTACATTACAAAAAGGGTTTTCATTTTATTTCAGATATAATCTGTTTAACAAGGTAACTTGAGTGTAAACAAGTGTAATGATGTAGGTGTAGGTGTGCTATGGCCTGATGTGTGTTCAGGGGTTCTTGTCTTTTCTTTAAACTGGCCAATACAGTAGAGAGTCAGCTTCCTAGCCAGTAGTTCTGTGGTTAAATGACGTGTATGTTGCCTTCCTTCAATCAACATGGAAAATACATTAGCGAATTAAATACAGAAGAGTCCGAGTCGGGGATTCGGAGTCAGAAGTACCGGAAACTAAGGAGTCAGAGTCGAAGAATTTATCTACCGATTCCACAGCCCTGCTCAGATGTCTTTACTTCTCCTAATGCATCTCACATTTGTGCTTCCTCTTTCATCATGTGACCAAAGCCAAACTCGACAATTAGATGGCTCTGAGGGACTGGACACACTGACCTTAGATTGATATTCCCTGGGGTTTTTAAGGTCCAGGAATCTATTAATATTTATTTTTTGCTTGCACATGTTCCTACCATGTTAAATATGATAAATGTTCTACCACAGTGCTAAGTTTTTTCTTATGGGTGCTGTAACTTCTGGGAAAGTTTTGTTGACAGATGCTATGCGGTTGCTAAGCTTGATGACTGGAAGTGTGCAACAGTTAACATCATTACTGTGATGGCATAAAGGTCAGTGTTTTTCACTTCCTGGTCATCCAACATTTGGATTCATGAACAAAAAGCCTTTACTGTCTTTCTTATTGTTAGATTTTGAATTTACTGGTTACGGTGCCCTCTCCAGGTGTTCCTCCCACCTTCTGCCCAGTCCTTGCTAGGATAGACGGCAGCTGCCCTGTGAACCTGGCCTGGCTAAGCAGGTTAGGATAATGGATGAAATGGACAACTTCTTCTGCTCTTGGACTACTAATTACATTTTGGGCTTTATACTTTTGACTCTGGTTTCAAGTTTCATTATTTGTCTTACAAATTAATATGCTGTTCTTTGACCATAATTCTGGCTACACATCCTAATCTTTGCTTATTTAAATCTTGTCTTACCCAGTTATGACCCCTGCTTAATGTCTGACCTGTCCACATCATCTTCAGATTCCATTCTGTTTCTGAAAACTGTCATCTCCCTATACAAAAAGAATGCCTTACCTCAATACTTAATCTCTTTTCTCCACACAACAAATAAAACTACAGCCAAAACACCCCTAAATGCATTTTATGAAAACTTTTATTGACCAAAATGTATCACAAACAGCATCTCCACAAAAGAGGTCCATTTTACTCTGACAGTTTACATATATAATGATAAAGCTGCGTAGCAAAAGCTTCTGGTGAAAACAGTTTTAAAACCCGCTGTCTGCCAGCCTCTCCCATCTTTTTCTTAAGGACTGGATCCTTCACAAATTTCTCCATGGCCTCCGCAAACAACTTAGGCTGTGGATCACAAAGAAACCCAGTCTCACCATCAGCAATCGATTCGAGTGGCCCTCCTGAATTAACAGCAATTACAGGACACCGTGTGTACATTGCTTCTAAAGGTACAATCCCAAAGTGCTCATTGCTGGGGGTGTAAAGGACACAAGAACAGTTGTGTAAAAGGGAAATCTTCTGTGTGTCTGAAAAGGACCGAAGATAAGTGACATGGTCTGCTAAACCAAGAGTGTCAGACAAGGCTTTCAGCTCCTTGTAATGCTCCACATTTTCCAGAACTCTGTCGTCATAACCACCCGCCATGACAAGGTGTACTTTCTGCCACTCATCTGCAGAAATTTTGCTGTGCAGATGGTTTAGAGCTTCCAGGGCAAGAGGCAAGTTCTTCTTTCTTTCATATCTATTAATTGAAAGAAACACAATCTTTCTGTGCTCTGGAATAAGACCTTCAAGATCACTTGCCTCAGTGTCAAACACAGTAAAATTCAGTGATGGATACAGAACATCTACTAGCAGAGTAGACAAAGACTTGAATGTGTGCTTGAAGACGCCTGCTGTAAACTGGCTGTTGACCACAATGCAATCAGCCATGCCAGTTGTGAATTCTTCCAGATAGTCTAGGGGAGCCCTGTAAATTTGTTTGATAGCTGTCTTGCGCTCTGCAAGGAGCTGGTCAGGAAAATGGCAATAGAAGAGCACCTTCTTTCTCCTCCTTGCAAATCGGAGCACAGGGATGCATGCAGACACCTAGATGATAAACAGAGAGTTATGGACTGAGGTCTGACATGGCCATCATTACTCGCACCCTTTCAAGCTAATTCATTGGCTTAAACTTTACATGATCTTAACCCTAATCATAATCATGGGTAAAATATAAGCCAGGAGTTCACAGTTAAGGATCTCACTAAGCTCTTCAATGACATGATAAGTTCACAAACATTGTCCCCAATTAGAAATCTACCTATGCTGCCTAGGTGGTAGCCAGGGAAACTTACAAGACATGGCTTGGTTAACATTTTAAAAGCAGAGATTTAAAGATGTCTACTGGATTTGTCAACAATTATAACTTTTCTGCACTATTGGACAAAAGAAAATTGCATTCGTAAGTACACTGTATGGTATAAAGTTAAAATAAACAATACATATAACCCTAGTTCCTTAGCTCATCTTGAGGATCCCCAAGGTTACTCACTTTCATCTTCTAGGCAGGTTTAAGTAAAATTCTTAAAATTTGGTAATATTAGAGAAATTACCAATAAACTTACATATTTAAGCCACTCCATCTGAACAATGGCCAAATAATTTAAATCTGCAGCCAATGTCACCAAGTCTGGAGAGCCATTTTATTTGATAAGCAGTGTGCCACTGAGGAACTATAAATCCAAAGACTACCACCACTACCCCAAAATTGGATTGGATATAACCTTGAGCATGTCAATCACTATACCTACCTTTCAACTGTTAAAAAAGTACAATGATTTTTTAAGTCATAACCTTGGGTAAAGATGTCTGCCAAAAACAGAACACTAATAACCAGCACTACTAACCTGATCACAAAATACCACTTCAAACTCAACACCGCTGAGAAAGATAAGGTACCAGGCGACATAAATCATGCGGATATAGGCACACACTGCATGGAAATAGCCAAGAATACTCCTAGGAAGCCAGTCACCAACACAAACAATTGGGATCCCGGAGTCTTTAGTTTCAGAGAAACAATGGTCAGGGTCATAATGTGCTGTCCATATTTGAATGTTGCAGCCTTTAGATCTCAGTGCCAAAGCAGCATCCACTACCAGCCTTTCAGCTCCACCAATGCCCAGGTCCGGGTGGAGAAACACGACGTTCACCATACCTTGATGAGGAAGTGTGTCGTACACAGATCAAGTAAAAAAAAAGGAGGACTGTCCTGTACAATATAAGAAAAAAAGAAAATATCATTTTAATCATAATGGTGTCATTGTTGAATTTTCAGTCTTTAATTTTGTAAATACATGGCTGTGCTGAGTCAGTGCTGGAACTGTGAATAGAGCCCCTCTCAGCAACAACGGGCAAAAAGCAGGAACAAACCCAGGACTGCACCAGGGAGAGGGGGCAATACCCAAAAGAATACAGGAAGAACATGCAAACTCCATACAGATAGTGCCCTAACTGTAAATCAAACTCTATTTCAAATGTGCTGAGGCATAATGGCCTGACAGAGTTCAAACATATGCAAAACTGGGAAGATTGACCACTTTGCATTCTCAACTTGTTTTACCGATGGTCACAGCACTATACAAAAAAAAAAAAAATAAAAATTAACAGCTTTCCCTGAAAACAACACTAAATGCTAGGCTTTGACAGAACGTATATGATCACCTGGTAATTATATCAATATTTGCTTACTATGTTTTAGAACATATCTTTATAAAAAAAATAATCAAAGAGCACTAAACAAAGAGAAACTACTCCACCTTTTTAATAATTAGTAGGTACACAACTCAACCAATCAAACATGTTTGTATGATTATGAATTAAAAACACCCTCAACAAATTGTCTTCATCAGTTTTGAAAACAGCAAACTTTTCACAAATAACAAATGCTTATATTAGTGAATTTTCTCATGCTGACTAGGAGACATTTATTCTTTATAGTCAGCAGATAGGCGGCGGACAGCACACCAATGTTTAAATTACAGATTGTCGTCCTTGAGACAAAAACGCAACTTCACGTAGGACACTCCAGAGAAATTGTGTGCACACATATAACGAGGGTTGCCTGTACTACTGATAGGAAATACAAGGAAGTTGAATTGCCACCTTCATACTGCTAACACTTATTTGGCATACAGCTCACTTGATCTTTTAATTTCCTGACTCTCAGATTTAGAGGACAATGTCCCTTGACTGCTGTCAGCTCTCCTCCTAATTGTCTTCCAGTTGCATTTTCTGATCACGGGGATTAAGAATAAGCTAGGCTGACCCGCCTTTTAAGTTGACCACTTCTTAAGGCAATTCAATATGTAGATCAATTTCATATTTTATACAAACTCATTAATTTGGTTATATTGCATTTGAGCAGTATTACTTTAATACTCGTAGTTTCTGTTATTTTTGTGATGAAATTTAAACTTTTTTTCTATACTGAAGTCGCCCTTTTGAACCCCTGATATTTACTACGCGGTGAGGCATTTGTACTCCATCAACATTAATTATTTCCAGAGACACAATTTTGTCTATTTTTCCAGCGCATCACGCACAAAAGCAAGGGAACGATGGGATCACCAGAACTCTGCTCACATTGCGTCGCTTTGTACCGCAAGCTGCAAGTTGTAAGTCTGTGATAAGCGGAATACCGCTTTCCACTCACGGGACAGAAGGACAATCCCGACCGCTTTTATATAGTAAGAAAGAAGAAGAAGATATTGCACAGTCTGGAGTAGAAAATCATCTTTTTCCTGGAAAAACAAAACTACAAATCCCATCGTGCATTGCAAAATGGACGGGGCGTGTGAAACTCCGTGCCTGCGTAGCACTCACGGGACGGAAGGACAATCCCGACCGCTTTTATATAGAAGGATAATTAGAAGCACTCATGAGACACTATAAAATGTTCTAATAAACTGATTTGATGGACAATCAAGTTATGAGTGGATACATATAATGCAATGTTAAACATGTGATTGCATGTCAGTAACAATGAAAACCAGGACTGCTCCGATCTGTTTTTTTAAGGCCAATACCAATCACCGATTTCAAGTTACTTGATCGCCCGATTCCAATTATTTTTTGTTTGTCCCTTTAAAAAACTTTCTGCACTGAGCTCTGGCATAACCAGATGCATAGAAGTGTTATGTCCCATAATAAAGTGTTGACTTTGGTATTTTTAGAATTAAACTATAAGAATACTGCAATAGATAAAAATTTCCTTACAATATATATTTTATATTACAGAGTATACAAAATCTTTTACCCATAATAAATATGGCATAAAAGAAAATAAAACACTTCTCATAATTACAAGCAGTCATATTGTTTAAAATGTTCTGTAATGTGCTTATCTAAAATAAAATTTAATAAAAAAAGCAGTTTTCACCATTTCTCTAACAAAAAAATATATATAGATGTATGTATATATTCTCACACAATCATTTCATTAATATTGGCAATTAAATGCATCTTAAATGTAAATATACATGCACTCAAAAGTTGTAATGATTTTAAATCATTAATTGCACTTAAGCTATTTGTGTTAAAATATACATTTACTATATTTATACAGGTGTTTTTTTCTTTAGTGTATTTGCCAGAATTCATATTTCTTGAGGTGTAATTATAAATATGGATTACCAATACATAGTACTTGTTTCTTACCAAAACGTATGCCCAATGACACACAGCTACAAATAATAAACATAGTACAAATCTTCAAAAAATACTATTCTTTGTTAAGTAGCAGTTTCAAAATCATCATTCTTTTCTTTTTCCAATTAAAAATAAAGGCTGCTTTACTTAAAAAAACAGCTCGCTGTCCAAACTCAAATGGTGTCTTTTAATTTAAATGACAAAATAAAAAGGCAAGAAATATCTAATTTAATGAATTCAGACCATCTTTGATTCCTTTTTCTCAGTATAGTACTCCACTTTTGTTAATGTAAAGGCTAATATTCCAATTGTCTCTTACCCTCTGGTAAAACAAGCTTAAGTAGCCCTTGCTTTGTGCGTTGGCTCAGCTACCATAATACCTTGTGTAAAGGAGCACTACAATATTTTTACTGTAATGCTTAGAGAGCAGGGGCTGAAAATATTGGTCAAGTCATTTTTAGTGATTTGATTTGATTGGTGGTCGATCGATCAGCACATCCCTATGACCTTGTTGTGTTCAAGGGGGTGGGCAGCAGATTGAAAACCCCTTTCACATATTTTTAGCAGGGGAACAAAAGCAAATAAGAATAACTCAGTACTGGCTTAACAATAAAAAATACATGAACTAACAAATAAGAGTTGCGAAGAAACACGTTATAATCATACAACATGAAAGAAACCTGTATAGCAGATGTGAGGGGTGGAGGGTGCTCAATGCATACAGGCAAATATTTTTTGGTTTAGTTGGTTGAAGTATGGCATTTATCTTAAAATACTACTACTTTCCTGATTTGTGACAAGTAAAGAATTGCACAGTTTTATCAAAGTTAAAACAAATTAAACTGTAAATTGTAAAAATGTCTCACTGGCAGTGTTCTTCAGTCTTAAGCTCCTTCAACAATGCAAATCAGTTGTTTGCTGACACTCAGCCAGAGTGGCTAAATGCTTTTACAATGCCACAGAACCTGAATCTGTTCTGAAGAGAAACCATTTATTCATTTTTGCTAATAAACCTAAATGACGTTACACTTGTTACTAATGACATCATATGCAAATCATATAAAACAGCTAGGGATTAGAGTCCTGACCAGATCAAAAATGTAAACCTGATTTAGTCAAGTGAGTGTAAAATATTTCCTGCCTTAGACTGAAAGGGATTAGCCTTTAACGTGGAAGACTGAATTGATAACTGGTTGATTACACACTCAGCCATGGACCAGAAACACCTTTTGTCTATGCCACATTAAGATTAAGATAATAATAAAAAGAAATATAGTACAACAGAAAGCTACGTGCTTTAAAATAAAAGAGAAATGCCAGTTTGGACTTAGGAGAAACAATGCGTTAGGCCATTTTAAATAGGAAACTAGGTTGGTAAACAAATCAACAAACTAGATAAACTTTACTTGACTTTTTACAGAGCATATAATATGGTTCTACAAAAATGATTAATGCTTAAATAAACCACAGCTGGCATTAATGGTACCTGCCAAAAAGTAGTTTTGAGACTGGCTAACAGGGGAAAACAAAGAGACCAAATAAGAGGAAAACTCTGCCCATCGAGTCAGGTCTTCACTTCACTTCAAGGGTCAGTGCATTGACTTCTATCTTTTCTCATTTAAATGAATGATACTGACTCTATTATTATAAGTAAACCTTTGAAACTTGCACATAACCCACATCCTGGAAGGATGGCAAAAATTAATAACCATGATTTTAAAAAATGACTTTGAAATTTACCATGAAAGTGATTTGCATATAATTTGAAGAGAATCTGAACTGAAGACAGGGTTCATGACCAATGAATGATGGGGGGGAGGTGGGTCTTCAGTTCAAAAGCTCAAATTTGCTTTGAACACGCTTCACTTCATGCACTACTCTAATTTTCTGGAAGAATTTATTTCACAATATTTTTGCAAAAAATACATGCATTTTGGACATTGCGAGCAAATGCCTGGATAACCGATGTGTAGATTATGTGAAACGAGAAACTTGAGATTCCCACCTCCCACCATGGATATTTTAATATTGTTGATCTCCACTAGTCCCCATTAAAGATATACTCTTCAAAAAATTATTTTGTTATGTTACTTACCCATTGTACTTTGTACTGGTGCCAATATATTTTTTTTTATTTAATGTTCCTTTCCAGATTTAAGAGAAAGAAGTTTTTATCACATAACAGAACTTAATGGTGGCCAGTGAAAAACATCCAAGAAAGGTTAGGAAAAATAAAATCTCATGTTACTCATGATGTATAATTCATATCTGTTATCCAATCACTTATCAAAACATGCAAAACTAATATAAAGTTAAATAAAAACTATCAGAATTCTCAGTGTGCAAACAGGAATTCCAAAGATCCACAGGATTGACTGTTTGATTAGAAGATAGGACTCTAAACCAACACACGACGAGGAGATTCAGATCTTCAAGTCAAAACCTCAATCCCATGAGTCTTTGGGATTCCTATTTATTTATCCTCTGATATTCTAGTAGCAATTATTTAACAATATTTTACCCAAAAAAAGTATTCATTTTGCATGTTCTGAGAAGTGACTGGATAAAGACATATGGATTAATGTAAGATTTTTTTTCCTTCTTCCTTCCAGGGATGTTTTGCATGTTGTTTGCCACCATACAGCACAGGCCATCATTGAGATTAATTATGTGATAACCTTTCTTTCCATTGTGCATGAAACAAAAAATTTTCTAGGCATTCCTTACAAATTACTTGAGCTAAGTGACATGTAAAAAATAAACAGTTTTATCAGAAGGTTTATCTCCTTTCTCTATGAAAACATTAAAAATATTTTTCTACACAATCACTACAAACAATACAAAGTAAGGTTAGGATTAAAAAAAGTTATAATTTCTGGGTTGGGGACAACTGCTCTGGAAAAACAGATTAAGGAAATGGATGGATAGAATAGATCAACTGGCCTTGAAATCCCTTGAGATTTATTCTCTCTCTCCTTATCCTGCAATTGCTTTACCCTGGGTATGATGTTAATCTGCATCCCACCCTGCAAGCAGATCCTCCAATTTGCAGTGAAAACTTAGAAGTTGGTGGCAGGATTGACTCTCCAGCCACTGTGTTGGAAAAAAAAACAAACAAAAAAAACATCGCACTCCCCCTGTGTGGTGTCACCCACTGTACTCAGGTATCAATCTAGGTGGTTTGCCATGTGGTGGGTGCAGCAACACGCTATTGGTGCATGCTCCCAACCAACCTCCTCCTGTCATTATATAACTATTGCATATATATATATATATATATATATATATATATATATATATATATATATATATATATATATATATATATATTTACTTAAATATACTTTTTAATTTAGTTTTTCTTTTTGTAATTTTTATTTTACTATTTGTGAAGAACACTGTGCTACACTTTTTGTATTTAAATTTATTGTACAGCATTGTTATAAAACATTCCATTACAAAACCGCTATTGAAAGTGCATTCATTACATTTAGTTATTTCACATTTTTAATTAGATAGCAATTATTTGAGAAGCCTAATGCTGGTCTTCATTGAAACACCCATTTTTAAATGCTCTTAAATTCGATAATTGGGTCACAGGGTGGCTAAATATTCTGTAAGCACTGAGCGCACACCATAATGTAACCTAAATGGGTCATCAGTCCTCCAAAATGGCACTTTCACACAGTGCCAGTTTTGAGCCATCACTTAAACCTAACCCGCATGTCTTGGGGATGTGCAACATGAAAGAATACCCCAAGAAAATATAAGTGGACACAGGGAAAAGAGGGAAACTAAAATTAAATTATAACCAAGCCAGTCTCTTGGAGCTACGAGTTCCTGTAACTGCACCATCCTATGTGACATTTTAGAGTTATTTCATAAAAAAAGATAGTACATATTAATCATTTTCATAGGTTAACATTTAAGTTGAAAACGTGAGTTACAACTCAAGTTAAATAGTAGATAGGTTTATACTGGTACATATGCAGCAATCATATCACCCGATACCCTATGACAACACGTAAACTGTCCTTCCGTTCACGGCAGCATGTCCACAAACCACGGATGACAGAATCCTACCGTTTTTATTTGTAAAATTGAAAAGAGTTACTGTACTTTGCTTGCTTCAGAACATTCTGCTCACTTTGGCATGTTTATGGATTTTGTTAAAAAACAACCAGAATGCATCAAATAACACATACTGTACAAAAACCAATGCTTAAAAATGCGTTTTCACTTATTAAACTTTAAACAAACTGCAGTTCTGGAACGCATATCAGCAAAATTAATATCGTTTTACACCTAAGGCATTCATAACAAATAAGAATAAAGCGGTAGGATACCCTTAAGGTTCAAAAGGAGACCGTCAGTTGGGCGCTTCCTACTTCTGAATGAACAAAAATAAAATGATGATTACCCTTGCTCCAACTGCCTTTAGGTGTGTATATATATATATATATATATATTAGGATTCTAAGCGCCCATATCGTTCCCACATCAGATTCTTGTACCCTATTACCCACTCGCTCTCTGACTAGCTCTATGGCTCACCTAATTTTGGCCCGCTGGCTGTCGGGACACATCAGCGTATTGCACATAGCTGACTTAAGCAAGTCCTCAATAGCGTCATTTTAATTTTAAAAAAGAATCAAACAAACTGCCAAATATCAAATGCCTAATTTTTAAAAGTATATTAACATGTGCTTTCAAATTAGCTCTTGATATCTCCTGACAGCGGTATTTTTCTTTTTCTTTTAATTTTATGCAGGCGTACTTTTAGCCACATCAAGTTGGGCCCTTGACTGTGCTGTCGTGGCCTATTCGCCTGCTGCTGCTTAAACTTTTCTAGCTGCAGAGTATTGGTGAGCTGTAGAAGCGAGGAAGCAGGAGTGTAGTTATTGGGGTGAAATTGTTTAATCTTTAATTTCATAATGGTAAGTAAGTGTTCCACTATTATATTGTAGTAGGCTAAATAATACTATGTGCTTATTTTCTTCTTGCGCTGGCTGTTTAACGATGTGTGGCTGACTTTTATGAAAACGTATTTTCATGCTAGTTTTATATTCTGTCTAGAGGATAAGGTTAATGTTTTATTTATTCATCTGCTCAATTCACAGTGTTGTTTTCAACACATCTGAAATGTCTAAAAAAATGTTTGTATCTAGGGATTTATTATTTTGTGTAAAGGGACTTTGCAGAAGGTGGTGTTCACCAGGAGCACCCCTTTTACTGTTGGTTAATTTGTTGCTTGTGAAGTAAGTAATTTTAAAATAGCTCAAGAAACTTTGAATATACAGCTTCATATGGCACGCTGCTGATGTGGCAAAGCTGGGCACTTAGGTTTGATGAGTTGGAGGGGATGGAGTTGGTTGACTCTGCTGTCCTGTCTTTTTAAATTAAGTTCCACAATTCTGACATAACTTGCTCGATGGAGTCTAGAATGTCCTGTTAACGAGAAAGTCTAACGGGTTAAAACAAGGGAGTTTTGTATTAAAATCCGAATACAGTAAGGTCTTTTCGGTAGAAGCGTATACTTATTACATCCTTTGTATGTACAGTATAGTACGTTTTAATATAGAACATGTAGCTCAAAGTGTTTTACAAGAAGTTGAAAAGAAAAAATTCAATTTAAAATAAGTTGATTTTAGTAAGTAATTTCTCGCAGAAACTCTCCTCTCACTCGTAATCCTGCACTATAACACACCTGATTGTGCATGGTAGTTGTCAGCAATCAAGATGAAGATAAACTTCTTTTATTATAAGTAGACGAGGCACTTTCAAAGGTGAAATTGCCAGTAAGAAACATGAATACCATTCTGCAAGGGGGGGGGGAGAAAGGTTCAATTAAAAGACTTCTCTTCCTAGAAAAGCATTGCAGAGTCAGAAATCACTTGAACACCAAGACTGTAAATCTGTTAGAACTGACTCCTAACAAATACGTGGCAATGCCATTGTTTTGTTTTTCAATGTGTAATGAGTGACACATTAAAAAAATGTTTACGTATTTAATATAGCAAATTAGTGTGGATAAGTAGACAAATGCGTTGTGTCAAATTGATTATAAGGATGTATTATTTAATAACTGTTTGAATGTACTTTTTCCATTACAGTAACAATTACTGTTCAAGTGAAAGACTTATTTCAAATTATACAAACCATACATTTATTCAGCTGAAATACCTAACTAATTGCATATAATGTAAGGTTAACATTTTTAATTGAATGCTGTATCATAATGAAAAAGGTGGCCATTAATGTAATTTGGTATATCTTGTTCATTTGTGGTGCAGTACTTCAAGGTAGATGGAATTGTATTGTGAGCATCCTGTTTTGCTTTGTTCCTCTTTTTTGCCTGTCCAACAAAGAATAAATAACCCTTAACAATATGTATTCAATGTTTGTTTTCTGTGTGCATTTGTCTGCATCCTATGAATTGTAATTGGGTAATGGCTTCCATAAATTAAGGAATATATTATTTACAGTTATCGACTTAGTGCACTGAAAGTTCTATGGTTTTCAATTTATTCTAAATCTAAACTGCTCCATTCTGTGGACAGACTGATTCTTCTGTTTTAGTTTAATTTGCATGCTTTTTGTCCTTTTGACTGATGAGAAATGAAATATCCTTAAATATCTTTAAAGCTTTGCAAAGATAAGTGTATTGCTTCCCAGACTCATTCTCATTTTGGAATTTTTTTGTTTTAAGCCTGGTCCTGCGGCATCTGCCACTAATGTCGGTGCTTCTGGCCGTTCTCCCAGCAAGGCCGTTGCTCCACGTGCAGCTGGCTCCACTGTTCGGCAAAGGTGAGCACACAGCTTTGAAGTTTAATGTAAAATATTTTCCATTTTTTGTTTGTTTGCAAATGTTTTTCATCCTTTAATCGGAGAATGAACGTTGTTTACATTTGTAAAAGCAAGCCATGATTCTACTGCAGAGTATACTGAATAGTTTCAGCCATCTGCAGGCATTTAGGAGGCTACTGTACTCTAACTTTTTTGACTGTTACTAAAGTTAGATTTGTTAAACTTTGAGAATGTCTTCAGGTCTAATTTTGACTGGTACTGTTTACTAGTACAAGGTTGTGATTTTAGTGTTAATAGCTTTATTAACTGTAACCAACATTTAAATCAGTCCTTTTTGACATAAGTTTGAAAGTGCCTTCTGTTATTGAAAAATACACGTGTTTAAGTCTACACTGTTGGAACTTTACATTGGCGACAATAGCAAAACTGTCTTTGGTGTGCGGCCCATGTGTTGATGATGTAATGACAGCAAGGCATTGGTAATACTACAGTATATGCACTGTCTGTGGCGTAAATAGGATACAATGTAGAATTTCCCAATTTTCTGTAGGTAGGCTGTGTAATTACGTCACATGGTAGAAGTTTTCAATATACTGTAAAACCATCTCAAAATCTCAATAGTGTATGCTAGGCAATTATCATCTGAAAAATAGGCTGACCATGATAAGTGGTTTCAAGTCACCAATGATGAAATCTTTGACACGTTTGAATGGTTTCCTAGTCTACAGAGAATCGTTTGACAGCGCTTTCAATTTTTTCATGACTTTTTGCATATGTCTGCTATTGTTGTTTGTGTTTAAGTATAGGTGAATTGTGCTACCAGAGTACGGTCCCTCTCTTTGGAATAGCTTACCTTCTTATATTAGATCTGCACTGACATTAGTTACTTCTAGGTCATCATTAAAGACTTGTTTATTTTCACTGGCCTTTGACCCTCAAGAGGTTAAATACTATGTTTGTTCCTGTGCATTCATGACTAGAAATGTGTATTTTAAGTGTATATGTATAGTTTTGTCATGCTCTTTTTTTTTTTTTTTAAAGCTTGTACAACATTTTAGCTTAGTTTAAGGCTATTTTAGATGTGTATTATTAATTTAAAGTTTGAATTGTCATGCTATATGTAAAATATTGTGTGCTTTACTGTTCAACCTCATAGTTGTTAGGCTTCGCTGCCCTATTCATGAATTACATCTCACAGTTGTGTAAGAATTGTACTTGGCACAATGGAGAAGCAGTTTTTTGTTAAACTCGTATTTTGAGTTTTGCAATTTTTCTTTTGAAGATGGTGTAAATGAAAATAGTGTGCAATTTTCAAAACAAACATCAGCTGCCTACAGTTTTTAATTTAAAAGCAAATGTAAAGCAAAAAATGTGGTACCTAATTCAAATTGAAAAAGGCAACAGAAGTGCATTGTTTCAGAAGTTAAAATAGTGATGCTTAACAGGACACCTGTGTGCCAAATCCAGTATGTTACTAAGTTATAGCTGATCTTTTATGTAGTTTCATGTCTTAATTAAACACATTCATTTTTATTTAAAATCACTGTGGGTACATGTAACCACTTGTGTAGTAAGCGTTAAGAGACATTGAAGTGAATGCCAGCACAAGGGTAGTCTCTCAAATCTAGATAGAGATATATGAGATAAAGATTTCACTAAACTTCATAATTACAACACATGTACTTCTGTTTGTCTGAGATCTGTTCCTTTTAAATCTAAGAGACTTCTATCTAGGATTGACACAATTGCTTGTTAGAGATGGTGCAAATCCAGTTCTCAGAATGAACATATGTTTAATGTATAGTTTAAGAAAAGATGTAGATTTGCCCTCATTTACTGACAACGTTCCCTTTGACCTACTTATCTGAAGCTGGCTTTTCCGTACTGGACTTGATCAAGAGCAGCTAGCCTAACCCTCCCTTATACCTCTCATATTTCCAAATTGATCAAGCTGGCTCTGGTTTGCAAATGCCAGTTCACTTACTAGGATCCTATTGAAGTAGGCAGAATCTCCTGAAAGCAAATATACAACAGTAGGCTATGATCACATTTTAAAAATAATTGGTACAAAGCTGTGACCTGCCATAGTGTTTTCTTTTTTTTAGGTGAGTTTGTAATGCTAAGTTGGCTTAAGGGAGTTTGAATGATAGGAGGATGTTTAGTTACTCTTAACTTTGTATTGACAGTTAACCAGCACTCTTAAATATCATCTTATGAGTACTGATTATTAATAAATAAAACCTATCTGGTACAATCTATGATTTCAAATGGGCTTTAAAATGTAAAACTTCCTCTGGTGCAACCGGGAAAGTTTGACTGAGATATGATGGCCTTAGCAAGGGTAGACAAATTTATCATGTGTGAATATTTTTTATTCAAGGTTATTTACCCTTGGTTCTTAGTTGCTGCAGCAGAACCTACAGTTGTAGGTAATGATTCTAATTGATTCTTATTTAGAAAAAAAAGATTTTTGTTGAATTTCAGAACTGCATTGTAAAAATTTGTCTTGTAAAGTGCTTTGTGGTGATAGTTTAATACTACTGTATATTAAAAGGATTTCATCTGTCGAGTTGTCTGTAGAGTACATGGGCTTGTCTGACTAGAATACTGCAAAGAAAAGGAATAATTTGTATATGCCAATTTTCTTTTTACTATGCAATAGGAAAGCAACCAGCAGTGGGACGAGAAGTGCAGGCAGAGGTGCATCATCTGGAACAGGAGGAATGTGGAGATTCTATACCGAGGACTCTCCTGGACTTAAAGTGTAAGTAATTGTGCGTTTAAAAATTGGATGGTCATAAGTGATATTTTAAATCTGCTGATTTTCATTAACCTTTCAAAGATGTATTTGTCAAATACATTTAGAAATTGTGTGAAAGGAGCTCAGGGTTTTTTTTTTTTTTTAAATTGTGATGATGCTAAATAAAACTTTTTCTTACAAGTTTCTTTTGTACTTAAATTTTTTTTATCAAGTAATGATGTCATCTTGAAACAGACTTTTAAAATAGTAACAGTTGATAGATGGCACTTTATAATTTTACTTACTGCCATAATTGTTTTATCTTTTTGCTCATCTGTTAAATTTGAGTGTCCACTTCCCCAGCTGTTAACGTACTGAGCGTTCGATTGTAGTGATGGCTAAGAATGTTTAATCTTGCATTTTCATAGAGGTGGGAGATAATGAAATTCATTGGGGACTTGCACTGACTGAAAGCAAACTATGAAAAATCTCTTACTACATGTGTCCCATAATCCAAAATGTCAGATATACAGTTTCATTTTATTGGTACTGAACTTAAGGAACCACGAGAGTCTTTGTGGCATGCTGTTAATTCATTTTATCAACTTTACCCAGGGCACGTGTAATTGTAGTAAGTTATTTAAGATATGAAAGAAAATTTGCTAAATTGTACGTGTCCTGTAGCAAACAAGTTCTTTAATTTGTTTCCTCCTTTTTGTGCTGGCTTTCTGCTTTTTTTTTTTTTTTACAAAATGAACACTTGCAAGTCAAATCACTTAGCATTGTACCACTTATTTGTATTGCTTTTATAATGGTATAAAAATACTGAAAAGTGTAGTAGTTTTAAGACAAGTTGAATTTTAAAAGTTTCTATCATTAGATATTGCTTTTTTTCCTCTTCAATAAATAGTTCTCAAACAAATCCATGAATGGTGTTTTACCATCCGTAACTTGCTGAAATAGTATGTGCTTTAGATAATTTAAACTCGACTATGATGATGCATGTAGCAGCCTTGAAGGCCAAATAAGTCCACTTCAACATCAATTAAAGCTACCGTCAATCTCCTAATTCATAAGGAGAGGTTGCTCTTTATTAAATATGGGGCCTTGAATGAAAAGTTAAATGGGTTAAAACCATAATGGCGATAGTCTAAGGTTTGTAAAATTGGTTTTACTAGTGTCCTGTTAAAGTATGTAGTGCTTTTTGGCCATATTGTATTTAAGTAGTTCAGTTACTGCTAAACTTTAGTCATAATTGCAGTCAATAATACATTTTAATAACTGATGTCACACCTCTCTTAATTGTTAGTAACAAAGCTGTGTTTAAATTATGCCTGAAAGTGAGATTCACACTGAGTCCTCCCTATTAAAATGTAGCATATCATTTCTGGTGCAGTGGGAAAAGAAAATGTTAATTGCTGTCTATAGCTTCCCAGTTACAGAAATTTGTTTCTTTTCCTTAATCAGATCACAGACCGAACAGGTTTACTTTTGGAGCACTTTTATCAAGGAGCAGTAGCAGCATTTTGATTGAATTGAAATGCTGGTTTGTCTCCTTTTTTTTTTAAGTTGAAAAACACTATTTCAGGATAGTTTTTCTATTTTTAAGAAGTTTCACTGTCTCATCTTCAGTCCTGTACTTGTGTAATATTTTAGTTGTAATTTTATTTTTATATATTTCCTCCCTTTCAGTGGTCCTGTTCCAGTGCTTGTCATGAGTCTCCTGTTCATTGCTTCAGTGTTCATGTTGCACATCTGGGGAAAGTACACTCGCTCCTAGGACGGAGAGCCTGGCTTCCATCATGTTACATCTTCTCTCTCAATTGTTTAATATTTTGAACTGGACCAAATACTTTCCATTTCCATTTTACCAACTTTCTGGTTTTATTGCTTCAAGAATGATTTGGATGAAGAGAACTTTGCTGATTTTTTTTTTATTATTATTATATATAATTTGAAGAATTTGGTTAAAGATGGTGATTTTTTTTTTTTTTCTTTCCCCCCCCCCGCCCCCATACACACTCTTGGATTTATGAATACTTTTTTTTTTCCCTTCAGTTGTCAACCCAAAAAGACTTTACTTTTTGGATACCAGACTTTTTGTGCAGCTTTTGTTAAAATCCCTATTGTGCTGCAATAAATGCTCTCAAGTTGCAGCTGAATGTCTGTGTTGACAGTTAAGTGGTCCTGAAAAAATTTTCATTGTATCTGCTAGTAACATTAACATAAGTGCACATGCTTTTTATTAAAGAAAAAAAAAAAGTAACTTCTTAAGGATTCACTTTGTAACTATTCCAGTCATTCAGTTTGCAGAAAAAATATTGTTCATAGACTTGAAGAGTGAATGAAGCCAACAAAATGGCTTTTACTTTAAACTATCCTGTTAAATTTTTAGTTGTTACCTTATGCATTAAAGTTGTGTGCTTTTGTAATTATGGTAACATAGTTATATAAAGGATAGATATTACTTGCAAAATCAAAAATTGACTGACAGAAGTGTCTTAAAGTGTGTCTTTGCCATCACTGGCAGCTTGTGCTATGGCCTGTTGGTCATAATTAAACATACAGGAATAACTTTGGTTCAGTTTGTCTTTGTATAGTGACCACACATGTTGCGTTTGTAATACAAGGACTGAACTCTTTCTTAACATTTATTCACATTCGAGTATGGACAGGGTCTTGTAGGTAGTTTGTGATACATCTCTTATGGTATAGTATGAAGTTAAAGAGAGAATGCATTATTGTCAGTTGTCTTCCTTTAAAGCAAGATAAGACCTAGGCATGCAGGTACAGAGTGAGCCAAAAAAGTACCACATTTATTCTACAAAAATGCTACATGATAAAATTCATTATGACTCAGTGTATAATTTTTTTTTTTTTTTTCTTCACTGTTTTAAAAATGTCTTCAAGGTGGTGGCCATTATTAGCGATACACTCTTCGAGACAGTTTCTGAATGCTTGTATGACTTGTTTGGTGATTTTTTTTTTTTGTGATGAATAGCATCCTTGAGGGCTTCACAGTTTTTAGGTTGGTGTGTGTGTGCTGTTGACTTGAGATAGCAGCACAAGAAGAAATCTCCCAGAGCAAGATCAGAACGATGTGAAGGCCACCCGACATCGCCACGCAGGGAGATCAGCTTCCCTGGAAAAATCTCCCACAAAACTTGCATGGATCTCCATGCTGTATAAGCTGTTGCTCCATCTTGTTGAAGTCATCCACCTCATCCATTTCTTTCAGTTGCGTCCAAAGTTCTCTAGCATTTCAATGTAACGTTCTGAAGTGATTGTGACCGTTGCTGCCTACCCATCTCAAAAAGGTAAAGGCCTACAATGCCAAATTCTGCAGTGGTGCACCAAACTGTAACACTCGCTGTGCAGGTTTCTGTGAAGTTCAAGAGGGTTGGTTTTAGCCCAGTAATGAAAGCTTAGCTTAGTTACGCAGCTATTCAAATGGAAATGTCCCTTGTTGCTGCTCATGATGATGGCATCTCGATGAACAGTTTGCAGAATGTTTGCACACAAATCTCTATGGCTCTCCCAATCTCTGTCAGTTCCTGTACTACCACCATTTTGTATGGATGGAAATTAAGGTCCTCATGCAAAATTCTACTCAAAAACGTGTTGGAAATGTCAGAAGCAGGTTTGCGTGCTGAACGTCTAGGAGACCATAAAATTGATTCCGTTACAGCTTGGATGTTTTCAGGTGTTCGTACAGTCTGAGGATGGCCTGAAGAATTTCTGTTCAATGTTGTACCCGTCTGTCTAAATTTAGCCATCCAGTGAAGAATTGTTTACTGAATTGGGACATCGCTGTTGGGAAGAATTCTGAAGTGCATTGCGTAGTGATGATGGATTAAGTTTTGAAGAACGCTGTGACAGTGAAAGCACTGCCCACACTGGACCAAGACATGTTGCCGACTGAATACTACAAAGGATTGCCTATCAAAGGCCCCCACGCCAACCCACTTGCCTGCCTCTACCTCGTGCAATGACCGTGAGAAATGTGGTACTTCATTTTTGGATCTCCCTGTACTTCAGTACCTTGTAGATATCAAATGTAATGAAACGAGCTTTTTTGCAGTATTAGTAGGACCAAGTGAAAATTGATTCTGCATTCATGTTTGACTGCAAGTAGATACAGTAAGTTACTAAGGATGCCCCAGTCAGGTTTTTTAAGACCCGCACCGGTCACTGATTTCATGTTACCTGATCAGCAGATTCGAATACCAATTCTGATTTTAATTCCTTTAATAAATATTTTACATTAAGCTCCAGCATAACCAGACTATATTAAAGAGTTAATCTTTGGTATTTGTATAATTAAATCATAGACCACAGGTGGTCATGATTTATAGAATTTCATTTTGTTCAGAGGCTTATTGTTTAGTGACCATCACAATCCTAAAATAAAATTTCCTTAAAATACAACTAATAAAATATGTATCCATAATGTATATGATATAAATGAAAACAGAATGATAGCTGTCATTTTTTCTGTTATGTACCTGTCTGAAACGAGGCTTAATTAAAAACATGAGATAAATTCTCACACAATTAGTTAATATTGCCAATTAAACACTGCTTAAATATACAGGGAGTGCAGAATTATTAGGCAAGTTGTATTTTTGAGGATTAATTTTAATATGGAACAAACACAGTGCTATCAGTCAATCCAAAATGTTAATAAACCTGAAACCTGAATGTTTCACAACGGAAATGTGAGTGTGAACATCATCAGGGGAATACATATGTGCGCACAATTATTAGGCAACTATTAGTGTGCAGATTTATTATGCAACTAAAGGAAAAATGAAAATCTTCCCATCTCACTTGTTTATTTTCATCTGTTATAGTGAGAATAATAAACAAACCCCTCAAAATTTACAAATAAACATCTCTTGACATTTCAAAAAAAATAAATCAATCAATCAATGACCAATATAGCCACCCTTCTTTCCAATAACAGTCATAAGCCTTTCCATTCATGGAGTCTGTCAGTTTCTTGATCTGTTGACGATCAGCTTTTTGTGGAGCAGTGACTACAGCCTCCCAGACACTCTTCAGAGAGGTGTATTGTTTTTCTCCCCGTAAATCTAGCGCTTAAGAAGTGCCCACAAGTTCTTGATAGGGTTTAGGTCAGATGAGGAAGGGGGCCATGTCATTATTCCTTCATCTTTAAGGCCTTTACTGGCTGGCTACGCAGTGGAGAACTTCGAAGTGATGGAGCATTGGCCTGCATAAAAATCATGGTCTTTTTCCTGTATCACTGTTTGAAGAAAGTGTCTTCGAAAAACTGGCAGTAGGTTTGGGAGTTGATTTTGAGTTCATCTTCAATGCAAAAGGTCCAACTAGCTCATCTTTAAAAATACCAGCTCATACGCTGGAGTGGAGCTCTGTGCCCATTACTGATCCACAGGTCCATCCATCTGGTCCATCAAGAGTCACTCTCATCTCATCGGTCCATAAAACCTTTGAAAAAAATCTGTCTTCAGATATGTCTTGGCCCAGTTTTGACGTTTCAACTTATGTTTCTTGTTCAGTGGTGGTTGGGTTTCAGCCCTCCTTACCTTGGTCATGTCTTTGAGCACTGAACACCTTGTACTTCTGGGCACTCCAGGTAGGTTGCAGCTCTGGAATATGAAAGTACTGGAGGATAATGGGTTCCTGGTAGCTTCACGTTTGATTCTTCTCAAATCTTTGGCAGCTAATTTATGCTTTTGTTCTCAACACGCTTCTTGCGACCCTGTTGACTATTTGCAACAAAATGTTTGATGGTTCTGTGATCACACACCAATATCTTGGCAATTCCAAAAGTGCTGCATCCCTCTGAAAGACTTTTTACAATTTTTGACTTTTCAGAGTCAGTTAAATCTCTTTTGGCCCATTTTGCCTGAGAAAAACTAGCTGCCTAATAATTCTGCACACCTTGATATAGGGTGTTGATCTCCTTAGGCCACACCCTCCCTCATTACACAAATACACATCACCTGACATGCTTAAATCCAATAAGCATTCAAGTTAATACAGCTTGGAGTTGGAATATACGCATTAAAAATGATGATATGGTCAAAATACTCACTTGCCTAATAATTGTGCACACAGTGTAAATATATATGCACTTAGGTTTTATTTTTAATTAATTGCACTCCAGCTTTTTTTTGCTGTAAAAGTATACTTTTACTCTATAAACCTTTTTCTTCTTCATTGTATCAGCTAGACATTCAGAATTCTTTGTGTAATTTTGAAATATGGATTATCATTTTAAGTACTAGTTTCTTACAAAAATATTTACTGTGTGATACACAAACAATTCATAAAGAGAGTACATACAGTGGGATGCAAAAGTTTGGGCAACCTTGTTAATAGTCATTATTTTCCTGTATAAATCGTTGGTTGTTACGATAACAGATGTCAGTTAAATCTATACCAATAAAAGGCAAAGCCCTCACTCACTCACTCACTCATCACTAATTCTCCAACTTCCCGTGTGGGTGGAAGGCTGAAATTTGGCAGGTTCATTCCTTACAGCTTCCTTACAAAAGTTGGGCAGGTTTTATATCGAAATTCTACGCGTAATGGTCATAACTGGAAGCTGTTTTTCTCCATTTACTGTAATGGAGATGAGCTTGAACGGCGTGGGGGCGGAGTTTCGTGTGACATCATCACGCCTCCCACGTAGTCACGCAGTACATAGAAAACCAGGAAGAGCTCCAAAAAGCACTGAAGAAAACATGCATTATATAATTGAGAAGGCAGCTAAACAATAAGAAGCGAAGCGAAAGTGACATATACAACCATATTCATGAGTTCTGCTACTCGAAACAAAGCACATGTAAACCTACACTTTAAATTAAGTTCATAGACAGGCTGCGCTGGCGCTTGTAATTTAGTGCCTGCCCATATAAGGCCGTCCGTCAGCGGCAATCCAATAGCAAACTCCCACTAAATATTCACGGGTGAAGGACTGTGTTTATGGAGAGGAAGATGAGATGGTCAGGGTGGTGTTTGACACAAACTCAGCGAAACTGCGAGAGAAAGTTTTAAGTGCCAGGACTAAGGTAACATTAAATACAGCCATGGACATAGCACGAGATGGCACCAGCACAGCTGGGAACCTTCGATGCATGTACACCGAGCGGCTCACGGAACTGACGAGTGCACAGATAAAAGCAACAGTTCCAAAAGCGCTGAACAAAACCGAATTACACAATTGAAAAGGCAGCAAAAATATGAAGCGTCTGATAAGCATATTCATAAATCCAGCTACTGCGGAAACAAAGCACACGTGGAAAAGTCAATGTCCCGCTAAAGGAAGACAGTGTAAAAAACCGTGCATGCAGTGTGTCAGGTCTCAGATAAAGAAGAAGACGAGCTGTTTATTGATGCAGTAAGAAACGAATCGATGAATGAAACCTGTCATCTTTACAACGATTGACAAACACGGAATGTAACTTGAACACAACACATCCTACAAATACGAACCTGATTGAAAGAAATAATGATAATCAAATCCTTGATGACAGCAACACTCAGTAACACTCACAAAACAAATACTGTATATTGACAGTCATGTTACGCTATTTTTAAAATGTTCCCTTTTCTTTTCTAGCTTTTTAACACACTACTTCTCCGCATGTATATATATGGTATATATATATCCCGATCTACATACTCGAATAATGGATACTTTATTCGCCATCAATGATTGTTTTGGTAAAGCCATACTCAGTGTATTCATTAGATGAACGGTAAAAAGTAAGAGCGAGGGAGGATGCAGGCTGTAGTGTAGCGCCAACTCTATCTGAATTGCGCGATCACATTTGAAAAAATATATCTTTTCAAGTTCTATTTAGTCCATATGTGTCAAACACATCCGCCCGGGCGTAATTATATCCGCCCGCAGATCATTTTATATACTGTATTATTGTTATTAATGGCCCGGTATATGAAGCGCTGGTAACACAATAAACTACAGATCCCATAATGCAGCGCTTCAGCTGCCTTGCCAACACTTACCGCTAATCAAGTCTAGCTTATGATGCTGCAAGTTATTGCGAAGCTAGCTCACACGATGCTGAAGAGAAAAGTTGATTCTGAAAATAGAGCCTTTAAAACCGATGGGAGGCTGAGTATATGTTTACTGAACCCGTGTGTCTCATTTGTGGAGCTAATGTGGCTGTAATTACAGAATTTAATCTAAGACGGCACTATGAGACAAAACATCAGGGTAACCTGAATGCAATGCAGAAGATACAGAAAGCAGAATAATTAAATAAGAATCTGACACTTCAGCGGACGTTTTACCCGTGCACAATCACAAAGTGATTTCAAGTGAAGCTGCTTTTATGGGAGACACAAATGCACCAGTGCAACTTGCCCCACTTTCCCTGTTGCCAAGTAATGTTAAACCAAGTCGTCACTACGGTGTTCCCAACACGCACTTTGCTGATAAACTGAGCGCACTGAGTTTGCACGGCGCTTTGGTGACTTTGAAGAACAAAAAGTCCGTCTACATGCGGCTCGAACCTTGTGCATGTTTGGTAGCACATATCTGTGTGAGAAGCTCTTCTCAGTGATAAAGACTAACAAAACAGCACACAGGAGTCGCCTCACTGATGAGCACCTGCAATCCATCCTGAGAATCTCCACAACACAGAACCTCACACCAAACAGAAACGAACTGTGGCCAAAAAGATGCCAGGCGTCCAGCTCTAAAATGACATATGAGCAAAGACAACTGAATGATTTGATTTGTTATTGCTGAAAGGAACACATTTTATTTATATTTCCAGGTTTTGTTATGCAGCATGTTCATATTTGAATTTGTATAATTTTGACAGGATATATTTTTATGGAGAGCAAAATCTTTTGGGATATTTAAAATCTAAGTTTATTTTTATATAAAATTACATAAGAGTAAAGAAATTTGAATGTTTGTTCTTTTAACGTTTACTTTATTTCTATTGTATAATTTAGACAGGATATATTTTTATGGAGAGCAAAATATTATAAGTTGTTTAAGGTTTGAGTTGATTTATTCTGGAATAATATTCCTGTCTGTTTTACCATTCCTACCAAAGATATTTCTGTCGACTAAATAAAAATTCCTTCTATTTAAAATTTAAATAGAACTTGAACAAATACGATAGTTCATAATATCCACGCAGACTTGCACGTAAGAGCGGAGTTATCCGTTTTAACAAGCAGCGTATTGCACTGATCTGAAATAGCTGTGTGTGTATATATGTAGATATGTATGTATATGTATATATATGTTTATATATGTGTGTGTGTATGTATATATATATATGTTTTGTGTGTATATGTGTGTGTATGTATGTATGTATGTGTATATGTGTAGATATGTATATATATATATGTTTATGTGTGTGTGTGTAAATATATATATATGTGTGTGTGTAAATATATATATATATATATATATATATATATATGACAACAACACTCATCACTCACAACAGTGACAAAACAATTACATTGACAATCATGTTACGTTATTTTCAAAATGTTTCCTTTTCTTTTCATTGCTTCTTTAACACACTACTTCTCCGCTGCGAAGCGTGGGTATTTTGCTAGTAAATCATATAGGAGACACACACAGTGATATCTGAGAAGTGAAATGAAGTTTATTGGATTTACAGAAAGTGTGCAATAATTGTGCAAACAAAATCAGGCAGGTGCATAAATCTGGGCACCATTGTCATTTTATTGATTCCAAAACTTTTAGAACTAATTATTGGAACTCAAATTGGCTTGGTAAGCTCAGTGACCCCTGACCTACATACACAGGTGAATCCTATAATGAGAAAGAGTATTTAAGGGGGTTAATTGTAAGTTTCCCTCCTCCTTTAATTTTCTCAGAAGAGTAGCAACATGGGGGTCACAAAACAACTCTCAAATGACCTGAAGGTAAAGATTGTTCACCATCATGGTTTAGGGGAAGGATACAGAAAGCTGTCCCAGAGATTGAAGCTGTCTGTTTCCACAGTTAGGAACATATTGAGGAAATGGAAGACCACAGGCTCAGTTCAAGTTAAGGCTCGAAGTGGCAGACCAAGAAAGATTTCGGATAGACAGAAGCGACGAATGGTGAGAACAGTCAGAGTCAACCCACAGACCAGCACCAAAGACCTACAACATCATCTTGCAGCAGATGGAGTCACTGTGCATCGCTCAACCATTCGGTGCACTTTACACAAGGAGATGCTGTATGCGAGAGTGATGCAGAAGAAGCCTTTTCTCCGCCCACAGCACAAACAGAGCCGCTTGAGGTATGCTCAAGCACATTTGGACAAGCCAGCTTCATTTTGGAATAAGGTGCTGTGGACTGATGAAACTAAAATTGAGTTATTTGGGCATAACAAGGGGCGTTATGCATGGAGGAAAAAGAACACAGCATTCCAAGAAAAACACCTGCTACTACAGTAAAATATGGTGGTGGTTCCATCATGCTGTGGGGCTGTGTGGCCAGTGCAGGGACTGGGAATCTTGTCAAAGTTGAGGGACGCATGGATTCCACTCAGTATCAGCAGATTCTGGAGACCAATGTCCAGGAATCAGTGACAAAGCTGATGCTGCGCCGGGGCTGGATCTTTCAACAAGACAACGACCTGAAACACTGTTCAAAATCCACTAAGGCATTCATGCAGAGGAACAAGTACAACAATCTGGAATGGCCATCTCAGTCCCCAGACCTGAATATAATTGAAAATCTGTGGTGTGAGTTAAAGAGAGCTGTCCATGCTCGGAAGCCATCAAACCTGAATGAACTAGAGATGTTTTGTAAAGAGGAATGGTCCAAAATACCTTCAACCACAATCCAGACTCTCATTGGAACCTACAGGAAGCGTTTAGAGGCTGTAATTTCTGCAAAAGGTGGATCTACTAAATATTGATTTCATTTATTTTTTGTGGTGCCCAAATTTATGCACCTGCCTGATTTTGTTTGAACAATTATTGCACACTTTCTGTAAATCCAATAAACTTCATTTCACTATCACTGTGTGTGTCTCCTATATGATATATTTAACTGACATTTTCTATCGTAACAACCAACGATTTATACAGGAAAATAATGACTATTAACAAGGTTGCCCAAACATTTGCATCCCACTGTACCTTTAAAAAAGCCACTAATGTATCAGATGTTTATCGATAAGACCCATACTAACATATTTTAACAGGTTTATAAGTAATAGATACATTTTGCAGTTAAGCTGCCAATACTATTGTTTACCAAGCAGCAATTTCACAATCTTGCTTATCTTCTCCCCCCCCCCAATTAAAAATGTAAGCTGCTGTACTTAACACAAGCACACTGTCCAACCTGAAACGGTGTTCGTTTTAATTTAATGGCCTAAATACATTAAAATATATATTTTATTTGGCTGTTTCAGGATGACTTGTCTTTGTTTACATTGCAAAAAAAAAAAAAAAAGGCTCAACTATCATAAAACCTCGCATAAAATGACTGTAAAGTTTAGAAAAGCAGGGTTTGGAAACAATCGGCCAATTTACTTACTACCGCTGGAGTTTTTTTTTTTTGTTTGTGAAAATCGGCCACTGATCTAAATCATTTGGTGCATCCCTCTCACTTTGGAAGGCAAAGTATTACGTGAGTAAATACTACATGTGAAAATGGCTGAGTGGTAATGATACAGCACTGCATCAACATCAAAATGTTGAAAAGAAAAATGGCAAAAACCATTTACTTGTTTCAAGTAAAGTTTGAAAACCAAATCTTTTGCATTTAAAGCAGGAAAATTATACCTAATTTAAAAAAACAAATAAAACAAAAAAGCCAAAACACGTGCACATAGACATATCATTTCTACTTTTAACTCATTATTGAGTTAGTACGGAAGGTAGATTTTCCTGTGTTGTGAGAGCACAATAATGTGACTGATCAGATGTGAGTTGTAATCATTTAACGTTTAGCAGACGAAATGAAATAATGACAAGAGGAACACACTCCCAATAAAGAAGCAAAGGCTTTGCATTCATCCCCTCATTGCAATGTGCGTATCTCCAACTGTCCATCGAAGCATCATTTGTTGTCCAACCAGTGTATGCAGTTCTGGGGCACTGGGGAAACCTTCCATGTATCCCCACATTCAGATGTTTGACCACAGAATGTGGGTTGAAGCTGCATAACGTAGGAGGTAAAACCTGAGGCAAGGTTCAAGTGAAGAAGCTGTTTCGCATGTCTGCACCAGTAAGGAAATTTGTTTCTACTAAAATAAAATTCAATTATTGTTTCTATGCTTCAAAGTACAGCTTCCCGTTAATATGACATGTACATTGGTAAAAGAAACACATAATCATGGACCCATACAGTTAGCATTATACTTTATTGCTGAATATGATTATGCAAAAGCCAAATTTGTGTCGTTTGTTTGGTTTTAAAAGGCAAGCTAATGTTCCTGAGTATAAGCCTTAAAATGTGACCTACAGTTGAATTGGTTAAAATTAAGTTATTGCAGGTAATATTCGGATTCTGGATTAGTACCGACACTAAGCAATAACAGATTATTTTTAGACCATATAAGATACTTTGAAAACATCACAACAAGCATTTTACAAGAGTCTGTAAAAAATGGATTAAAGTAAAGCTGAAAAGATTTTCCACAGAAAGCCTTCATGTTTA
The DNA here is from genome assembly GCF_016835505.1 of Polypterus senegalus. Lineage (NCBI taxonomy): Eukaryota > Metazoa > Chordata > Cladistia > Polypteriformes > Polypteridae > Polypterus > Polypterus senegalus. The sequence continues at coordinate 112,949,146 of NC_053168.1, forward strand.
GACAAATGTAAAAATGAAGGATCAGATTTAGACAAAATAAAGCACCACCACCAACAACATCTATTTATACAGCACACTTTCATACAAATGATGTAGCTGTCAGTGCTTTACAAGATAAAGAAAGAAAAGTTTATAAAAAAAATAGAAATATAAAAATAAGATTAGGCAATACTAAATAGCAACAACAACAACAACATTTATTTATATAGCACATTTTCATACAAACAGTAGCTCAAAGTGCTTTACATAATAAAGAATAGAAAAATAAAAGACACAATAAGAAAACAAAATAAATCAACATTAGTTAACATCGAAGAAGAGTAAGGTTCAATGGCCAGGGGGGACAGAAAAAACAAAAAAACTCCAGACGGCTGGAGAAAAAAAATAAAATCTGTAGGGATTCCAGACCATGAGACTGCCCAGTCCCCTCTGGGCATTCTATCTAACATAAGTGAAACAGTCCTCTTTGGATTTAGGATTCTCACGGAAGGGCTTGATGATGATGATGGTCACGTAGACTTCTGCCTTTTAATCCATCCATCATTGTTGGAGCATCATGAAGCTTTGAGAAGGTGGAGGTGGCGCAGGCCACCACCACAAAGAAACCGGAAAAAGAAACAGAAAAGAGAGTAGGGGTCAGTACGGATAGCAAGTAGCAAAGAATAATATAATGTCTGAGGGCCAGAAGGACAGAAAAAAAAAAACTCCAGAGGGCTAGAAAAAAAACAAAAAAAACAATATCTGCAGGGGTTCTGAGGCCACAAGACCACTCAGCCCCCACTGGGCGTTCTACCTAACATCAGTGATCTCAATCAGCCCTCATGGTTTTCAGGCTTCACGTGGAAGAATTACATGATGATTGTCATGTGGACCTCTGGCCTTCAACCCATCAGTGCAAGGACTGCATGGTGCTTTGATAAGATGGTGGTGGCGCAGATCACCACCACAGAAAACCAGAAAAAGAACAGCAGAGAAAGTAGGGGTTAGTACGGAGTGTGGAGATAAAAATAATAATTAAATGCATATACAGAATATCAGGATTACACTAAGATGAAGTTGTGAGAAAGACATATTAAAATAATGAGTTTTTAGCAGGTTTTTGAAGTGCTCCACCGTGTTTGCCTGGCGAATTTCTATTGGCAGGCTATTCCAGATTCTTGGTGCATAACAGCAGAAGGCCGCCTCACCACTTCTTTTAAGTTTAGCTCTTGGAATTATAAGCAGACATTTCTGTCTTCTATTTGGAGTGTAAGTTGAGAGGCATTCTGAAATATAAGACGGAGCGAGATTATTTAAGGCTTTGTAAACCATAAGCAGTATTAACAATGTCAGTTCTAAATTGCACAGGTAACCAGTGTAGTGACATCAAAACTGGGGTGATGTGCTCAAATTTTCTTTTCCTAGTTAAGATACTGGCAGCTGCATTCTGCACTCGATTGATGTCTTTTTTTGGGTAGTCCTGAGAGGAGTTCATTACAGTAATCTAGCCGACTGAAAACGAAAGTGTGAACTAATTATTCAGCGTCTTGCAAAGTTATACAGGTCTAATTTTTGCCATATTTCTTAAGTGAAAAAATGCTGTCCTAGTAATCTGATTAATATGTGATTTAAAATTTAAGTTACAGTCAATAGTCAACCCTAAATTCTTTACCTCTTTGTTGACTTTTAAGCCTAATGGATTCTGTTTATTTCCAATACCCTCACAATATCCATTTTTGCCAATCACTAATATTTCTTTTTTCTTCTTTAGTTTGAGAAAATGATTACTCACTGTGGTGGGCTGGCGCCCTGCCCGGGGTTTGTTTTCTGCCTTGCGCCCTGTGTTGGCTGGGATTGGTTCCAGCAGACCCCTATGACCCTGTAGTTAGGATATAGTGGGTTGGATGATGGGTAAAAATAATTAATCATCCACTCAGAAACAGAAGTAAGACATTGTGTCAGTGAACCAAGAGAGTCAGGGTCATCAGGCGCTATTGATAAATGCAGTTGAGTGTCGTCAACATAGCTGTGGTAGCTCACGTTATGCCTTGAGATCATCTGACTTCACGGAGGCACGGAGATCGAAAAGAGCAAAAAAACCAGGATAGATCCTTGTGAGACACCATATAGGATATCATGTGTCTTTGAAGTAGAATCGCATCTAACAAAGGATTTTCTGTCCATTAAGCAAGATTCGAAAGTCTGTGACATTTGAAATTCAAATCATTTGGACTCCTCTGTTAAATAAAACTCTTTAGTAAGTTTATTTTTTATTTATTTATTTTTTTAACCAGCCAGTATTGCAAACATACATGTTACATTAGCAAATGTGACTAAGTACTTCTCTGGCAAACCAGATTTGAAAAGCATTTTGGTAGCAAAACAGCTTTAAAGAGTTTGTTTAAATGAAATAAACTTATTCAATAGTACAGCTATAGAATGTTTGCATTTATATTTTTAGTTTTGACTTTAAGCACGGAGAGAGAATGTTGGACAATTAATTTAAAATGTGCCCAGGATAAGAACTCAGGTAAGTCCATGGTGATTTCACATTTATAAACCCAGTTCTCCCCAAAATTACAGTTTCCCCATTTGTTGTTACACTGGGGTGATCCCCGTCTCTATCACACATTAAAGTTCAAGCCCTACATTGTATTTTGATATTTATAAATACCACTACTGCCCTACTTAAATGATATGCTAATGATTGGTTACTACTTGATGGGTATACCAGTATTTTAAAACTTCAGTTATGTAATAATAATTTGGACCTTAACATTATAAAATGTCAAGATGATGATGGAAGATTCCTGCTCACTTAACACTCTATATAAACAGCTCGACAGTTGGGACAGCTGAGTCATTCAAGATTCTGTACATTGTGCTGTCACTAAAACTTAAGTAGGACGAAAACATCACATGTATTATCAAGAATGCCCATCACACCAGACAGTCCTGATACCGACTGAAAAGCATGGTGGTGGAAATGTTATGGTTTGGGGTTGCTTTGCTGCATCAGGGCCTGGGCAGCTGATCATCATAGAATCCACTATGAATTCTTCATTGTCCTAGGGGATTCTTGATGATAATGTGTGACCATATGTCAGAATGTTGAAGCTCAACGTAAAAGTGGACCTTGCAACATGACAATGGCCCTGAACATACCAGTAATCCACTAAGGAATGGCTTAAAAGAATGAAAGAAATGGAGGGATCTGAATTGGCCAAGTTAAAGCTGGATATGAACCCCATTGAGATTCTGTGGGGGGATTTGAAATGGGCTGTGCGTGCAAGACACCATTCAAAGAATTCTGCATAGAGTAGTTGTTGTCAGAGACTGCTGGACTTTTATAGGAAAGGGCAACTTTAGGAAATGCCTGTTTGAGGGGACAATATACCAGCTGTTAGATTCAAGGGTGGATTTACTTTTTCCACAGATGGACATGGCATATTTGTTCATTTCTAATTGAATTGCAAAGTAAAATTGTCATTGTTTTTTTCAGTTAAATCATTTTTAGCTACCGGTACTGCTTAAATAAAAAATAAAGCTTGATACACCCACATACAGTATGTTAAAAAAGAAAAATATTGAAGGGGTGTACTTACTTTTTCACAGCGTATATCAGCTGTAGGACAAAGAAATAGTGTTCAAATCTAACACGTGTGTAGTGAAATTCAAATTTGCCTACACATCACCACATTTCAGCACTGTATTACTAGTCAAATGTAGATGTGGCCTTGAACCCTGGTTTCTTGCTTTACCAACATAAAGATCTCAAATCAATAGCAGTAAGATGGTCTATAACAAGAGGAGGCTTTTTGCTCTCTCCTTTAAGCTTCTTTGAGTGGTCTCTTACTAATGACTTGAACATTCTTGGTAGTGAAAAAATTAGCCTGTTAAACATTTGCCACCTTCAGAAGAGGCAGTTATCAAGTTACAGTATTTTGTTCAGTACCCCTCCTGGTAATATGGCGGTGTAGCAGTAACTATGCTGCGACATGCAATACTGTACCTTTCACCAATCGATGGTGGCTGCTTTCAATTTGTATTGCTGAATTTACACATGTGGTGCCTTTGTAGTTATTTGAAAGAAACACTACAAGACTTTGGTTAGAGAGTAAATCAAACTTAACGACTGCAAGTGCTGAATCTTGGCACCATGAGGCTGTCAGATTACATGACTAGAAATCACAGTGTAATGGATTACATAAGTGCCTCATGGCTTTTCTGCACAGTTTTAAATTTTCTTTCCTTTCTTTGGTTTTTGTTTCTTTTTAGTTATTCTGGTTTGTACTCAGACCGTATCTATCTATCTATCTATCTATCTATCTATCTATCTATCTATCTATCTATCTATCTATCTATCTAACTATCTATCTATCTATCATATATTATATAGTGCCTTTCAATATCTATCTATCTATCTATCTATCTATCTATCTATCTATCTATCTATCTATCTATCTATTATACAGTGCCTTTCATGTTATCTATCTATCTATCTATCTATCTATCTATCTATCTATCTATCTATCTATCTATCTATCACAAGTTTTCTGCATTTCTGACAGCTAGTTAAAATGATGCTCATAATGCTGGATGCTGTACAAAATGTTTTCCAGGTGTGATGAGTTTGGCCACAGTCTCATCCATCTTTTCCTTTGCTCCAGAGAGACCACTATTCTGTTTGCTGAATCCAAAACACATTTTCCTTTCTCATAGCACTGGATTAGGTCAAACTTGTTTTTTTATTTGTCCTTGCAGACTATCGGCAGGTCCCTGTTGTGTGGGTTGTACGGGTTCTGACCTTGTAGTCTCCAAGTAGAACAGGTATAGCAAAATTTTATCCACTCACTGGCATATGGAAGGTTAGAAGGAAAGTTTTTCTTAAAAGCATCCTTTATCACTGCAGATATTATTTTAATTTTCACGCATGCACATCGAAAGATCTCCTCATCGGCTCAATCGAGACATGTGATAAGGAGTGAGAGGAGGGCGTTATTGCTAACATTCTCTTCTCCTTTTCTCTCCACAACACCAAGAAACTGCCCATTGTGGTCACTTAGCCCCGCCCCTTCCAGTTTGCGCACTTTAAGAAGCCAGGCTGCCTGAAAGGAGGTGTCATTTGCACTAAAAGTGACCTCCCGGACAGAGCTGCACGGAATGGCCTTAAGAGAGCTTGTTGTTTTGTAATTGGGCCCGAGAGGCCATTTCCTTTGCCTCATAAAGGTGCAATATTTTGTTTGGACAATTGTATCAAACAAGATGACCCATTTGGTGTTCCAGCGTTTCATTGTTGCTCAACCTGTCATTGCAGCACTGGTCCACATAATATTATATTTACAATATTAAAGCAAAACACACACCAAGCAATCGTTCAAAGCTCATTCTAATATCACCTGATGATGTGCTGCACAGTTCTGGTTGACATTACCTACCAATGCATTGCAACTTGTCAATAAAAAAGTGCCAAAGAAGGAGATGTGGAAGAATGCAAAGAAAGTACTAAGATAAGTAAAAAGGTGTTGAAACAAAAAATAAACATGATCATTGGAATTATGGGTCTCATCACCACCACCACACAATGTTTTGATTATTTTTAGAGCCCCAGGAACCATTTAAAAAATAAAAATGAGAGTGATATCATGACATTCTTGTCCTCCCACGCTGGCCATTCTCCATGAAGTGACTTATATTTATTAAGATCAGGACTACAAGGTCTTGTTACAGGTAATTTACACAAAGGTTGTGAGAGGTAGGGACTTGGCATTGTGATTTTAAATCATCTCAAAATATGTAAGTCATGTAAAGGTGCCTCATCATGGCTTGGTTCCTACCTTCCCACAGTGCTGCCAGAATAAGCTGAAGACCCCAGGATTGAGAATGTTATGCTGTATAAAGCAACCTGACCAAGGATTCAGGGCACAGCTTAACCGGCCAGCGGTTGGTAAGGTGAAGATGAATGGAAATGCACAGTGAACAGTAATGTCTACTGCAGTTCATACAGTAGTTGTCTCTTCCAAAGAAAAAGAAGCACCATACCATAACACTCAGCTGTCACAAGTGTACCCAAGCAGTTCTGATGACTATAGTAAGGGTCAAATGAGTCATGTAATCTGGAGACACATAATGACACAGAAAGATAAAACAGTAATGACAAGACCCTTCTAAAAACCTGAAATATATTTCTGCAATTCTGGATGAGGGTCTGAGGAGACTTGGACTAAAGATTTTACACTCGACTTAGAATACGGGACTCTTCAGCGGGCTTTATGCTACCGATCAATGACTCAAGAGCCAAGTGCGAGCTTCACTGAAGTTCATTTGATTTCCCAGGAGTTCATTAAATGCGATACAAATGGTTTTTCTGCAGAGCTCTTGAGGGTCCTTTAGTGAATGTACTCCATTTTTAATTACATGATACATTTTACCAATCAAATACTGTTGCATCTTCACCTTAAATGTATTTTTTATTAATAGCAAACAGATTCTGCTTCAAAACTATTTGTTCACCTGAAGAATCTGATGGTTGGCTGTTGTTCTACTGAAACACCTTTTTCTATTTTTCCATACACAAGCTGGCATTTTAGGCTCGTATTTTTAACAAGTTAGAAAATGTAAGCATAGCTTAACATTCAGGTGCTTTCAAGGTTTAGTGAACTGTTTCGAAACTTGGAATATTTTCAGCTTTTGTTTATTTACTTCAGCAAAGAGACAGCTATCACATTGTTGTTAATAACATTTTTTGTACCTAAAAAGTCTAATTGTAGAATACATAAAATACATATTTTTAATAAAGTTTGCAATATCACATGCAATGGATTCAGAAAGTATTCAGACCCCTTCACTTTCTGCACACTTGATTGTCTTGTAGATTTAATTTTAGATTTAATTAGATTTCATTTTAAATGGATATATTTTGCCAATATTGCCCATTAGTGTACACTCAATAATCCATGATAACAAAGTGAAAAGTTTGAAAATGTATTACTAATCAAAAACTGAATCTCTAATTAAAAAATATTCTGACCCTTGATTCAGAGCTTTGTAGAAGCCTCTTTTGCAGCGATTACAGTTTCAAGTCTTCTTGGTTACATCTCTGTAAGCTTTGCACACCTCGACTTGGGCTGTTTATTGCACTCTTCCTGGCAGATCCTCTCAAGCTCCATTAAATTGGTTGAGAAGCACCTGTAAGCTGCCATCTTTAGGTCTCTCCATAGATGTTCTATGGGGTTTGGCTGGGCCACTCAAGGACATTCTGAGATTTGTGCTAAAGGCACTGCCATGTTGTCTTGACTGTATGCTTCAAGACATTGTCATGCTCAAAGGTGAACAGTCCCCTCAGTCTGAGGTCATGCGCACACTGGAGCAGGTTTTCTTCATGTACCCCTCTGTATTTTGTTCCATTCATCCTTCCCTCAATTCTGATCAGTCCCCCTGTCCCTAACGCTGAGATGCATCCCCACGGCATTATGTTGCCACCACCATGCTTCACTGTAGGGATGGTATTAGGCAGGTGGTCTTTGTCAGACATACTGCTTGGAGTTCTTCCTAGACAGTTAATTTTTTTTCCGCCATACCAGAGAAACTTTTTCCTCATCCTCTGTCGTATGTTTTTAACTCAAGATTGGCTTCTCTTTAGCCACTCTACCATAAATGCTTGATTGATGGAGTGTAGCTGAAAAAGTCATCTCAGCAGAGAACTTCTAATGCTCTGCTAGAGTGACAATTGGGTTTCTGGTCACCTCCCAGAGCAAGGCCCTTCTTGCCTGGTTAATCAGTTTGGTCAGATGGCCAACTCTAGGAAGAGTGTTTCCAAGCTTCTTCCATTTCACAATTATCAAGGTCACTGTGCTCCTGGGAACACTCAAAGCTTAAGAAATGGCCCTGATCAATGCCTCACCACAATTTGATCATGGAGGTCTACAGGGAGTTCCTTGGGCCTGACATGCTTTGTGAATTGTGGGACCTCAATATACACAGGTGTGTGGCTTTCTAAACCGTCCAATCAATCACCACAGGTAGACTCCAATCACGTTCTAGAAACATCTCAAGGACAATTAAAGCAAACAGCACCACGTGACCACGTGACCACAATTTGGAGTGTCTCAGCAAAGGGTCTAAAAATGTCTACGAATGAGAGATTTTAGTTTTTAATTTTTAATAAATCTTTCTGAAAATATGTTTTCATTTTGCCATTGTGGGTTATTGAGTGTAGATTTATGAACAAAAATGGAAAATGTATCTATTTAAAACTAAATCTTCAACACAATAATGTGTGCAGAAAGTGAAGGGGGTCTGAATACTTTCTGAATCCACTGTGGCAAACACTGAGCACAAGTAGGCCTGTTGTATTGCTTTCTCAGACATTAGACTCCAACTCAAGTGGTGTACAAATATTTCTGCTATTTTTAATGGTGGGTTTAGGTGGTTTCTGGGTAATTGTATGAGTGGGTCAAAAATTATCTGCACTCTGGCTGTAGAATTTATTTTAATCAACTTTCAGAAAAGGCAAATACAGTACATTATTTTTTCCACATAATCTCCCTGCTTTTCAATATACTTTGTCAATCTGTCAATAAACTTTCACATTCCTTCATTAAAAATGGTTTAGGTTGAGCTGTGAGCCACGAATGCACCACTGACTTCACCTCTTCATCAGACGTAAATCTTCGTCCTTGTAGGGCTTCTTTCGAAACCCAAGTCTGTTGCGGATTATTGCATAGGCAGAGCCATGGCTGATTTGCAAATGATTTGCCACATCATCTACTGTCACTCGTCTATTCAGCAGAATCATTTCACTCAATGTTGTCATCAGACGTGGACGTGGATCACTCCAGCTCCTTCTTCATGGCTGACACTTGTGTAAACTTCCTTGAACTTCCCTATCCATTCATACACACTTCTTCACCACAAAACAATTTCTCCATTCTCCTGTGCACAAAGTCTTCGATAAATATCAGCACCAGGCACACCCTCAGACCCCAAAAATGAATCACTGCATGTTGCTCTTCTTTCGTGCAAATCACAAGTGTGGTTCTCACACTGCAGTTTTAAATGATCTGACGTAACATGTTCACACCTATACAGCACTGACTGGGGAGACAGGGACCCCATACAGAAAGCGCTGATAAGACTGTGCTGCCAACAGAAGTTTTAATATAACCAGAGTGCAGATCATTTTTGATTCATCCTCGTAGTTCACGTTTCACTTTTATAAGAAGTGCCTGGTGGAGAGGTAAAATGATTGTTGAAATCTCAAGCTAAAATTGTTGCCTACAATGGACCACGACGGAGAGCAGGCCATTGTGACATTTTGCTGATAATGTATAGTAATAATTATAATAATAATTAATTTTATTTATTAGGCACCTTTCTTAGCACTCAAGGTCACCTCACAGTGAAATTAAACATCCATCCATCCATCCATTATCCAACCCGCTATATCCTAACTACAGGGTCACGGGGGTCTGCTGGAGCCAGTCCCAGCCAACACAGGGGGCAAGGCAGGAAACAAACCCCGGGCAGGCTGTCAGCCCACTGCAAGGAAATTAAGCAACATTAGTAAAATAAAAACAAAGAGAATGATAGATCAAAAAGCAATAATTAGCAAACAAACAAAGATAACTGGCAGTAACAGTGCAAAATTCACAATTGGTATGCCAGTTTGAAATGATAAGTTTTGAGGGTAGTTTTAAAATGTGTTATTGAATCGAGCTGATGTATATGAGAGGGAAGAGAATTTCCAAGTTGAGGAGCACTATGAGAGACGCTCGAGGTCCCATAGCACAGAGTTTGATGTGTGGTACAGAAAGTATAGCTGCAGATGAGAATCAGAGTGAGCGAGATGAGTGTCAGTCTGTAGGAGATCAGTGAGGTTGTGGAATGCTTTAAATGTTCAGAGTGGTATTTAGTATTGTATTCTATAGTTAACAGGGAGCCAGTGAAGTTGAGAGAGAGTAGGTGTAATATGTTCAGTGGATTTAGAACAGCAGGTTATTATCTTGACAGCAGAATTTTGAAGAAGTTGTAAGCGATGGATACGTTTTTGTAGAATGCCAGATAGAATAGCGTTATAGTAATCTATACGTGAGGTGAGTCGGGCATTAACCAATACTTTAGTACTGTGCTGCGTAAGAACAGGACGAAGTCTAGAAATGTTTCGGAGATGGAAGAAGGCAGTCCGAGAAAAAGAGAGAGTACTGTCAAAAATGACACCCAGGATCTTCACTGGGTAGAGATGTTTGTGTTAATGTTGTTAATTAAAATAGAAGACTAGTTAACCTTAGCAAGTGTGGATTTAGAACCAATGAGGAGCACCTCAGCTTTATTGCTGTTTAGTTGGAGAAAATTGTGAGTAATCCATGTCTTTATGTCTTGGAGACATGCCATAAGAATATCTGTTCGGGAAAACAGAAGTGGATTTAGTGAATAGATATTGCTGTGTGTCATCAGCATAACAATGAAATTTAATACCATGGTGCCGGAAGATATTACCTATTGGGTAAATATAAATGAGAAAAAGAAGCGGCCCCAAAACAGAACCCTGCGAGACTCCCAGAGTAACGACTGCATTCTCAGATTTAAAGACCTTTATTTGAACAAATTGCCTCCTATCAGTGAGGTAGGAAGAAAACCATTGGTATTAGTCTCAATAAAATATTTTTTGCTATACTTTGTTAATCCCTGTGGGGAAGTTGTCTTTTCGCATGAACTTTGCAGGTCTGAACTCAGGATCAGCCATTGTACAATATTCTCTGGAGCCATTTTCAGGTCAAGGGCCTTGCTCAGGGGCCCAATGGAGTAACATCCCTTCTGGCAGTAACAGGATTTGACCCTTCAAGATAGCAGCAGAGATCCTTAGCTACAGAGCCACCAGATAATACAGCTGTGATGTAGCATAATGTTTATAAACTCTGTGCTTACGTAGCTCCTTTCCATTCTAATAATTTCCAAATAAGTTCAGTAACTTTTTATTCCTTGCTTGCATTTTTTATAGCTATGGTTAACTGACCTGGTATGACTCCATGAAGTAGGAAACAAAAGTTAAGTAGCAGAGGAATACGCAGGCCTAGCATCAGGGACTGCAGCTCTGCTGGCATCTCATGATCTGTTTGTCATCATATCATGAAATGCCATAGTAGAACAATTAATGGCGATTCTTGCCATATTTGTAAAAGGTTTTGGACACATCGTCTAAGGGAGAATTTCATTTTTTATAATTTGAGATCATACAGAACGTTGTTTACTCACCGAGTTATAGAAGGTGGGCTGCAATTGTTCCTGTTAAGCAAGATAGGTCTGTGTGCTGCTAATGCTATAATCGACTTCTCCCTGTGCACTTTAGTGTCATCTGAGAATAACCAAATATCACATTAAAGGATTAGAAGTGATGGTAATGCCAAGATTGTCTGAGAAGTACATAAAGATTTTGGTCCAAAATGATGTCAATTTTGTACACATGGCCTTGTGATGCTGGAGCTAGTTGGATCCTGTATATTTATAATTATTTTAGGTGGGAGATGGTGGGAGTGGGTAGGTTGGGTTATTTTGTATGCAATGCCGTTTATTGATATATCTTGTCAATTTATCTTTACTTAATTAAAAGCTGATCACACTGCAGACAGTGTGCCATCTTTATAATAAATTCCTTTTTATTTTCATAGTTTTGCCTCCTGATGTCTCTCCATTTTTGAGTTTGTGGACTGAGTGGGGCCCTAATAGCTGCTAGATATACAGTATATATGCATACTGTACCTATATATATATATATATATATATATATATATATATATATATATATATATTTATTTATTTTTAAAATTGGTTTGCCTACCTGCTGAGAGATGTATGTGCTATTCAGGAGTCTGATGTTGACTGAGGCTGTGATAACACACTATTATTTTTTTTCCTTTTAACTAAAGAGCAAAGGTGCCAGGATTTTTTTAACAGGTAGCTGTAAGATAATAGGGAAGGAATTGTCACATTTAATGAGCACAATACTAAAATACCGTCGAGGCTGGAGGCCATATGATAATCGAGTTGCAGGTTATTGGAATATTGATGTAGGGGGTGTGATCGGAGACGGACGAGTGCTTTGTGAGAGTGCTGCTTTTTAATAATCTCACACCTTGAACGGCATTCCAAAGTTCTATTCAGAATAAATGGTTCTTGTTATTCGATATAATGAAGATGGCATGATGATGGCCCTGCCTGCTGGACTGCATGTACACGGGGTGAGCAGAAGCTCTTGTAGTGTCAGTTGTACAGCTCTTTGAGTCAAACTGTCCCCATTATGCCTCTTTCCCCAGGCACACACCACATATGATGTCAGCCTTGCTTGGTTATAAATGAGGCCAGCTACACCAGTTCTCTTTTTTCCTAATAAAACTGTTTCTTTTTTCTGGCACTCCTTTTTGCTTTTAGTTGCCCTTTGTGAGATGAAGGACGAGGCCTGAATAGTCTGACTGCAAACACACTGGTGGGAGGCCTCTTAACGTTTACCTTTCAATGAAATGGTGCTGCAGCATCGCTCTCTCCTGGAAAGATGCTGTCACGCATGCACGCTTGGAAGGCAGCTGAAGGGCTTAAAAGAACATAATTCCATGCCGCACCAGGGGATGGCAGAGCACACTAATCCTTTCTCTTTTCCTCAGGCAGACCAACCACGGGAAATTTTGCCTGGCCCCGAGGATGTCACTTCTGGTTCCGGGCCAGATGACACCACTTCTGGTTCCTGTCTCAGTGATGCCAGTTCCCCCCATCCAGCTTTAAAACTGTCATGTTTGATTTGATGAAACAGTTCTGTCTTGAAAGACCTGTTTACTAATTTTGCTTTTTTTTCAGCCAATTTTCAAGTATACGGGGTGGCTTCCCCAATCCTTTTTGTGGCGTCTATTTGAATCATTTCGCAATGCACTCTTACCATTATGGCCTAAAAAAGTCAACTAGTACTGGTAGTACCAGTAGTAGTTGTTGTATTGCCACGTGTACAAACTACAGTGACATTCTTACTTACACATCCAGCCAACGTGCAACACGTCACCACTCTCTGCTGCCATGATAAACAGGCATTTAGAAAATTTAAACATTAAAACAATCTAGAGGAGAACAGGCCATTCAGCCCAACAAAGCTCACCGGTCCCATCCACTTAATTCTTAAAAAAACATCAAGTCGAGTTTTGAAGGTCCCTAAAGTCCTACTGTTTACCATACTACTTGGTATTTTATTCCATGTGTCTATGATTCTCTGTGTAAAGAAACACTAACTAATATTTGCGTGAAATTTACCCTTAACAAGTTTCCAATTGTGTCCCTGTGTTCTTGATGAACTCATTTTAAAATAAGTCTCGATCCACTGGATTAATTCCCTTCAAAATCTGAAACACTTCAATCATGTCACCTGTTAATCTTCATTTGCTTTACAGCTTACTTGATGTTTTGTCAGTAAGGACCATTTGCTTACAGTCTTCAGCCTTCCCAGTTGTTGTGGAGCTTAGCAAACCACTAGAAATGTCTCCACCATTAGGCCGGTCCACTGCTGAGCCTCCTTTTTCTGAACATCGTAGAGATTTGTCATGTGTCAGAGCGTATTCAGCTGGCAAGGGTACAATGCTGCTAGCCTATCCAAAGGGTGACCCGAGATTTTATATTTGACTCTCTCTGTTCCATTTCATTGTTGACCCCCAGATGTTTATTTTCTTGCGGGATGTTGCTAATTGGAATTGTTGTTTTCCTCTCCACCATTGTCAACTGGCCATAGTTCAACAAATAATGAATGGACAAATATTGCTGAGCTCTTTAGTTTATTTTCCAGTCTGCATAAACAAATATGTGTCTAATATATAATCATTACATAACTGATGATTTATAAAATTTGAATTTGCATTGTACCTGAGAACTTGTGACAGCACTCTTCACCTTCACCTGAACTGAGCTGTCCTGGTCTGACCTGAGAACCTGTGAAGTACCTTCTGGAACTCCTCATAGAAGTCTCGTCACCAGACAGTCTGCAAGTGCTAAATACCTGTGCCCGTGTATTCTGATGTGGCATGGCTTTTAGGCCCAGCCCAGAGGCAGATGAAGAATAGGTTTTCAGTTTGTAACAACCAGAATTAAAGTAAAAAACATCAGCTAGTTAGATATCCAAGCAAGCAGGAGCTTAGGCCCAAAGGAGTTTGGTCAAATCAACATGTACTTATCTTGCAGATGCTCACTTCCCCACACGCAGGTCCTCAGTTGGGGATAAATACAATGAGTGCAAAGAATAAGGAAAGTGATCAGTATACAGCAAGCGGGTCATTATAAAGTCCTTGTATAGTTTTAAATAATTATAACTTCAGTTCTGTACATGATAAAATTAATCTGTCAAAAAGGTGAGCAAAAGAATGTTATAACATTTTTACATCAATGTATTCTTCAGATCGCTAATTTTCAACATGTCCATCATCACCCTGTGTAGAAACCGTAATGCGATTGTGAAGCTCTACAGATACACCTTGCAGTTCATTTTCAGTAACTCCCTGAATCACATTAGTTATCCTAGTCATGCAAGTCACCTAAAGAACGACGTCTTTCTTGTGATGGGCTCTAAATCTTCTTTGGACTGCGATGACCAACTACGTGATACAGTTTACGTTCTCTTCTGTTGAACTCATGGGTCAATTGTAATTCTGAAAACAGAGTAGTGAACAAATTAATTCATTCATTAAAAATGATTAAACTATTACAGTTTTTTTTATTAAGCTAGAGAAAAATGAATGAATCACACTTCATAATGTGCTTTACAGATTCATTTTATCATGCATACACCTGAAACAGTGATAATTTAAAAATGCACAAGGACTTTACGATGACCCTGAATATATTTAAATAAACAGTAAATTAATTACACAAAATCCCACCCTGATCCCCTAACATACATATTGTCAGACATGTGACCATTTGGCATATCATACCAGTATGGGAACAGTTCAAATACGGGGAACAGTTTAAATGTAACACCTGCTTTAACCCAATTTCCATCTGCCATGTTTATGAGAGCTTTTTCCAGAAGTGATTTATTTAACGATATTTTAGTAAAGAACACGTTTGGGACATTTTGAGCATACGACTGGGTGACTTTAAATGTGGGTTATGTGACATGAGTAACATGTTATTTTATATGAACTTCTTGATATTTTCTGCAGTTCTAAAGTATAGGCTATTAGATGGCTATTATATCAGAACATTTGCTATCTCCATTTTGCATAAACGCTTGAGCTTAAATTTTTTTTCACAGGCATTAATACCATCTATATGGGTAAGTAGCATCTGTCCATCCATGTTCTTAACCCACCTGTCTAGCGCAGGGTCTCAGGAAAGCTTGAGTTTATCCCCTCAATCATCAGTGCAAGGCAGGAACAATCCCTGGACAGGCTGCAGCTCATCACAGGGTGAACTCAAACGCACACACACACACACATTAGGGGATAATTAGCAACTCCGAACACCTAACATCTAAACTGAATGTCTTTGGACTGTGTGACCAAACCTGAGGACATAATTGTTGGGAGGAGTAGGACTTTAATGACGTTGTTATCATGCAACCTTATCATGAGTCTTAGTGATATTATCATTGTACGGCCTATAATGTAGAGGTGAAAAAATGAGCTTAAACTATAAAACAGAAAAGGAAATAAATGAAAGTCATACTGCGTCCCTCAGATCGGAGAATCACATCAATCATTCTTTGATTTGGGTAGTGCCATTAACAGCATTCTCAATCGGAAAACGCTGTACATGTACATATTAAAAAAAGTTACAACACTGTATTAAATACGTAAAGTGATTAGAATAATAAAAGAGATGTTCAGTATACAAAACTGACTGACACCAATAGTAGTCTGGAAGAAAATCTTACATAATTCATACAGTAAATATTAAGATCCATATATATATATAATATAGAATGCCTGTCTGTCTGTTCCCTATACAATCCTACACACTCTAATCGATTGGATTAAATCTCACATAGGCACTTTAGGACCATACAGACAAGACAGACTACTTTGAAACCCACAATTTTGACCCTGGGGGTCCTAGTGGGTTTTTTTGTCTTTTTTTTAATCCCATGAGATACACTTTGTACACTACTGCCACCTGCTGGTTTAAAGTAAGTATTACAATATTGTTCTTCTAGTCTGATATGGACTACATTTTGCATAGTTGCTCACTAGGACCATATATACAAGACAGACTATTTCAGAAGCGACAATTTTGACCCTGGGTCGTCCTAGTGTTTTTTTGTTTTTTTTTGTCTTTTTTTATTTATCCCATGAGCGACAGTTTGCATACTACTGCCACCTGCTGGTTCAGAGCAAGTATTACAATCCTGCTCTTCTAAGCGGATCTGGACTAAATTTTGCATAATTGCTCTCTAGGACCATACAGACGAGACAAATTACTTTAGAACCCAAAATGTTATGCCTGGAGGTCCTAGTGTTTTTTGTTTTTTTTTTTTCACTATGTGCTACAGTTTGCACATCAGTGCCACCTGCTGGCTCAGAGCAAATGAAACATCCAAGCAGATTGAAGCCAGACTAGCAGACAAAATGACCAGAGCTTAACATTACTTACCCAGACAATACCATAGGATGCTTCCATCTACTGTAATATAAAAAGGAGTATCGTGCACTTTTGGAGGTGGGTGTTGAGTGAGGTCTAATTGACAGTTAAATTGAAGTGCAGTACAAAGGAGAATCAGTGTTGTTGTATAACTACTGCTTTGTCATCTTTTCTTCATAATTTAAGCATTTTACGAACTCCCCATCTGGAATAAAGAGGACAAGACAGACATTACAGTGTTCCTGGTTACAACAGCAAGGAGTTACTGCAATTCAGGAAGACAATCGGAACCAAAAAGAACAAATTCCCAACTCCCAAGAGCAGACACATTGATAGAAAGGCAGTGTGGATGACTTGATGGGACAGCTAGCAATAACAACAGGGTCACCATTTTAAAAACACATAAACCCTTTGCTTTCTTAATGCATTCTGCAAATATACCTGGGTACTTCAGGTAGAAGCAACTAAAAATCAAAAGGTAGTTTTTCATTACGAAGCATGGCACACACTAAGAAAACATGAAGAACTGATAAATTCTAGTTATAGCTGTAATGGCTACCAGGCTGACTTAGTATAATATGAAAGTAATTAGTCACAGCACAGCTAATATGATGACAGGTAATACGGGGTGGTGCAGGGAAACGGGAAAGTTTGGAACTAGGGGTTGGCAAATCTGGGGCGTCGGCAGTTGTATGGGACCAATGCAACCTCATTTATAACCTTTTGCCATTAGTTGTAATGGAGCAGTGGAGTGATGCACAACAAGCGTTCACTGTGAAAGCCTTTTATAAGAATGGTGATAGAGTGACTGCTTCACTAAGGGAATTTTGCGATCAAGTACTAGTTACTAGTTAAGACATCATGACTGTGTCCTGTCCGCTTATGTGATTACAACATGGGTGTGTAATTTCGAAGAAATGGGTTCAGCCTTAAAAAAGAAGTCCCCAGGTGGAGCCACTTCTCATACTTCCCGGCAATCGATGGCATTTGTTCAACGATTTTTTGGAAGGTGCGTCATTTCACGCAAAAGTGACATTTCATGGCCTCTGGGATCCCCAGATTTCACTGTTTGTGATTTTTCTCTTTGGGGACATCTTGAAAGCCAAGTGTATCACACACTTCCTGCAACCATTGCTGAACTGAAGGATTGAAGAGGAAATTGCTGGCATTCCTCTTGACACATTATGTTGAGCAATGCAGAATTTCCACAACAGGCTGTCAGAATGTACACAGAGAAATGGACAATACCTTCAAGATGTTTTCTTCAAAACATAAAATTAATATTGAATGAATATTGATTACCATCATTAATTATCATCATCATTGCATATCCTGTACTATACATTTCATCATTAAATGTATTTTGTAGGACGGCATGGTGGCGCAGTGGTAGCGCTGCTGCCTCGCAGTTAGGAGACCCAGGTTCGCTTCCCGGGTCCTCCCTGCGTGGAGTTTGCATGTTCTCCCCGTGTCTGCGTGGGTTTCCTCCGGGCGCTCAGGTTTCCTCCCACAATCCAAAGACATGCAGGTTAGGTGGATTGGCGATTCTAAATTGGCCCTAGTGTGTGCTTGGTGTGTGGGTGTGTTTGTGTGTGTCCTGCGGTGGGTTGGCACCCTGCCCAGGATTGGTTCCTGCCTTGTGCCCTGTGTTGGCTGGGATTGGCTCCGGCAGACCCCCGTGACCCTGTATTCGGATTCAGCGGGTTAGACAATGGATGGATGGATGTATTTTGTAATAGATAGATAGATACTTTATTAATCCTCAAGGGGAAATTCACATACTCCAGCAGCAGCATACTGATAAAAACAATATTAATTAAAGAGCAATAAAAAAGCAGTGCAAGTTAAAAAAAAATGCAAGGTGGAGAGTGCAATGGGTGGCACGGTGGCACAGTGGGTAGTGCTGCTGCCTCCCAGTTAGGTTACCCGGGTTCGCTTCCTGGGTCCTCCCTGCATGGAGTTTGCATGTTCTCCCCGTGTCTGCATGGGTTTCCTCCGGGTCCAAAGACATGCAGGTTAGGCGCATTGGTGATTCTAAATTGTCCCTAGTGTGTGTGTGTGGGCCCTGCGGTGGGTTGGCGCCCTGCCCAGGTTTTGTTTCCTGTGTTGGCTGGGATTGGCTCCAGTAGTTAGGATATAGCAGGTTGGATAATGGATGGATGGATGGATGGAGAGTACGAGGCAGGTGTAACAGTCTATAATCTTGCATAATGTTAACATTCACCCCCCTGGGTGGAACTGAAGAGTCGCAAAGTGTGGGGGAGGAACGATCTCAGTCTGTCAGTGGAGCAGGACGGTGACAGCAGTCTGTCGCTGAAGCTGCTCCTCTGTCTGGAGATGATCCTGTTCAGTGGATGCAGTGGATTCTCCATGATTGGCAGGAGCCTGCTCAGCGCCCGTCGCTCTGCCACGGATGTCAAACTGTCCAGCTTCATGCCTACAATAGAGCCTGCCTTCCTCACCAGTTTGTCCAGGTGTGAGGTGTCCCACTTCTTTATGCTGCCTCCCCAGCACACCACCACGTAGAAGAGGGCGCTCACCACAACAGCCTGGTAGAACATCTGCAGCATCTTATTGCAGATATTGAAGGACGCCAACCTTCTAAGGAAGTATAGTCGGCTCTGTAGTCTCTTGCACAGAGCATCAGTGTTGGCAGTCCAGTCCAATTTATCATCCAGCTGCACTCCCAGGTATTTATAGGTCTGCACCCTCTGCACACAGTCGCCTCTTATAATCATGGGGTCCAGGAGGGGCCTGGGCCTCCTAAAGTCCACCACCAGCTCCTTGGTTTTGCTGGTGTTCAGTTGTAGGTGTCGCACCATTTAACTATGTGTTTATTTGTGCATTGAACGTCAATTGAAAATTTCCTGTTTCCCTGCCCTACCCTGTAGAATAATTAAAAAATATTTGCAATGTCTTGCCCTTTGTGTACCTTCAGTGCCTTTATGCTTTATGTCATTATTCTCAAGGCCCCTTTCTCAATTCCTGTCCAGCTTTATTCTTGCCGTCTTCAAAAGGCGTCTCGCTCCGTGTGCCTCATACACCTTTTCTCCTCCTTATGCTTGTCGCACGTCCTCATTCAAGGCAAACAGACTAATCAACCCAAAGTTAAATTGGCTAATCAGATTGCTCAGAAGGACTGGACACGCAGACCTTAGTGTTTTATTATGACAAATGAATTTTAAAGCTGAAATAGAAAAACACATGCCAATGTCATTCACTTAACATTTTGGGAGTATCCCTAAAGATAACCTATAATCTTTAAATTTTATACATCTGATGCCAAAGATGCTTATTATATCAGAAACTATGTTATCTCCACTCTGCATGAAAACAGAAAAAAAAACTCTCAGCCATTACTACCTGAGGTACTACATGAGGTAATTAACTTATGAAAAAATATCATGTTGATGGCAGAGTATTTCTTTAAGGCCCTCCATTTGGACCCAGAAAGTCACTTTGTGCTCACTTCTAATAGCCAAACAATGAAAAAATATCTAAGGGTACCAGGAGCGTCCAGCATGGTCACCACTCTGCATATTGCCAAATGATTAAAGGCTCAGATGGAATGAAAATTAGAAAACCCCACAGCTCTCTGGGTGTGCATAGACTGCTGACCCCTGTTTGAAAGACATGATAAAAATCTTTCCATTTTGAGAATTGGAAATGTTAACATTCAAGAGCACTGGTGTGTGCAAAGTATTTTATCTTTACCTGCCAAATTTGTTTTTGTGTTAATTTTTGTTTGCTGGTTTAAGATCTCTCGGCACTCTTTGGATGACTACAGCCTTGTACCCAGTATAGCTGGAACAGGTACCAGATCCCTGGACACAAAAATGGGTGAAGGAGTAAGTAACAAACCCTGTTAGATTGATTCTGGTGACCAAAAGCACCCTTGCCATACAGCAGAAAACTCAGTTCATTCATTCTTGGGGTCATGGAGACAGCAACAAGCACAAGACAGGATCTCAGCTGATCAGAAGTGCTTAGGTGTTGTTAGTGGACCACTGTTCACTTCAACAGAATGGCATCTCTGTTCACTTACTGTGAGATCCAAACTATATTTAATGAGGTGGCCGACGACCACACTGGATATGAAACATTTAAACATTTAGAAAATCTATTGTCTTTGTGGTAAAAAAAAAAAAAATGATGTGGGACAAAAGAAATCCATGGTGTCATTCCAATGCAAGGCAATTAGCGGGTACAAATGTCACATGGGAATGTGCGATTCAGCAAAATAATTGCAACAGATGACTTCATGTGAACTTGCGAGCGACGTGAGACATCCTGAAATATTTTTTTTTTTGTTTCTAAAATCACCTGGTGTGTAAAGTAATTAGGGAGCAAGCGTAAATACACATTAAATGTGCTTGGTACTATGTTCACCTTTATTTTACCCATCTAGGCTTTCTCTGGATGGGCATAGATTTCTGACCAACCAGATGTGCTGGGAAAGTCCAGTATTTGAATGTACTACTGCCTGTCATCACTGGGAGTGCATAGAGTGGGCACACATACTGGGGCCATTTTTGAGGGGACCAGCACAGCAGGCCTATTATGACCTCAATAAGCAGGCTGCCAGTGAGTATGATTAACTAAAAGCCGAGGTTTTGTTGTGATATGGTATCAGTCCAGACCAGCAGGCAAGAGCAACTCGGCCAACCCTCTCCCAAGACTATGAATTATGGGGTAGAATTGGGTGCTGGTTAAAACCAGAGTGCAACAATCCTAAAAAGATCATCAAAAGGTGGCCTGTTTCAACCTGATGAATGCCCTCCTCGATTTTCTCACCTAGCCGATCCATAGGCAAGAAATTAAAACCATGGGTGACCTTATCACAACCCTAAAGTGACATTGCACAGTCTCACAACTTGAGTGCTCAGAAAAACCTGTTGATCACCAAAAAATCATGGATAGAGCATGTCATCACACCTGAGCCTACCCTAAGTGAGTTGGAACCAGTGGTCGGACCACAGGAGAAGCATATTACTATGCTATGCTATTATGACTGTGGCACGACACTGATGGAATTTCAACCCAGGACCAAGTCATGGTTTTGATACTCACTACTCGTTCTAAATTACTGCCACATTGTCAAGGCCCTTGTGAAATTAAGGAGAGGAAGGAGTTGGTTGACTTTTTGGTGAAAAAGCCTGACCTTCACCCAACCAGATGAGTTCACCACGTGAATCTGCTGAAACTGTGGAAAGACAGGGACCCCAATTCCTACTACCGATGACAAAACCTTTTAGCAGCCATCTTGTCTATTCTGGAAGTGGTGAATTTCCCCGATTGCCCAAAAATATCATTACAGAACCAGGGATTGTTGTCCAAGAACACCCTTATTGTCTCCTGAAAGCAAAAAGAGCAGAAGTACTCAAGAAGAACTTGAGATCAGGATGATGTTAGACCTTGGTGTTATTGAGCAAAGGTTTAGTACCTGGTCTAGCCCCATAGTCCTGGCCCCTAAACCTGGTGGTAGTAGCTGCTTTAGCAATGACTTTTGTCAGCTTAATCAAGTTTCACATTTCGATGCTTATTCTGCATGTGAACGAACTCCTTGTGTGACCCTTGATCACATTTGACATGATGAAAGGGTACTGGCAAATTTCTTTAATGGAATCCACTAAGAAAAAGAACACATTTAGCACCCCTGGTGGCCAATGGCAGTTTTGTATTCTCTCATTTGGATTGCATGGGGCTCCTGTGACTTTGCAACGTTTGGTGGATAGATTGCTTCAGCTCCACTATACGTGTAAGTGCTGCCTATCAGGATGACGTGGTCATCTATTTCAGCACCAAGGAAGAAAAAATGCATCAGGTTTGCTCTGTGCTCCTGACACTAAGTGAAGCTGGCCTATGACTCAATCCAAAGAAATGTTTCTTTGGAATGACAGAAGCAAAATATTTAGGCTACTTAGTGGGCAGAGGTACAGTTTGTCCACAATGTACCAAAAGCAATGCCAACATGACCTGGCTCCATCCGAAAAACAGGACATTGGGCTACTACTGCCGGTTTGTTCCTCATTTTTCTGAGAGAGCTGCATCCTTGATGGATCTAACAAGAAGAGGGCTCCTAATATGCTGGCATGAGCTTAATAATATAGACGCCACATTCTGTGATTTAAAGCAGACCCTTACACTAGCACCAGTATTAAGAACGACTGATTTTAATTCTGCTTTTATCTTAAAGACTGATGCTTTGCACACAGGTATTAGTGCCGTGTTAAGCCAAAGTGGCAATGGTGCTGAACACCTCATCATGTTCCTGAGTTGGAAACTATTGAATCAGGAAACAAAGTATGCAATGGTGGAAAGAGAGATCTTGGCTATCCAATGGGCTATTAACCATTTGTGATACTACCTCCTGGGTCATGAGTTCACTCTAGTGAATGACTGTGCTTCATTACAGTGGATTGCTTTTTATAAGGAATCGAATCCATGTGTTACCAGGTGGTTCATCATTGTGAAACCTTTTTGGTTTAAAATTCTTTGTCATTGGGACTGTCTCCATACCAATGCCAATGCTGTCTTCTGGGTTTATAGCCTTGTGCTTTGAAACACCTGACCCAATGGGTCTAGGCTCAGGAGGGTTACTGTCACACTCATGGGCATTGGGGGAAGCTTAATGGCTCAATTAATAGTAATTTCCTGCCAGAACACAAGAGGGTACCGTTGAATAACACCTTACCTGTTCCTCCCTCTGCAGACCAGAAGACTGACAGCTTTAACACCTTTGATGTCACTTCCAGTGTCTACCTGCCTGGACCCATTTCTTCCTGACATAAGATCTTATCAACAGGAGCTCTACCATCTTGAGTAGTCTGTTTTGGTGATTTGCATCTGCAACAAAGTTTTTCTCTTCTTTTAACACATTTATAATTCATGTTTCCTTTAACCCATCCACAGAAGATGCACAAACCAGTGTGTTTCTTCATGCCGGTCCCAACCCCGGATAAATGGGGAGGGTTAAAATTTTGCCAAATCAATATTCAGACAACAATACAAATTTCCATACCGGATTGGTCAAGCCCTGGGTTACCAACGACCGCCACCAGTACTGTTAGCCAACAGGGTGCTGGCGGAAACTGGGCTACTGTTGGCCAAAGAAGAAGAAGGAGAAGAAGAGGGTGGAGACGTGTCTGGAGGCAGGAGGAGAGGAGGAAAGTAAAGAGAGTGGTACTGAGGGTAGGAACTTTGAATGTTGGCAGTATGACTGGTAAGGGGAGAGAGTTAGCAGATATGATGGAGAGAAGGAAGGTTGATATATTGTGTGTGCAAGAGACTAAATAGAAGGGGAGTAAGGCCAGGTGGATCAGAGGTGGATTCAAATTGTTCTATTATGGTGTGGATGGGAGGAGAAATGGAGTAGGGGTTATTCTGAAGGAATAGTATGTCAAGAGTGTTTTGGAGGTGAAAAGAGTGTCGGGCAGAGTAATGATTATGAAGCTGGAAATTGGAGGTGTGATGTTGAATGTTGTTAGTGCATATGCCACGCAAACTGGGTGTTCAATGGATGAGAAAGTAGATTTTTGAAGTGATTTGGATGAAGCGATGAACAGTATACCCAAGGGACAGAAAGTGGTGATTGGAACGGATTTCAATGGGCATGTTGGGGAAGGAAACAGTGGAGATGAGGAGGTGATGGGTAGGTATGGTGTCAAGAAGAGGAATGAAGAAAGTCAGAGGATAGTAGATTTTGCCAAAAGAATGGATATGGCTGTGGTGAATACGTATTTCAAGAAGAGGGAGGAACATAGGGTTACGTACAAGAGTGGAGTAAGATGCACACAGGTAGATTACATCCTATGCAGAAGACTTGATCTGAAGGAGATTGAAGACTACAAAGTGGTGGCAGGGGAAAGTGTAGTTAAGCGGCATAGGATGGTGTTCTGTAGGATGACATTGGAGATCAAGAAGAGGAAGAGAATGAGGACAGAGCCAAGGATCAAATGGTGGAAGTTGAAAAAGGAAGACTGCAAGGTTGAGTTTAGGGAGGAGGTGAGATAGGCAGTGGGTGGCAGTGAAGAGTTACCAGACAGCTGGGAAACTACAGCAGATGTAGTATGGGTGAGAGCAAGAAGGGTGCTTGACGTTGTGATGGACTGCTGGGTCCCATGCCCGGCCGGGACGCCCCTACTGCATATGTTCTGGGGGAGCAACCATGGACAGCTCAATGACTCCCCCGGGATGCTTGGTGGAAGTCTTCCGGGCTGATGGTAGTTCCCCAGCCTCCCGTCTGGCTCCATGGGAGATGGAGTCTTCTACAGCCTGGTTGGGAGCTGAGATGGCCTCTAGGGGGTGCTGCATGGGGTCAACAGCCCGGCTGGACAAGTCTTCAGCCCCACCCGGAAGTGCAATTAGAACCAGGTGGTCAAGCACCTGGAACGCTTCCGGGTGGGCTATAAAAGGGGCCAGCCACCACCACTCAAGAGCCAGAGTTGGGAGGAGGACTAAGCTTGAGGAGGAGTGGTGGTAAAGGAGAAAGAAAGTGTTTTGGTGTTACTTGTGCTTTGGAACTGTGTTGGGCTGTGTGACACGGGGAAGACGTCTCCCATGGCTGAAGAAAGAAATAAAAGCCTCTGTTTATTCTGTACATGCCTCTGCGTCAGTCTATGCTGGGGCGGGCGCCATATGGCGTCCATATTACACGTGACATCTGGAAAGAGGGAGGAGGAAAAGGAAACCTGCTGGTGGAATGAGGAAATACAGGAGAGTATACAGACGAAGAGGATGGCAACAAAGAAGTGGGGTAGTCAGAGAGATGTAGAAAGTAGACAAGAGTACAAGGAGATAAGGCGCAAGGTGTAGAGAGAGGTGGCGAAAGCTAAAGAAAAGGCGTATTATGAGTTGTATGACAGGTTAGACACTAAGGGGGGAGAAAAGGACCTGTACCGATTGGCTAGACAGAAGGACCGAGCTGGGAAAGATGTGCAGCAGGTTAGGGTGATAAACGATAAAGATGGAAACGTACTCACAAGCGAGGAGAGTGTGTTGAGCAGATGGAAAAAGTATTTTGAGAGGCTGATGAATGAAGAGAACGAGAGACAGAAGAGGTTGGATGATGTGGAGATAGTGAATCAGGAAGTGCAACGGATTAGCAAGAAGGAAGTAAGGACAGCTATGAAGAGGATTAAAAATGGAAAGGCCGTTGGTTCAGATGACATACCTATGGAAGGTGTTTAGGAGAGATGGCAGTGGCATTTTTAACCAGATTGTTTAATGGAATCTTGAAAAGTGAGAGGATGCCTAAGGAGTGGAGAAGAAGTGTACTGGTGCCAATATTTAAGAATAAGGGGGATGTGCAGGACTGCAGTAACTAAAGTGGAATAAAATTGATGAGCCGTAGCATGAAGTTATGAGAAAGAGTAGTGGAAGCTAGGTTAAGAAGTGAGGTGATGATTAGTGAGCAGCAGTATGGTTTCATACCAGGAAAGAGCACCACAGATGAAATGTTTGCTCTAAGGATGTTGATGGAGGTTTAGAGAAGGCCAGAAGGAGTTGCATTGCATCTTTGTAGACCTAGAAAAAGCACACGACAGGGTGCCTCGAGAGGAGCTGTGGTGTTATATGAGGAAGTCGGGAGTGGCAGAGAAGTACGTAACAGTTGTACAGGATATGTACAAGGAAAGTGTGACAGTGGTGCGGTCTGCGGTAGGAATGACGGATGCATTCAAGTTGGAGGTGGAATTACATCAGGGATCAGCTCTGAGCCCTTTCTAATTTGCAATAGTGATGGACTGGTTCACAGACGAGATTAGACAAGAGTCCCCGTGGACTATGATATTTGCTGATGACATTGTGATCTGTAGAGATAGTAGGGAGCAGGTTGAGGAGACCCTAGAGAGGTGGAGATATGCTCTAGAGAGGAGAGGAATGAAGGTCAGTAGGAACAAGACAGAATACATGTGTGTAAATGAGAGGGAGGTCAGTGGAATGGTGAGGATGCAGGGAGTAGAGTTGGCGAAGGTGGATGAGTTTAAATACTTGGGATCAACAGTACAGAGTAATGGGGATTGTGGAAGAGAGGTGAAAAAGAGAATGCAGGCAGGGTGGAATGGGTGGAGAAGAGTGTCAGGAGTAATTTGTGACAGACGGGCATCAGCAAGAGTGAAAGAGAAGGTCTACAGGACGGTAGTGAGACCAGCTATGTTATATGAGTTGGAGACGGTGACACTGACCAGAAAGCAGGAGACAGAGCTGGAGGTGGCAGAGTTAAAGATGCTAAGGTTTGCATTGGGTGTGATGTGGACGAACAGGATTAGAAATGAGGACATTAGAGGGTCAGCTCAAGTTGGACGGTTGGGAGACAAAGTCAGAGAGGCGAGATTGCATTGGTTTGGACATGTGCAGAGAAGAGATGCTGGGTATATTGGGAGAAGGATGCTAAGGATAGAGCTGCCAGGGAAGAGGAAAAGAGGAAGGCCTAAGCGAAGGTTTATGGATGTGGTGAGAGAGGACATGCAGGTGATGGGTGTAACAGAACAAGATGCAGTGGACAGAAAGATATGGAAGAAGATGATCAGCTGTGGCGACCCCTAACAGAAGCAGCTGAAAAAAGAAGAAGATAATTTGTGTTTTCTTTAAATTATGCGGGATTTGCCTATGGGTGCACCAACTTTTCACAGTTGTCTGTGTTCTTTCTTACACTATTTATAATATATAGAATCTTTCATTTACCCTTTTGCTACAAGCTGAGGGTTTACTGTCATCCCTTCACTTGTGCAGCTTTTGATATATTTTTGCACTATTTATAGTTGTTTTGCCAATAGGTAGTCTATGGTAATAGCTGTGTTACAGTGAAGCTCTGCAGAGCAGAGCATTAAAGATCCTGGCCTGCTTTTCGAGGCCTCACACTGATTTCACCTTTGAGGAAACTCCAAATTATGACACAGAAAGCAATGCAAAAATGAAACAGAAATTAGGGCTTGCCTATAAAGGAAAAACCTAAGACAAACAATCCAATATTAAAGCTACGTTCCATTTGAACTGGGAAGTCGGAATTTCCAAGTTCCCAGTAGGAAGCTTCAGCTGGAATGTCCCTACAAGTCAGAGCCTCGTCAACCCCAATGTCAAAATCAAAGATTGATGCACTGCACATCGACAGAGAGTGAAAACTATAGTATTATATTGTTTATTAGCACTGTTGTCTATTTGTGTCTCATTAAATCAGTTGTACACACAGTACTGTTCAACCTCTGTCTGTGGGCATGTTACTACATGGTGTTTGGATGTGGAAAATACTACAAAATGACAACAAAAGTTTAGAAGCAGTGTCTCCATGACTGAACAGTTAACTTTGTGACCTGGAATGTTAAAGGTCTAAATTATGAAATAAAAAGAAAGAAAGTATTCTCTCACCTAACAGGTCTAAACATTAAAATACATTTTAGAATAAGTATTTAAATTGAGAAAGCAGATTCTCTCCGCTTTTTTTATTCTATTTATTTTTATTCATTTATTCATTTATCTATTTACTTATTTTTACTTGTTTAAAATTTTACTCTGCTTGCCTTGCTCTCTTTCTCATGGGTGGGTGTTGATTTGCTATTGTTAAACTTGACTTGCTTGTATGGAATGTTATTTGATTTTAATAAACTCAATAAAATGCAAAAAAAAAAAAAAACAAACTATTCAATGTGTTGTTCAGAACTAGCCTGTGTTACGAATAAGAAGGCACAAGAAAGGTTTATCTGAAAGTGTCCATATTGGTTTCTCAAATGTTTTACTAGAACACAGCCCACTTGGATGTGACATCATTCCCAGCTCTGACATCCAATTTCTGAGATAAATGGAATGAAGCATAAATAACAGACTGTACATTATCCATGAGCGAAGGGTCAAACCCAGAAAATTAAAATGGTTACAAAAAACAAGCTAAGAATCAAGGACTAACCAAGCTGTACAACACACTAATGTTCTGCTGGGACTGCTGGCCCCACCTCCTTAGGCTCTGCATACAGAAGACAAGCAGATCACAAACAACACTACAGAGAAACAGAATAACAAAGAAAATAATAAAATTACCAAAATATAAAGACTAAAAACTTAACGAATAACATCCATTTTCTGAATGTGCCTATCCAGAGTAAGGTCACAATGAAGCTGGAGGTCATCCCAACAATCATCAGATGTAAAGACAGGACAGGATGCTTTTCCATCATATGGTAAACACACTCACACACACACACACACCCACACACACATACACACACACACACACACACACACACACACAGGTCAATTTAGAATCATCAGTCCACCTAACTTGCTGGTCTTTGGACTGTAGGGGAAAACCCACACGGAGATGAGAGAAGAGAACATGCAAAGTCCACACAGGGAGCATCCAGGATGGAAACCCTGGTGTCTCAGTTGCATGGCAGCAATGCTGCCACTGCACCAGCAAGCCTCCCAAATTTAATAACATAATATACTAAATATTTTAAACAGCAACACAAAAACTTAAAGAACAAAAAATAACGAGCCAGGGCAACAACCCTGGTTGTACCATAACACTTTTTATTGTATGACCTGCTTTTGTCTGCTGTTCCAGCTACATGTTGACAGAGGTCTAAATCAGTGGTTCTCAACCTGTGGGGCAGGCCCCCCTAGGGGGTGGCGCGAAGAAACAAAAAGGGGGCGCGAAGATGTGAAAAAAAGAAAACAAGAATCAAAAATATAAAAAAAACATCTGTTGAAACCAAAACCAATTAACTTAAACTATATTTTGATACTAGAACTATAAATATAGAGTTAGATAAATGTCGATAAAAGTTAAGTAGGTATAATTTTTTTTTTTTTTTACCGTGTCCTGTTCGGCTGTGAAGCAATCAGAATTGATGTCTGAATGCTGGCGACTAGCCTTACAGTTTTTCTCTCAGGTGGAGCGTTACAGCTTCTGCTGACATCCCGCCTGATACCAAAACTTTATTAAAAAATATTTTCAGATGTTTTAAGATTCAACCGGACACGGAGACAAAAGTGAAAGAAAAGAAGAGAGAGAAGGAAGAGATGGAGGTAAAGGGGGAGGGGGGGTTTCGTATAGAATAAACAATAAATTAACAAGAATTCGCTTCTAGACCTGCAGAAAGAGGCGCGGACTGGGGGGAAACCACAAGACAAAAACATTGCTGCATCAGCTACATGAAGATATATAAAAGTAAAAATGTTTGCTGACAATCATACAGTAATAATTACTAAGGCATTTAGGGCCACCACAACCTTAGATCATGTGCTGAAGATGTCCAAGTCATACTTATGAAATCACCATGTGAGCACCTGTGTGTACGCACGCTTGTATGTGTAAGGTTTCTCTATAGGAGCATCCAATAGTGAGTGTGAAGGGCCACAGACCTGCCCCCAAAAACGTGCGGAAGATGGAGGGAGTTCCAAGCCCAGAGATCCAGAGGTCACCCCAGAGCGCGGAGACCCCAGGGAGGCCGTCACCAGAGAAGCCCCAATCACCCCGGGGGGCCACAACCAGCAGCCGGCAGAGTCCCGGGAGATATCAACGGCAAGCCCTCAGGCCCACCCGCAGCCGCTCACCCCCGAGTCGGCGGGCCCGGAACCCAGCAGCCCGGGACCCAAGGGCGACCCACCCGCCGAGGACCCAACAGAGCCCAGGGAACCAGATCCCACCAGGCAGCCACCGGGAGCGACCAGACAGATGCTTAAGGCAGGGGAGGGTAGGCAAAGATGTTGTAGTATTGCCAGATGTCCCAGGAGAGGGAGGAGTCCAAAACCCCACCTGACATATACAGTCACACACAAACACAGTCATACACTCCCTCCCTCATGCTCTCACATACACATACAACCCAAGACTTACAAGGATGTACGCCAGACACCCATTCACACTCCCCATACACACCCTACTAACTCTGGTCCCGGTGCTGCCGTACCTGAGGTACAGCCATTCCTGGGCGCCAGAGTTAGTCCCGTTCCACAGGGGCAATAGTGAGCAGGCACCCCGTCCAACGCAGAGCAAAGCAACCCACCACTCCAGACCACAGGCAGACGGCCAGCTCCCACTCCTAGCCTCCAGCCCGGGCAGCTAACTGAGAACAGAGGTGTAATAAGACCTCTAGTCTCCCTCCGCCTGCTCTAATGTAGTGTTGGTGTGTGTTGATAAGGTGCATTTTGTGGTTGGGGGGGCGCGGGCAGTGCCGGCACCATGTGGCCTACACCAGCTGATGCCAACACACAGCCCCACCTCCCCCCCAAAACTCTCCGTGACTAGGTGCAGTTTAAAATTGGAAGTGGGCACCGGCACACGGAGTGAGGCTGAAATTTCCCCCCACCGGATGCCGTTGAGTGTGCCCACTCCCAAGGCCCTAAGTGTGCATTTGTGTGGAATGTTTTTTGTGGAAGTGTTTAATGTGCAAATAAAATTGGGGGGTAGGCTGCCACAGGACTGCGGAAATGGGATCCATACCCGCACCCCCTGACTTACCCACACCCCAAGGCCCTATGTGCATGTTTGTGTGATGATGTGAAGGAGCAGGAGGAGGAAATGTCTGAGGATGGGGAGGAACGGCTGAGGGGCCTGAGCCCTCCAGGAGCCAGCTCCCCTACTGGCCCCAATAGGCACCTCCGTTCCCAAAATCCACCTGGGGCACGGAGGCCCCAGCCTATCTAGCCATGGCCCGAAGCAGCAGCATCACAGAGCCCCACGGAGTCTGAGGCCACCAACCCACACCACCCCAGCAGAATATTTACTCCCATCCCCACATTTACTCAACATTCAGATTAAGTAAGACATAAGACACCCAGGTAAAGCTGGATCCTCCCCCTCCCGGACATCCCCCTCCCCCATGGTGGAACTGCCGCATGTTCCGGCCCTCTTCCCGGCAGTGTACATGCCAGGACCCAATCCCCAAGGCCCCACCCATATCCCCATCCGGGGACGGCCCCCATACCCTAAGCCACCAGGCCCACACCCAGACCAACCCAGGGGCATTGCAGCCACTAGGCAGCGACCGCAGCCACCGTCAAGACCCCTAAGGCCCCACACACAACCACCAGAAGCCCACCCCCGGAGGTAACCCAAGCACCACCAGAGTCGGGCAGCAGCCCCCCAGCCCAAGACCCCCCTAGTGAACCCACCCCAGGGATCCTCCAGATACTCCAAGCTCAGACTCTCCACCACATCAACCACAGCATCCCGCAGGACCATATCAATGACCCTCCATCATCGCTATGTGATGGAACCGATCAAAGGAGCCCAGAGAGATTGATTTGAAGTGGAGGCAGAGGCTGTCTCAAGTGTAATATGATCCAATAAAAGATTTCTATACTGGTTAATGCAAAGATTATCTTTGTTTTCCAGTTTATGAGGATAGTTTTCTTAGCGATGCATATGGCAGTGAGAACCACGTGAACCAAATTTGTTTCAATCGGGACATCCTCTAGGTTCCCCAGCAAGCAAAATGAGGGGGAAGTTGGGATATCACATTTCAGACACTTTGACAGGTCTTCACATACTCTATACCAGAATCCCTGAACAGGTGGACATGACCACAGTGCGTGGATATAACTGTCAGGAATGTTGTCTGTGCAGTGTGTGCAGGTGTCAGATGGCACAAATCCCATCCTGAACATCCGATGACCTGTATAGTGTACTCTGTGTAGAATTTTGTATTGAATTAGTTGTAAATTGGGGTTTCTGATCGTTTTAAAAGTTTTTAAACAAGTTTGGGACCAGAAAGTCTGATCAAAGCTAACTAATAGATCCGCCTCCCATTTGCCTATAGGAATTGCTATTGTATCATCTATTTTGGTCAATGTTTTATATACTTTAGACAGTAATTTGGGGTGTTTGAGATTACAGAAGTCTAATACCCTTGATGGTGTTTGTAATTCTACTTTAAGCTTAAATTTTTCTTTAACTACTGATTTAATTTGGAGATATTCTAAAAATCTATTCTTGTCTATCCCAAATTGTGAGACTATTCTGTTAAATGGAATGAAATCCAATCCTTCGAATATGTGTTCCATGTATAGAATTCCTAGGTAGTAGTAGGTAGTAGGTATAATAAAATATGCATCTACATTTCAAAAAAGGTTAGGGGGGTCACGATTAAAACTGTTATGAAAACTCGGGTCACAAATACTTAAAGGTTGAGAAACGCTGGTCTAAATGATTGTTTGGGCAGGCTTATCCTCTCATAAATGTGGAATAGCGGGTCTGCAGCTCATGTTAAAAGGGCCACTTTTAAAATAAATAATCAGCACATTCGCAACTTAGCGAGGGGGCGTGGTGGTGTGTGGCCAAAGTGGTTCCTAGGGAGTTTGTGAGGTGGGTGTTTTTCGCCTAAGTGCACAGGTGAGAAATGGTCTGCATCCGTAATTGTTCCCAGGAGTTGCTGATTGCCACAGCTGCCACATCCTCTTTATAAATAGAAGCACGAGGCGGCTAAGAGAGAGAAAGAATAGAAAACAGAGGTTGCAGGAGTGTGGAAAGAAAACGAGGAAGCAGCGTGGAGAGAAAGAGCCAGTGTGAACAAGAGTGAGCGAGCGAGCGAAGGCTCGCAAGCAGGCAGCTGGACAGTGAGCCCTAGCAGGGGTGTTTGGCCAACACCTAGGGCAGTTGGAAGTGGTTGCTCCCACTGAGCATTTTATGGAGCAGTGGAAGTGGCCGCATAAGACCGAGAAGGCACAGGAGTTGGGAGGCTTGGAAGGAGAAGCCCCAATGTGAGCGTCCTGGCCGTTGGGTGAAAAGCCAAGTCTCGGTCTGGGGGAGCGCAACCGAAGCCAGGGATCGGGAAGCCTCCAGATCAGGAATGGAAGGTAGTTCAGCTGCATGTAGGGTGGCTCCTCTGGTGCATAGCCTGGATGGGAGAAGCACGGGAGTCACCAGTAAAAGAAGACACCGGGCTTTGTTGTTTTTAAAGGACTGCTTCCCTGCGTCGTTTTAATCTAATTTTAAAGGGTTGTTTTTTTCTGTGTTTTTTTTATTTGATTATTTATTTGAAAGACTTATGGATGCACTGCACTAATTATTTGTTTTTGATTGTTGTTTGTTTGCTGTTTTTTAAATTAAAGCACTTTGTACTTTTACACCATCCCCTTGCTATATTGTGCCTCACTGCCATGCTCATTGGTAACATTACTTATGGTGCAGGGTTAAAGGGCTCCCGGACGGACGATGGGAGCATGCAGTGAACCCGCATCGTCACAATAAACCCCTGCTGGCTGCTTATTATATCATCTTCATATCACTAGTGTATGTGCAAGTAATATTTGGAATAAAGCTGTAATGACACAAATGAGAGTGTAATGTCTCAGGCTCCTTCATGATCACAGCCATTTTACATGACTTCCTGGACCCTCACCCTGTAACCTGGGGCTGTTAGCTGTGGATGTGATCAACCTGGCACATTGACAGGGTGTCCTGAGAGGTGTAAATGAGTGAACAATGCTATATTTCTGGGGTTAGTTAACAGGTGTATTTCCTGGGTTGTCATGTGTAAATGAGGTGAGTTTTCGTCTGAAAGTGAAGTCACCCCAGGGGAGAGAAACTGGCAGAATGTTGTCCTCCAATTTTTTGTAGCTTTGTTACAGTTTTGCTCTTGAAATGATTTTATAGGTTGGCCACTCTTTGGAAGGTTCACTTTTCTTCTAAATGCTCTCTATTTTAGATCAATGTATAATTTCTATCTGATGATCATTTCTTTACTTTTTAGTTTAGGACTGTGTTTTAGTTGGTGTGTGATGTGCATCTTCAGTGTTCTGGTGAGAACATCACTGTGCTGATTAGCCATGTGATTTATACAGGACAGCGCAGGTCACATATTCCTGTAACTTGACTGACTGAACTGGAAGAGGGGGGCACCAACTTTGTTACAGAAATACTCAGCAATGAACCACCTTTTATAGCAAATAAATGAAAATGTTTGCATTTGTCAGTCAGTCAATCAATTTCAAAGCTGCTTCGTCTTGGGTATGACGTTAACCTGCATCCAACACTGCAAGCAGGTCCTCTAACGTACAGGGGAAACTTGGGGGGTGGTAGCAGGACTGGCACTCAAGCCACCATAAAAGACCTCACACTGCTCCAGTGTGGTGCTGAGGTGTAACCCACTGCACTCCAGTCCCAGTCCAGGTGGTATGTCATGTGGTGGGTGCAGCAACACTCTATCAGGGCATGCTCCCAACCTTAGTCTTGAACAAGGTTTGGGTGCTGAGGCCTATCTCAGCTAGCATATGGCATAAGGCATGAACAAACCATGGACAGGATGCCAGTTCATCTCTGGGTGAACACACTTACACAACCCAAACCACACGCTACGGGCCAATTCTCCTAACCCTCATGATTTTGGACAGTGGGCGGAAACTGGAGGAAACTCACAAACCCATAGACTTTGTGGAGAACATGCAAATTCTATGGATGGTTGACCCAGGATGCAAATCCTACTCTCCTTCCTGTGAGGCAGCAGCGCTACCACTGCACCATTTTGTAGTTGTTTTCAATTTAATGTTTGAGTCATGGAGTGCCAAGGCCTTTCTTGGTAACATCTACTGTAGTCTCTCAAAGCCAGACTTCTTATATGTAAAATCTATGTATGGAAGTGTGTGTGTGTGTCTGTCCGGCCTGGAAGTAAGAGGTGGAGTCGTGGTAAGGGCTCTGCCTCCAAGGAAAAAAAAACTCGCTTAGCCGCTAATAACACAAGCGAGGCCAGCACGTCAGCAAAACGAAACCTCAGAAGAAAGACAAAGTCACACAGGCACTAACATCGCTAAAACGGTATCCCTTTTATTTTTCCTCCCACCGCTAATACACAAGCTAAAGTGGCTCAGGTTGTGCAATATTATAACTGTATCACAAGTTCACAGTCAGGTGATTGTACTAATAAGTACAAACAGTTCTACAAGGAGCACTTCATAGACTGATTGGTTGCGTTTATAGTTCTTGAGATGAAACTGTTCCTGAAACGCGAGGTCCGTACAGAAAAGGCTCTAAAACATTTGCCGTATGGGAGCAGTTCAAATAAGCGCATGGCTGAGGCAGCGTGTACTTGATGCTGTGATAATTCTCTTTCCATTCAGCTGCTGTAGATCTGTGATTCCCCAGTCAGATACAGTGATATAAATACTCTGAGTGGTGCAGTGAGAGTAATATAGAAAAAGATGAAACGCTGTGGCAACCCCTAACGGCAGCAGCTGAAAGAAGAAGAAGAAGGTGCAGTGAGAGTAACAACGCTAAAGCAGCTATGGTATTTGGAAAAGTTTGGCCATTCCGTGGGCAACTATATTGTTACAGGTAAATTACAATCAGATGCCTTAAACTAATAAATAATATGCGGTTAATTTCAGTGTATTTGATAAAGCCGCGTCAGGGATGTGGATCTAAAAAAGAAAGGGAAACCACACTTGAACAAAAGCACTGCTTTGACACTGGGTGCTGCCAGTTTGCAAAACCGAGTGGAGAACTTGCGTACACAAAGCATTTAGCTGGTGTGAAAATGTGTGTGGCTTTACGGCAAGATTAGTTTTAAAACATCGCAATGTGAGCGTGGAAACATGCGTACACACCATTTATACATTATACCCCTGGAGTCAACCATGAGGCAATTTTGGTTGAAAGTCGGTGGAGCAATTAGACATCTCACTGAGCGTCACCAACCCAACACCTCATGAAGGTGGTGCTCAAAGTTCGCTGCATGCCTGCTATAGCTGTGTGATGTGACAATGGTCTTGCAAAGCATCATGGGGTGCTGGAAAAAATATGTTTGTCTAAGCTGTACGCAAGGCAATTTTCCAGGAAAATATTTAGAAAACTGCAAATTAACCTCTTGCAAAGGAAAAACCTTTCAGTAAAATCATATAATACACTCATTCAAAGATATCAATAGGCTAGTGGTAAAAGTGAACACAGTTACAACGTTAGATGTAAGTGTAAGTGTGAAAGAAGTGGCATATACATTTATGAAACATGGTGCGTCATACTCCATCAAAAGTAGATGAAAAGAACTGACATTAAAGGTCTTAAAGTTGATAACAAGCAGCCACAGGAGATGCAGATTTTCGTACTTAAAACACCCGCATCAGTAAATGTGCCTAACGACACCAGCAGAACCACAGACGAGGCTGCACAGCACTCACCTTCTCACTGCAAGACTAAACGAATAGCTAAAGTACTTACTGCCTAACAGGAAATGCAAACATGCCATGACAAAATAGCCGCCGCGGTCTACCATGTAGCATAGCTACAGACCACAATTAGGGCTGCTCTGATGGGGTCTTTTAAGGCTGACACCGATCACCGATTTCATGTTATTTGATCATCCGATTCCGATTTTTTGGCAATTCCGATTTTTGTTCTTTATCGCTTTCAAAAACTTTTACACTAATCTCCTGCATAATCAGACAAATAAAAGTCGCACATCCCATATTAAAGTGTACTTTTATAATTAAACTATAGACTACAGGTGTTAACTGTTAATTTTTTATTAAAAAATAAAATTCTGTAGGCTTATTATTCAGTGACCATAAAATGCTAAAATAAATAAAATTTCCTTAAAATACATACTTTAACTCATAAAATATGTACAAAAATATTTATTCATAATATATATGGCATACTAAAAGATAATAAACTGTTTCTCATAGTTACAAGCTGTCATATTTAGTTTTTCTTGTACTGCATCTTTCTGAAACAAGGCTTAAATAAAAAGAGTAGTTTTCACCATTTCTCTAACAAAAAAACACTGTATATATATACTGTATATATACATATATTATGGGGTGCCAAACAGGCAAATACATTGATTTTCTGAATATATAAAGTTAAACCTTGAATATATAAAGTCAAAACCTGAGTATATAAAGTCAGCGTTGGAATATTTAAAGTCAAAACTTGAATATATAAAGTCAGCGTTGGAATATCCATCCATTTCCCAACACGTTGAATCTGACCACAGGGTCATGGAGGTCTGCTGGAGCCAATGCCAGCCAACACTGGGCGCAAGGCAGGAACCAATCCTGGGCAGGGCACATGCATCATTTTCAAAACATTAACCGAACAGTGTTTTTTTAATTTATTTTTCTGAATACGTTTTTGTTAACTTATTTCAGTTTTTTTTAGTTTACTAAAAATGTGCCTGAGTCATTTCAATCAATATATTTTGACTTTGACTTTATATAATCAGGAATGACTTTATAAATTCCAACGCTGACTTTATATATTCCAGCGCTGACTTTATATATTCAAGTTTTGACTTTATATATTCGGAAAATCAATTTATTTGCCTGTTTGGCACCCCATAATATATATTATATATCTATATATATATATATATATATATATATATATACTTTGTAAAATATATAATATATATATATATACTACAGGCCAAAAGTTTGGACACACCTCCTCATTCAATGTGTTTTCTTTATTTTCATGGCCATTTACATTGGTAGATTCTCACTTAAGGCATCAAAACTATGAATGAACACATGTGGAGTTATGTACTTAACAAAAAGGTGAAATAACTGAAAACATGTTTTATATTCTAGTTTCTTCAAAATAGCCACCCTTTGCTCTGATTACTGCTTTGCACACTCTTGGCATTCTCTCGATGAGCTTCAACAGGTAAGTAACCTGAAATGGTTTCCAACAGTCTTGAAGGAGTTCCCAGAGGTGTTTAGCACTTGTTGGCCCCTTTGCCTTCACTGTGCGGTCCAGCTCACCCCAAACCATCTCGATTGTTTTCAGTTATTTCACCTTTTTTTGTTAAGTACATAACTCCACATGTGTTCATTCATAGTTTTGATGCCTTCAGTGAGAATCTACCAATGTAAATGGTCATGAAAATAAAGAAAACACATTGAATGAGGAGGTGTGTCCAAACTTTTGGCCTGTAGTATATATATATATGTATAGATAGATAGATAGATAGATAGATAGATAGATAGATAGATAGATAGATAGATAGATAGATAGATAGATAGATAGATAGATAGACAGATAGATACACTCACACAATCAATTAATTGATATTGACAATTAAAATGCTGCTTAAATGTAAACATACATGCACTTATACATTTTAATAATTTCAAATCATTAATTGCACTACAGCTTTTTGCTGTTAAAATACACATTTACTATATTTATTTATATATGTTTTTTTTCTTCAGTGTATCAGCTAGACATTTGTAATTCTTGAGGTGTAATTATTAATATGGATTACAATTTAATTATGTAGTACCAAAACCTATGGCGTATGACACACAGCAACAAATAATAAACACAGTACAAATCTTTTAAAAAAAGCCTAATGTTTACTAAACAGCAATTTCAAACTCATCTTTTTCTTTTCTTTTTCCAATTAAAACTTTAAGTTACTGCATTGCAGTTAAACAAGATCGCTGTCCAAACTCAAGCGGTGTTCATTATAATTTAAAGGACAAAATAAAGGTCTGAATTCCTTAAAGTAGCTTTCCTTGCCGTTTGTCTAGTTGCAAAGGACGACTTCTCCGATTACTTTTCTTTCAGTTGTGACCGGAACTTGGTCACACACAGGCAGACATGTTATTATGCACCACCACACGTTTATTTACACTATGTACAAGTTAATCAAGTGCCACACAAACCCCAGTCTTCCCCAAAGTCCAGGCCAAACCACACTGCCACTTCTTCGGGCCGCCTCCTACTCTCTCTCGTTCCTGACCTTGTCCTTCTTCCACCCGACTCCAGCCTCGAATGAAGGGAGGCGGCCCCTTTTATTCACACCCGGATGTGTTCCAGGTGCTTCCCGGCAATCTCCCACTGACACGCCCCTGTGTGGTGGAAGTGCCGGCTGTATCCCTGGAAGCACTCCGGGTGTCCCTGCTCCTCTTCCCCCCAGCACTTTCTGGTGTGGCGGAAGTGCTGAGGTCCAGGGTTCCCAAGGCATCAGGGCGCCCCCTGGCGGTGACCACGGGCCCCTACAGGGTTGGGCTTCCAAGCCCTCTACCCGTGGCCCCCAAAGCAACCAGGGTGGCAGCCCCCACGTGGTCCAAGGCGGGCGCACGCCCTCTTGGTTCATCGCCCCTGGCATCCCTGACACAGTTTATTACTCTACCTTTTTTAAAGTAAAGGCTAATATACCAATCACCTCTCATTCACTGATAAAGCAAGCTTCCACTCACTGCTCTTTGTTTACAATGCAGGAAGTTTGCTGCAAAAGAAAAGAAAAGAAAAAAAAAAGACGCGCACTGGCTCAACCAACTTGCGTAATGGAATACTGCAACTAAATTATCGTAAAAGTTAGAAAAGCAGGGTCTGAAAATATTGTTTTTCGTGAACCACCTTTTTATAGAAGGGGCAGCACAGTGGCACAGTAGGTAGTGCTGCTGCCTCACAGTAAGGAGACCTGGGTTCACTTCCTGGGTCATCCCTGCGTGGAGTTTGCATGTTCTCCCTGTGTCTGCATGGGTTTCCTCCCAAAGACATATGGATTAGGTGCATTGGCGGTCTTAAATTGTCCTTTGTGTGTGCTTGGTGTGTGTGTGTCTTGCAGTGGGCTGGCGCTCTGCCCAGGGATTTGTTCCTGCCTTGCACCCTGTGCTGGCTGGGATTGGCTCCAGCAGACTTCCATGACCCTGTGTTAGGATATAGTAGGTTGGATGATGATGACTGACTGACTGACCTTTTTATAGATCATCAAATGAATTTTTTTTACTGTAAATCGGCAAATTTTGATTAGCGGCTGATCAGTCAGAGCATCTCTAACCATAATGCATATTTATTTGCTGTTATTATGCCATTTAGTGATGCATTAATCAAAATGACAGACAGAAGCACTTCTCAAACACATGTGGCCATGTACATCCAGCAGTCCACATACAGTATGTGCGTGTGTGTGTGTGGCTTGTCTGTCACCACGCTCATTATAATATACAGATTGCTCAGTAAGCTTCAGTTATCTTGTGCTACTGAGCTCCAGAATTGATTTTACCTTTTTACTGTCTTTCAGTGTAGAGTCCTTTGTTCATTTTCTTTTGCCCTCCCACTGTGTTTAAATAATGATTTTACATATTTATCTTATACATAAATAGAAATGGACACAGCAACCCTAAACGTTTCAGATGCAAGGACTGGAGGAAACTACAGGCCAGGCTTTTAGGAGGGAACCCTGTGGGCGGAGCCTTTTCAGTGGTGGGTTCTGCTTCGACTCATTACAGGCGTTTTAGTGAGGTGTCCTCAGATTTGTATTCTTATTCAAAAATCACATCTGGCCTCAGGAGATTAGGTAACATCTGACTCAAGGCAGGGACATAACCTGGATGGGATGCCAGCCAATTCCAAGATACCCACAATAGGCTCATTTAGAGTTTCCAATTAATCTAATGAATGATTTTTAAAACTTATTTTAATGTAAGTAAGTTAGTAAGACACTTTATTCAGTCTTGATTGTTTTTCCATGACTGCTTGAAGCCATTTTTAAAGCTTTATAAAACAGTGCCAGCTACAAGTATCGTTTTAACTGCTTTTTGAAATAACTAGTGTGAAAA
The DNA here is from genome assembly GCF_016835505.1 of Polypterus senegalus. Taxonomy (NCBI): domain Eukaryota; kingdom Metazoa; phylum Chordata; class Cladistia; order Polypteriformes; family Polypteridae; genus Polypterus; species Polypterus senegalus. Next base: position 112,990,231 of record NC_053168.1, read on the forward strand.
GAGCTCTATAACATAAGGCTGGAATGACGCAGTGTACTGTAGAAAATGAAATAAAATTAAATGACAGCATGTTCTTCAGCATTGGTGACAATACAGTATATGAATGCTGGGTGGTACTTTTATGACTTCTTAATCACAGCCGTGATGACTTATTTGAGTGAAAGCATCAGCTTAATTTTTTCCCCAGAAGTGGTGGTGGCAGATCATCAAAGTCTGCATGCCTTTCAAGTTCAAGCAGGAGGGTACAACTGGCAGGACTGAGTTGTGACTTTCTGCCTGTAGCCATTTGTGCCAGAAATGAGTCACATGCATAGCCAAACTCAGGCACAGGTTATCCTCAGTTCTTTCATGTTGCCTTTCATTGCTTCAGAATGTACCCATGAAGCCACACTGGTGGTAACCTCCCACCTCATTACTGTTTGGAGGTGGTAGGATGGCAGGCTTGGGAAAGTCAGAATGACGAGACTACAGAAGAGGTGGTTTTGCTTAAAAAATGAACGTAGGAAAATGAGTGCAAAGAAGAATAAAGCATATAAAATTCAAACCTACATGGATAGAGGAGTGGGAATAACACAGATATTCACTTCACTGTTTAAGAGGAGCACTTAGATTTCTATTACTTTGTGAAGATGGGAGGTCAAAATAAGGGGACTGCGGTAAAATTATGTAAAGAGGATAGTAAAAAATAGAATGAATAATGAATTGGCACAAAAAATGTGTTAAAAGTTATTTAAGTGAATAACTTCCCAGCAGTAACAGGGACTACTAAGGAGATACTGAGTGATTTGGAAATTGTAGAGGGATAAGTAAAGGTCTGATTAAAAAGGCTGAAATAGAACAAATCACCAGGACCAGACAGACCAGTGAGTACATATATAAACCCTTGTTGTATATTTTATGTGGTCACTAGGCACTGGGGAAATTAAGAAGGACGGGAAAATGGCAAATATTATTCTGTTATTTAAAAAACGGTGACTGGGCAGATCCAAGTAATTATAAGCCAGCAAGCTTAACGTGCATCACAAGTAAATGAGTTGAAAGAATTAGTAAGGATAAGATTGAGCAACACATGGCAAGTGCAGGAGTGTTAGAGAACAGTAAGCATGGATTCAGATGAGGGAGGTCGTGTTTTACTAGTGTGCTGAAGTTCTATGAGGAAGCAGCAGAAGTATATGATCAGAGTGGTGCATGCAATATTATTTATCTTGATTTTCAGAAAGCAGTTTATAAGCTATCACATGAGAGGTTGGGCAGAAACCTAAAAGAAGTGGGAGTTCAGGGTGACGTGTGTAGATGGGTGCAGAATTGGCTAAAACACGTAAAGCTGAGAGTTATGGTGGGAGGAATCAGTTGGTATCCCTCAGCCTCTCTCTCGGATTTGCGCAAATAAATCAGTACCACAAACAAACTATGATACTCAGCGCAATGAGAGAGGTCACAAAATCAACCAGAATGTTCAAGCAAATTACACAAAAAAACTTGACCTAAATCCGTTAAGTAGTTCTCTCGTGAAAAGTGTACAGATTTACAGACAGACAGACTGATATACAGACAGACAGACGTTTGTTTTTATATAAAAAGAGGTAAATGATCTTAATATGAATATAAATAACAAGTATGCTAAGTTGGTACCAAGCTAGTTGGAATGGAACACAATCTAGAATCCCTGGATTTGTTGCAGCGGGAATTGGACAGCATACAGACTTGGGGAGATTCAAGCAAAATTAAATGTAATGCTAGTAAATGTGAAGTATTACACATAGGAAGTAAAAATGTTAGGTTTGAATACACAATACAATGTCTGAAACTTGAAGTACTGCTTATGAGAAGAATTCAGGAGTCATCGTGGACTCGTCACTATCAACTTCCAGCCATTAGAAAAGCTAACAGAATGTCAGGTTATACAGCGCCCTGATGTGTGAAGTACAAGTCCAAGGAGGTTCTGCTGAAGCTTTGGAACACACTAGTGAGGCCTCATCTGGAATTCTGTGTGCAAGTTTGGCCTCCAGGCTACAAAAAGGACATAGCAACGCTAGAAAAGGTCCAGAGAAGAGCAACTAGGGCCATTCCAGGGCTGCAGGGGATGAGTTTTGAGAAATTGATCCTTTTAAAAGCAAATGAACATTAAGAGGTGACATGATCAAAGGGGGGTGGTGCAGTGGTAGCGCTGCTGCCTCGCAGTTAGGAGACCTGGGTTCGTTTCCCAGGTCCTTCCTGCGTGGAGTTTGCATGTTCTCCCCGTGTCTGCATGGGTTTCCTCTGGGTGCTCCAGTTTCCTCCCACAGTCCAAAGACATGCTGGTTAGGTGCATTGGCGATTCTAAAGTGTCCTGAGTGTGTGTGTGTGCCCTGCAGTGGGTTGGCGCCTTGCCCAGGATTTGTTCCTGCCTTGCGTCCTGTGTTGCCTGGGATTGACTTCAGCAGACCCCCGTGACCCTGTGTTAAGATATAGCAGGTTGGAAAACGACTGACTGACTGATCAAAGTGTTTAAATTTATCAAAGTAATCAATATAGTGGATCCCAGATGTTACTTTAAAATGGGTTCAACAACAACACACAAGCACATTTGGAAACTTGTGAAATGTAAATTTTGCATAAATGTTTTTCTTCGCACAGAAAACTATAAACACATAGAATAATTTCCGAAGTAGTACGGCAAATAAATTGTGACTGTACCACTGAATTATTTACTGCAAAATTATTAAAAAAAATAAAAAAGTAAATGTGGCCAAATGCAAAAGAAACACTGTATACAAATGGGGAGAAAAACACAAAGCCATGTAAATAAAAAGGTAACTGTGTATTATGCAATTCAGAACATCTTAATTTGCACCCACAGAGCACATCATCACCTGTCACAAGCTTAAAGCTAATCCCATTTTAATGTGCAGGCAAGCCTTTTCATTGTTTTGTCCACTTAAATAAATTCCTGTCCACATGGTGGTTGTCTGAGATGTAACTGTTTTGTTTGCATTCTGGCATGAATTGTGAATGCCTGACAGAAGAGACGAGGTGATGCCTTGAATGTAAACTCATTTACTGGTGCCATTTTGTCCAGTGCTCTTTAAAACCTGCCATTGTCACATTTCACATTTGTCACCAAAAGAGTATTCAATTCATTTTTATTCTATAACTTTTTTTATTATATAAAAAACTCATACATGAAATTGTATATACACTACATATGTAAAATATTTTTTAAGAATTTGTGTTGTAGGGATAGACTTGCCTGGCCTCCACACCCCCAAGGTTCCAACAGTGCCAGTGGCAATCACTGTGCCACCATACTGCCAGGCCCTAATGAGTTTACACAATAGCTTGAGTGACAGAAGAGGTGGAATGCTTATTTCTCACCCCTGGCTATTTAGAGCAATTCTACCCCCTTGTTTATTTACTCATTTTTGAACTTCATATCCCTTTCGTGCTCCTACCTTCTGCCAAACAGGATTGACCAGAGAGTTAAGTTCAGCAGAATCAAAGAGTCACACCCCAGGTTTGAAAAGCCTGCAGGTAGCACAGACTGTCACCCCACGGTGTTGCCAAATGAGCTGCCTCGCTTGAAAAACTAGCCGTGTTGTAATTGATGTCTCACACAGAGGTACAGTGGAAGGTGAGCAGGAAGTAAGTCTGAGGCCAGCGTCAAATCTACATTCTGATTGGCTCAGGGACCTTGGCACAGCATGGCTGGATTGTTTAGAGTGGCAGCAATATCCACTTTGATGACGTGGTACTCAATATAATTAACTGATTGCTCTTAAAGATCTAAGTTATGACTTGCTTGTTATGGAATGCACAGACAAGGCATTTAATTAAATTGTAATGATGCTTGCTTTGAAAAGTATTTCTCTAGACTTGTGATTAAGATTACAGTGAAAGGTTCCACGTATTGTGAATGCTAGGGGTCGCTGTTGCCCCTTTAAACCCAACAGACAGATACGCAGACACAGGGTAAAAGCATGACGACGTTCTTTTAATTCTTTTTACTTCTTCACAGTGCCTTTCAAGCAACACAGTCACCATAAACAGTTAAATGAACAATAAAGAAACACAATTCTCTTTCCTCCACACCTCTCAGCAAGCTGTGTCTTCTACCTCCCAACTCTGGTTCACTTGCTGGGTGTCTTCAGCAGTCCTTTAAATAGTCCTTGACCTGGAAGTGCTTCTGTCCACGTGATTTGTCAGCACTTCCAGGTCAGATTTTAATCAGTCCGGAAGTACTCTGGGGCTCCCGTCCTCATGACTTGGGAGTACTTCCGGACTATGGATGAGGCAAGGCTCCTCTGGTCCACTCACAGCTCCTCCTGGCAGCACCCACGGTACCCAACAGGGCAGAGAAACCGAACTCCAATTCCCAGGATGCCCTGTGGGAATCCGGGGCACTGTTACACTCCAGGGGAGCTGCCATCTAGTGTTTTGGGGGAGGCAATGTCCTGGAAAATCTGCCTTCCCCCATCCTTCCATCGCAAGGGCATCCTGGATGGGTTGACCTGCCGGCTGTCTCTTACAGTATTTAAAACAAAGAGATTTATACTTTGACAGGTCCTTGTGTAAGGTGCTATAAAAATGTAACCTTACTAATTTGAAAAGAAATTTGTGATTATTAATTGACTGTCCTCTAAAGCACTTTGAGTGATAATGTTTTGTGAAATTGGTGTGTTGATTGTATCAAAACGTTCATCGTCTTTGGTCTTTCATTTAAAAACACCTTAGCAGCAAATGGTTGTGAAGCACTCTGTGGTATGAATAACAGCAGGTCAGGTCAGGTTAGTGGGCATCTACTGGTACAGCGCATCACCACACCCACCACACGATGAAACAGATCGGGATCCTGTTGGGCAACCCCCCAAGGCAGACACACAGTCCAGTCCCACTCTCCAGAAATGACCCTCTATCTGCTGCAGTCAGGAGTTATGGGGATGTCCCCTTGGCCTGGTCCAGCCGCTCAGGTCCTCAACAATGAAAGATCCCATGCGCCGGATCACCCCAGGGGCATTGCGTAACATGGCCGTAATGCTGCAACTGATGCTACCTCACAATGAAGATAATGTGCCTCATTTGGGATTCCATGAGAAACCACTCATTCGATACAAAGTTGAAATTCACAGATTCACCAAAGAGACACAGTACCAAAGGAGTCCAGTCTTCATCTCAGGTCACTGGATAGCGTCCATGTCTCGCAACCATATAGCAAGACAGGAAGCACCAGGATTCTAAAGACTTGGACCTTCGTCCTTTTGCATAGATATCAGGAGTGCCACACACTCCTTTCCTGTGACCTCATGACCCCTCCATGCTCTCCCAATCGGTCTACTGACTTCACAGGAAGAGTCACCAGAGACATGAATGTCACTGCCAAGGTAAGTAAACCTCTCAACAAGGTCGACACTCTCTCTGCAAACAGACACACTGCTGCTGGCTGTGCCCAAGAGATTATTAAAGGCCTGGATCTTGGTTTTTATCCAGGACACTCGGAAGCCCAGACACTCAGACTCTTCACTCAGTCTCTCGAGCGCCCCGATCAGAGCCTCCATTGACTCCGTGAAGATCACAGCATCATCTGCAAAGTCAAGATCCATGAATCTTTCTTCACCAACAGATGCCCCACAACTGCTGAACCCCACAACCCTTGCCCAACACTCAGTCCATGCAGGCACTGAACAGAGTAGGAGCAGAACACACTCTTGACGAACGCCAGAATCAAGTGGGGAAAACACAGAGGTCCTGCCTCCACTCTGCACAGCACTCACTGCACTCACAGCAGAGGCGACCTTAGGGCTGACCAACCCCACGCAGGGCCGGTTATGTCAAACGCTGTTACCAGTATGGGTGGAATGTATAAACCTGCGCGTAAATTTGATACAAATAATGTTAACATACACCGGATTTTCTCATTACAGTATTCAGCTAAATTTTTGCAAGATAACACGTGGACTTTATCGAAATATAACTGGAGAATATAACTTGACAAATCTGCTCAAACAGGACATGCGGCCCTCAAAAGTGGGGCCACCTTAGGCACAGGGCCTGGAAAAGGAACTAAATGATAATCCCCACACCTTACATTCTCTAATTTCTTGGTTTTGGTTTGTGATCAATATCATGGTAGAAATGCTAAAAGAAAGAAAATTCTTAAAACTGTTGAATCCCCATTTAATTTTAAGACATAATGAAAGTCTGCTAGCTTTAACTTGATCATTGAAATTTGTACAGTATTTTTATTAATAAAAAAAAATAATGATAATATGGTAGCTCATTAGAAAGAGGTTTTAAGAGTCTGCTATAGTGCACCTGTTTTTACATTATAAAGTCTTGTTACACAGCATTAAGTAAATACCACATGCACTGTAGGCAGCGCTTATTATTAAGAGTCATCACTAAGATCAAATTAATAATTTGGAGGAGCATATTGAAGTGGAAGATGAAATCATCTATGGGCTCCACAAGGCTTATTCCCATCTGGACAAAGCTGGCAGCACTGGGATGATTCATGCTTTTTGTACACCTCAGATTGTAAAAATAACAGTAGGTCATGCCACTTTCAGAAATTCTCAGATGTATTGATAATGGGGTTGAGAGAGAATATAGAGGTCAGGTGGAGAAGTTTGTTTCCGATTGCAGAGAGAATTAACATCAGCAAAACTAAGGAACTGGTTAAAGGCTTTCATAGCACCAAAAATTCTCTGCATCTGGTCACTATGAAAGGAAGGAGATTTTATTCGGACAATAACGTGCACAAAGCACCTCCACCTCCACTATATATAAATTAACAACAATCAATAATCTCAATAATCACAATACACACTAATCCTCCACACCTCCCAGCAGCTCAGTCACCCTTCCTCCCAACTCGGCCCATTGCTGGGATCTCAGTGTTGCTGTCCCTCAGTCCATGTGACTTTATAACACTTCTGGGTCGGGCAAAACTCCTTTTCTTCAGCCCGGACGTACGTTGTTCTTTCCATCCCCTCGACTGGGAAGTACTTCCGGGCTATAAGGAAAATACACGTTCCTGGGTCCCCCGGAAGCGTCCCCTGGCGGCCCCCATGTTATCCAGCAGGGCTGTGATGAAAGACTCCAAGTTCCATGATACCCTGCTGGAATTCGGGGCCCCTCCATGTTGCAGGGATGGCTCCATCTGGCGGCTTGGGTGTATGGGCCGGGATCTATCTATCTATCTATCTATCTATCTATCTATCTATCTATCTATCTATCTATCTATCTATCTATCTATCCAAGTTACATTATGAATAATAGTTTCTATATTTAAACTGATCAATTGAGAAATTGAGTGCTTTTTTAATATTTTATAAATGTGGAAATAAGAGATGAATAGAGCATTAGTGCTTAGTAGAGTTGTCAGTAAATGTGTTTATATTGTACTAGCCAACCCGCGGCGTAGCATACGCCGCATAATCAGGCCGCTGTTTAAATGATTTTTAAGCACAGAGGAAAAAATAAACATTTGAAAAATCCGTAATTTAATAAACCACCAAGAAAAGTAACATTGCAACAATGCACGCTACGAACCAACATACAATTGTCCGTGACTGAAAACCGGAGGAGCACCGTCGCGCCTTCTCCTTCCAAAGCGAAGGACGGGGTTGAACGTTCAGTACGCACTGCCCGCTTATGTGCCCGCCCCCAACTCCCTACCTGAGTCGCTTTCGTCTGTGTACAGTCCACATGCACCTGTGAGTCACGTTGACTGTTAATTTTCCAAACACCGCCTCAGTCAGTTTCCACGTTGACTTTTCATTGTTCTTTGCGGTTCCGGCTGCTTTTTTTATATATAATCCACCAAGTCACCTGACCATGGGGGTGACACAAGTTAGCATTTAGTGTAATGGAGAGTTGGACCTTTAAATCTGGACTTGATGTTATTTTGGACAATCTCGGTAAATAGTATGGACAAGCTTGTTGCGCTGAATGGCCTGTTCTCATCACAACTGCTCTAATGCCCCAATTGGTTCGTGTCATTGCCCCTCATTGCTCCTTGGTTTAAATCCTGACCTGGTTACTGTCTTGTACGTGTTAATCATTTTGCATGTTCTCCCATTTCTTCATGGACATTTCTCTAAGTAAACAAGTTCTCTTTCCATTTCTGAAGTGGTATGCCTGCTAGGCGAATTAGCAACTCTAAGTTGTCCCCTATAAGTGAGTGCACAGTGTGATGGATGAGTGCCCCGGTCCAAGGCTAGTTGCTACCCTGCACTTGATGGAGCTGAATTATAACATTTATTTAGGCTCCATCTTTATATTAGGATCCATCTCCTGTAGCTGTGAACTGGATTAAGCAGTTTGCATTTTGGATAGATGTGTAGATTAAACTAAAATGGAAGTCACATACAGAGAGCTCCTGCCATACACCTGATGCTACCAGGATGGACTTAAACTCCCTCTGATGCACAAATCAAAAATGCAGATTCAAAAAATGGGTGGAGAGATAGCTGACACTGTTTATCCATTCCCATAATGAGGCCTTAGTTTTCTTTATTGTGCCTGAAAACATTTTCCTGCCAGGGCCCCAGTAAGTTATGGCAGGCTGTAAAAGATGTCTTCTCGTTAAATATACTGCTTAGCGATTGTGATGTCCCAAATTCTCTTTTGAAAAGAATGATAAATGAATGATGTATGAAATTAAATGATAACCTCAAATGCCTTTGTGCATGTACAACATTTGACGAGAATTCTCATGAGAGCTATGAATTGCTATAAGAATGAATGCTACGACTAAACCCCAGTGACAGCATACAGAAGACCAAACCTGATGGAATATCATAGTGTGACCAAGAAAAAAGAAAAGAGAAATAAAAACACTGCAAGCACTCCAGCCACCATAAAAAAACCTCACACTGCTCCACTCCATCTGAACTAGTGTGGCGCTGAGGTGTCACCTGTTGCATGGCTACACTCGGGTCCTAATCTACTGTAGATCCTGAGTTGGTTTGTCATGTGGTGGATGTGGCAATGTGCTGTTATCGGCGCCTGCTCCTAACCTCTCTCTAATATCTATTTTCAACACCACTGGATCTCAAACTCCGTCCTGGGGATCCCCAGTGGCTGCAGGTTTTTGTTCCAATCAGTGCTTCATTTCTCCTCTCATTGATTTAATTTCATTTGTTGGACTTCTTTCTCTTTTCTTATTCTTTAGTCAGAACAACACAGCAGTGTGATTTTTACATTTGTAAGACATTTTAAAATATTGGTAACTAGCTGAAATACCCAGCAATGCCAAGGAGGAAAATAAAGTGTTTTTTTTATTTTAACTGTTTGAGAAAAAGTATAATAAAAAAAAAACACAACTTTAAAAATAAAAATAAATTCACAAACAATGAAGACACACTAATGTGTTTGTCTTGCAGTCTTGTATGTACGTTATTATTTAGATGATGCTCAGAACCAACTATTTCTATTTAATTTCAAAAGCAGCGGTGGTGCTCAAACATAAAAAATGCTTGTAGTCTCTTCCAGTTCACCCTCAGGTGGTCATTCCGAGTGTCAACTGGATGATAACATGCATACAAGACCATAAGATCACCCCTACCCTACCCAGAAAGGGATGGGTTTGGGTTGATTTCAACCTACAGTATTTTAAGTTGACCATTGAGAAACACGTGTACCAAGTATCACGAAAATTTCTCCAGCCGTTCAGAAGTGAGGCTAGAACATACTTACATATACACATACACATACATTGACTTATTGAAACAGGACAAACTTTAAAAATCAATAGACATTGCCACTGTATCTGATCATGTTCAGCTCTGACGGGAAAGTGTTCCCTGTGTGGGGAGAAAAACACATGGCTGTGATGTCACTGGCAATCAGCAGCTACCCTCTAAAACACATGGAGCTCTGATCTCTCTTTTGGCGCTTTTCCACTGCATAGTACGGCACGACACGGTTCAGTTCAGCTCACTTTTGGGGGGTTTTCCACTGGGAACAGTACCTGGTACCTGGTCCTTTTTTTAGTACCACCTCAGCCGGGGTTCCAAGCGTGACGTGTAAACTCTGCTGGTCACTGAATCGTCATTACTGCGTCACTGAACTTGCGACACGAGACACAACAGACCCGCTAGATTTTTAGCACAGCCAGCGAAGGTTCGGACGTACCATTTTGTTTTAACCAAAAATGGCTGTTTCGTGGTCTATTGAGGAAGTACAGACGTTCCTCTCGTTGGTAGCCGAGGAGCGGATCCAGCGAGAGCTGGATAGGGCGACGCGGAATGAAAAAGTTTTTCAGGAGGTCGCTTGTGGCGCGTTTACGATGATGTCACGCAGTAGAGGCGGTGCAACTATAACGGCACGTGAATAATCCCGCCCACGCTAAAGCGGTACTAAACTGCAGTCGAAACGCAAACCGAGCCGAACCAAGGTGAGCTGTACTGAACCATGCTGTGCCGTACTATGCAGTGGAAAAGCGCCATTTCAAAAACTTCAAACGTTACTCCTTAACAATCTGTAGATGATAACGTCTGTTCAACAAATAGGTATCACTAGCTAAGCGGAGGCAGGGTGCACTCCAACACGTGGTGAGACGTAGACTAACTCGAACAGAGGCTGGCGAGTGAATGAGGAAGGCCCCGTCCCCCTGCTCTCGGCCCACAGCTACTCTGTTGGATTTGCATAAATACATCGGTACTGCAAGCGAACTCTGGTACTTAGCACGATGAGAGAAGTCACAAAATCTACCGGAAAGTTCAAGCAAATTATAGAAAACAACCAGATCAAAGTCCTTTAAGTAATTCTCTCGTGAAAAGTGGACAGACATACAGACAGAATGCGCTTGGACCACGAAATTTTTAAAACCGTTTCTTAGTGAACACCTATGGGCCAAGGGTAACCTACATTCCAAATTTCAAGTCTCAAGTCTTCAAGGTTCGGGAGTCAGTGGTATTGGCTTTTATATATATACTGTATAGATTTATATATATGTATATATATAATGTGGCAGGCAGCTGGGTCCCATGCCGGCCGGGACGCTCGTTATGCATATGTTCCAGGGGAGCAAACATGGGCTTCTCAGTACCTCCCCCGGGACGCTTGGTGGCAGCCTCCCTGGCTGACGATGGTCCCTCAGTTTGCCACAGGGCTCCATGGGAGATGGAGCTCTTCACAGCCCTGTTGGAATCTGCGGTGGCCGTCAGGGGGTGCTGCATGGGTTCCTGAGCTGGTGTGAACGACTCTGCAGCCCCGCCCGGAAGTGCAATCGGAAACAGGTGATCAAGCACCTGGAGCACTTCTGGGTGGGCAATAAAAGGGGCCAACAACCAGCACTCAGGAGCCAGAGTCGAGAGGTGGAAGATGAAGCTAGATTACTTAGATTACTGGCGGCAAATATACAGTCGATAAGAACCTGGACACAAATAGAAGAACATACACAGGCATGGACCGCAATAGAAGTAAAATCCTGCAGTACTTCTTTGTATTCCTTGCTTTGTGCACCAATAAACACACGTTATCGGCAATACACTAATAGCATAATTGTGCTCCACTCACTTAGAATCTGGAACCAATGTAGAAAGCATTTTAAGGCGGAGAAGCTTCTTTCTGTGGCACCTGCAAAAGAACCACCTCTTTCAACCCTCACAAACATGTGCAGTTTTAATATCTGGAAAGATTTTGGAATTAACTTGCTTAGGGATCTTTATATAGACAACGTCTTTGCATCCTATGAACAATTACATTCCAAATTTAACATTCCAGCTACAAATTTCTTTTACTATCTTCAAATCAGGAACTTTGTTAAACAGAACCTTCCAGATTTTCCTCATCTGGCACCCTCATCCACGCTGGAAAATTTATTGCTCAATTTAAAGGAGTTAGACTCCATCTCTACAATATATAAAATCCTTTTACAATCCCTTCCTTTCAAAGATCCAAGAGGACACTGGGAAAATGATCTCTCAATTAATATATCAGAAAAAGAGTGGAAAGTAGCAATGCAGAGAATTCACTCGAGCTCCATATGTGCAAAGCATACAATTATACAACTCAAAATTATATATCGAGCACATCTGTCTCGACTAAAACTCTCAAAATGTTTCCAGGACATGATCCAACCTGTGAGCGCTGCAAATTAGCTCCAGCCTCACTAGGTCACATGTTCTGGGCCTGCTCAAATTAACATTATTCTGGACAAAATTTTTAATTACCTCTCAGACAGTCTTGGACTCACAATCCCTCTAACCCACTAACAGCTGTGTTTGGGGTTCTTCCAGAGGGTCTTAAAGTGGAGAAGGACAAACAAATTGTGATTGCATTCACTACACTGTTGGCACGCAGACTTATTCTGATAAACTGGAAGAACCCAAACTCTCCTCTTTTAAGTCAGTGGGAAACTGATGTGTTATATTATTTAAAATTGGAAAAAATCAAATACTCAGTTAGAGGATCTGTGCAGACTTTTTAAAACATGGCAGGATCTAATCAGTAATATTTTGAAATAAGTTTATAAAGTACAGAGAATTTGTTGATTTAGGTATTTTTAAAAGCCTTAAATTTTACACGTTTGGCTTGCTCTCTCTCTCAAGGGTGGGGATTGATCTGTTCTTAGCATAATTCTTTTTTTCTTTTTTTTGTAAAAATGTGATTGCTATGTATTGATTGTAATAAAATTAATAAAATTAATAAAAAAAAAAAAAAAGAAGATGAAGCTAGATGGGAAGAGAGGTGGTTCCAGAAGGAAGTGTTGTGTGCTTATTTGGACTGTGTTATGCCTGTGGGGTTCACGGGGAAGATGTGCCCCACAGGTGAAGAAAAATAAAAGTCTTTGTTGTGTTTTACGCGCAAGTGCCTCAGTGTGAGTCTGTGCCAGGTCGGGCGCGATATATCGCCTTATATCACAATATATAGTCAATTCATTTTTGTTTTACGCTGTATCTTTTGAACTCTGTACCATTGCAAAGCACCTTCCAGAGATTCAGAATTTAATTTTTCCGCCATTTTTCTTAATTGCCTTTTCTTATTGTTTTGTCTTGGTAGAGCTGTATATTAATCTACTTCCCTCATTCATATTGTTTATTGTGTAGCCTTTGTCAGAATGCCTCAAATCCCACAGACTCACCACTGTTTATAAGGGAGTGCATTTTGTAACTTCTCCCCACCGTTCCTTCTACATCTATAACGTCAGTCAATTTTATAGAGTAAAAGACAAGCAGGAGTTAAGGTACACTTTACATAATGTATTATTAATAATTTTCATAAATAATAACAATAAACAAAGTACATTTAAATATTGGAAACCATACAAGTGTGTAGTTAGTGTAGTTTCAGGCGGCACACAGACTTGCAGTTACTTTAAAAGTCTTGAGTTAACTCATCAGGCCGCATGCCTGTCTCAGTATGGCTGCCGAGTGGTGCTTCTCAATGTGGTCTTCTTTTCAGTTCATAGTGTGTGAGATGCTCCTTCATCATGATGGTGAGAGGGAAAGATAGAGAGGGGTAAGGCAATCGAATTTATACATTCTTTGTCTAAATCCTTACACCAATAGGGCATTGTGCTACAGAATGGCCTCTGATTCAAACAGCCATACTTCAGACCAATGGGGGCACACAATATTTTTCACACCTGCCCCCAAAACCATTTGTTGAACTGATGTTTGCCAGTTAGGTAATTTAGCTTTCCTGTGGGGGTTGATTGAGAGAGTCCTGTAGAGAATCATTTGCCAAACTGGTTTTAGGCTTTTCCCCCAACCCTGCCATAAAATTACAAACACTCAGCCCTAAAAAGGGGGCTAGAGGTTAGCCAAACATCAAACCACCGCTGTTCCTATCAATGATATTACACTAATATTACATTACTTTGTCTAAGCTCCAAAAAAAGACATACAAAATATTTATCAACTTGTATAGAAAATTTCACACCGCAACTCTTATACAAAGCATACCCGGATTTTCTCTCCAAGGCTCAGAAAGGATTGAAGTCTGATCCAGCTGACCATGTCTGATGACTCACACTCTAATACCTCCTGTGTGGCCTGATGTTGTTAAGTTTCTCATTTACTTATTGGGCTGACGTCTTTATCCAAGGCGACTTCCAACATTTATGATACAATTGGTTCCATTTCTTATGGTTTTCCAATTGGAGCACAGGCAGGTGTTCCTTTACGGGGCGATAGCTTCCATTTGGAATAAGTTCTTTTGTAATTGCGGCGTTTTAAGTAACCGAAAACTAAATAGATATAATATTAAAAGACAATATCCCTCCCATAGTGATACGGCGGTAAAAATCACATAAGAGAAAATAACTTAGCTTTCTTTACTGACTATTTACGCAGCATTACAGACGAAGGAAGCCATAGCAAGACAATTACCCAGGTAGGAACTTAGTGTATACAGTCTGCAATTTTTTGTCGCTGCGCTGGAAGGCTTTTCAGGATGGATGACAATATCACCCATCCGTCCATCATCTTCAAAGTATTTGGCTGCTGTCCAAGCCTTTTATACTGGTTCCTCCACGTGCAGGCCCCATGTCGGCAAATAGTCCATTTCCAAACAAGGAAAGAAGATTTTGTGCTGACTTTTAACAGAGAACAAAATAGTATACAGTATATTCACAGCGCATGACTTTTTACACATTTTGTTATGTTACAGCCTTATTCCAAAATGGATTAAATTAATTTTTTCCTCAGAATTCTACACACAACACCCCATAATGGCAATGTGAAAAATGTTTACTTGAGATTTTTGCAAATTTATTAAAAATAAAAAAATTAAGAAAGCACATGTACATAAGTATTCATAGCCTTTGTCATAAAGCTCAAAATTGAGCTCAGGTGCGTCTTGTTTCCCATGATCATCCTTGAGATGTTTCTGCAGCTTAATTGGAGTCCACCTGTGGTAAAGTCAGTTGATTGGACATGATTTGGAAAGGCACACACCGGTCTATATAAGGTCTCACAGTTGACAGTTCATGTCAGAGCACAAACCAAGCATGAAGTCAAAGGAATTGTCTGTAGACTTCCGAGACAGGATTGTCTCGAGGCACAAATCTGGGGAAGGTTACAGAAAAATTTCTGCTGCTTTGAAGGTCACAATGAGCACAGTGGCCTCCATCATCCATAAGTGGAAGAAGTTCAAAACCACCAGGACTCTTCCTAGAGCTGGCTGGCCATCTAAACTGAGCGATCTGGGGAGAAGGGCCTTAGTCAGGGAGGTGACCAAGAACCCGATGGTCACTCTGTCAGAGCTCCAGAGGTCCTCTGTGGAGAGAGGAGAACCTTCCAGAAGGATAACCATCTCTGCAGCAATCCACCAGTCAGGCCTGTATGGTAGAGTGGCCAGATGGAAGCCACTCCTTAGTAAATGGCAGCCTGCCTGGAGTTTGCCAAAAGGCACCTGAAGGACTCTCAGACCATGAGAAACAAAATTCTCTGGTCTGATGAGACAAAGATTGAACGCTTTGGTGTGAATGCCAGGCGTCACATTTGGAGGAAACCAGGCACCGCTCATCACCAGGCCAATACCATCTCTACTGTGAAGCATGGCGGTGGCAGCATCATGCTGTGGGAATGTTTTTCAGCGGCAGGAACTGAAAGACTAGTCAAGATAAAGGGAAAGATGACTGCAGCAATGTAAAGAGACATCCTGGATGAAAACCTGCTCCAGAGCGCTCTTGATCTCAGACTGGTGCGACGGTTCATCTTTCAGCGGGACAACGACCCAAAGCACACAGCCAAGATATCAAAGGAGTGGCTTCAGGACAACTCTGTGAATGTCCTTGAGTGGCCCAGCCAGAGCCCAGACTTGAGTCTGTTTGAACATCTCTGGAGAGATCTTAAAATGGCTGTGCACCGATGCTTCCCATTCAACCTGATGGAGCTTAAGTGGTGCTGCAAAGAGGAATGGGCGAAACTGGCCAAGGATAGGTGTGCCAAGCTTGTGGCATCATATTCAAAAAGACTTGAGGCTGTAATTGCTGCCAAAGGTGCATCGACAAAGTATTGGTCAAAGGCTGAGAATACTTATGTACATGTGATTTCTCAGTTTTTTTATTTTTAATAAATTTGCAAAACCCTCAAGTAAACTTTTTTCAAGTTGTCATTATGGGGTGTTGTGTGTAGAATTCTGAGGAAAAAAATTAATTTAATCCATTTTGGAATAAGGCTATGACATAACAAAATGTGGAAAAAGTGATGCGCTGTGAATACTTTCTGGATGCACTGTACACCTGTCTTTAGGCTAACTATACGTTCCTCCAGCTGTCTTTGTCTATCTTGTCCTATGCTTGGCCCAGCAATTCTAAATGCTGAGAGCCCCTGTGTGCTAACTTTGGCCTGGCCTGTACATGTGAGTGGATTTATAAAATAATTTTTGTACAGAGCACAGTGATACTAAACTTATATTCTGATTACAGCAGGTCAAGTGACTTGCTCAGGGTCACGCAGTGTCAGTAGAACCCACCAACTCAGGGTGTTTAACCACTAGACCACACTGCCAATAACCCTTTGCCACACTTTCTATGTCACTGCTTGGATTTTCTAATCCATTACTCTTTGGGATGTGAGTGAGAAAGCCCAGAATGACACGGGGACATGCTGACTCATTCAAATGTTTTCAATCTTAATTCATGTAAACTTTCTAATAAAAATTCATTACCATCGTATTATGGGATGTCATTTATTGAGATCGAGTAACGCAAGAGTAACACGTGCAGATTTGAAATGTGGTCTGCAGTTCAGTTTGCTTTCTGCAAATTTCCTCAGAGGTCACTAAAGGCACACAAGTTCACAAATGCATGCAAAGTCAGTCCAAGCTCAGAAAGAAAAGGAGACAAGTTCAATGTGCTCATGCTCACTAACAGAAATATATTTACATTTAATATATTCAGTTTCTATACTTCTGCTGGGAGATACTATGAAACAAAAGCTTTATTGTTTTCCACTCGTATGCCGATGACACTCAGCCATACCTCTCTTCCAGACCAACAGTACCCTTGGTTAGCTTTACAATTGAGTTAAAGGAGTGGATGGATGGTGACTTCTTGTCTTTGAATACCTTTAAAACTCACTCAGGTTCTCAATTATCTTTGACACCAGTCTGTCTTTCAAAACACACACTACAGCACTATTTAATATCTGCTTTTCCATCCATCCATCCATTATCCAACCTGCTATATCCTAACTACAGGGTCACAGGGGTCTGCTGGAGCCAATCCCAGCCAACACAGGGCACAAGGCAGGAAACAAAACTTGGGCAGGGCACCAGCCCACCGCAGCTGCTTTTTCCAGCTCAGAAGTATTGGAAAATGAAGAATGTGTCTATATATGGAAGATGCATCAAATTTAATTCACATACACAGTGCTCTCCATAATGTTTGGGACAAAGACACATTTTTCCTTGATTTACCTCCCTGCTCCACAGTTTAAAGTTAGAAGTCATGATTAAAGTGACATTGCAGACTTTCACTTGAGGGGATTTGTATACACTTCCCCCCATTTCAGGGCACCATATTATTTGGGACAGTTCGCATCACAGGTGCTTGTGATTCCTCAGGTGGGTTTCGTTGCTTCACAAATGCAGGCAGAAAATACCCCAAGCTTGCCTCTACCCTTTTGAGTCTGTGGTTGCCATTGTTCATTCAACATGAGTACAAGAGCTGTGCCAATGCAAGCCAAAGAAGCCATTATGAGGCTGAAAAACAAGAATAAAGTGTCACGAGACTGGTGCTATTTTGATATTGTCACATCTGTTGAAATAATTGATGCGATAACTGTGGTCATGTGACACATCCCGTTGTGTCATATACACAAAGAATGATATGGAAATAAAAAATAAATTTTTTTTACAGTAATTCAAAACAACATAAAAAACTAATTTTACAAATTAAAAAAAAATATTATTTCAAAATATTCATAGTAGATTACTACACCTAGCCTCTGCTTACCTATCTGAACTTATCCTTACATACAAACCAGACTGTGCTTTATGGTCTCAAGATGCTGATCTACTAAGATGATAGAGGGAGGAGGAGCCTTTAGATACAGTGCCCACCCCTCCCTCCATGTTCTGTTTTCTTCTGGCTCCGCCCATCAGGCTGTGTTGCTAGGCAACATTAATAATGAAGCAGGAGTAAAGGGGAGAGAGAATCAGAGCTTTTCAGTGCTCTAGCACTGTGCCACTTTAGCCTCTCTTAACATGTGGTGTCTTATTCAGTGATTTATTTTCAGGTCATCATTTTCACTGTTTTTTTGGGATTTTTTTTGCCAGTTCAAATAAGATGTTTTACACGTCATATTAGGCAGCATAAGAGATCAAAAGATGGGTAAAAAAAAAACATTTGCAAAGGTCAAAACACTTTTGATTTTTCACCAAAGTTTCTAGGAAAAAGTCAAAGTCAAAACGAAACCAAAGTCAAAACCAGGCTGTTTTCCTAAAGGGTTACTTGAATCTTTCTTGAGGTTATTCATTTAAATGCTGAAAATTCAGATGATGTTTTGCAGGTGCAGCCATTTTGAGCTATTGGCAATGTCCAGTTGTGGAATATGTGCAACAGGTGCCCAGGAAACACATAGAATCAGATGCATCAAAATGGTAGTAAAATAGACAAACGATCTGGACGTGTCCATGAGAAATGAATTTATGACATGGAAATAAAAATACACTAGAAATTATAAAGTGACTTTCAGAACCATTCATTTTTTTTCACATTGCTGAGTTGTAGCCACGAGCTAAAATCGTTTATATTCATTTTTTCTCTCGTCAAGCTGCACTCAATACCCCAGAATGACAAAGCAAAAAGATTTTTTTTTTTCAAATTTATTAAATCTAAAAAAACTGAAATATCACATTGACAGAAGAATTCAGAATGTTTGCTATGGCTTGGGAAATCCTGTTCTATTGACCCTCAATGAGATGTTTCTACACGTTGCTTGGAGTCCACATGTGGTCAATTCAATTGATGGGATGTGATTAATGACAGCACACACCTGTCTGAGGCAGGCTGACCAGTGCATCCGAGTGAAAACCAAGCCATGAGGGTGAAGGAGTTGCCCACAGAGCATAGAGAACCAGTGGTGTGCAAAAGTATTCAATCCCCTTGAAAGCCATCATAATTTTCTACATGACAAAAGATGTGTACATGTATTTATCCATTCCGAATTTTTCATACTGAACATGTGAAAAAAAAAACAAAACAAAAGCTCCTTGATGAGAGAAAAAACGAATGCAAACAATTTTAGCCCGTGGCTACAACTCAGCAATGTTCAGTATTAAAAATTCTGAATGGATAAATATAAGAGTTCACGTTAAAAAGTACTGAACGGATAAATTTGTGTACAAATCTTTTGTCATGCAGAAAATTCTAATGATTTTCGAAGGGGTTGAATACTTTTGCACGTCACTGTAGAATCATGTCAAGGTAAGAATCTGGGGAAGGTACAATTTTTTTTCTGTAGCATTAAATATTCCCAATAGCCCAAGGGTCTCCATAATCCATAAATGGAAGAAGTCTGGAAGAACCAAGTGTATTCCTAGAGCTGGCCGCTGGATCAAACTGAGTAATTGGGGAGAACTTCCGGCAGGGCCGTCTTAACGTACGGGCACAATGGGCACTGGCCCGGGGCACCAGGAGCACAGGTGCCCATGATGTTTCTGATGCCTGTATATGTTTCTGTCTTGCTCTAAAACAGGGGCCCCAGTGCATTACTTTGCCTGAGGCCCTACGGTGCTCTTAAGATGGCCCTATGGAGAAGGGTGCCAGGAGGTGACCAAGAACCCAATGGCCACTCTGGTAGGCAACCTGAGTGGAGATGGGGGAAACTAGGATTAATTTCAGGTACGACCTTCAATTAAAGTGTATATCCTGATTGAAGGAGCTGGTCTCTAATAGGAATACTATCTTCAGTATATACTTTAGAACAGAAATGTGTGGTGATTAATGTTGGATAAAATCTTTAAAAGAAACAAATATTGTGTCAGATGGAATTCACCTGTTTAAGGGAAATGCTCTGTTCCGGTACAAGTGAGTGAGACCTGTCATGAACCAGCAACCCATCCAAGACTAATTCTTCCCTTGCTCCTTTGCTCCATAAAAAGACTTTGAATTTGATAGCCGAGTACAAAAAATGGATGGATTGATTGATGCACATTAAAGTACATCTAGGATTTTTGCATTGTGCACATGCTTTATTGGCAGAGTTGGACGTGATTTAGCCTTATATGCTGACTTTTGTATTTTGCATGGATCTCGGACAGAGATACTGTATTAAACGGTTTCACACGGCACATGGGTTGTAGCGCAGACGCCTGCAATAAATGGCCTCCGAAAGAAATGCAGGTAGGGCCAGACGCATGAGCATGCAGATGTGTTGTACTTTGCATTTGGTCTCTAACAGAGAGAGATAGAGAGAGAAGATGCACTACACACATGAACACAGATTTATTCATTCCCTGGTTTATAACAGAAACAAGCAATGCACATGGAATCCTAACCGAATCCTCTTTTTCAGATCTGCAACTCCATCTGTAATAGATATGCATGTCAAGTCAGTTGGCAGGTTGCGTAATTGATATGCATGCAGATTCAGCAGGCTCGGTAGCGTGACAAGCTGGCATTAGGGAGATGGAGGTTTGCCCTGCGTCACGCCCTGCTGTGTTACTAGTCCCTCTGGCCACTCAGTAGCCGCTCAACAGGAAGTCTTCTAATTGCCCTTCAAATTACAACTTGTATTTTTTTTTTAGGGTATGAAAAGAATTATCCGTTAGTAGTTTGACTGCTCGTGTGGGCGACCGTGAGAGAGGAGCTTTATTTATTTGCTTCACCAAGGCAGCCGGATACACAGAAACACACCCGTTTACAAAACTATTGCCAAGCCCATGAAGAGGTAGGAGGACTGCAGCACAAAAGTTGTGGGTTCCTCAGATTAGGTTGAAATTGATCAAATTCAGCAGGCTTCCCACTTTGCCATACTGAAAAAACCAAGTTCCTAAGCCAGACTCCTATTTGGAATATTGTAGCACAAGCCAAATATCGTTCTAGTGCCAAGATCTGGTTATCAACAGGGAGGTTACAAACATGCATGCGTAACGTCACCTGCCAAACCTCCAGAAATGAAAAAGGACAGGCTAATTAATTAATGTGGCCATCATTACATCGGACCCAAATTAGGTGCACAATACACGTCACTTGTGAAGGGGGCCAGGAGCCTGATTTATAAAACTTTACGTAAAAATATGCGCATGACAAAATAAAAATATCAGATTTATAAAATTTGGTGTACGCGCATTTCTATGCCATTTACCGTTTATAACTCACAATCACTTTGTAAGTGTGCCTATGTGAACGCCTTCATATATGGAGCATGCTAATCAAACTCATGCATATGCAATCACGATGCTGCAGCACTTCATTGGCTGACATAGTAGTCTCCCACCTGATGCATGGAGACACGGCAACTTGAATTCAATAATATTTGATTGCTCTCCACATGGAGAGGACAAAGCATGTGCAGCATTATAGCGCCTCTCGTCTACTTTCAAGGGTCACGCAAAGGCATAAGTCGCCTGCGTCTGAGTGGGTAGACCTTATTACCTGGCACATGGAATGGCATGACTGTGGTTACAATGAATAGTACAGGCCGTATGGAAGGCTGAGGATTCAATGCTTTACCTTAACTCTTTCAGGGCGGATATCGACTTTTGTCGTTCTGCAAATGGTGACAAAACCCGCCATTACATTTTAGATCGACTCTCTTTGCTAGAAGGAAAGTCAGCTTTGTTGGTTTGACCGAGATTTCCCTGCGCTTGCGGGAGTAGTGAAGAGCAAACAACGACATATGGTGAGAGATTGAAGCGAATACACAAAGCAAACAACATCTTATATATTATCGTTGAATTGGACTCTGACCTGTCAGACTCCAATTCTGATGCAAGTGATCTAGAGGTCGAAATCAAAAACTTCAGCTGATCGGTCTTCAGCTAATCGTGGTGCCAAACCCATTTGTGTAAATGAAGACCGCCACTCATAATGACACGAGGTGCAAACCAGACTGCATCGCACTGTGACCGCGACTGCTGATGCCATTCCCGCCACTGTCGCACGAATTTCTGCCAACCGTCATGCCAAGAGTATGAACTGGCGGCCACAGCACCCAGCAACTGATATTTTAGGTAGATTTATGTGCGAGACACTTGCTTTGGGTGCTTTTCAGAAAACTGCACGTTTTGGAAAAAATATTCAGCCCTCAAAGAGTTAATAACCTTCATAACAAGACATTAAGAAACAAGACACAAAATCCTTACAAAATACAAGCAAATAAGAAAAGGAGCAAAATCCATGGCCTCAATAACCCCCAATTATGATAGCCCAGACCCTCAGCTGGAAAACATTTCATATACGACAAGATGTAATATTTGTCTACATAAGGAATTACTTGAAGCAAATGACAGAGCATTGAAAAAAATGGTTTAAAGGATACGTTTGGTATTACTTTTTAAGTTGAAGTTACTTTTTCACAATTGCTTTTTTGCCCTGATACACATTTGTCACCTGTGTGACCTTCTATTCTTATCAACATCTCCATGCCAGTCAGAAGAATAGGATGCACCTAACAAAGGGTTCAAGGGTCATAGCAAGGGGTCTGCATACTCATGTAAGAGTTTCAGTGTTTTATCTTCAAAAAATGTATACAGTAGAAAAAAATCCTAAAGTCTGGTTTTCATGTTGTCATTCTTGGAGAATGTGGGAAAAAATGAATTTAAATGATTTTAGCACAAGGTAGAAACATAAGTAAATGTGTAAAAGTGGTGGGGTCTGAATAGTTTCCAAAGGCTTTTGTATGTGGCTTAAAAATTGACTTATTTGGTAAGTTCTGTTGCCTTTTTTTGGGACCCTGACACCTTTCAATTTCTTTACAAATGCAAGTGCAGGCTAGGTATTTATTAAAACACATAAAAGCTTGAGAATGCAATTTCATGTGGCAAATTGATATAAACCTTAATTGTGAAGAAATAACTTGAAAAAAAAATGAAAATGATCCTTTAGGAAAAAAATGCGAAGAGTTTTTATAAACATTTTAACAATAAGGTAATTACCAGGGAAAGTTTATTATCTATTTTGCACAACACCTGACAGTCCCGTTCCCCTAGGCCTTAATGCAGAAACACTACTGATCTTATTTCGCCTTTCCCAATAGTGAACTTCAGACTCTGACATTTATCATAAACATCCATGACTGTAACTTTTTTGTTTTCTGATACCTCTAACAGAATCTTGAGGTCATTTTACAGAAAAAAAAAAATAATTCCATACAATATTGCATAATTGGGTAAGGCGGCCAGTCCAATGAATTGTCAAGGTGTACAGATTATGTCTCTGACAATACAAAAATAGTCTTTATTCCCATTGTTTGGACATAGCACTTCTCTAAAGGACAGGTAGCAGCCGTTATTTTCGGTCTCTGGTTACTTTCACGCTCAGCACAATGTGTTACCACAAGCCCAGGTGCTCCAGGCCACACTCTCAAATCATTATAAACGAATCGAATCTCTTCCTGAACATCAAATCATCATTTGTGCTTGTTTTATTCTACCTGAGGCTAGCAGTTCTCTTCAGCACACAGTTATTCACAACAGACATTTGATACATTTTTAATGCATGCAAAATGGGGTGATGGTTCACCTTTCACCACAACAATGACCCAACCCGGAAGTTCTTGGGACAGCTGCATAGTGGAATACACCTAAAACTTGCATCTTGGGAACAGCTTAAAGACTCTGGTGGTGGTAATTCCTCGCTGACCTGTCTTGTATACTAACATCTCCTCTCTTTCTCCCTCTAAAGCCCAGAAGATTGACAGCCTTACCACCTCTGATTTCACTTTTGTTGTCCGTCCTCCTGGACCCGTTTCTGTCTTAGTTCATACCAAATGGTAAACTGTCTTAGCCAGGTAGTACAGCTAATATAACAAACTTTTACCTTATCTCTATATATAATCTGTTTCTTTGTATCAGTATACTGCTGCTGGATTATGTGAATTTCCCCTTGGGGTTAATAAAGTATCTATCTATCTATCTATCTATCTATCTATCTATCTATCTATCTATCTATCTATCTAATCTTCATTTGGATCTTGATCTTTGTTTGTCTGTGAATGAATTAGAAGAAGAAGCACTAGATGGCAGTAGAGAGACATAGACATAAAACATAGGCATTGCATTAAGAATCTCCTCCAGGCTTATACTACTGAAGACTGTAGTACGCCAGTCACACCTCAAAACACAGACATTCAAACTAAACAAATTGTTGTGCTTTAAATGAACTAAAGAGATCTTCATTTAGATCTTGATCTTTGTTTGTCTGCGAATTCCACGCATGCGTAGACCACCTTCCAGTTTAGTACGTTGTTGTTACTCACGGATGTCAACAATGTGCCGGAATAACGAAAGGGTGGTGGACAGTGTTATGCTGGTTAGCTCCTGAGGCCTGGTTAGAGAATGAGATTGCCGAAGATAAAAGGTACGTGCCTACGTAACATATGAATGAAAGAAAGACAGTGGGTAAAATGAATGACAACGTAACAGTACGTTCCGGAAATTATTATTGTTACGTTGTAGCCGGCGATTGCAGCGCGTCTCACAGTTGTACCGTGGCTTGCTCACATGTGATCCCTATTTATGCTTTAAAGAGCCTGGATACCTATGTGTCCCCCTTTTATAACAATTGCTCTGTGTATATTGTCTGACTGTTTGGATTGCCACAAAGCAACCTGCGAGATTGGAGAAAGGTTGAGAAGACATTGCGAGAGGAAACGACAGCGTCGTGAAAACGAGACGGACTGTGAACAGACAGAAGCAGAAATGCTCCTACACCACCACATAATTACTATTCGAACAGTGATTCCGAGTAGGCCGTTCCTATCAAATCAATGTCCAAGGGTTTTCTTTTGTAATTTTGTTTCCCTTATAAAAAATCATAATGCTGTGCGACAAAGACAAAGGGCCCAGTTCATGACTGGCAGCCGCATTTAAACAGGTAGCCCTTCACAGACAACTTTAACACATACAACGTAGTTGGGCGCACATGGCTAGTAAATTAATATTTTTGGTTCCAAAATTGTTGAAAATTCCTGGGGAGGTTAGGGTTATAGTGCCAAATTGCTGGTCAAGGCAGGGTTCAAAGGGTTAACCCCAATAGAACATCTGTGGAGCGACCTGAAGTGGCAGTTTACAGAGAATCTGCCGGGATGAATGGGATACACTGCCCAAACCTAGCTGGTGCAGCACTTGTACGGACTTACTCAAGAAGACTTGAAGCTGTAAAGGGCTTCTATTAAGTACTGAATTAAGGGCCAGGACATTTAATATTAGTGAGAGACTTTAGTTCTAAATTTTTAATAAATTTGCAAACCTTTCTGAAAACATGCATTCACATTGTCATTGTGGGTTATTAAGTGTAGAGTGAATGGATGGCAAAAATGGCATACGTATTTATTTTAGGTTAAATCTGCAACATAATAAAGTGTGCAGAAAATAAAGAGGTCGGAATACTTTCTGAATCAACAGTATGTTTGATGTAATTCAACTTCTAACTAGTAATCCGCCTTGCTGGAGTCCTCTGTCACAGCCTTTCACATATAACACACATGCTGTATCTGTGCTTTTCATATTCGTTACATCACTTTGACATCCAGCGCATCCCAGTTCTTTAGTCAGTCTATTGTGACCACTTGACAGAGAAGCACACTTATAATTATCCTATTAATTACTCTCTAATTCTTCTCGATTATTGCTTCTTTTGTCACTTCTGTCATTCTCCAGACGCCCCCACTCCCCAGATCTGCTCATTCTGAATGGGTGGTGCGGTGCAAGCGTGCAAATGAAACATTTCTTCTGGCTCATCTTTAACTCAGGTTTATTTTTCCCTACTTCACTTTCTATTTTCTTTCTATTTAGGCAAAGTCGGCAGTATTTACAAAAAACTACATTCAAAATGCATACAAGAATTGCTGTTTTAGTTTGTGGTGTAGCGGCATCTTTACATGGCACAAGATCATGCCATTTTAGAATATGACTGCACTGACTTGTAAAACCAACAGGTGGAGCAGTGAAAGGTTGAAATGGTGTCTGGAGCATTTGAGCTGTAACCAGAAAAGGCTTCGGTATTATGAGATTTCTCTTAGAATAAATTCTAAATAAATACCAGCCAAAATGCTCAGGTATAAACGGATTCTCTTCCTCCTTCCGTTTCCAGTTGAGTGTTGCCCACTGCCTCCCGACTCTGACTCCTCAAAGTTAGGCTGCGGGATGCTTTTAAATTAGACCCAGGACTACTTCCAGTATCCCAGCATTGGTCATCTGGAGCACTTCCAGGTCAGATGGAAACCAGGGATATCTTCCCCCAGCAGCGCCCTTTTGGCATCACCCAAGAACCCAACAGGGTTGTAGAATGCCTAGAGGGGGCTGGTCGGTCTCATGGCCTGGAACCCCTGCAGATTTTATTTTTTTCTCCAGCTATCTGGAGTTTTTGTTTGTTTTTTCTGTCCTCCCTGGCCATGTTAATTAGTGTTCCCTAATTTTAATTATTTATTTAGTCTTTTTTCTCTTTCTTCATCATGTAAAGCACTCTGAGCTACATTGTCTGTATGAAAATGTGCTATAGAAATACAAACCGGATTCCAAAAAAGTTCGGACACTAAACTAATTGTGAATAAAAACTGATTGCAATGATGTGGAGATGGCAAATGTCAATATTTTATTTGTAATAGAACGTAGATGACAGATCAAACGTTTAATCCGAGTAAATGTATCATTTTAAAGGAAAAATATGTTGATTCAAAATTTCACGGTGTCAACAAATCCCAAAAAAGTTGGGACAAGTAGCAATAAGAGGCTGGAAAAAGTAAATTTGAGCATAACGAAGAGCTGGAAGACCAATTAACACTAATTAGGTCAATTGGCAACATGATTGGGTATAAAAAGAGCTTCTCAGAGTGGCAGTGTCTCTCAGAAGCCAAGATGGGTAGAGGATCACCAATTCCCACAATGTTGCACAGAAAGATAGTGGAGCAATATCAGAAAGGTGTTACCCAGCGAAAAATTGCAAAGACTTTGCATCTATCATCATCAACTGTGCATAACATCATCCGAAGATTCAGAGAATCTGGAACAATCTCTGTGCGTAAGGGTCAAGGCCGTAAAACCATACTGGATACCCGTGATCTCCAGGCCCTTAAACGACACTGCACCACAAACAGGAATGCTACTGTAAAGGAAATCACAGAATGGGCTCAGGAATACTTCCAGAAACCATTGTCAGTGAACACAATCCACCGTGCCATCCGCCGTTGCCAGCTGAAACTCTACAGTGCAAAGAAGAAGCCATTTCTAAGCAAGATCCACAAGCTCAGGCGTTTCACTGGGCCAGGGATCATTTAAAATGGAGTGTGGCAAAATGGAAGACTGTTCTGTGGTCAGAGTCACGATTCAAAGTTCTTTTTGGAAATCTGGGACGCCATGTCATCCGGACCAAAGAGGACAAGGACAACCCAAGTTGTTATCAACGCTCAGTTCAGAAGCCTGCATCTCTGATGGTATGGGGTTGCATGAGTGCGTGTGGCATGGGCAGCTTGCATGTCTGGAAAGGCACCATCAATGCAGAAAAATATATTCAGGTTCTAGAACAACATATGCTCCCATCCAGACGTCATCTCTTTCAGGGAAGACCCTGCATTTTTCAACAAGATAATGCCAGACCACATTCTGCATCAATCACAACATCATGGCTGCGTAGGAGAAGGATCCGGGTACTGAAATGGCCAGTCTGCAGTCCAGATCTTTCACCTATAGAGAACATTTGGCATCATAAAGAGGAAGGTGCGACAAAGAAGGCCCAAGACGATTGAACAGTTAGAGGCCTGTATTAGACAAGAATGGGAGAGCATTCCTATTTCTAAACTTGAGAAACTGGTCTCCTCGGTCCCCAGACGTCTGTTGAGTGTTGTAAGAAGAAGGGGAGATGCCACACAGTGGTGAAAATGGCCTTGTCCCAACTTTTTTGTTATTTGTTGACACCATGAAATTCTGAACCAACATATTTTTCCCTTAAAATGATACATTTTCTCAGTTTAAACTTTTGTTCCGTGATTTATGTTCTATTCTGAATAAAATATTAGAAGTTGGCACCTCCACATCATTGCATTCAGTTTTTATTCACGATTTGTATAGTGTCCCAACTTTTTTGGAATCCAGTTTGTAAATGTTGTTGTTGTTGTTGTACATCTGGACTCCAAGTCCAATGCCACCCTTTGGGTGTCTTATCTGGGTTCAGCCAGAGAAACACTGCCACCTGTCTTGTGGAGCAATGAACTGCTCAAGGTACTTACGTTCATCCAGTCCATTTGTCATCCTTCTTTCCACGCCAGGATGAAGAATGGGTAAGAAATGGGCAAGAAATCATCCTCTATCCCAGCTGGAATGCCTTTCCTTCCTCCCTTACAGTAGGGTTATTGGTTTCTTTATTTATGGAACATTACTGAGCACTTAATTTATGTATTATAATGTTTGTTGATTATAGTAATTATTTATTTCACCGTACCAGAATATTGTTTTGTTTTGCACATGGGTGCCGCCATATTAAACCACTTCAGCTCCCCACTGCTAGCCAAGGAATGTGGTTTCAGACAGCTGGATTTCTTATGTTGTCAGTATGACCCCAAAAATACCAGTGTGGCAATTCATTCACTTCCATAAATTTGATAAAAAAACACAAACAAATGTACTGCGAATTTCTGTTTTGAATTTCAGTTCTCCTGCTGATTTTGTTTTCTGATTAGTGATTAGACTTTGGCACCAAAGGTTTTGTTTTCGACTTGTTCCTGAGTTTTGACTACGTTTCTCCACCTGGGGCCTCATGCATAATGCAATGCGTAGAATTCACACTAAAACATGGTGTATGGACAAAAGCAGAAATGTGTGTACGCACAAAAAAAATCCAGATGCATAAATCTGTACGTACGCCAACTTCCACGTTCTTCCATTACATAAATCCCAGGCTGCATGAAAGTAACACTTGTGCACGTGCCTGTCGCCCATCCCAGAATACTTCCAGAATTACGACTCTTTGAATACGCAAATCAATATAAATAGCCCCTTATGTTTTGTATTCTGTGAAAAGACAATGGCAAAAGCACAGGAGAAAAAGAAGAATTTCAACAAATGCCAAGTGGAGGCAAGGAAAAATGTACTATTTTAAAAGGTGAGTCGCAGCCTACCGTCTGAGTGTTATATAAAAGCTTATTAGGGTACAGAGAAAAAAAAATAGGCACACAGTTAATATTGTTTAATTTACTAGTTTATCAAATCCCATCATAACTGAAGTAGCATGTTAAATGCATTGTATTGTATGTGTTCTTCTATGTTTCTCTATGTGTGTGAAACACTACGTGCTTTTTAAACAGGCATTCTCTTCCACCTTCAGGAGACAGAATACATTACATTCATGATATTACAGCTTTCTGAACAATTTAAATATTAAGATGTATACTTGATATCATGTTCATAATGAAAGGAATTAAAGCATGTATTAAACACGGTGGTGCAGTATTAGCGATGAGCTGGCGCCCTGTCCAGAGATTGTTCCTGTCTTCCACAAGATGCTTGCTGCACTGTGTGTGACCTTCAATGATATAAGTTACTGCAGCAGTACTGTCTCCTTCAAACGTACTAACCTCCAATTCTTGTCCTTCTTTTTCTTTCTCCAAGTAACCAATCGCCACATGCCAAGCCATCTGTAAGCTTAGAATACCGATTCTTCAAAACTTTTATGAAACACTGAAATATCTCCGTAGTAAATGCTTAATTATTCCATCCATCTATCCATCCAGGGTCACACCAGTCCCAGGAAACATACAGACAGGAACAATCCCTGAATGGGCACCAGCTCGTTGCTGCCAATGTCCACCGTGTCCTCACGTGTTTAATAATTAACAATATACATTATTTTAATGAAGTTTAAAACTTGTCTATATAACGTAATAAACATGCTTTACTGCATTTCATTTTAAAAATGATATTAAGTGCTCCAAGAAGATAGCGCTTGGAAATCTAAATTGACTTAGAAGCCAGTCGTCTTAATATGTAAATACGTGTTTTATAAAGTGACTCAGGTTATGCAATATTATAACTGTAGTTCAAGTTTACAGTGAGGTGATTGTACTTATAAGTACAAACAATTCTACAGGAACACTTGATGGACTGATTTAGTGCGTTTAGAGCACTTGGGATGAAACTGATTCTGAACTGCGAGGTCCCCAAAGTAAAGGCTCTGAAGTGTTTGTCGTACTGTATGTATCAGATGCCTTAAAATAATAAATGATATGCGGTTAATTTAAGTGTATTTGATAAAGCTGCGTCAGGGATGTGAATCTAAAAAATAAAGGGAAACCACACTGGAACAAAAGCACTGCTTTGACCCTGGGCATTCAATGTTCCTTAAAAGTTCGGAAGAATCGTAGTTCTAAGCTTACAGATGGTTTAACGTCTATTACTGAGATGATTGTGTAGTGATTGGGTACTTGGAGAAAGAAAAGGAAGGACAGGAATTGGGGGTTAGTACGTTTGACAGAGACAGTACTGCTGCAATAAATTATTTCATTGAAGGCCACACACAGCGCAGCAAGCATCTTGTGTGAGGCAGGGACAATCTCTGGATGGGGCGTCAGCTTGTCACTATCACTGTGCCACCATGTTCCCATGTTTAATAAATGCTTTAATTGTTATGATATGAATACTGAAATGATATATCACGTATACAGTATTTACATTATTCAGAGAACTGTAATATCATGAATGTAATGGATTCTGTGTCCTGTCGGAGGAAGAGAAAGCCCGTTTAAGAAGCACATGGTGATTCACACACATAGAGCACATAGAAGAACACATACAAAACAAAGCATTTAACGTGCTACTTTAATTACGATGGGATTTGAGAAACTAGTAAATTAAACAATTTTAAGATGAAGTTTATGATGTTGTACTTTAATGACAAAATAAATGACGTGATTAAAGTGGAAATTTCGAGATTAAAGTTGACATTTCAATCATTTTTCCCTATTTTTTTCTTTTCTCTGTACCCTAATAAGCTTTCATATGACACTCAGATGGTGGGCTACGACTCGCCTTTCACGGCGACTTTGATATCTGACAACTTCATTTTTATTTTGGGGACTGTGCGACTTTGTGAACTTGACCTTTCGAGTTTCTCCAACACTCTATTTTAGATCAACTCTTGTTGTATAAACCACTGTTTAAACCATTATCGGGCAACCGGTGCGCCGTGGAATTTTATAGGGGTGCCGTGAAAACTTTTGTAAAATATTTAAAATTGCTAGTGTTTTTGAACTTTTGGTTGATTAAAAAGATAATGTTTAAAAAAAATATTTTATGTTGGAAAAACAGATAATGAAACACTTACGGAAATGAAATCTAAGAAACACGGGAGACTTCAAATGATCGACAAGGAAATGCGCGTGTGTCTTTCGAAAATTGATCCTTGCATCAATCTCATATGTGCTGAAAAACAATCTCAATGTTCACATCAATTAAATTTAAGAGTTATCCTTTGATTCCTTTATTAATAAAATGTCTTTCAAACTTGTAAAATTAACTGTTTTTATTGGCGATTGTCCATAGATTGTGTCGTCACGACTTTATTTATGGGCAGTCCCTCAGGTGCGGCGCGAAAGAAAATTTTTGGACTTGGTGCGCTGCAACTCGAACAAGATTGCCTTTCACTGGTTTAAACCAACAAATAGTACGTTTTTCCTTGCCTCCACTTGGTATTTGCTGAAATTCTTCTATTTTCCCCCGTTCTTTTGCCATTTCCTTTTCACAGAATGCTGAGTTTAAAGGCTATTTATATTGATTTGCATATTCAAAGAGGCATAATTCTGGGAGGAGTCCTGGTGGGGCAGCAGGCACGTGCGTTATTTTTCACGCTGACCAGGATTTATGGACCGGAAGAATGTGGAAGTTGCCATCGCACAGATTTATGCATCTGAATTTTTTTATACGTACGCACATTTCTGCTTTTGTCCGTAAGCCATATTTTAGTATGAATTCTACGCACAGCATTATGCATGAGGCCCCAGAAGAAAAAACAAAGTGGAAAGCTAAGAACAGATGATAGCCGAGAAGCGAGATGCATAATTACCAATGACAGAACATGCGACATAACAAAGTAAAACGTATCAGTGACTCAAGACTAGAGAAAACTCTCAGCAAAATTATCTGATTTCAACAAAAGAACGATTGACAAAGACGGTTTTGGAATTTGCCAATTTAGATGCAAAATTAAGTTCTGGATGACCTTCTTGTATCCATCAAGTCATTGAGAATGTTTATGACCTGTGAGGACATGCCTCTAGCAATACGGGAAGCTTCATAAATTGCAATGATCATGACACAACAAAAATGGTGGAGGAAACTGCTCAAATACATTTACAGAATTGAAACCGAGCAACTAATTCACAATCTAATGGTTCAATTTGATTATAGTGTATTAACATTTGCTAAACTAGTCTATGAACTCTCAAAAAGGTGGTGAATTTAATACAAAAAATATTAAGGAAAACCACAAATTATAACAATCATCAGATCAATAGTATAAACATCAATGTTGTGCCTTCCTGCTTGTCCAAGTTTGTGGATAAAACATGAAAAGATACTAGCATTCTATATCACTGCTGGAGGGTTCGTTTTGCTCTGGACGTGCTCTGTCTCTTGGCATGTCAGAGGACCGGGACTTTGTGGTGTGGGGAGGAAAAATGGAGGGGGCATTGGAGGGGGAGAGAAAGAGAGTTTTGCTGTCTTATTTAACCTTTCAATAACTGTTAGTACCAACACAACAATAGGCTTCATAGCCATAACACCTGGCAATAATATGAAATCTAGGTCAAAATTATGATGTGTAAAAATGTACTACCATAACTTAAGACTATAAAATTTCAACATAGGTTCAGAAGCAATATTTTTATGACCAGTGTGTTATATTGATTAGTACACAAAGAAATCTCCAAACCTTCTTTATTATAGAAAAGCCTCTCTCATATAATCTCCTTCCCGGAACACTCACCCATTCCTCTCCCAGTTCTATTTATACATATTTGTACAGTGCCACCTACTGTCCAAATTAAATAACATTATACCACAACATAACATCTCCCCCTTTCTTAAATATCTAACTCCCCGTTTAAAACTTGCTGTTAACAAAACGGAAAATAGCACAACAAAAGAAAACCACAGACTAATCTGTTTGTCTTGCGCTACAATCCCGTCTCAAAGTCTTTTAACCACACAGGACGGCAGCATCGGCGACCCTTCAAGGTAGTCTTCCCATTTCCTTCAGGGACCAACAAAGCAGGTGGTTTCACAGTTGGAATCGTAGGCGGAAAACTCTTAAGGAACGAATCCCTGTGTGACTCAAGTGGAGCAGCAGGAGGCGCACCAGAGGATTGATCCGCGGCTGGTGCGTCATTTGCCGAATCTGCACATGGTGCTCAAGGGGACAACTGCACTGCATTCCATACTTTACCGTCACCAAGCACGTAGCTGCTTTCTCCAGTTTTGTCAAGTACTGGCGTGGGATTACTGTATTGTGGCAATCCTTTACACAAGGGTAGGCATTTTTATTTGCACTGTGTCTCCCTTTGCCAGTAACGGGACACAAGCTCCTCTTCTATCATCCGTGTATTTCTTCATCTTATTCTGTTTAGCAGCAACGCGTTGTCTTATGCTTGCATCGTCTAGTCCAACAGATGTTGACAAAGGCAATACGCTCAGTTTGGTACGCATCTTGCGTCCATGAAGCAGTTCAAAGGGCGAAATACCTGTTGTTGCATGTGGCGTAGTTCTAAAGATATGAAGGAAATCCGTAATGGATGATTTTCAGGGCTTACGCTGTAAATGAAATGTCTGTACCGTTTCTTTGAACACTCGATTAAATCTTTCAATTGCTCTATTAGCCTGAGGGTGATAATTTACAGATCTAGTGTGCTGAATGTCCCTCTCCTGTAGGAATATGGTCAGCATAGAGGATGTGAACTGAGGACCGTTATCAGATACCAAGCATTGAGGGTTGCCATGGCGACAGAAAATAGATATTAAAAAAGCAACTACAGCTGAAGCAGTATTTTGGGCCGTAAAACCAACTTCAGGCCATTTTGAATAATAGTTAATTAGTGTGAAGGCAAAGCGACAGTCTGCAGGTGCGATTTCAAACGGCCCTATCACATCAATGGCAACTTTCTGCCATGGCCCGTCTGGCCAAGGTACGGGTTGTAACGGCGCAGCACACACCTTTGCGGTCATATCATTGGATTGGTAAGGCTGACAGGACTTGATCGCTGTCGTGACAAGATCATCCACTTTTGGCCACCAGTACAGACTGCGAAGCCTCTGTTTTGTGCGGACAATTCCTTGATGACCCTCGTGTGCTAGGTCCACAATTAGCCTACCTGTCGCAATTTAACCAGCACGCTTAATGGATGGATGGACAACTAAGCGATCCGATCCTCTGAATACAAAATCATCTTTAACAGACAGTTCGTGCCGTATGCAAAAGTACAGTACAAGCTCATTTGGTACAATTGAAATATTTGCAAGGCCATCCAGAATGAATGTGATCCCATACGGCACTCAGTTCTGGGCACAATGCAGAAGCAGCTTCGAATTCTGCATGGCTTACTGCCTTCACGGCCAAAGACAGAAGGGCAACATACTCCAGCTCTAATTCAGATGGCACATTTGGAGCAGATATAGGGAGTCGAGATAGGCAGTCCGCAGTCAAATTTTGTGCTCCCGGGCTGTACAACACGTCATAATTAAAGCAAAGGAGATGTGCTGACCATCGGGCAATACGCAAACCAGCTCTCCCCATACCTTTTGTAGTAAGAAGTGTTGTGAGGGCCTGGTGATCTGTTTTCAAAGTGAAATGGTGTCCCCACAAATACGTACGCCACTTTTCAACTGCCCAAACGCACGCTAAGGCCTTCTTTTCCACTGTAGAATACTTCCTCTCGGCCTGAGAAAGTGTACGAGAAGCAAAAGCAATGGTGTGCTCTGTTCTATCTGCCTGCATTTGTGTAAATACTGCACCTAGCCCATAGTCTGAAGCGTCAGTTGCTATAGTTGAAGGCAAAGCAGGATCAAAAATTGCCACAGCAGGACTAGATAGATAGATAGATAGATAGATAGATAGATAGATAGATAGATAGATAGATAGATAGATAGATAGATAGATAGATACTTTATTAATCCCAAGGGGAAATTCACATAATCCAGCAGTAGTATACTGATACAAAAAAAAAACAATATTAGATTAAATAGTAATAAAAATGCATGTAAAAGCAGACAATAACTTTGAGTTATGTTAACGTTTACCCCCCCGGGTGGAATTGAAGAGTCGCATAGTGTGGGGGAGGAACGATATCCTCAGTCTGTCAGTGGAGCAAGACAGTGACAAAAGTCTGTCACTGAAGCTACTCCTCTGCCTGGAAATGACACTGTTCAGTGGATGCAGTGGATTCTTCATGATTGACAGGAGTTTGCTTAATGCCCGTCGCTCTGCCACAGATGTTAAACTGTCCAACTTTACTCCTACAATAGAGCCTGCCTTCCTTACCAGTTTGTCCAGGCATGAGGCGTCTTTCATCTTTATGCTGCCTCCCCAGCACACCACCGCGTAGAAGAGGGCACTCGCCACAACCGTCTGGTAGAACATCTGCAGCATCTTATTGCAGATGTTGGAGGATGCCAACCTTCTAAGAAATTATAGTTGGCTCTGACCTTTCTTACACAGAGCATCAGTATTGGCAGTCCAGTCCAATTTGTCATCTAGCTGCACTCCCAGATATTTATAGGTCTGCACCCTCTGCACACAGTCACCTCTGATGATCACGGGCTCCATGAGGGGCCTGGGCCTCCTAAAATCCACCACCAGCTCCTTGGTCTTGACTAGTCAGAATTAATTCCTTGACCCTATGGAAGCTACGCTGTGCGTCCTCTGTGAAGTCAAAGTTGGATTGCCCACGTAAGCAAGCACGCATTGGTTCTACTATCGTGGCGTAAACTTTTCATACCACGATGTTAACCCTAAAAATGAACGTACAGCTGAAGCATCTGTGAAGGGGTACGTTAAGGAAGGCATTTACATGCTCTGTGTCAGGCGAAATACCCTCCACAGAAATGACATGCCCCAAAAAACAAAGGGAGGTCTGCTTGAAATGACATTTGTCCTTGTTTAATTGTAGCCCTGCCTTCTCCAAGCATTCTAAAACAGCTGGGAGGTGACGATCATGTTCAGCAGCCGTGGATCCATAGATAATAATATCATCAAAGTAATTCTGGACACCTGGAAGATGACAGAGAAGTGTTGACAGTAATTTTTGAAATGCGGCTGGAGCGGACACCAGCCCAAAGGGAACACGGCAAAAATGGAACAAACCATCGTGTGTTATAAATGCAGTCAGGTCCCTACTAGCCTCGTGTAAGAGCACTTGATGGTACGCGTTTGCAAGATCTATAGTGGAGAAAACAGTAGCACCTCGTAATTGAGAAAGCATTTCCTCAATATGTGGCAGCGGAAAAGAATCAACAATAACAGCCTTGTTAGGCTCACAAAGGTCCACACATAAGTGTATGCCACCAGTTTTCTTTTGTGTAACTACTACTGGTGATACCCACGGAGAAGGATCCATGGACTCAATAATTCCTGCATCTAGCAAGTGGCACAGTTCAGCAGAAACAGAAGTCTGTACCGATATTGGCAAGCGCCTCAATCTCTGCTGCACTGGTGAAACTTCTGGCCGGATTCTTACATTATGTACGAGCCCTTTTGCACATCCTAGGCCTCTGAATGGAGTGGAAGACAACTGTAGCACTGGGGCTGGTGGGGTAAGTACTGTATTACCTTCAATGTCCAATTTCAAAGATGTAACTAAGTCCATGCCTATTAAAGAGGCACCAGTTTGTACAATGAAGAAAGTAGCCGGTACCGTGACAGCTGCATATGAAACTTGGGCTCGGAGGCATCCTATGACCGGTTGTTCAGTTTTAGAATAAGAGCAGGCATATGGAAGGTGCAGATAAATTACAAGTACCAAAATACCGGTTACATAACCCGCTGGGTAAAATGGGTACAGAATGAGCCAGTGTCTACGAGGAGACGCACTGAATATGGTTTAGAATCATTTGCTTGAATTGTAACACAACATGAAATTTTTCTAGGCCGGTTTGTACCATCATTCACATACAATATGGTAGGTTCTGGAATCTCAATATCTTGAACTCAGTCTTATGGAGGAGAGCGACACGAGAAAAATGTCCAGATTTCCCGCATCTTCTACATATAGCCAACACAGCCGGACACTCTGGGGCATTTGCGAGATGTGCTTTGGATCCACAGCAGAAACATGACTGATTCTTATTGGAGGTAATAGGAGTGCCAGAACTAGGCTGTATGCGGGCCTGACCCTCGCGGCATCGTGTAGATAGCATTGTGCTTTGAACTGCATTGACTGAAGCTGGAGAAGAGGCCGCCAGGATCCCAGTTTGGTTTTTAGCAGCTTCAATTTGTGAAGCGAGCATCGCCGCTTTTTCAAGAGTGAGGTCATGTTCAAATAATAGCTTCTCGCGGACACGTGGACAGGCTGTCTTTTCTACCAACTAGTCTCGTAACATTTCATCAGTTTTATCTTTAAAGTCACAGGTAGATGCAAGATCTCGTAACGCAGAAATATACTCAGCCACAGTTTCGTCATGTCGTTGGGCTCTACTACAAAATTTATGGTGTTCAACAACCACATTGCACTTGGGCAGAAAATGCACCTTCAACACTGCCATGGCCTCTGTGTATGTGTTACCTGTATTTGGTAATGTATACAAAAGTCTGTGTCCTTCAGTGCCTAAACAGAGCAGAAGCAACACTTGTTTCCTGGCTTCTGTCCAGTTGTCTCCATCCGCCACAATAACAAGCAAATAATTTTCAAATATTCTCATCCATGTATCAAACAGAAGCGTGGGCTCTCCTGGACAAGGAAGAAAAGCAGCTGGTAGTGGAACAGTAGAGGCGTCCATCATTGTTTAGAAACGTTCTCGTCGCCAATTTTTTTATATTGATTAGTACACAAAGAAATCTCCAAAACTTTTTTATTATAGAAAAGCCTCTCTCATACAATCTCCTTCCGGGAACACTCTACCATTCCTCTCCCAGTTCTAGTTATACATATTTGTACAGTACCACCTACTGTCCAAATTAAATAACATTAATACCACAATATAACACAGTGAACTTTGTGAGCTGGAATGTCAAAGGTCTCACTCATGAATTAAAGAGAAAATATTCACTCACTTAAGAGGTTCAAATGGAAAGGCAGTATTTTTGCAGATCCTCACTCAGAGGATCTTTTCAAACCTTTTTTTAAAAATATGGCAGAATTTAATCAATAACATTCTAAAATAAGCTATTATATCGGGGAAAAAGGATACTCTTCCTTCCTTGCTGCTTTACAAGATTTTCTTTGTTTGTTGGCTCTCCTCTGCTTCTTTTGGGTGGGGGTTGAATTTTGGATTGTTACGTTTGATTTGATCGATTTTTATTTGCTTTTAATTAAAATCAATAAAATAAAAAAAGAAACTAAAATTTTCTCATGAGTGTTTTAATCCAGTTTTTGACAATGAATTGGCTATGTCTTTTCTCTTATGTTTTGACGCTTGTTACATGAAAATATTTTTGTTTTTGACTCTTCTGCTACATTCTGTGAATTAAAATCTTAGTTTCACATCCTTTGTTTGTTTATTAGAGGATGATGTTTCCGGTATTGACCTTTGCCTGTTAATAAATGCATGATTCATCTCCTGATTCAATTTTTAACTTAATACATCAGCCACCCAGTGAATTCAGTACAAAATATGTTCATTGTTTAGACCTTTTTAGATTTTAAACTGTTATGATACTATTGCTTGTGAACCGTGTAACCATATGCAAGGAGCACAGGCAACAGAGAACATCCAAAGTAAATTTTTGTAGTAGAAAAAAAATCCAATAATATTAATAATAATAATAACAATGATAAACATTTTGTTACTATTCCTTTCAAAACAGTTAAGGTCACATTATCAGATAAAACCATAAAATACTTAACTCTTATCAACTGTGGGTGAGAAAATTGCTGTACATACGTGCAATAGTTGGGATACTATGCCACCCACAGCCTTGTTTAATAAGTTATAATTTGAATAAAACATTTCCACAGGACACAAAACAAAACAAGCTTGTGCTCCTTGCATATGGTTACACGGTATGATTACAGAGAGCTCCCACCTTTTCTTCTGTTTTGGGTCAAAAGAGATGCCATTCATGCCACTGCTTCCCGATTATATTAGCCTGCTCCTGGAAGGTGTGGGGCTTAAAACTCCAGTTGAAGGCGGGCTAAGCGTCATTTCCTGACTCTGTGCTCTTAAGGAAACAAGAGACATGGTTAACAACAATGCCCCCTACTGCCTGGAGGTGATATTACTCGGCTTATATGAGCCATCAGGGTGGTCCCCCAGCTTGCATTCATAACACTCTATGTGGTGGTAATACTGCAGATTAGGCCCTGTGAAAACACACACAACACAATTCAGCTTCTTCATACTGTAAATATTGAATGCATCAAAGTCTTTATAGTGGGATTTACAGTGCAGTGCACAATGGTTTTCATGTACTTTTTCTGATGTTTTAAAGTTTGTATTCTTCACTTCATCAAGTTACTGTGCAATGTTTTACATGTTTTTAAGAACAAGTAGTAACAACACCCCTTGCTGTTATCAAAATTTGTAAGTAAGCAGCTAAAATACCATAAGCGGATGTTTTGGAACTATTTTGATCTTCTTTTTTAGGAACTTTTATTATATCCTCAAAGTGTTAATTGGCAACAGATTAATATTGTGGCTCGAAGCCCGATCAAAGCTTTACTTGCTTTTTGTTTCTTTTATATGTTTGGCTGGAAATGGAAGTAAATTCATCTGTAATGCTGTATAATTTGGTGTCAGGGCTGTGTCTAATTATGTTGACTTTCGTGTTTTAAAAGCACTTTTAACTCTTTACAAGAAAATCTAAATAAATAAACTGAAATTAATATGTATTGTGTTCACAGCTTGTTTCACTGACACAGTTTGCTTCAATGGACCTTATAGCCATGAATGCTTAACGTTATCTCTTTGTCTGCTTTTAGACTTTTCATTGCAGTGTTGACTAAGAGTCCACTCATGTCCACACTCCACAGAAGCTAAGAAACTATATTAGCCCAATCTGGTTGGTAACACAGATTGAAGCCTGACTAGTGGAATTATATATAGTTTGGTTCTTATAAGGGTGAAAACAGGGAAGTAGGGTTATAAATCTTCATTTTACAGAAAAGTCAGATTTTAAAAGAAGAAAAAGAAAATAACATAATACCATCAGAATTACCTAACTTAACAGCTACGCAGTGATTACCTTATGTAAAAGAGTGATGCACAATTACAATGGCGCCACTGAACATTTAGCTGCACCAGCTCAAGCAAAACAGTCCACTCTACCGAGAATAGTCTGACACCAAGCGTTTGTGACAACAGCTTATTTAAGAAGGTGGTCAGAGCTCTGTTACAGAAGGTGGCTAGAAAGACTAGATGTGTTTCCTCCATAATAGTGGTTCTCAAAGATCAGATTGGATTTATTCATGATGCTAACAGATAATAAGGCCGTGTAAGAACTGAACCTGGCAAGAATGTCACCATGATGGACAACAATCCAGCTCTGAGATTGGGGGAAGGGTTAGAGCATTAAAAAAAATGTATTTAATTGTTCATTTTCAAGTACACTGAAAAAAGTTTGGTAATGATTCACACTTAATACTTTCAATCTGAACCAATATAATTCTTCTTAGCTTATTGATCCCACAATTTTTAAGTGGAGGCAAACATTTAGAGTGATTGGGTGCAATTCACTTGTTTTATGCTGAAGTAAATCTATTTTTTAAGTTGTTCTTCTTTTTTGGCAGTTGGAAAGCCATCACACTGGAAAGTTCGACCAGAAGAATATACAAACGGCCGCTCAAATACAGCACACGAACAACCTAAAATATAAGGTTAACTGAAATAGGATTTTTATGTTTATTCCATCCACCATAACTTAATTTGGTACAATTTTTTTTTTACTTTGATTGAGATCTGAAACCAAATATTTCAAGCTACAACACTAAATGACTAATCTTAAGTTGCTTGAAAGAGAAAATTTACATTGAATGAACAACATCAATGTTATACTTTTTTCAGTGTATGTTAATAATAGGATCTTCATTCAAAGTACCTGAATCTCCCAGAGCTCCTAATAAAACATACAAAAAATCAGTTGGTTTAAAATATTTTAGAAACATTACAACAATCTAAACGAGAGCTGGCCATTCAGCCCAGCAAAGCTCACCAGTCCTATCCCCTAATTCTTCTAAAATGACATCAAGTCCCTAAATTCCTACTGTCTACTACACTACTTGGTAACTCATTCTATGTGTCCGTAGTCTTCTTTGTGAAGAAAAAACTTCTTAATGCTTGCATGTACTGTAGTACTAGGGCAAAGTCGGTCCTGGAGGGCCGCAGTGGCTTCAGGTTTTTGTTCCAACCCAGTTGCTTAATTAGAAAATAATCCTTGCCAATAATTTAATTTCATGACTTGTTAATGCTTTAAATCTGCCATGTCAGGTCATTCTTATACCCTAGATTTTTTTTCCTTTCTAAGGATATTGTCCAAATTATTTGTAGTCTAAAATTGAGGAGTAATTCTTAGCCCTTTACTTTTTCTCTTCACTTTCCTTCTAAGTATTTAATTAAATCAAATAGTGCATATAAAATACACACAGGTGTAAATGGAAACAAGTTAAATGGAGAAATGTTAGTTTCTTTTGTCATTTGCATCTTATCTATACTAATAAAAGGCACTCACTCACTCACTCACTCACTCTAGGTAGAAGGCTGAAATTTGGCAGGCTCGTTCCTTACAGCTTCCTTACAAAAGTTGGCAGGTTTCATTTCAAAATTCTACACGTAATGGTCATAACTGGAAGCTAATTTTCTCCATATAATGTAATGGAGTTGAGCTCGAAAGCTATGGGGGGCGGAGTTTTGTGTGACATCATCACACCTCCACGTAATCACGTGAACTGACTGTCAATGCATTACGTTGAAAACCAGGAAGAGCTCCAAAAAGCTCTGAAGAAAACATCCATTATACAATTGAGAAGGCAGCGAAACAATAAGAAGCGAGTGATGGACACATACTGTACAAGCATATTCATGCCTGCAGCTACTTCGGAAATAAAGCACGGTGTAAACCTAAAGTTTAAATTAAGTTCATAGACAGGCTGCCGCTGGCGTTTGTCATGCCCACGGCTAATGCGGGATATTAATGAGAGGACTCAGGGTATAAACGACAATTTTGATCACTTTGTAACTTAAGTTCAAATTGCTGGTCAAAGGCTGTGCTTATGCAAATTCCAAAAGACTGTGTTTGTGGGGGATTGACAGTTAAGGCGGGAGGAGGAGTGACGTCATCATCTCCCCTCCCATTCACCTCATTTCGTGGTTCATGCTAGAAAACCCTCAAATAAAGCTGAATTACAACAATTCTGCAAAGATGAGTGGGCCAAAATTCCTCCAGAGCGCTGTAAAAGACTCATTGCAAGTTATCACAAATGCTTGATTACAGTTATTGCTGCTAAGGGTGGCCCAACCAGTTATTAGGTTCAGGGGGCAATTACTTTTTCACACAGGGCCATGTAGGTTTGGATTTTTTTTTCTCCCTAAATAATAAAAACCATCATTTAAAAACTGCATTTTGTGTTTACTTGTGTTATATTTGACTAATGGTTAAATGTGTTTGATGATCAGAAACATTTTGTGTGACAAACATGCAAAAGAATAAGAAATCAGGAAGGGGGCAAATAGTTTTTCACACCACTGTATATATACAGTATACACACACACACACCTATCTACATTTTATAAATATACACACATACATACATACATACATACACACACACACATATATATAATTCGTGTGTGTGTATGTATGTATGTGTGTGTATATATATGATGTAGATAGGTATGTATATATATATATATGTGTATATGTAGATATGTATATAGATATGTATATATTGTCAG
The DNA here is from genome assembly GCF_016835505.1 of Polypterus senegalus. Classification (NCBI taxonomy): domain Eukaryota; kingdom Metazoa; phylum Chordata; class Cladistia; order Polypteriformes; family Polypteridae; genus Polypterus; species Polypterus senegalus. Next base: position 113,033,410 of record NC_053168.1, read on the forward strand.
GGATGCCAGGGGCCATGACCCGGCCGGGACGTCATGAGGGACCAGATGTGGGTCTGCGCCCACCCTGGATCACGTGGGGGTCACCTTCCTGGTTGCTCTGGGGGCCACGGGTACAGGGCATGGAAGCTCCACCTTGTAGGGGCCCGTGGTCACCGCCAGGAGGCGCCCCAATGCCTTGGGGACCTGTTACCCCAGCACTTCCGCCACACCAGAAAGTGCTGGGGAAGACTTTGGAGGATACCCGGAGAGCTGCCGGGAGAACAGCCGACACTTCCGCCATGCTGGGGCGTGGCAACGGGGAGTGTCGGAAGCACCTGGAGCTCATCCGGTCATGTATAAAGGGGCCGCTCCTTCATTCAAGGCTGGAGTCGGGAGGAGGAAGGACGAAGCAAGAGAGGAGAGTGGAGGCGGCCCGAGAAGAAGGCATTGTGGCCAGTACTGAGATTGTTGGGGTATTGTGCACATTTGACTGGGTCTGAGTGACCATTATTGTAAATAATAATTGTAAAATAAACGTGTGGTGGTATTTTAACAACATGTCCGCCTGTCTGTGTCCAGGTCGGCTCCACAATATGTATATAGATATGAAGATATGTATGTGTATATATGTATGTATGTGTATATATATATATATATATATATATATATATATATATATATATATATATATATATATATATATAGACTTAAACCCATTATGACAGCAGCAATCCAAGCTGTGAGAAAACAGCGTGGTACATTTTCTGATGCAGTTAGACGAAAACAACTTCGTTACGCTGCCGCCAAATACACAAAACAATTACTTTGACAATCATGTTACATTATTTTTAAAATGTTTCCTTTTCTTTTTCGTACCTTCTTTAACACACGACATCGCTGCGAAGCGCGGGTATTTTGCTATATATATATATGACAGCAACACTCATAACAGTGACAAAACAATTACATTGACAATCATGTTACGTTTTTTTTTTAATTTTTCCTTTTCTTTTTCATAACTTCTTTAACACACTACTTCTCCGCTGCGAAGTGCGGGTATTCTGCTAGTTGCTAATAAGGAGCAATTAAAAACTAAGACTAAAATAGGCAATAAGGGTTCAAAATCTTAATGAGCAAGACCACTAAAATGGAGAAGTGTTACTTGAACAATAAGTGCTTCTGATTAAGTAACTGGGTTGGAACAAAAACCTGCAGCCACTGCGGCCCTCCAGGAATGACTTTGCCCACCCCTGTAGTAGGGTGTTGTACCATGTTCTTGATGAACTCATTTTACAGAAACAGTCTTGGTCCACTGGACTAATTCCCCTCATAATTTTAAACAAAGTGGAATTTAAAAACTTTCCATTTTGCTTTTAAAAACAAAAGTCACGAATGATGTCCTGAAAAGGTAAGCTGTAGCAAGTAGCAAACAAGACAAACAGAATCCTGCAGTACAGCCCATGGACATGGAATTCTCCTTCAGTATGAAGTGAACGATGGCTTAAGGTTTAATGTTTCTTTATCTAGTCATGTTTACACAAGAAAACATGAAATTTGCCTTCTCAGTTGCATGTAATAACAGACAGAATGAAATAAAACAGACAAATTGAAACAAGAAAGGTTAAGGTAAGGCAGTAAGATAATACATACTGTGAACTGGGACCCGGACACAGGCAGACGGACAACATAGTTCCACCACACACCGTTTATTTACAATATTTACAAGTTTTTTGTGCACTCACACCCCAGTGCCTCCAGCACCGATTCCCCAAAGTCCAGGCCTCTTAGTCACTGTGCCTCTCTCTCTTGGCCGCCTCCCGTCCTCTCTCCAGCTCTGTCCTCTTCCACCCGACATCCACTAATGACTGGAGGGAGGCGGCCCCTTAAATGGGAACCCGGATGGGCTCCAGCTGCTTCCCGGCAATCAGTCGTAGCCACACCCCAGTGTGGCGGAAGTGCCGGCTGCGCACCCGGAAACCGTCTGGAGGAGGCACAAGCCCTCCTCTGGTCCTCCTGGGCATCCCGGCCGTGCTCCAGCCCCAGCCAGGGACCACAATACTTACACGAAAAAAAAAAGTTTACAGGATATATATCAAAACCTTAATCATTATCTCCAATATTTCTTATTAAAAAGTCGTATGGCACTAGGAAGAAAGGAGTTTCTGGAGTGATTTGTGTGGGTTTTCAAAGTGATTATTCTTCCTGGTTTACTGAAGTTTAGTTCTACATGTAATGGATGACTGTCATCAGTTGAGATGATTTCCAGTTTCTTTAACATTGCCTTTTGACACACACGAGTCAAATCATCTACATCAGTCTCAATAACTTTAGCTGCATACTTTGTAATCTGCTGGAGCTTTTTTGAGTTTTGGTTTGTCAGACTATTAAACCAGGTAATGAAACTGAAAGAGATAACAGGCTGAATCAGACTGCCATTAAAGGACAACATGAGGTCCTTGTCTACTTTAAATAGTTTGAGTTTATGGAGTAGAAATAAGCGCTGGTTGCATTTAGAGAATATTTTTTTTTGTATTTGTATTTCAGATAAGATTTTTATCAAGGTTAGTTCCTAAGTATTTATATTCAGTCACTTCCTTTCCCAGAACTACAATGGGTGAACATACAGATTTCTGTCTCTTAAAATCAAATATAATTTCTTTGGTCTTTTTTACATTCAGAGTGAGACAGTTTTATTACACCAGTTTACCATACAGTCCACTTGATTGGATAGATAGTGGCTTTCATCCTCCCCAGATATGCGTCCTGTGAGTATGGTGTCATCAGCACACAAAAAAGAAGAAAACATTCTAGAAGACTCTCAATGAGTTTTATAAATACATTTGATAAGTTTTCGTAACTCAATTTCAACTGTGAATGTAATATACAGGGAAGCCGAATTCCAGAGTATTGTCCAGAGCATTGAAAACAAGTGGACACAAAGCCTCCAAAATGAACCACAAAGCAGACCAGAACCTTCTCTTGGCCTGTCTTAATGTAGTCTCACCCCTAGTTGACCATTCCCCAAGTACTACCTGCAGACTTTGGCCTTCTCAGGCCCATAATGGAGAAATGGTGTTATAGTTCAAAATACAACCATAGTATTATAAATGTATTATAAGGTAATTAAAACTAAAAATCTTGTGAAGACAATCCAAAAATAAATTGAGCTCTTATTAGCACAAATTGAAAAATACAAAAAAGGTGCAAAAATGAGGTAAAAGAATGTGCCCCATCCACGATCCAAAAGCAAAACCCAAATATGGAAGCAAAAAAAAAATATATATATATATATATATATATATACACTCCTGAAACAACTGCTAGGTCCTTCTTTCTGACCTGACATCATGGTGGCCCCATCCCCTGGGGCTTCAGTTGCAAAGCACAAGAAATGATATTTGGACTTGATGACACAGGTCTGTAAAATTAAACTAATTAAAAATTGTTTTAGTTGCGGATACTTGTTTTATTTGCATTCACAAACACAATAAAAAAATGAATGTTTTCATCACATCACAGTAATGTACAAAATTGAAAAGAAATGTAATTAACATTTGACAAATAACATGATTTATTCATGTATACAATATTGTTCTAAACTTATTTACTTAATAGTCAATCTAATATTTTTAAACATACAGTATATGTAAAGAAAACAATATATATTCATTGACTTACATATCACTTCTCTAATTTTTGTCACATTTTAGGTTTTTCTTTTGGTGGCCCTTCGTTTGTACATTTGTTGTTGTGCATCCTTATGAATCATTCTGCAGGTGTCCATCATCATACGGACATCCCAATGTCCCTGGTGCCCTCTCTCTATGTCCTTGATATCCTGATGGGTTCTGTGACCCTGCTCTTCACTTGATACTCCAAGATTTTTAAGGTAAAATTCCAAATGCAAATCCAAAAAGTGATTCATGTTGCAATCCAATTCCTTAAACTTAACTAATAATTTATTCTTTACAATTTCTTTACAATTCAGATCTTATCTTTTCCTAAAACCTTAAAAATGACTTTCTTGAATGATACCCAAGCCTCTCATTCCAGGTTGTTCTTTGCAACATCAAATTCTCAGAATCAGAAGTCAACTTTCTAATATCAGGTGCAGGCAAAAATGCCCTTTTTCAATTTAGCCTCAAAAAACCCAAATACTGGCTGTGCAAATATGTTAAATAGGCTCCATCTTGTGATAGGATTTTGGCAAATGGTTTCATGAAACCAAGCTTAGTATAAAGAAGTGGTAGTAGTACTTCATCTGGATCCACCAAACTAGGTCTGATGAAATTTTCAGCACCAAACTGTAGATTTTTTGTAGCTGGCCATAGATAGATAATAGATATAAAATGCACTATATAAGACATGACAGACAGATAGATAGATAGATAGATAGATAGATAGATAGATAGATAGATAGATAGATAGATAGATAGATAGATAGATAGATAGATACTTTATTAATCCCAAGGGGAAATTCACAAATAGATAGATAGTGTGACAGGCACTTGGCGTCCTTACCCCGCCAGGATGCCCCTGCACACTATATTCAGGGGGAGCAGCCATGGACACTGCAATACCTCCCGCTGGATGTAAGATGGTCGTCTTCCTGGGGTGGACCAGCGTCTCGGGTTCCCGCAGGGCACCGCCAGGGGGTGCTGTTTTTGGGACTCCTGAGCCCGTATGGGCAACTGATTCATCACACCCGGAAGTTCAACTGGAAATCAGGGATCAAACACCTGGAGCACTTCCGGGTGAACTATTAATGGAGCCAGCGACCACCACTCATTGGCCAGAGTCGGGAGGGAGGAGGACAAAACTTGGTGAGGAGTGGTGGAGAAGGAAGAAGAGAGTGTGTTGTTTATACTAAGTGCTTGTGGAATTTTGTTGTGGCTGGAGGGGTCACGACGTACCCTCCAGTTGAAGAAAAACAAAAGTTTATTTATTTTACAAGTGCTTCCCGTGTCCAATCTGTGTCGGGTCAGGCGCTATTCTTACAATAGATTGATAGATAGATAGATAGATAGATAAGGCACTATATAATACATGACAGATCGATAGATTATGTCATGCATATTTGCATAGGGGGCAACTGAAAGGCTCTAGTGACTGAAATTATATAACCACACCAGGGGTTGGCACTGTGTTTTAATGTCTTTCTCTCTTCCTTCCTCTGCAGACCAGGGGCCTCATGCATAACGCTGTGCATAGAATTCACACTATACCATGGTGTATGGACAAAAGTGGAAATGTGTGTATGCACAAAAAAATCCAGATGCATAAATCTGTGTGTTCACCAACTTCCACGTTCTTCCCCTACCTAAATCCTGGTCAGTGTGAAAAGTAACGCACGTGCCTGCCGCCACTCCCCAACTCCTCCTAGAATTACGCCTCTTTGAATATGCAAATCAATATAAATAGCCCTTAAGCTCAGTGTTCTGTGAAAAAGCAATGGCAAAAGCACGGGGGAAAACAGAAGAATTTCAGAGAATACCAAGTGGAGACAAGGAAAAACATACTATTTGTTGGTTTATACAATGATATTAACAACAAAAGGAAGTTGATCGAATTGACATAGAGTGTCGGAGAAACTCGAAAGCTCAAGTTCACAAAGTCACACAGTTCCCAAAATAAAATACAAGTTGTCAGATATCAAAGTCGCCGTAAAAAGTCGAATCGTAGCCCATCATCTGAGTGTCATATGGAAGCTTATTAGGGTACAGAGAAAAGAAAAAAAAAATTGGGACACTTTAATCTTGAAATTTCCACTTTTAATAACGTAGTTTATTTTGTCATTAAAGTAGAACATAATAAACTTAATCTTTAAATCGTTTAATTTATAGTTTCTCAAATCTAATCGTAACTAAAGTAGCACGTTTAATGCTTTGTTTTGTATGTGTTCATCTATGTGCTCTATGCGTGTGAATCACTACGTGCTTCCGGGCTTTCTCATCCTCCAAAAGGACACAGAATCCATTACATTTGTGATATTGCAGCTCTCTGAATAACTAAAATACTGAGAAGTATACTTGGTATCATTTTCATGATGATAGGAGTTAAAGCATGTTATTAAACATGAGAACACAGTGGCACAGTGATAGTGACAAGCTGGAACAACATTCAGAGATTGTTCCTGCCTCCCATAAGATGCTTGCTGCACTGTGCACGACCTTCGATGAAATAATTTATTGCAGCAGTACCGTCTCTCTCAAACGTAATAACCCCGAATTCCTGTCCTTCCTTTTCTTTCTATAAGTAACCAATCGCCACACAATCAGCTCTGTAATAGACGTTAAGCTTAGAAGGCCAATTCTTCAAAACTTTTAAGGAACATTGAAATATTTTCTTAGTACATGTTTAATTATTCTTTCCATCTATCCTTCCAGTGTCACGCCAACCCCAGCAAGAATACAGCGTGAGGCAGGAACAATCCCTGAACGTGGCACCAGTTCCTTGTTAGCGCTGCGGCACCATGTCCTCACATGTTTAATTATTAACAATATAGATTATTTAAATGATGTTAACATTTTATCTGTATAATGTAATAAACATATTTTGCTGCATTTCATCTTAAAATGATATCGTCATCATATGTAAATACGCTCTTTATAAAGTGGCTCAGGTTGTGCAATATTATAACTGTATCTCAAGCTTAAAGTGAGGTGATTGTACTTATAAGTACAAAGCAGTTCTACAAGGAGCACTTGATGGAATGATTGAGTACGTTTATAGTTCTTGGGATGAAACGGTTTCTGAACCGCGAGGTCCGTACAGGAAAGGCTCTGAAGCGTTTGTCGTATGAGAGCAGTTCAAATAGTGCATGGCTGAGGCAGTGTGTGCTTGATGTTGTATACCGATAATTCTCTTTCCAATCAGCTGCTGTAGAGCTGTGATTCCCCACTCAGATACAGTGATATAAATACTCTGAGTGGTGCAGTGAGAGTAATATGGAAAAGATTATCTGCTGTGGCAACCCCTAACGGGAGCAGCTGAAAGAAGAAGTTGCTGTGGTATTTGGAATAGTTTGGCCATTCCGTGGACCATTATATTGTTGCAGGTTAATTACAAGCAAACGCCTTAAACTAATAAACAATAGGTGTTGTCGTAAGCGGCTGGGGGGTGGTACTCAGATGGGACGCCCAGAAGGACCGGAGGAGGGATTACGTCTCCTCCAGACCACAAGGGGGCGACTGCCCTGGTGGCTTTGGGAACCATGGGAGCAGAGCTTAGAAGCTCAACCCTATGAGCTGGTGGTCACCACCAGGGAGTGCCCCAATGCCTGAGGAGCCCTGGCCCTCAGCACTTCTGCTACACCCGGAAGTGCTGGGAGGAAGAAGACCAGGGAACAACCGGAGTGCTTCCTGGTGCATGGCCAGTACTCATGGCACACTTGGGAGTGCTGGCGGAAGATAATCAGGATGCACCTGGAGCACATCCAGGTGTGTATAAAAGGGGCTGCCTACCTCCATTCGATGGCAGGAGTCGGGAGTGCAGAGGACGAAGTCAAGGAGGAGTGGAGTGGAGGCGGCCTGAAGAAAGAGAGGCATTGTGAGGCCTGGACTTTGGGGGAGTTTTGGGGTTATGTGCACCTTGTAAATAGTGATTGTGAATAAATGTGTATTGGGTGATTTAAAATCATGTCTACCTGTCTGTGTCTAGGCCAGTGTCCACAGCAGTTAATTTCAATGTATTTCATAAAGCCGCGTCAGGGATGTGGATCTAAAGAAGAAAGGGAAACCACACTGAAACAAAAGCACTGCTTTGATGCTGGGTGTTGCCAGTTTGCAAAACCAAGCTGAGAACTTGCGTACGCCAAGCATTTAGCCGACGTGAAAATGTGCATGGCTTTATGCCAAATTTAGGTTTTATACATCGCGATGTGAGCGTGGAAACAGGCTTGCACAACATTTTTACATACACCGTTTATACATGAGGCCTCAGATGATTGATGACTAGGATATCACTGACGTCACTTCCAGACTCAATCCACCTGGACCTGCCTCTTCCTGGCAAAAAACCAGAAACTCCATCATCTTTGCCAAGTCCATTCTAAATTCTTGTCTGGAAAGACCGTCTCACTATTTGTTTGATTTTTCTTTGTGATCCAAGTATACGGAGTGTCAGATTTTTTTGTCTTGTCATTTTCTTATGATAGATTTTACTTTATTTATCCCCAAGGGAAAATTAAAAATTTACAGAAGCTAAAAAAATAGTTTTAAATATTAGAAAATATTAAATTCAATTAAATGATCATGAAAACAAAATATTGATATTTAATTAAAGTACAGAAACAAAAGAAACTGTGACAGCAGAAAATATATTTGAAGAAGAAAAATGTTTATTTTTTAATTGAATCCTCAAAACTATACTAAAATCACATGAAATAATCAAAACCGTTTTTTCAATGTATACTCACATAGTTTTTATCTGATTTCCCGGTTGCAAATTATTGCCTGTTTCTTGAGTCACATTGCGTCTTCTTATCCCTTTCTAAAAGAAGATTTCAGTCACCCCTGTCTTTTGCATATCAACAGTGAAGCCATAAAATGACAAAGTGAACAGATTTGCAGTAAGGACTTTTTGTAAACTCCAAGCAGGCTTTCATGAGTCATTTGGCCACTCCACCATAAATCCCAGGTTACTGGAGTGTTGTAGTGATGGTTGTCCTTCTGGAGCTTCTCCCAGCTCCAAACAGAATCTCCAGAGCTCAGCCAGAGTGAATATCGGATTCTCGGTCACCTCTCTTACCGGGACCCTTCTCCCCTGATTGCTCAGCTTGGTCATGCAGCCAGCTCTAGGAAGATCATACAGTAGTTAGTTCAAACTATTCCTTTTAAGAATTATGGAGGCTGATACACATTGTCACTCGTGTGACTTTCTATAGACAGGTGTGTGCCTTTTTATTCACGTCCAATCAGTTGAACTGACCATAGGTGGACTCCAAACAATCTCAGCGGTGATCAATAGAAAGGGATGAACCTGAGCCAGCAGTTTGAGTAAGCAGTGTTAGTTTTGTGCTCCACTGATGAAAGTTTCCCTTTCTTATTTCAGATAATCGTCTTTAACATCATTGCTTATTTTTCTATTGTTTAAACTGGATACCACTGAATTTTTCTTTTTATGTAACCATCAAACTATATAACGCAAACGTAATGTTCTCAAAATTGCTAAATCCTCTTTAGGACCACTGGAGCCTCTTCTGAGTAGTAGTTTTAAGTGGGGGGACTGGCATATGCATTTTAATGGAAGGCACAATGCACATTAAATTAGAGAACAAAGCGAAAATGCAGGTGCTAATGAGAGAGTAACACAAAAGACAGAAGTTTCCCTACCCTCAAGAAATGATGTAACACTTTAGATCTTGTTTCATTACCCTTATTTTCGATTGAGTCTTTCAAGTTCAGGTTAATTTATTGTCACATTTATAGTCTTTCACCATTTAAGCTGGAAGCATTCAGGAAAAGGTGTATCAAAATTTAAACAAATAAGGAAAGAAACCATCAAAAAATATGTAAATGAAAGTGAAATAAACTAATTGGTAAATAAAAGAGGAAGTGTTTAGAGTAGGGAGAATAGGCAGTGTGTCTCTTCACCTTCCATGCTCTTTTCTTTTTTTCCACACATTGTCTTTTCCTGCCTGTTCTCTCACATCTACCAGATTTTTCCCTGTGGCTGGCCTGGGATTTGTTTTTTCAGGGTGGTGGGCTTTAGTGATCTTCTTCATTTGAGTAGGGGTGTTTGTGATAATAAGGAAAAAGAAGAATGGGGGAATATGGACCTCATGTCCAGCTCACTGTGATTAGCTAATGTTGTATATACATAAATATTTTGAAAGTATAAATTCAAAAACAAAATTGTATTCTTGTTTTATTTTTTATTTATTTACCCAGCCACAGGGGAAGCACAAACCAGTATATTTCTTCATGCCAGACCCAAGCCCAGATAAATGGGGAGGGTTATTTCAGGAAGGGCATCCGGTGTAAAATTTTGCCAGAATAATATACAGACAACAATGCAGATTTCCATACCAGATTGGTGGAGGTCCGGGTTAACAACGGCCGCCAGCAGTACTGTTGGCCAACAAGGGTGCTGGCGGAAATTGGGCTACTGTTGGCAGAACAGGGAGAAGGCGTAGGCAAAGGCAGAGGAAGAAGATTAGGGTAAAGAGAGTGGACATGAGGGTAGGAACTTTGAATGTTGGCAGTATGACTGGTAAGGAGAGAGAGTTAGCAGATATGATGGAGAGAAGGAAGGTTGATATATTGTACGTGCAACAGACCAGATGGAAGGGGAGTAACGGCAGGTGTATCAGAGGTGTGTTGAAATTGTCCTACTATGATGTTGAAGAAGACGAAGAGGAAGTAGAAGTGGAACAGTCCATTATAATATTATTTACTGTAGTGGCCCTGGGTCCAGACCTGAGCGGGACATGCTCTTGAGGAGGCAGCAGACTATAGGAGGGCAGTGTCCCATGAAGAGTGAGTGTGTGTATAGGGGGATGCAGACTTGGCACTGTAAGTAAGCACTTCATTCCATGTATCCATGCTGCTGAGGCCTTTGAGGCTGCCAGCGAGCCTTGAACATGGACCCTGGATTTTCGGTCAGCCCACTAACTGGGAGATCATGTGACAGTCAGGTTGCCTCTGGTGAGCAGATGAGGTGGAGCTGGGTGATGTTTGTGTGAAGGCTGAGAGGACAGTGGAGCTATTAGCGCATGGCAACACAGAAGAACTGGATGATATGTTGGATGTATCACTGAAGAAGCTGAAGGTTATTATTAGGGCCGCAATAGCAGACAGATGTAAGGTGGCTAAATCCATCTCCGTTTCTGCACCCCCAGGTCGTCACATTGGTGTTAGACATGGGATAGAATGGACAAATGACCCAGAGATGGAGGAAAAATTTAGCACTACTGCTGATGGACCTCTCGACCATGCTTACCATGGCTTTCTTTAGACTGGGCAGACCAGACTGCCTTGCACCCCTTGAATGTTCCAGTGGATGAATTTCGTATAACCCTCAAATGCAAGGATTGTAAGAGGAGGGAAGTGCCCCGGGTTCAGACCTGAGAGGGACATGCACTTCAGGATGATCAGAACATGCAGGGGGACCCGGAGAATCTGGCTATATAAGAGGCCCTGTGAACAGTGTGAGTATGAGTACAGACATGGTACTGTAAGTGAGCACTTCATTCCGCATCTTCATTCTGCTGAGGCCTATTAACTATTAAGCATGGCCACCAGATAGCCTCAGAAGTTGACCCTGGACTTTGGTTGTCTCCTGAACTGGGGGATAATGTGGCAGTCAGATTTACCCTGACATCTGGTGAGTAGACAGAGGCTGAGATGGTCAAGGTGGGTGTGTAGGCAAAGGAGATGGGGCAAATGGGAGTATGTGGAGCCACAGAAGACTTGGGCAAGGTGATGGAGGCCTTACTGAAGATGCCAAAGGTCCTTTTTAGGGTTACAGCAGTAGGCTGGTGTCAGGTAGATGAATCTATATCCTACTTCCATTGTAACCCCAGGGCCATTACAGTATATTCTGTACATGAGTATATTTTGCTTGTTTTCGATATGCTTGCATGGAAACATATTTAAATATATGATTTATTACTCTCTTTCTCTTTCCATAGAGTTCTCTGAATAGACCTATTGCTTCTTTTCCACAGACATTTGGTGAATGTGGAGGCTGAATTTACTGTCATATTCCTACCCTCATTCCTTGACTGGGCATTATCCTACTGAAAAAGCCAATGGACATACTGCTGCCATGGAGAGATAACACTCATTTAAGCAGTGATATTCTGATGCCCAGTAGTATTCAAATGTCACACTACTTATTTGAACAATCCCAGCGTACTGGGCCAGAATGGTTAACACCTTATAGAATGGATTCATGGACAAATGGAGCTTTTCCTGCCTGGTCCTACCATCAAAATGAATAAGCAGAAGTCAGGATTCATCACACCATGCAGTTCTCCAGTATACAGTGATTGTGTTCTTTATCGCAGTTCAGCTGCACCATTTTGGTTTTGATTGAAGCAAGTGGTCCTTGGTTGGGTTGTTGGCCACCATATATAGAAAGTGTAAAAAGAAACAAATACAAGCAGAAATCATGTTTCTGGACTTCTCTAGCGCCTTCAACACCATCCGATCTCTGTTCCTTAGGGACTGACAGAGATGGGAGTAGATTCATACCTGGTGGCATGGATCGTGGACTATCTTACAGACAGACCTCAGTATGTGGGTCTCAGGAACTGCAGGTCTGACATTGTGGTCTGTAACACAGGAGCGCCACAGGGGACTGTACTTTCTGGTCCTGTTCAGCCTATATACATCGAACTTCCAATACAACTCGGAGTCCTGCCACGTGTAAAAGTTCGCTGACAACACTACTATCGTGGGCTGCATCATGAGTGGGCAGGAGTAGGAGGAGTATAGGAACCTAATCAAGGATTTTGTTAAATGGTGCGACTCAAACCACTTAAACCTGAACACCAGCAAAACCAAGGAGCTGGTGGTGGATTTTAGGAGACCCAGGCCCCTCCTGGACCCAGTGATCATCAGAGGAGACTGTGTGTAGAGGGTACAGACCTATAAATACCTGGAAGTGTAGCTGGAGGATAAATTGGACTGGACTGCTAATACTGATGTGCTCTGTGCAAGAGAGGACAGGGCTGACTATACTTCCTTAGAAGGCTGGCGTCCTTCAACATCTGCAATAAGATGCTGCAGATGTTCTATCAGACGGTTGTGGTGAGCATCCTCTTCTACGCGGTGGTGTGCTGGGGAGGCAGCATAAGGAAGAGGGACACCTCACACCTGGACAAACTGGTGAGGAAGGCAAGCTCTATTGTAGGCACTGAACTGGACAGTTTGACATCTGTGGCAGAGCGACGGGCGCTGAGCCTGTTAATCATGGAGAATCCAGACAGAGGAGCAGCTTCAGCAACACACTGCTGTCAGTGTTCTGCTCCACTGTCAGACTGAGGAGATTGTTTCTTCCCCACACTACGCGACTCTTCAGTTCCACCCGGGAGGGTGTAAACGTTAACATTATACAAAGTTATTGACTGCTATACCTGCCTCGCACTCTCCACCTTGCATTTTTTAACTTGCACTGCATTTTTATCAGTCTTTAATTAATATTGTTTTTATCAGTATGCTGCTGATGGAGTATGTGAATTTTCCCTTGGGGAATAATAAAGTATCTATCTATCTATCTATCTATCTATCTATCTATCTATCTATCTATCTATCTATCTATCTATCTATCTATCATGGTCTTGTAACACAAAGAAACTGCAGTCGGCTCTTGTGATTCATGGGGATTGGGATATAGGACTCCGCAAATGTGAAAATCTGCAATTAAATTTAACAATGTAGGCTAACAAAACACACACACACATACACAGAGGGGCAATACACATACAGCACGATAATAATATTACACAGTAATCTACAGAAATGACCTTCTCGTAGCAATCTTCCACCATTGCAAAAGTAGCATTTTCAACATAAAAGATAAAAGGATCTTACAGGACAAATGGAGTCTTTGCACCCGCTAGAGTAGCTGCTGCAATGGCTCCACAGATTTCCTGCTCCTTTTTTTCCTTGATATACCTTACTATTGACTCATTAATGCTGTAATGGCGACCAACAGCTGGATTCAACAGATGAAACCTATTCAATGATACAACCCTTTCTTCTAGGGTCATCACTGTCTTCTATCTCTTTGAGCACTTTCAGAACCACTAGAAACACAACATTTTGGACCTCTGAGTATAGCATAAGGTCATTGCACTAAATAGGAAAGAAAAAGTGGGAGAAATGAAGACAGAACGATCACTGAGCAAGCAAATCACGTGTCTGAAGCGGGCTGCCGAGATAAAGATGGGTGGCGTCCCCCAGACAAAGTTCCTTTGTGAACTATAACAAAATTGAACTTATTACAATAAATTTGTGTGTGTATCTATGGTAGTAAAAAATGATTGATATTACATACATCTTATGCATTTATGACTTACTAAACCTTTTTTAGTTTTCTTTACATTTTTCTAGCATACATTTGTGTTTTTCTGTAGTTATTAATAACAAACCCACAAACTGGTGGATCCGCTAATTGTAAATGTATGGCTCACAAGGGCCGACTGTAGATAAGCAATCATAGAGCAGACTGTTTTCCTACAGAGGAGACTGCATTCCTGTAATGTGGAGGATGACTTCCTTCACATATTCTATGCTGGTAACATCACTTCAAGAGAGGCTATCCATCCATCCATTGCCCAACCCGCTATATCCTAAAATAGGGTCACGGGGGTCTGCTGGAGCCAATCCCAGCCAGGACACTTGCAAGGCAGGAACAAATCCCGGGCATGGTGCCAGCCCACTGTAGAACACACACACACACACACACACCCACACACCAAGCACACACTAGGGACAATTTAGGATTGCCAGTGCACCTAACCTGCATGTCTTTGGACTGTGGGAGGAAACTGGAGTGCCTGAAGGAAACCCACGGAGACATGGGGAGAACATGCAAACTCCACGCAGGGAGGACCAGGGAAGTGAACCCAGGTCTCCTTACACTACCACTGCTGCTATTAAGAGAGGCTGCTGAAAGTTAATTAAAAGGAAGACTCAATTATGGGATGCACTTTGGACCCCCTGGAGGTCATAGAAAAGGAGAGAATGAAAACAAAACTGAGTGAATTTATGAACAACGCTGCACATCCTCTCTCTGACACACAAATACTGAGGACTGAGCCAATGAATTATTTAGCAGAAGTGTGTTAAGAAACGCTATGGGGGCTCCTGCATAACACCTCACTGTGAATGTTGTTTTATCTTTAGCCAATTTGAAAGGTTTTCATTCTTTTTTAGTCATTCTGGTACTGTATGTGCTTGAGGAGGTTGTCATTCTTTGCTATAACATTTATGCATTTATATATTAAGCTTCTATAAAATGCAAAATTTCTCCTTTGGAACAAATAAAGTACGATTTATCTCCCTAAAGGCCATGTTAAAACTCTTTTTATTAGCCAGGGTCTAAAAGGTGGCTGGAGAAAAAGAAAAGTTTTCTTCAATTCAAATATTGCAAAATCATTAATATGCTGATGTGGCCCAGGAGGACTGGAGGAGGGGTTGTATTCTCCTCCAGACCGCGAGGGGGTGACTGCCCTGGTTGTATTGGGGGCCAAGGGTAGAGGGCTTGGAAGCCCAACCCTGTAGGGGCCCGTGGCCACCGCCAGGCGGCACCCAAGTGCCTGAAGAAACATGGAGCCCAGCACTTCCGCCACACGCCACGGAAGTGCTGGGGAGAAGAAGACAGGGAACACAAGGAGGACTTCTGGGTGCGCAGTCGGCACTTCCGCCACACTGGGGTGTGTCTGCAGAGGAATGCCGGGAAGCAGCTGGAGCCCATCCGGGTTCCTATGTAAGGGGCCGCCTCCCTTCAGTCGATAGCAAGAGTCGGGTGGAAGAGGACGGAGCTCGGAGGAGAGGAGTAGAGGTGGTCAGAAGGACTGAGCAAGGCATTGTTGAGCGGCCAGGACTTTAAGGGGTGATTGGTGCTGCGGCACTGGGTTTGTGCACTTTACCACTTATAAATAGTTGTAAATAAACACGTGTGTGGAGAAAGAACATGTCTACCTGTCTGTGTCCGGGCTGTACCCCACAATGGCATCCCAGATGGGACATCCTGCCTGAGATAAGGCAGGAACCCCAAAAAAATAATTTTGTGGGCAGTCCGGAACAGCAGGTTAGCCCACACACGTGCCGCGGGAGCGGCGCACGCATGACCCCGCGGGAGCGATTCACCTCACGGACCGCCACCGGTCAACCAACGGACCATATTACCCTGGTGCGGGGTGACGATCAAAGACGTTGCCGAACTGCGGAGGACATCTGGGACGGCAGCACGGCGAGGACGGAAGGTAAGTGCCCTGCCCCATGGCGAACGGCCCTGCGGGGGCACACTTACTTTTTATGTTGCAGGCCCGGATCCGCTTCGGGGGCAACAGCAGGCCGATCCTCGGGCTGTCATCGGCGCAGAGGCGGCAGTGCGAGGGGCTGCGAAGACGGAGTCGCTGCAGCTCGACAGGCCGCAGCAGCTGGAAAGCTGCTTGGAGCGACGTCACCGCACCAGGAGAAACAGAGCCAAAATGGCAGAGGACCGGAAGTCTCGCTCTGAGGCAGGCACGGGATTGGTTGGTGTGTCCGCCGATGATTGGATGGAGGCGGGCCTCAGGAATGTCAAAACCCGTGCTGAAGAAGGACCCGATGGGGCCGGAGGAAGGGCCCCGCAGGATGTGGCCGGCGGATCTGCCTGACTGTAAGGTAGGGCAGCAGTCGGATAACCCTTTGTGCTTGCCGGTGGCTCTGCGTGAGCTGGAGGATTGCCTGCAGCCCGCAGAGTCGCTATTGCAGGTAATACGCATCATCTGTAAGGGATTGAAGGAGCTGGAGGTGAAGGCGATCGCGTCCGTGAAGAAGCTGCGACAGTGGGCGGATCGGCGCAGTGCTGGAGACTTCAGCCGGAAAGACGCGGCGGGGAAGGTAAGTGAAGCCGTCCCCGTAAAGAATAAGGGAGAATCTACCGAACTTGGCTGTGTTACTAACGATCAGCATCGAGTACGCAGTTCTCCAACAACGGACGCGGCAGGGAGTGCTGTGCGCGAGGTGAGGAGGGAGACATCGCAGTGGCTGGCAGGACAAGGGCTGATGAGTGCCCTGGGTCCTAGCGCCCTACGCTCCGAGCCCGTGGCAGTCTCCCATCGCTCTGTAGGGACGCAGACGGGATCGGATCTGAGCGCTTGCCATGCTCAGACCCAGACCATCACGGCGTCCCAGAGGAAAAGGAGGAATCGAGGGAAGGATGCCAGTTCCTCCGATACGGGAGGACGTGAGGCAGGCGGCTCACGTCCAGTTGCTGGCCGCCCTCTGCAGGGGCAGAGGGAACCCGCAAAGTCAACGGGGAGGAAAGGTCTGCAGGCGGTCCCGTCTCTTCCACCGACAGGAGGGACACGGAACCCACAGAGTGGGTGCCGAACAGGCAAGTGCCGGGTGCCGGTCGGAGGGGGGGCGCTGCCAGTTCGTGGCACAAGGGAACGCCAGGGAAGGGTGTCCAGGCAGCGGCTCTGCCCCCTTGTTTCTGTTTATTGCAGGACCGGACCCTGGACGAGCAGTAGGACCCGCTTCGTTGAGAACCTTCCCTCATATGACGGCCCGTCTGACGAGAGGACTCTCCGCTGGCGAGGGGGTGCCGCCACGGCTGGAGGAGGCTACGAGGGAGCGAGTGGCTCCAACCAAAGGGGCGCAGAAACCTCGGAGGGGGTGCCAGTAAGAAGGGGGAGCGCAGCCTGGTGGTGGTAGTGGTGGTGTCCAGGTGGCGTCTACCCCCTAGCCCTGTTGGGAGAACAGGGCCGGACCTCGGCTGCCCAGGAGTAGGACCCGCTTCGGGGATAAGCTGCCCTCACGGGACGTGTCGCTCCTCCCGAGTGGTCTTCGCTGGCTGTGGGGCACTGTCAAGGATGCCAAGGGCGATGAACCGGCTGGGACGCCTTGAGGGACCGGAAGTGGGCCCATCTGGGATCACGTGGGGGCCGCCACCCTGGTTGCTTTGGGGGCCACGGGTTAGGGGCTTGGAAGCCCAACCCTGTAGGGGCACGTGGTCACCGCCAGGGGGCGCCCCGGTGCCTTGGGAGCCCTGGACCTCAGCACTTCCGCCACACCAGGAAGTGCTGGGGGAAAGAGGAGTAAGAACACCCGTAGGACTTCCGGCTACACAGTTGGTGCTTCCACCACACGGCGGGGTGTCGGCGGAAGCTCCTCAGGAAGCACCTGGAGCCCATCTGGGCGTGCATAAAAGGTGCCACCTCCCTCCAGTCGATAGCGAGAGTCGGGTGGAAGAGGACGGAGCTTGGAGAAGAGGAGTGGAGGCGGTCAGAAGGACTGAGCAAGGCATTGTTGTGCGGCCAGGACTTTAAGGGGTGATTGGTGCTGCGGCACTGGGTTTGTGCACTTTACCACTTGTAAATAGTTGTAAATAAACACGTGTGTGGAGAAAGAACATGTCTACCTGTCTGTGTCCGGGCTGTACCCCATAAATGAAAAGTTCCATTCTTCCTCACTGGTTCCTAGTTAATGGAGTTCTTATTCTGATGGTACTGGAGATAATAGAGGTGGGTCACTGTTTCTTGGCTGAGGGTAAAAAAAAGATGAATAATTCACTTTGTCAGTCCCAAATCCTTGTCCTGGAGAGAGAGAGAAGTTAGGAGCATGCACAGATACAGCACGTTGCCACACTGTCTCACGACAAACCACCTCATGGATCCCAAATTAGGATTTGAGCTCAGCCATGCAACAGGTGAGACCTCAACACCACACTAGTTTGAATGAAGCAGTGTCAGGATTTTTACCATGGCTGGAGTGCCAATCCCACCACCAATCCCCAAGTTCTCCTTACAAGTTGGAGGACCGGCTTGTAGGGCTGGATGCAGGTTAATGTTATACCCAGGATGGAGAAATTGCAGGTTAAGGGCCTTGCTCAAAGGCCCAACGGAATGGAATTACTTTGATCTGGCAGCTTTCCAATTGCCAGCACAGATCCTTAGGCTCAGAGCCAACACTCCTCCTTGTTACGGTACCCCCTTTAAATCATTATTTCCTTTTAAGAATCAGACCTATGAGCTAGTTAGGTAGATAGATAGATAGATAGATAGATAGATAGATAGATAGATAGATAGATAGATAGATAGATAGATAGATAGTGTAAGGCACTATGGAGGTGGATATATAGCTATATAAGATAGCTTACCCATGTGCCCACAATGCTCTCCTCTAAAGCTCTTATCTTTTCCAGTGTGCACCAGAACTGAATGTTTCTCCTAATTCTTTTCTTTTTCTCTTTTTGTACACTCTGGATAATTTCAATGCACAATTAGGACTTTTAAACTGTTTTAAATGACCTGTTAAATTCAATTTTAAAATTCAGCGATTTCATTCAAAAGTTTCTGACAGTTAAATAACTTTCTGAGTTATACATGGCAAAACGTGATCCACTAAACACACGTCTCATATTAAATGGTTGAAACTGACAAACTTTTGTGCCAGCTTTGCAAAAGTTCATATGCATGTCATGTTTTTTGGAGTAAAAACACTTTTTAGTAAAAGTTCAAAATGATAATATATGTTGGTTAGCTGCTTATTTAGTTCTTGATGAATTCACATTGAGAATTCATATGTAAGAAATGTGGTTCCTGCCTTGCGCTCATTGATGCCAGAATTAACTTTGTGCCCCCATGACAAAAAATTGAATTAAATGGATTTGAGAATGTTCTCTATATGTTTATATTGTAATTTCAGTTGTATTTCCTTTATAAAAGGTATTAAACAATCTGTGAAGGTAAGCATTAATTACATCTTCCTTGTGGAGAACTTCACAGACTTGGGGGTGACAAGCGCCAGGCAGTGATAGAATGACTGGGATTGTGAATACAAGCAGATGAAGTAAAGTTCTCATCAACATGACAGGATGATGAGTTCAGCAATACCGAAGGCCCTTGGAGTAAATCTGCATCTTCTCTGGATCAAGAGGAGCCCGCGGAGGCGTTTTTGGGTATGTAGTTAGAATGCCAGTCTCTGTGTGCCTTCCAGGGAGAGTAAGCCAGCAATGATCCACAAGGAGAGGACTGAGAGGCCGATTCAGGACATGCTGGAATGAGTTTATCTGCTTTGGGGCATCTGGGAGGTGGAAGAAGTGAGTAGGGACAGAGTGACTTGATCTTGTTGTCAATTATTTTCATTCTTATGTTATTCTGAATTATTATTATTATTATATTTATTTATTTATTATTATATATTATTATGTTTCATTGCAATCCTTTAACTCCCACTGAGGTATCAAATGGTGGAGAAATAATTTATATCAATGGTTCTTTATATTGACATTTGTTTGAACCCCTTCAAATTATTTTGTACCATCTTTTTTTGTTCACAGACGCTAGTTTAGTTTATTTGTGAGGCTGGTTACGACCCAGTGGTGCTCATGCATGGTGTCACTTACTGTATGTGACCCAATAAAAGAGTCACCTTTCCATGCTGTCACTATCCAAGATTGCAGATACCGTAAAAGATGTTGCTTGCCTTTATTTTCCATTTCACTTTTCTGATTAAAGATCCTTCCTGGCTGTGATTTTTGACATTTTACTTTCTTTTATACATAGTATAGAGAAAGTACTGTATAGGAATCTTTGTGGACCTGGAGAAAACATATGACAAGGTGCCTCGAGAGGAGTTGTGGTATTGTATGAGGAAGTCAGGAGTGGCAGAGAAGTACATAAGAGTTGTACAGGATATGTACGAGGGAAGTCTGACAGTGGTGAGGTCTGCGGTAGGAGTGATGGATGAATTCAAGGTGGAGGTTGGATTACATCAGGGATCGGCTCTGAGCCCTTTCTAATTTGCAATGGTGATGGACAGGCTGACAGAAGAGATTAGACAGAAGTCCCCGTGGACTATGATGTTTGCTGGTTACATTGTGATCTGTAGCAAGACTAGGGAGCAGGTTGAGGAGACTTTGTAGAGGTGGAGATGTGCTCTAGAGAGGAGAGGAATGAAGGTCAGTAGGAACAAGACAGAATACATGTTTGTAAATGAGAGGGAGGTCAGTGGAAAGGTGAGGATGAAGGGAGTAGAGTTGGCGAAGGAGGATGAGTTTAAATACTTGGGATCAACACTACAGAGTACTGGGGATTGTGGAAGAGAGGTGAAAAGAGAGTGCAGGCAGTGTGTCAGGAGTGATTTGTGACAGGTGGTTATCAGCAAGATTTAAAGGCAAGGACTACAGGACAGTAGTGAGACCAGCTATGTTATATGGGTTGGAGACGGTGACACTGACCAGAAAGCAGGAGACAGAGCTGGAGGTGACAGAGTTAAAGATGCTAAGATTTGCATTGGGTTTGACGAGGATGGATAGGATTAGAAATGAGGACATTAGTGGGTCAGCTGAAGTTGGACGTTTGGGAGACAAAGTCAGAGAGGTGAGAATGTGTTGGTCTGGACATGTGCAGAGGAGAGATGCTGAGTATATTGGGAGAAGGATGCTAAAGATAGAGCTGCCAGGGAAGAGAAAAAGAGGAAGGCCTAAGAGAAGGTTTATGGATGTGGTGAGAGAGGACATGCAGGTGATGGGTGTGACAGAACAAGATGCAGAGGACAGAAAGATATATAAGAAGACGATCTGCTGTGGCAACCCCTAACAGGAGCAGCTGAAGGAATAAGAAGAACTGTAAAGGAATCGTGAAAAAATTCAACTATGAGATTTTGATGAATCTTGCCATTTTAGTCCTTCCCGAGTCCGAAAATATCATTTTTGAAATTATGTCTGTGTGTAAAGACTTTTTCATCGGTCAAAAAGATTTTGTACACCTGCTTTATTTCAAAAAAAAGGAATTCTATCAACTTTTGGGCCACTTCTGCCAACCAGAAATAGTACTTTAACTGAATACTTTTGTGAATTTCCAAGTAAGCTATGGTGATAATTACAGATAGATGATTCAAATTTTGTATAGATATTTATAATGATAACAAGCAAACACATATGAAATTTGAGAAAAATTACTCAACTGGAAGTAGTATTTTATTTAAACAACCATCCAAATTTTTTGTATCATGGAAATATAAATGTGTACACGATATTAAAAACTGTATTCAATAGAAGACATATTCTTTAAATAACCATTATTAATTTTATTTTAATTTATACATCATCAGTTTAACAATAAAATGTATATTAAATATAAAGATGTAATGGGAACAATAAGCTGCTACATCCCCATCGTGTTCCTGGTAATACATTTAATTTCATGATATTTTTTTTTTTATTTCTGCCATCATTATCATAATTAAATGTAACTAAATGCAGTTTTACCTATAGAAATTTATTGCAAGAAATATTTTATAATACTAACACTTGTTCTGTTTTTAGGTGACTATAACTCTTTTTACTTTGCACGTAATCTTGGTAATGCATATGTAATCACGAAAAAATTCCACCAACGTTTTCGACCTAAGTGTGAAACTATCATTTTAATATAAACTTTGATTATAAATAGAGATAAATGATTGTGTATCGATATTATCAATTAGTTATGATGAGAAACAAAGAGATATGATATTTGAGAAATATTGTGCAACTGGAAGTGGTTCGGATGACCTTTTCCTCGATCTCAGGATACGTGAAAGTCGAGGGGAGTGCACTCCTGATTTTTTGTGTTGGGGTTTCTTTCATTTCTCAGTTATGATCTTGCTTTGTTAATTGACTATCTCCCATTCCTTTCTTGTTCGGTACAACAGGTCTGTCCAGCTCAGCATGTTGCCATCATTAACAACCAAAAGCAGGAAATTAGCTAACTTTATGTTTTTTGAATTTTTATGCCAGTTTTTACATATTTATTTAAAGAACAATATACAAAGTGCAAGACTAAAACTGAGTCAGATCAAATGATGAAGGAACAGAAAAAAAATGAAAGCATTATTATTAACCCTTTACAATGTTGCTTAAAACCAAATACCCGCACCCTCAATTTGATCCCAAACACCCCATTCCACACTTTCCCAAAAGAACAAGATGAGCAAATTTCAGAAGCAGATAAAATGAATCAAAGTATAATTCAGATAAATATTTCTGACAGTTTCCCCTTTAGCGTGTTTATAGCAGATTGCCACACATTTAAATTCTTGATCATTAATTCTGGCGGAAGAAAGTTCCAAATGAGGCAGACTGCAGAATTCATTAAATCCATGCCCAGGTGTTAATTGTTCCAGAGACATTCATCTTAAAGCAATCAGTGACTTTGCGTCCACACTGCCGAGAAGTGACATTTTTTTTAAAGGGGGCTGCAGGCAGCAATGAAGTTCACCCAACAATCAATGTGTCACTGGCGCCTGTGCAGTTAGTGAACTTTGCTGTCATATACAGTACATAACATGCCTACAAAATGTTTTTTCTTTCTTTACATATGTTTTTTATTTCTATTTATTAGTATTATCATTCTGTTACATTTCTTGTTTCATTATTTTATATGTTATGCATTTTACAGCCTTGCATTTTGCTTTCTCTGCTATGCTGTATCAGTCAGTGAGGAAATATTTGCAGGGCTCTGCCAGTAAAAACACTGAGGAGGGTCTTTATCTTCAAGAAATTTGAAGTAAAACAGTTTAAAGCTCCTAGCTCAATGCATTTGGCTTTCTTGTACAGAAGCAAAATTATCTGAAAGGAGGTTTTCTTCAACTATGGGTTGGCACCATTAGGTGGCGAGTCACTCTCGTATTTGATTGGAAGGGGACCGCAGATGCTTTGCAAAGTGGGCCTCGATGGGTCACCTCTAGTTGATCAAGCAACCCACATCAACTGTGATGAATAGCGGCAAGACTGGGTTGGAGAACAAAGGCCCAGTGATAAAGATCCAAACCTGGAAGTGTCATGCCAGCCATATCTTCAGTGAAACACACTGAGGGCAAGTTCATAGTTTACTTTTGGTACCCCTGAAAACAATCAACACTCTGTGATCATTTCAGGAGTGTGATGTAGTGGTTAAGGCTTTATGCTTCAAAACCTTGAGTTTGAGGGTTCAAATCCTGCCATCAACACTGTGAGACCACACCAAACCACCTGAATTGAGACCCTGAGTCTAGCAGTTGACACCTCAGTACCAAACCGGAACAGTGTGAGGTTTTTCACAGTGGCTGTAGTGCCAATCCTGTCCCCAGGTTTTCAATGTAAGTTGGAGGACCTGCTTGCAGGGCTGGATGCAGATTAACGTCATACTCAGGAAGAAGCCATTGCAGGTTAAGGGTCATGCTCAAGGGCCCAATGGAGTAGAGTCACTTCTGGCCTTTATGAGATTCAAACAGGCAACCTTCTGATTGCAGGAGCAGATCCTTAGCCTCAGAGCCACCAATCAGCCCCACCACTTACTTGACCTGCCTGCACTCTAAAAGGAAAACACAAAAAGAAATGCAACCAATTGTGTCATAACAGTTGTAAATCACCTTGGATAAAGGTGTCAGCCAAAAAAGTAAATGTTTGTCAGTTCAGTTTCCGCATAATCTTTCACTTTGACCTGAGGTCAAGGGAGACATGTGACTTGTGTTAGGGTGCAGAAGGCAGTTATGTTACCACTGCTTTTTCTTTTTTCTTTTTCTTTCCATTGGTGATAACACGTTAAGATATGTTATTGTAAAGCACAATAAGCACGTTTTACGAACATCTTATCTGGCATGTGCTCAGTTTACAGAGCCTCCAGGGGAGCCATGTAGATGAAAACCGGATTAGCCATATTTTAACTTGTCTAAGCCTGTTTAGCATGAGCCTGTTTTGCCGAAACATTCTTCCACATTTAAGAAAATTAATATTTCTTTTCTGTCTCTTACAATTCTTTCTTCACACTTGTGGTTTAACTTGGCTCTAAGACAGGCACACCTACTAAGGGTTAGTTTGTATTGCTCTAGCTCAAAGAAGTATTATTTAGAGAGACAGATAGATAGATAAGGCACTATTTAATACATGATAGATAGATAGATAGATAGATAGATAGATAGATAGATAGATAGATAGATAGATAGATAGATAGATAGATAGATAGATAGATAGATAGATAGATAGATAGATAAGCCCTCCTGGAATTCGTGGCCCGTCCATGCTCTCGGGAGAGCTCCTCCTGGCGGCCTGGGGGTGAGGACCGGAATATGAAGCCGGCCATCCACTACAATTCCCCCCACTTAGCGACGACCACTTGGGACCACGGGCTTCTGCCGTGTGGTACAGGTCCCCCAGAGAACCTAGGGGGAATGGCGTAACGATTATTCCTCCATTCTATTATCCTCCTAGGGCAATCTCGCCAAACGTGTCCCGACTGATGACAGTTGTAACACCGCTGTCGTCCTCCCGGTTGTCTTTCTCCCCGACACTGAAAACATCTCGGGAATTCTGTTAACTCCTCCCTCTCGTCCGCCAAGGGAGGTTTTACGGCCGCCTCGTAGCTCTCCACCCGTTTTCCATCTTGTCAGGAGACCCGCACTTTACTTTGTGTATCTCCTGCTTACTCTGGGGCTTGGACACAGCTGGGGACTCTCTATTAGAAAGAGAGAGCCCCTTTGCTGTCTGTACGCCCGTTGATTTATGTTTTTTAGAAGGCGGTGTCATCAGCGCCGCATCACTCCGGGTAAGAGCACTGTTTAGCAGTTCCAGTACGATCGGCGCTTCCCCCGCCCCTTCAGTCATCGTGCCACACTCCCTTGTCTGGTTTACAATGCATTGGCACCCACTACTTATTAACCGCGGGCCCAATTTGCACTGTGTCCCTTTACACTGTATGGTACCGGTCTCACTCACCTGTACCGTCACATCCAGCATGACGGGAGCCTCCCGACCAAAACGCCGTAGAAAATCCCATATCGCTTCCAGCGGTGCTTTGGCCGTCGCTCCCAACTCTTCCATCTGTTTCTTGATGTCTTTTAATCTGTATAATAAATAATATACGGGCTTGAGCAGTTTCTCGCGATCCCGCAGTTTTAAACTGTTATTTAGTTCGGCCAGAGGTAGGCTATTCTCCTCACTTGCCTTACCTTCCGGCCGGGAGCTAATAAGAACGTCCCCTCCTGACACGTGTTCTGCTGGAACTTGGAGTCTGTATAGAATCGGGTGGCCGCTACTGGCCGACTATGGTCTGCCTTTTTTAATTTGTCGGCGGACCATTTAGTCACGTCCCGGTCCTCTTTACTTTTATTTAAATTCGGCGCTGCTTCGCTCGCCTCCCCCTTCCCCTTCAGGGAGCTTGGATCCGTCGGGGAATAAATGACCTCACCGATGGACCGAGGTTGACCTTCTCCTTCCCGACTTCCCTCGAGTGAGATCACGTGGTCGGTTTCGACGAACCGGCAGGTCTCTTCCTGGTCAGGTGACACCGGCTCACGCTTTCGGCTTACCCAACCTGCCCCAGGATAGTCCACGTGACTGTTCTCGGTGAATGGGCTTCTCCCCTGCAGATCCCTGGCTATACCTGTTGTTACAGCGGCCATCTTGCCCGGGTAAAAGGTATACCTCCGTTTCACCATCGGGATTCCAGAGACAGGCCTCTGCAAAATAAGAAAGGACAGTTCCCGGCGCCTCAGGCGTTTTCTCGGCACCTACCTCCGGACTAAGTTGATGTGTCCCACGTTCACTCAGGTAGTGCGGCGGGTCCGATATCTGACAGCCTTCTTGCTGCTGCCTTATCGCTTGGGCTTTTCCAGCTTCTATCAGCGCCCTGTCTTCCTCACTGTCCGTCAGGTATGTCCACATCATTTCGGCCTCAGTTAGGGTCTGTTTCTTCGGGATATTCCCACTCTTCTTGCATATTTTCTTCCCC
Organism: Polypterus senegalus; assembly: GCF_016835505.1. Classification (NCBI taxonomy): domain Eukaryota; kingdom Metazoa; phylum Chordata; class Cladistia; order Polypteriformes; family Polypteridae; genus Polypterus; species Polypterus senegalus. The sequence continues at coordinate 113,059,802 of NC_053168.1, forward strand.
ATTGCCTACTGATCCAGCAAGGCTCACTATTATAGCGTTCTCTGCAGTGAGTGGCATTTTCTACCGCCAAGTGCTCTTTGTCGGGACCTTCTTAGGGTTGTCTGCGCACACAAATTTTGTTTTAACTGCAGGTCCCCTGCCAACAGACGGCTAGAGTATCCTGTCGGCTACGCCAGTGTCGCAGTAGGTGGCGCTATCGCTCTCTTGAACCCTCAGGTACCACGCCAAAACACTAGGTAAAAGTGCAATAATTCTTTTATTATAATAATTATGTGCACTAAGCACTCTCCATTCCACACTATACTTGCAAATAAACACAATAACTATAATAATAAATCAACAATCCTCCACTCCCAGACACATTGCCGTCCTACCACCCAGCTCAGCTCGCCGTCTGGGAGCTCCATCAGTCCTTTTATATTCCCTGACCCGGAAGTGTTCCCAATCCAACAGTCCACAAGTTCTTATTCCTTCCGGGTCAGGGTAAACAATGCTTTTCCTCATCCCGGAAGCCCGTCACTCTTCCTGAGGCGAACCTCCGGGTCATAATGCGCAAAAGAGTCCACTGGCCTCCCGACAGTGACTCCCAGTGGCCCCCAAGGTATCCAGCAGGGCTGTGCATAAAAACTACATGGTCCATGAGGCCCTGCTGGAATAGGGCACCATTTAATACATGATAGATAGATAGATAGATAGATAGATAGATAGATAGATAGATAGATAGATAGATAGATAGGAAAGGCACTATATAATACATGATAGATAGATAGATTGGAAAGGCACTATATAATACACTAGTAGACCATGTGCGCTTCACTGCAGTCGCTGTAGTTGGAATAATTATGTATGTACATGCGACTTATAGAGCTTCTTTATATACAACATTTTTGGTTTGTCCTCCTGGAGCAAAAATATATAAATTTTCTCTATGACTAATTTGTGAACATGCTACATAAAAAATAGAAACGGGAAAAATGGCAACACCACCGGGAACAACAGTAAATGAGATAAAGCAAAAGTCTACCAAACACTAAAGTACAAAAACGAAGTAGAAAGTAACAGTAAAACGCAACACCGCCGGGAACACCGGTACACCATGTCTACTAAACACTAAGTAGAAACACTAAAGGAAAAAATACTATTCAGTAAGTACTGCGTCTAGTAAACAGCAAATCAGTAAAGGAGTGTGGACTAAACAGTAAGGAAAAAGAACGGCAAGACCGTGTCAGCTGCGGAGCTCAGCTTGGAGTGAAATGAAGTGAATGAAATGAGGTGAATCGGGAGATGATCACGTGACTCCCCCACCCGCCTTAACTCTCAATCCCTCCACAAATACAGTCTCTCGGATCCCAACTGTCCTTTATATGTATAGATAGATAGATAGATAGATAGATAGATAGATAGATAGATAGATAGATAGATAGATAGATAGATAGATAGATAGATAGATAGATAGGAAAGACACTATATAATACATGATAGATAGATAGATTTGTCCCCAAGGGGAAATTTCAAATTTTCGATATTATCTTTTGGGAACCAGATCTTTGGTAAAGTGATGCTTCTGTCCAATGTACTCTCTCTGTATCTGTAACTGAAAGCAGAGGGCATAGCCACCGTCAGCCAACACCCATCCCAAACCCACAGAGAGGGTAAAGAATGACACCACGAGAGCTTTCACAGGTAAAGCGACAGTAGTTGTGAGTTTATAATTTCTCCAAATATGTGTTAGGTCTTCCTCAAACAGAACCAGTACACCTCACCCAATGCCAAAGTCAACAATATTAGATTTACTTCTCACAATATGTCTTTAAATATTTCAGTTAAATGTATTCTTAAATATTTTCATTCTCACCTGACCATCTAAGAATGGTGCATAGATCATTAAACTAAAAAACCAATACATAGTAGGAGAATGGAAAAGTATTAAAATGGCAGATCATGCGTGTACCTCCAGTTCATGATACTACTGCACATGCTGTAAGCGTAGTGTGTAAACTGCACAGGCAGGAGGAAATGCAAATGGCAACACTTAACCTTCACTTGTCTAACCCTAACCTGGGAAAAACCAAAGTGCAGCCAAGTGGGCAGTCGAAAATGTAGGCAAACCCCTGTACATGCAGGGGTATTGAGTGGGCAGCAGCACTGCACAGACCCTCAGGTACTGAGGCACCCCATCCAAGTCTGATTCCTGCCTTGTGCCCATTGCTGGCAGGATAAGCTCCAGCTAACTGTGACCCTGGAATTTATTAAACTGGGTCCAGAAAATGAGGGACATATTGGTGGGTAGGTATTTTTAAAGGGGATTCAGATTAATTTGTTACTTTTCACATTCGTTTTTCTCTTTATATTAATGTCAATATATAAATACAAGGTACAAATAGTAAGAAAGACCCCAAGTGACCCCAGTGCGTGATGCTTTCTCCTGCTCTTGACCACGTATGTTTTCTAATGGCCCTCTCCTCCTAATTTTGGCATCGTCTCATTTGAATTAGGTGAAGGTGGTGCGGAGTCCATTTGATGACGGCGAGTTGGTGTTCCATGCCGTCTGAGTATTATGGATTTATTCTTGGATTTGTACATTTTACTCTTTGCTTAATGAAACACTCAATAAGCAAATCAATGATTTGTTTTAGCTTTTAGGAAACATAAAGAAAATATACCATACCATACCATACCATATTTATTTGTTGAGCGCTTAAAAACACAGCATTACAACTGACCAAAGCGCTGTACAGTTACAACAAGCAGGACTAAAAGCAAAATATTAAAAATAAACATTAAGAGAGAATTAAAACAGAGATACTAAAAACAGGTCAAGGGACCAAATAAAATAGAGAAAATAGCAAAAGACAAGTGGAAAATGAAACAGGTTAAGAATTAAAAGCCAATGTGAAGAAGTGCGTTTTTAGGCGAGATTTAAATGTGGCGACTGAAGCGGCTTGCCTAACCACTAAGGGCAGGGAGTTCCAGAGCCTGGGTGCACAGACGGAGAAAGCCCTTTCACCACGAGCTTTAAAACGTGCCTTGGGAACGGTTAGGAGCAGCTGATCTGTGGATCTAAGAACACGAGGGGGATTGTGACAATGGAGCAAGACACTCAAATAGGCGGGGGCTAGACCATTTAATGCCTTATAGGTTAGGAGGAGAATCTTAAAATCGATTCTGAATCTAACCGGCAGCCAGTGAAGGGTTTTCAAAATTGGTGAAATGTGTTGGATTCTGCTACTTCCAGTTAGAAGCCTTGCAGCCGCATTTTGAGCCAGTTGGAGTCTAGAAAGTGTGGCTTTACTGATACCAAAAAGGCAGGAATTAGAGTAGTCAAGCCGGGACGTAATGAATGCATGAATTACTGATTCCAGGAGGTGGTTAGAAAGAATAGGCTTGAGTTTGGCGATTCGCCTTAGATGGAAAAAGCAGGATTTTACTGTGCTGTTGACTTGAGCATCCATTTTCAGGAACGTATCCATTTTGATTCCAAGATTGGAGACAGACGAAGTTACTGGAATGGGAAGAGAAACGAGGCCAAGGGGTGGAGCCTGTTTGCAGTCGGGACTAAAACAATGACCTCGGTTTTGAATCGTTCAGGTGAAGGAAGTTTACAGCCAGCCAGTCCTTAATGTCAGATAGGCAGTCGAGGAGAGGTTTGGTGGAGTCAGTTGGCTTGAGGGAGAAATAAATTTGGCAGTCGTCAGCATATAGGTGATATGAAATTGCATGCTTTCTAAAAATTGCACCTAAAGGCAGGATGTAGATTGAAAAAGTAGTGGCCCTAAAATGGAACCCTGGGGAACCCCACATGGGAGTGGGACTGATTCAGATGAAAAATCGTCTAGCATGACTCTGAGAGTCCTGTTGCAGAAATATGACCTGAACCAGTCGAGGGCTAAGCCAGATACACCAGCCCAAGATTGAGTCGGAGATCATGATGTCGTGGTCGATTGTGTCGAAAGCAGCAGATAAGTCGAGAAGAACCATAACCACGTGGAATCCTGAGTCCAATGCCAAAAGGACGTCATTTAGGACACGTAGATGCGCTTTCTGTGCTGTGTTGGGGCCTAAAACCTGACTGAAAAAGATCCATTACCTGATGGTCCTGTAGGTGATGAGTTAATTGCTCATAAACTACTTTTTCTAGTATTTTTGACAAGAAAGGTAGCTTGGAGATTGGCCGAAGATTGGAAAGAATGGCAGGGTCAAGATCAGGGTTTTCACAATTGGATGTACAACTGCGTGTTTGAAAGCATGAGGAACTATAGCCGAGGATAGACTACTAGTTATGATCTTTAGGACATCATATCGAATCACAGGAAACACATCTTTCAGCAGTCTGGACGGCACCACATCGTCCGGAGAGCCCGAAGGCTTCATTGAGGCAACGATTTTTTCCAGATGGGGGAGTGAAATAGGTTCAAAGCTGGGGAGGGAACCGTGCGCAGGAGCGGCTAAATCAACAGAGCCAGAAGAAGAAATGGAGATCTGGGATCTAATGTTCGTGATATTTCAGTGTTTATGACTGAGTTATGGCAAACCCAAGTATTATTATTATTATTATTATATTATTATTATTTCAATACTGGAGTGATACAAAGCAAAGATAGAAGGCTTAAATGAGTTAAAATATTACATTAATCTAAAAGAAACAATTTCAGTACACACAGAGTGATCAAAATAGTGGTGCTCAGAGGAACTGGCAAGGGAGACCAACATGGGTGTTATGATTTGGTTTCAAGTTGAATTCCTTCCTGGGTTGTACTTAATTCTTTTTCTTCTGTTCTGCTTTCCATTCATGGCTTTTTTTATATCGCAGAATTAGATTCTGATCATTACTTTTTACCTCTTTATTGTTTTGACGACATCAAAATATTGTTCCTCTTCTAGTGGCGTCTTATCTGTTTTTGCCTACTACTGTTGTTGTGGCCCCGAAGAGCCTGAAAATTACAAGTGGTGCTTCACAAATAGTCAAAAGAATACAAAAGAATAAAAGCACAGATGACATGAATAGCACAGAATACAAACTAAAAGTTTTGAATGAAATTAAGAAACAAGCAGGAATAAAGAAGAACGCTACATACAAATAAGATGATTTTTAAAGTTTTACACATAGGAGTAAATATATAAAGTTACGCACAGCGATAAGGAACAATGAATAGGATAAGAGCGACTATCGCTACCAGCTTCACAGCCAAACGCTGAACGGCGACGACCGTTTCATGGCTTAATGCCACTCAGTTCGGACCTAACGATGCCAGCCAGCATTAAAATGTGGTGAGATCAAAATCAGAGGGATGGCAGTATTGAAAGTCTGTGATTTTGGGCTCTGCAAGAAATAAAGTATTGTTATGGAATTAGTGTAAGCCTCCCTTATTCATGGTGTTCATAGGAGATACGATGATTTACTTCTTGAGACAGAAGAAGACAATAAGGGAGAATAGCTGCATCACATATTTAAAATATTAAAATGGGTGCTTCAATTTAAATGTTTAAAATTTTAAAAATTCTCAATTGAAATAGAAATTTGTCATTTTTACTCTCTGATAGAGGTGCATAGAGGGCCAGATATCTAGTAAAGGATCAGAAATAACATATTTGTCATTTTTAGTCTTCTGGGAGTGGATCTTAAAGGGTTAGGACCACCTAATATCAAAAATGATCATATTTATGATCAGCAATCTTGACAAAGCATAAAATGACACTCCACATGCCTATATTACCAATCCGCATTTTCTTGAAGTTTTGCAAAAAGGGGCAACTTTGACCCAAATGTTTCCCATTAGGGGGTGAACCCCCGGGGCTGGGTGATGTGGCATTCACAACCTCAAATCCTTCTTTGTCTTTGGGGTGTAATTTCCTGCATAAAATATGGTCCAAAAACAGTCTACAAATTTTTGGGGTTTTCTTGGTGAAAAATAGGGTGGAAACCCAAAGAAGCAGAACATCCTGTATAACTAGACATCAATATGAGTCAAATGGTATATGAAATACCAGACACAATAAACTGGAGTAACTTCAAAGCCTTCATAAATAATTATGAAACACAATAAGTGGCATATGCAAAATCAGATGGGTGTCAGCATTAACAGATAGTGTGCTCAAAATTAGAATTAGGGGTACGAATTAAAAATGAGAGAGCAATGCTGATCGGTGGAAAGAACTGTCAATCACTTTCGAGTAAGAGCTTGTTAACAGTAGTGATGTGTAGACTGGAAAATTTCAATCTTTCTTTATTTGATACATTTCATATTTGAATTATACAGTGTCCTATATGTGCAGCCCATCAAAGATGATTTGAAATCCAAGACATCGATGCAAACTTCAGCGCATTCACTATTACCATTTGCAGTGCACCATCTATTGGAATGTATTTTGTAATCTATATACAGTAGTTATAACCTCAATGGAATTTTGCATTCCAACAGATGGTGTATCATAAACATTATCACGACATTCATGAATCTCATACCAAATGGCATATCACAGAGACATAGCAATCAGATGGTTGATACACAGATACCCACACACAGATTCTTGTCCTTTTATCAAGATGGATAGTGATCAAAGCACACTCCAGCAAAACACAGAACTTCTCTCAGATTTGCTGTCACCTCTGGTGCTGAAGTTCTAATTTGATAAAAGCCACACCAGAAATCACAGTCTTCTGTTACCTGCTTGTATGTACAGCAAGACAGACTCAATCAGGCAAATTAACATTCTCTATCCATTAATCTATTTTCTATTTTTTTAATGTAATTGATTTTGTTGAAATCACACAATATTCCATACAAATAGATCAATTTTTACAAAAATAGGATCAAAATCAAATCAAGCCCCACCCTTGAGAAAGAGAGCATGGCCTGCAGAGAAAAATTTAAGCTAGTAAAAATAAGTAATTACATTGGTACCTTGGTATATGTCTGCTTTGGAATAAGTCCAACTTGGTATACATCCTGTTTGGACGCGAAAATTTTTTCTTGGTATACAGCCTTTGTTTGGAATACGACTCGTGTGCTAGAACACCGCACACTATCCATGTTTACCTCTCTCGAGACAAAGCCACAACTGCCCATGAACATCAGTACGCAGTTGCTAGCATTCAGTTAACAACCCGTGCTATAACTCTGTGAATTTTCAAATGATTTTGTGTTTTTTCACATAAATTTGAATTGATTGTTGAAAAGTATGAAGGTGGCATGCATATCCGGGACATGGCTGCTGCATACAGTATGCCGAGAACGTAAATCTACGATTGTGAAAAACACGTTATTAAAAAGTAAAGTGAATTAAAATTTTCATTTATTTCATCTAAGTGCTTTTGTATTTATGTATTTTAGTATTAAAGAGTGTTTAAATTATTTCATACAACCCCATCAATGTATAATATGCAATAACAATAGGATTTTTTTTGATGGGAACGGATTAATCATTTTCCCTTTATTTCTTATGGGAAAAACTCGTTTGGTATACGTCCTGCTTAGTATAAGTCAAAGGATCTGGAACAGATTAAGGATGTATACTGAGGTACCACTGTAGATGAATTAATAAGTGAATAAAGATAAATGGAGAAGATAAAGAAAAGGAGACAGAACATGCTTCCTCAGTGCTTATTCTAAAATATTATTGATTAGATCCTACCAGGTTTTGAAAAAGTTCTGCACAGATCCTCTAAGTGAGAATTTCATTTTTTCCAATTTCAAATAATATATAACATCAGTTACCCACTGACTTAGAATAGGAGAGTGTAGTAAAGGCAATTCCAGTTTGTTTGCCCTTCTCCTCTTTAAGCCCATCTGGAAGTCCACCAAACACAGCTGTTAATGGGTTAGGAGGGATTGTGACACCAAGGCTGTCTGATATTTGATCTTGTGATATTACCAAAGGCAGCACTTTCTCCATCCTTATAGCTAGGACTTTGGAGAGTATCTTAACGTCATTATTCAGAAGAAATTGGTCTGTATGATGCATATTGTAATAAGTCCTTATTTTGTTTAGGAAAGATGGTGATTAATGCTTGGCAAAAAGTTTGAGGTAGAATTATATTGTCTCGCTTTGAATGTTGCTAATAAAATGGGATCTAGCTTATAATTTCTTATAAAATTCGGCAGGGCAGCCATCGGGGCCTGCTGCTTTCTCACTCTGAAGTGACTTTATAGCATCTAGTAATTCTGTTTGCGCCAGCGGTTTATCCAATTCCTCTGCACTGAGAGTATTTATCTGTGGTTTCTGTAATGCATCCAGAAATTCATTAGATTGTGCCTTGTCTTCTTTAAACTCAGTATAATATAAGGACTTATAGTAGTCTCTAAATGTGTGCATTATATTTTTATGGTCAATGATTTTCCTCCATTTGTGTTGGTGATTGATGGGATTGCATTGCGAACTTCTTGCTTGTGGATTTCTTAAGCTATGATCTTATTAGCTTTCTCTACATGTTCATACTAATGATGTCTTGATTTAAAAATGAATTGTTCAGTTTCTTTAATTGTTAAGAGGTTGAACTCAGAATGTAGAGCCTGCCTTTTCCTATGAAGAGCCTCACTTGGACACTTAGCATGTTCTTGATCTACAGTATTTTCTCTGGTTAGCTCTGATACCTGCTGTTACCTAGTTTCCAATTTATTTTTGTGGGAAAAATATGAGACAATCTGTATTCTTAAGAAGGCCTTCAGGGTTTCCCAGAGTATTCCTGCAGAGACCTCTGAGGATGTATTTGTCTCTAGAAAAGAACTGATTTGTTTTAATATAAATTCTGCCATCTGCAAGATGAGTATGTGGGGCATAATGATTTTAGCTCCAAGATAAATTTATCTATTTTCTAAGGGAAGAGAAGGGTAGAGAAGAGCCGAATCAATGCAGCAAAAGCCAGGGAGTGAAGGCTACCATATAAATGCAACAATGCTGATTTACGCGGGGCTGATCCGGAGCTACTATGTACTGTATATTCTTCAGAAGAGCTCAGCCTAACAGGTGCTTTGTACCAAATTAGGTTTGCCACATTCAAGTGCATATTACATGTGGTGTAAAAGTTGTGCCTCCCATATTGCTGGTGGCCTGTTTTTACCACTTCAGGACATCCTGACTCCTGTCCTGAACTATAGGTTGATCTTTTCAGTTACTGTCCCTGCTGCTCATTTTGAAATTTACCTTTTCTATGAAAATATGCCATATGAAGAAATGTTGTTATTGAAAAGGATCACAAGAATCCAGAAATCAACTTTTCCAAGCAGAATATAATTTGGACTCAGACAACACGTAATCTTGAATTATCATAACTTTCTTCACGGAATCCACACACTGTGTGGATTCTGCATGTTTTCTTTGGGCTCACATGTACTGTATCTAGACTGGGGAGATGGCAGTAGATGAAAATGAAGTGAAGAGAGCAGACAATTATAGTGAAGGAGACAAAGAGCAGGAGGTGGTGAAATGAGGAGTCAACCTCATGGATCACAATGGGCACGATGAAGCTCTATAGCTCACCTCACTGGACCTCTAAGACAGAATGGCCTTTAAATCTGACCTATAAGGGATATTAGAACCATCTGGTGTGAGGGAAAGATGTACAAAATCCAACTGTCACCAAGTCAGAATGGCTTATGAGGCTCTCTTAGTTGCAGGGACTGGACTATCTGATTCATTCAGTGCATGTTTGCTGGTCATCAGGGACCTACAGCCTGCATGTTTGTGCAACCCAACCAAGTTTCTGGCCGGTGCTTTTCCCTCTGGTGCTCTCAGCTTATCTGGTGCATGGACACCTTCTGCAGTGATGAAGATATCATCTTTGGAGTCTTCTACCTACCCGCTGTTTGTCAGTATTTGGGGTATCACACCCACTTGTCTAATTTTATATACAGTATGAGCTGCTCTTTTAATATCTGTTTCTGTTATGTTTTAAATGCATCACTTCCTCAGAGCAATTTATAGAATGTATAGATGTAAGCCATATCTTTTCGAAAAGTGGCTAGTTTTCATTAAAGAAGGATATAAAAAAACATAAAGTGCTAAAACAGTCATCCCCAGGCTTTCAAGCGGTCCTCTGTAAGTCCAAAGTAACAAAGAAAGAAAACGTGAACTCTGGGGAATTGGGGCAGAAGAGTCCGCTCTCAAAGATCACTCAGTCAGTAAAGCATGGAGTCACGCACGAGCAGAGTATCGATTGGGCACAACGTTCTTGTCACTCGCATTCCTGCAGGAGATCAATGATGCATCCCAGTGGGTGACATGAAGTGCTCTCAGTTCACGGAGGATTCACACAGGAAATGGAGAAGCTGACACTAAGACATGTAGACATCATGATTCTTGGTTTTAGTACCCGGGATTCATTTTCTTAAACTTTGTACTGATTTGCTTTAATTTTTGGATTGTTTTTAATTATTATGACAATGATGCCATCAGGTTCATTTTTATAACAACCTTTTGTCACAGTTCTAACAATTTTTGCATGGCTGTGGCCTTATTATTACAAACTCTGTCACCCATTGCTAATCGTGTCACTGCCAGGTCTCGACACATGATGTCATCATGTCATTGCAATGGTGCTGTAGTACAATTGGTATCCGGCATTTAGATAAATCAAAAACTTTCAGAATTGCATTGTTTTTTGCTTTAGTTGGAAATCTTCTTTTTAGCCTGTTATTGAATATTACCTTTAGCGTTGTGACCTCGGAAGTTTTGAATTTCCTTTGATTCCAGTCATGAGGTTCCCATAAGGCCATGTCACAGTAGATGACTTTCCCAGTGATTTTTAGTCATTGCCTTCTGTTTTATCGTGTAGGGTCCTATGGTGACCCTGCTTTTACTCTTTATTGTGTAGACCTTAATAAAATATCTTAAATGCCATACACTTAGCAGCCTGTGGTCTCAAGTACTTTAGCACTTCCTCCATCCTTCCCTTCCACATCTGTAACTTCAGGCAAATAGACAGCGTAAAGAAACAGGTAGGAGTTAAGTTACACTTTTAATTATGTGTTATTGATAATTTGCCCAAAATATGAAGTATTTGCCAGCCAGACCAGGGGTTGGCGCTCTCACCCGATTCTTTCTCCTCTAATTCATCCTTCAGTTCAGCCTAAGGCCCCGCCTCTCATCGTCATAACCTCCAGTCTGCCCACTGTTGATGTCACTTCAATTCTGATGACCGATACACAGAATCCACCTTCCTGCCACATCAGTTCCTGTTCTGGCTGCTCTGACTCCACCTCTTCCTCCTATCCACTACATTTATGAGGTATGTCTATTAAATAAAGAGAATGTGATTCCACCTAGTAAACAAAGCAGTCAGAACCGGTCATAATTGCAAGCGTGGTGACCTTGATAATGTCTGAACCTGCATGACAAGCACAAACACTCTGACGTTTAGTTGATTGTTGATTGTGAGTCTCCATTTAGTTTGGTTGTGTTTTCTGTAGTGTGCCGAAAAGTTTAAAAGAAATTTTTTGTAAAATTGCACAAAACACCAACAGAATGTTTCGATATCAAGGGAGTAATTTTGGAAGAATGGGTTCCAGAAGGCACAACAGTTAACCAGCATTATTATAAGGAAGTTTTGATAAAGCTGAGAGAAAAAAAACAGAAAAAAAGGCCACAACTGTGGGAAAATGGTTTCATTCTTCACGAGGACAATGCGCCTGCTCACACAGCACTTTCTGTAAAGCAGTTTTTGACCGACAAGCACATTACTACACTTGAACATTCTCCATATTCGCCCAATTTAGCACCATGAGACTTTTATCTTTTATACCAAAAGTTAAATCAGTGCTTAAAGGGACACGTTTTGAGTCAGTTGATGCTGTAAAGAAGAAAACGGTGGATGTGTTAAAACAGCTGACAGAAATTGATTTGCTCCATGCCTTCGACAAGTGGAAAACAAGACTGGAGCAATGTATTAGTACAAATGGGGAGTATAAATGAGTGGGAAAAGCATTAAATTTGTAATACATATAAATAAAGGTGAGTTATTTAATCAGTATCGTTATTTAATAGACACACCTTGTATATTCCAGACTCCACCCGTTAGTTCAGTTGTGAACTCCATTTATTTAAAGACGTGTTTCTTTTATTTTGCTGATTTTTCAGTATATGGGGTGGCCATCCCCAAACCTTTTTCTGTCTGCTACCTAATTTTTTACCACATAAGGAAGCAGAATACAATGTGAATATTGGCAAACCATAGCTTTACAGCCTAAGTAGTGGTGTATATGCGTCCATAGGTGGATCTCGGCTTATCTTCAGTCTAACTTGGTTTGCTGCCACATGGCCTTTGAATGGAGCATTGAAACAGGCCACAGGCCTGCCTGAATATGGCTGTCGTGATAGAGTTGTCGTCATCATGGTCTTCTCTTCATGGCTAGATAGTGAGAGAGAAAGGTAAAGGCAAGGTGACCAACTTTATATCATTCTTACTACAAAACATAAACCAATGGGGTGTCGTAGTACAGAAAGGTGTCTGATTCAAAACCAATCATAAGCAGCCATACTTCAGACCAATAGAATTAATTTAATTGTCCCTTCAGGTCCCCCAGCTGCTTTGTTGAGTCACTTTGAGCCTTCTTGTGGTGGATGGCTTATAGGCTCAAAGTCCAAACACTATCACACTTGCCAAGCTATCAGTACCAGACTGGGGGGCACTTGGATTGGTTAGGTATACACCAAAGCACCACTTTTCTTATCAATGAAGTAAAACATGCCTCCTGAAACACTAATATTACATTTGCTTTGCCTAGATTACAAATAAAAACATACAAAATATTTATATGCTAGAAATCATTCCACCACAACTCCATTTACATAACCTTAGCAAGATGGAGGCAGTTGGCAGCGCTGCCATGAAAGCAGTGTTATTCCCAGTCACTCGTCACTTGTCATTGACTTACTCTGTGGATTTCTTTGGTCGTAATTGACCGTCAATCCCAAGTGCCCTGTTGCCAGTGCATGGCAGGCAACTTTCAACGAAAAGGCACTGAAATTACAACATGCCCCATGTTACTCTGGGAGATCCAGCTAAATAGTTTGAAAATTAGAGCCAAAGAGGATTTGTTAAGCTTGAATAGCCCCCCATATGCTTCAAATTCAGTCAGCGTTTACACTGAAAAAATATTATCCTTATATGGCAAAGAAGGTCAAAATTTCAGTCATTTAACAATACTTCCCATAGCTATTGCTGCTTGTCTTTTGAAGGTACCTTTGCAGTGACTGATTAAGCAGATGCACAGAATGCATTCAATGTTGTCAACTGAGCTGATGCCGCATGTGTACGTTACGCTTTAATCAGGTGATTAATAGTGATGTTATAACTTGGATTGTGCCGTGTCGCAGACTGCATTGCTGTCACACTATCATGATTAACTTCTCAATGTTAAATGTGTTGTCAATAGAAAATGGATGGAGTGCAATAATCTTAACGTATTTAGAATGACGCAGTGCTACCAAGTTTTTAACGTAGGACCCTTTCTGGGCAAGTGTGCTCATCAGCATTGTGTCACATACGTGCGAATAGGAGGGAGCTAAAGGGCTTGAGTTATGGTAATGCTACATCACACCACGGAGTGGTGGAGTGTCCTGACTGTCTCTCTCAGTTCCTTGCAGACCATTCCCAGGAAATCCCGCCAGGTACCGTCGCCTCTGATGACGTCATTTCTAGTCTCTGCACCTCTGGTGATGTCACTTCTGGTTCTGGCGCATTTGATGACAGCACTTCGGGTCCCCGAGGACATCACTTCCAGTCTCAAAGATGTCACTTCCAGTTCTGGCATACTGTAAATGACATCAGTTCCTCCACCTGCATTTAAAACCGCCATCTTACCTCCACTTAGTCACTTCTGTTTTGCACTCAGTCTTGTGAACAACTTGATTTATTTCAACCTTTTTGCAGCCAGGAACATAATATATGGCTGCTCCAAACCTTTGTATCTGTTTGGAGTCGTTGTGTGACAACTATTAGTTTTAAAGTACGCCATCGCTTTCATGGTCCTTTTTAACAAGAGTAATGAACCAAATGTGCTCTATGTTGAAATAAACTGTGGTGATGGATATACTGTGTGTGCAACGAACTTCCTTTATCTAACAATGCTGTGCTTAAAATATGGCTCATCAGCGCTAAAGCAATGGAACTACCTGATTCATTGCAGACTGCAATCTTGATATGAAATGCAAAAGCGTGTGTCCAAGTGAGAAGATTACGTCTGGTCTGCTTATTTTACAGCGATGTGGAGCTCAACTGAACAGCAAATGAATTGCCATGAAATGGTCGACATCGTCCAGCGTTTGGCTATGAAGCCGGTAGCGAAATTCACTCTTATACTATTCATTGTTCCTTATCACTGTAAGTGATTGTGACAACTATATTTATATTCCTACATATTGTGTTATTTGTTCATGGCATTCTTCTTTATTCCATCTTGTTTCTTAGTTTAATTCAGCGGTTCTCGAACTTTTGTATTTCGCGCCCCCCCTTTTCTACCTGGAATAATTCTGCGGCCCCTGCATAATATAAGATAGATGAGAATAACCCATGATACAACAAACAAAGGTATGATACTCGTGCGGTGTCGCGTTATCCTATCATTTTTACTTCCATAAGATTTGCATGTGTTTGGCTCACTTCGATGAAATATTTGCAATTTATTTTTTTAAAGTGCTTTAATAACTGTTAAAATGCCTTGTGTGGTTTTTGGTAGTAATTCTAATCCCAAAAACAAAGAATACATTATTTATTCATTCATTTATACATTATGTTTTAATTTTTAAAAATCTCGTAAATGAGGACACTGATGAAGTCAATCTGCGCGAGACAAACGTATTTTCGTCCAATAAATATTACACCGCTGTTAGTTGTATCATGAAAATAACCTAATATGCGGTAAATTATTTAACTCAAGTTGGCAATATTGGCTATGCTGCCAATGTGGTGCAGTTGCGCCACATTATCACCTGATCTACTGTTATCCGAATGTTCGCGCCAGATAGATAGATAGATAGATAGATAGATAGATAGATAGATAGATAGATAGATAGATACTTTATTAATCCCAAGATACTGAAAGGTCTTGAACTTTCTGGATTGAAAATACGCGATGCCTCTCGTCAGTTAGTCATTAGATCTATGCCTTAGAAATGTTTTGTATTAATTTTAGTTTTAATGGATTTGTTGTAATTATATGCTTGCAAATTTAAATTTGAAATAAAAATGTAAAAAATTAATTTTGATGTCTGTAATTTTGATGGTGCCCCGGGGAGCGCACCCCACAGTTTGAGAACCGCTGGTTTAATTCAAAACTTTATGTTTGCATTTTGTGTTATTAATGTCATCTTTGCTTTAATTTCTATCGTATTGCTTGGACAATTTGTGAAGCGCTTTGAGCATTCAAAAGGTGTTATACAAATGAAATGTATTTTGTTATTATTATTATTATTATTATTATTATTGACTTCATGTTTGACTGCTAACCTGCTTAGTGTCTCTATGGAGTTTGCATGTTCTCCCCAAGTTTATGTGGACTGGGTGGGTGTAACTGAGTTTGTTTCATAACTCGATATTTAAAGTGTGTCATTAAAGTCTCTCAGTTGCCAAAGTCTGTTTATTCCGGCAGGTGTTGTTTAATGACTTCCTCCCAGGTTAGGCTCGCAGGGAGCTCCCCAGGTTTTGCCTGTTGCTTATGAAGTGAAAGGTCTGAGATATCTGCTATAACGGATCTTCAGTATTTAATGTAAATGGTTTGCCTGTAGAAGTGCAGTTTATTCATGATGTGGAACAGAGGAATTCGTAGAGTCCCTAAAACAGTTGGGGTGCCAGCCAGGCCATCCTATTTAATTGCAAAGTAACTGAAAGTTTCTTGAGTTTAGGAAATTAATGGGCATACGGGGCGCCAAAATAAAAAATATTGACTGTAATGAAAAGCAGGGATCTAACTTGGAGCCCCGTTCTGCAGAGAGTCGCTGTCACAAGTGAGAAACCAACTTCCGGGACGGCAGGTTTAATATCCTCCCGACTGAAAGGGGTGGGGCTTGCAGAGATGATGAGGCGTAGTCAGTCGGTTTCATGGGGCGTCTCTTGCAACTGCAGAGGAAGGAGACAAG
Source organism: Polypterus senegalus (assembly GCF_016835505.1). Lineage (NCBI taxonomy): Eukaryota > Metazoa > Chordata > Cladistia > Polypteriformes > Polypteridae > Polypterus > Polypterus senegalus. The sequence continues at coordinate 113,075,873 of NC_053168.1, forward strand.
ACAGTTAGTGACAGCGCTCCCTGTCACTCTGGGGTGGTACTGCCTACCTGAACAGAGAAGGCAAGATGGTCCTCAGATGTACATGTGTGACAATGGAAAAATCTTCATCTCTGTTTCTGCTATTGTTGCTATTAATTCAGTTCAAGTTGTGACTTTCACAGGAAAATAAGCAAAGTAAGAACTCTGTGAAAAAAAGATACGTTCAAAGTTTCAAAATGGGTAGAAGAACATATATTCAGCATCAGAAGATATTAAAAATAAATCTAAAATATTAAGAGTATATGTGTGTGATGATCTTACTGCTCACAAAGGAAATCCATCCATCCATCCATTATCCAACCCGTTATATCCTAACTACAGGGTCACGGGGGTCTGCTGGAGCCAATCCCAGCTAACATAGGGCGCAAGGCAGGAAACAAACCCTGGGCAGAGCGCCAGCCCACCACAACAAAGGAAATCTCAAAAATGAAAAAGCATTTTTGAAATGAAATAATAATTTGTGTAAATTTGTTTCAGGTTAAAGTAACAAATGATGTCAGAGCACACTTGGTGTTTGATTTTGTATTTTTTGATTTTACTGGAAGTCTTTAACTGTCACATTATTAGGAGAAATCAAATCAAATCAAATCAAACAGCCTTTTATTGTCAATTCACTATATGTACAAAACATACAGAAGAATCGAAATACTGTTTCTCTTTCATCTTTGTAGTACAATAAAATATAAAATCTTTTGTCACAGATCATAAAATTGTATGAATGAAGTTGACATGAATGATAGAAAATTTGACAACTGTAAAGAAAACCACATTTTAACAATTGCAAAACTGTGTTGTTGTGGAGATTTTGGTGAGTAATATACAAAATTAAAAGTTAACTGTTGAAAAACTAAAACTAAATAAAAATAACAAAAAGGACAAACAGCTACAACTAGAAAATGGCAAAAATTCAAAAGCTAAAAAAAAAATAAACAAAGAAGAAAAAATTAATTAAAAAATAAAAATGAAAATGGCAAAAAAGCTAAAACTAAACAAAAACTAAAAAAAACCAAAACATCTAATCAAAATAAACTTAAAAACTAATCTCAAAAGTTAAAAAATATATTAAACCTGAAAAAACCTGGTGAGGTGCAGTCGCCCCCAGTGACCCGCTCCCCTAGCCCACCACTTGTCTCGACAGAATCAGACTGGCTTAACTTTGTCATTAGGTGTAGGGGTGGCTCTGTGTGGGGTTTGCATCTTCCTGAATCGTGTGTGTTTTTGAGAATGTCTCTTAACACCACTAAAAGTGATAATATCAGATAATATCACTAATGATGTTCACACATATATTATGTTAAGTCCTGATGGGAAAGGAAGAGAGCAAAGTAAAGCTCATCTCTAACCACTGAGCCCATTACCATTGTCCAGTGTCAGGGGTTAAGAGGTAACGTCTTTCATATTATGTTTGTGTTTCATTTGTTCTCCTGTCCTGCCCTGTGCTATCTATCTATCTATCTATCTATCTATCTATCTATCTATCTATCTATCTATCTATCTATCTATCTATCTATCTATCTATCTATCTATCTATCTATCTATCTAGTATATAGTGCCTTGCATATCTATCTATCTTATTTATTATATAATGCCCTTAATCTATTTATCTATCTGTGTATGTGTTCCCGTCTTCAGTATTTAGTACTCACCGCAGTTTCCACTGCATGTCTTTCTACACTTTCTGATCTCTACTAGGCATTATCTCCTGTGTATCTAAATATTGGACTGGTACATTTTTCTCAGCTTCGCTTTTTTCTTTCAAACACAGTGCATATCACACTCTGTTCTTCTCACCCTCTTATCTATTATTGTCTAATTGTTTTTCAACACTGACTTTCCAGACAATAGCAGATAACGCCTGCTGTTGTTGTTCTTCGTTTTTCAATGTGACATGCCGCTAATGTCTCTGTATTATTTATATGGCCAGTTCATACAGTGCCTACCGTGTATGTGTCTTCTGATTGTTTCCAGCTCTGTCAGCCCTGGTAATGTCTCCCCCTTACACTTATTTCTTCCGACAGCTGGGTGGCACTGAGGGATAAGAGAGCAGAAAAACTGTGCTGGCCCGTGGCCTGTATTAATTAGAGCTGGAGATAAGGTTTCCTTCCAGGGAGTTCCAGTACTTACTGGCTCTCTTGTGTTGGTGACTTGTGTATTATTTCTGGCTGGCTCTGCCAAAGATATTTCCAGAATACATTTTTGATGTTTTGCCTCCTGATGTAACTTTATTTCACGCACCTTCCAGTTTAGTTTTTCATTAGGGAAGAATTCATAAATCAGTCAGGCTCAGTTTTTCTTTCATCTTTGCTTGTCCATTTTTTTGATCTGAGCTAAAACTCCTCCCTGTCCTTTAACCTTCATATTAAGATTTCCAGAATGGACATTAAATGGCTTTTGTTTAAAAAACTTGGCAAAGTATGTCAGCTCTCTTAGTGTTAGCAGTTATTTCTGACATACTGTTCAGACGTTTAAATGAATGGAACCAGGAAAACCAAAACCAGCTGAAGAATGAATTTGCACATTTATATATAATTTATATATATAATCTGTCCTGTGAAAATGGATTGCCAAGAGGAACACACTCTTTAAAACAAACCTTGTTCAATTATGCTCTTATGCATTTTCCCAAGTCAAGATGAAAGTATTTTTATACAAATATAAAAAAATGAATACAATAGATAGATAGATATGAAAGGCACTATATAATAGATAGATAGATAGATAGATAGATAGATAGATAGATAGATAGATAGATAGATAGATAGATAGATACTATATAACAGATAGGTTGATAACAATTCTTTGCATTATATAGTACTTTTCTCACTACTCAAAGCACTCAGCAATTGCAGGTTAAGGGCCTTGTTCAAGGGCCCAACAGAGCAAAGTCTCCTTTGGCATATACAGGATTTGAACCGGCAACCTTCCGATTGCCAGTGCAGATCCCTAGCCTCAGAGCCACCACTCCGATAGATAGATAGATAGATAGATAGATAGATAGATAGATAGATAGATAGATAGATAGATAGATAGATAGATAGATAGATAGATAGATAGATAGATAGATAGATAGATAGATAGATAGATAGATAGATAGATAGATAGATAGATAGATAGATAGATAGATAGAAAGGCACCATATAACAGATAACTAGATAGATAGATAGATAGATAGATAGATAGATAGATAGATAGATAGATAGATAGATAGATAGATAGATAGATAGATAGATAGATAGATAATGACAGTCACTAGATTTTAGACATACGTACCTTGTACATATTGATATATTCAGACCCTTCACTTCTTCACATTTTGTTATGCTGCAGCCTTGTGCCAAAAGCACTTTAATTCATGTTCTGCCCACGTCCAGCTACCCCACAGCATGATGCTACCCCTGCCATGCTTCACTAGTGGAATGGTATTACGCAGGCAATAAACACTGCTTGGTTTCCTCCAGACATGGTGCCAATGTTGATCTCGTTAGACCTGAGAATCTTGTTTTTCACAGTATGGAAGTCTTTTGGGTGCCTTTTTTGCAAACCAGCAGCAGGCTTTCAAATGCCTTTTACGGAGGAGAGGCTTCGCTCTGGCTCCACTGCCATAAAGCCGATTGGTGGAGTGTTGCATTGATGGTTGCCCCCTGGGAGTTTCCCCCACCTCCACTCAGGTTCTCTGGTGTTCTGCCAGAGTGACCATTGAATTCTTGGCCACTTCTCTTTCCTCCACCCTTCTCTGATTACTTAGTCTGACCTGTCAGCCAGCACTATGAGTTAAAAATTATGAAGGCACAATCCTTTGGGGAATCTTCAGTGATGTAGAATGTTTTGATCTGTGACTTGACACAATGCTGTCTCTAAGCTCTGCTGGCAATTCTTTCAACCTCATGACTTGGTTTGTGCTCAGCTTTGGGACCCTCTGTAAACAGGTGTGTGACTTTTCTAATCACATCCCGTTAACTGAACTAACCAGAAGTGGATTGCAAAGAAGGAATAGAAACATCTTAATGATGATCAATAGAATGGATGCACCTGAGCAACATTTCAAGAGTCATAGTAAAGGGTCTGAACACTTCTGTCAATGGTACAGTTAATTTTTTTTTTTAAAATTTCATAAAATTCTAAAATCCAGTTTTCACTTTCTCATTCTGTGTCCATCGATGAGGCAACAATTAATTGACATGATTTTAGCATAAAGCTACATAAGGGGGTCTCGGTACTTTGTCATTGCAATGTATGCCCCCTGGCAGTGCTTTATGATCTCAAGCTGAGCAGGTGCCACACCAGGACACCATGCCCCCCACCGGTGAGGATGACCTCCACCGTCCACCTGTAGACATTAGTGAGAACAGATGGAGGAATCTGCACTCACAGTTGAAGGCACTCCTTAAACTGTAGTCTGATTAATAATTCTGTCAACAGCTTTGTGGTGGCACATGCTATTCAAGTCTTTATAAAGCACATGCTATCTCAATGCGTGTCAAATGCTGCTTAAAAATTCTTCCTGTGAAGAGTGCTATGTAAAGAACAGATTGAATGGCTGTTTAAAAAGACAGTTTTGTAATCAGGGCAAGGGCATAGCAGATTGGGGGGATACCTTCCCAAAATATTAGACATTTATTAATTTACCCTCATCCAAACGCTGGCGACATATTTAAGTCAAAAGGGATAAAACAAAACAAAGCCATTATTAACTCAGGCGAATGGCATAAAAACATCCCCTTTCCCTCAAAAATCTCCATGAGATGTCCCCCAAATGCAGTGTATGAGAGGGAGACATATTTTAAACATTGTGTTAGGTTTGCAGATGTTAAAATGATCATGTACACCCTCACTCCAAACTGTGCAGATGGACGCCGATACTTCTCAGTCAATATCTGAACCCAGGGCTTGTGTCACCAGTCAATCCCCTACCCAATCCCAATTGGGCTAATCCTCATGACAACATTCACTCTTAACGTGATTTTTTCATTGAAGTTGCTGTTCATAGCGATGGAGAAAGCCTGCGTCATTTTTTGTGGACTATCCCACAGTAACCCAAGGGTCTTTTTAGCAATCAAATCTGATTCTGGCACAGTGAACAATATAGTGATCCCCCACTATATCGTGTTTCAGCTATCGCGCCCTGCTATATCATAGATATTTCTGTGGAACATATCTAACATTTAAGCAATAAAATAAATAATTAAATATTCGTACATTGTACACTACTGTAGACAAAGAGTTTTCTGTTACAGTACCCAGATGATTTCTTACAAGGCCCGTTATTGGCTAAAAGAGGAGACTCAACCAATCAGAGCGGGATTTTCATTCTCTTGAGCTCTGATTGGCTGCTGCTAACGTGGTGATAATCTCACAAGAACAGCGAGAGTGAGTCCCTGACGCATCTCAGTTCTCTGCGTATCGCGTACCTTGCTTGTGGTCTGATTGTTGTGAGCAAAGTTTTTGTGAACTTTTCGTTTTGTTTTAAGCCCTACGATGGCTCCCAAGCGTCCTGCATCTTCTAAGCCTTCTGGTAGTAGTGAGCCTAAGCACCAGAGGAAGACCTTGACCATTCAGGAGAAGGTAAAACTCCTGGATATGCTTCAGGAAGGAAAGGGTTACATGGATGTCACTCGCCATTACAGCTTGAATGAATCAACAATATGCTACAATTTTATTATATTACTATTATTATCATATTACTCATATCCTTAGCCTGACATGCACATATCATATGTGTTTACAAAGTGTGTTTTAATAAGTTGAGATGTGTTTAAAGCGTGTGGGAGAGGTAATTTAAGGCTTAAACTATAAAAAAAATGTTTATTTATATGGTCTTTCTGTATTGCGGATTTTCACCTATCGCTGATGGGTCTGGAACGTAACTTCTGCGATAGGCGGGGGATCACTGTACAGTATATTAGCTTTGAATGATACTATTAGTAAGGCTATATGCATTTTAAGTAGATGATTTTAGTCATAAATGGATAAAAACGACTGAAAATAAAAAGCTATGCCACCCAATACTTGTGACCAGCAGTACGCAGAACAGCTACTTTCCACAAGACACAAGTACACTTAGGCAAAGCTAAAATGGCTGCTTCATCAAGCGGATTAAGGTCATTGTGAGCTCTGAATCAATCTGCCAGCCTGCCATAGCATAGACTGGCACCAAAGCTCGAGTTAGTTAAGAGGAGGGAAGGGAAGACAAAACAGCATGTAGGTATCATGAGACCAGCAATCACCATCACACTCTTCAGCATCACAGAGACCAAGACAAGCACTGCTGCCTGCCTGTGGCTCATGTTCAGGTATTTTTCTTTCTCAAATCCTCTCATAGCTTATTAAACAACGTTCTTCTCATCCCTGCCACTTAAGCTGTAGGCCACAAGCAGTCCGTGAAGAGCTCACAGTAGGCTGCTTTTCCACCTCACCAGTAGTGTTGGACATTATGATTCACTTTACAAACTACCCTTTGAAGTGAATCGAGTTGGTTTTACCACTAGGGTTAGCTTTTCACTTTTGGAAAACCATAACACTACATTTCTGCTACATCAGATGCATTACATACATGTGTCACATATAAGAGGTGACCAAACAAAGCCCAGACACCATCATACTCACCTCCAGGGCTCAGCAATTCACTTTGAACTCAAACAAATCAATGAATGAGTGAATCAAGTAACTCTTAGCTGGCAGAACTTCTGTTCAAGAATAAAGAGAAAGAGAATTGCATGACTTGATCACAGTTATTAATAATAATAATACATTTTATTTATATAGCACTATTCCCATGCTAATGGCTCTTTAAACAAAATAATACAAATGGTTTCTGCATACAGCAATAAACAAATAAACACGGGATATACAAAAGAATTAAATAGAATAAAAGAAAGAATAAACTAGAGTAAATACTAATTCAACACTAAACGAAAGGCTTGAACAAATAGCTTCATTCATGGCATAACACACACACACACACATCAATTAGACTGAGCATCTGGACTGAGAGGTAAACTGGAAAAGGGGCAAAATGGTAGGTTAAGTTAAAAGTCTTCCTGAACAGACGAGTCTTAAGTTATTTTTTTTTTTTAAAAGAATGACCTAATTAATTTAGGGATGTTGTGCCAAAGTAGGGACCCTATACAACTAAAGGCCCAGCCACCCATAGAGTGCAGCTTAATGTCGAGCACATGATGGCCAGAATTGGAGGACCTTAGTGGGCAAACAGGAGCATAGTGATGGAGAAGGTCACTGATGTAGTCCAGTGCAAGGCCATTTAATGCTTTGTAGGTTAATAATATAATTTTATATTCAATCCTGTAAGACGCAGAGAGCCACTGGAAGTGAAGCAGGGTGGGTGTGATGTGCTCGCTGTTGCTGGTTTGTGTAAGGACTCTTGCGGCAGAATTAATTAAATGAAGTTAATGAATTATTTTGAAACACATAAGAATCAATGAACAGTATCTGCTAGGTGCATATGAACAATGTAAAGTTGAAAACAACAAATGTTAAATATTAGAATAATAATTTCCAATAAGGATTCATTCTGTGTGACTATTTAATTTGATGAATGCACATATTGAAATAAAATGAGTTTATGTTCACTATTTGTTCAAATATAGAAAGCTCTCCAATATTAACTACACAAGACCCCAAATACAGTAATAAATGTAACATAAAAATGCACAGAAAGTTAAATAAGGGTGTCAGAGACCTGGTGAAAAGGGGTGGAAGGCCTCCTAAAAGGTTCACAAAGCAGGCCAGGACCTTCACCAACCTATCCAGATGAAGCCTCACCCCCAGGCAGTTAGCCCTCAGGCTGCACAGACAGGCTGCGGCCTACTAGGCCCAAAAGTGGGGAGTTGGATGTAAAAATTCTAAATATCACAAATGTTCAAGAAATATAAAAAATAATACCCTCAAGATGGCGGCACGGTGGCGCAGTGGTAGCCTCCCTGCGTGGAGTTTGCATGTTCTCCCCGTGTCTGCGTGGGTTTCCTCCGGGCGCTCCGGTTTCCTCCCACAATCCAAAGACATGCAGGTTAGGTGGATTGGCGATTCTAAATTGGCCCTAGTGTGTGCTTGGTGTGTGGGTGTGTTTGCGTGTGTCCTGCGGTGGGTTGGCACCCTGCCCTGGATTGGTTCCTGCCTTGTGCCCTGTGTTGGCTGGGATTGGCTCCAGCAGACCCCCGTGACCCTGTATTCGGATTCAGCGGGTTAGAAAATGGATGGAATACCCTCAAGATAGAGGAACTGTCAAACCTCTGGCTTGAAAAGACAAGTCCAACCAAGAATCTCTGTGCATTAAGAATTTATTCAACTAAGTGAAACAAAAAAATATGAAGGAGCAAGAAATAAAGCAAATGGCTTTGCCTAAGAAGTTCTAAGTTTCAGTACATATTCCTATAAACAGTATCCACGAAAAGAGAAGAAACGATCCAAACAATACAATGGAATGCAACAACACTCAATGAAGCACTGTTGGGACCTTCTCTTACACCTAACTTTAAAGACTAAGGGTGGTCCCAGCATCTGTGATGTCAGGAGGCTCCACCTCTTATGGTTCCACCCACAATTAATATCAGAGCGCTTAAAGACATAAAACACAAATATCAATCAATAAACAAACCTAAAAGATATTACAAAGAAACATAAAAAAAGAACAGCTTGTGCCCACCATTTGATTCATAGAGTTGTTCAACAATAGAAATTCGCCCACCACTACCTGCCAGTGAAGAGCTGCCTGTCTCAGTACTTTCTCACAAACCTAGTAACAGGCACTGAGGAATTTACAACACCATAACACGTTTCAAAAGTGTATTTTCAGGGATCACATACAATTGTGATTTTTCAAAGATTGTTAATTAGGTGGTCCCAGACCCACCAGGGACCTTGCATCTGCACTTTGCCCCTGACACTGATGGTGTCAACAATGGGCACGTAGCTCCTGGCTCTTCATTCAAAGCCTACCATTCTGCTGTGGCTTCACCCCTCTTATGCATTGAGTGCATCAAATAGAACTAAAGGAGTGGCTGCAAATGCTTATCTTCTGGTGGGTGGGCATACATGTTTATGCTATTAAAGGCACTTTATATAGCAAACTGACTACCTGTTGCAACACTTTGTAATAGTAATGTAACTACCAGGGGATGTAAGAGACAAAGAAATAGAATTAGGCACTTTATGCCAGACTGGTACTATGTGACCCTAAAAAGGACTGTTGGCTTCATCAGTGGCCACTTCCACCACTCCACTTAGGTACTCAGTGACAACATACACTTCCAGTTGACTTTTCCAATTGTCCGCACATGCACACTGACGGTCTTACTTCACTCCATGCCCCTTGAATCAGAGGCAACCACGCTTTCCCCCAGCTCTGTGAGCCAACCTAAGGCCAGACTCTACATCTGAGGCTCACCGGTGTTCTTGTTCACACACATAAAAATGACAAAACAAACCAAAAAGCAGGTCAGGCTCCCCACTAGCCTGCCCTGATTAAGTCTCACTCCCAGGCAGCCTGACTACCTACTCCAATGGCTGGCTTTGGCCTAGACCAAGCCAAATGGGCTTTGGGTTCAAAAATGTAAGTAATGTTTACAAAATATATTTTAAAAAATATTTTCCAAAGATAGCCATAAATCTCTTGTGGGAATAGAAGGGCAAGCAAAGAATCTTCATGAACAAAAGATCAAAAATGGAAAATAAGGCAAAAAAGGGCAGCCCATGGTAACCATGTCCCAAAGCATTAAATAAAACACAAAATCCTTAAAACAAAGCCAATAAGTTAAAAAAGACAGAATTTCCAAAGAATATACAGAAATAAACAATAGAGGAGAATTCTTCCTCCTCATCATCATCCTCATGATCATCAGCAGCAGCAGAAGCAGCAGCAGCAGTGCACACAATGTAAGGCAGAGGAACTGCACTACCCCACTGCGTTTATAGGCAGCCAGTCCCCACATGGTGACTGACAGGTGGCCCTGACTCTTGGGGAACCACCCACAAAACACAGAGGAGGGAAAATAAAGATGTTTAAAAACACAGTACCTGAATATTTTTAAGGATAACAAAAACACTTCATTAAACACATTGACCAAATGAACAGATCACTATGAACAGAAACAGTCATACTAAATAATTCAAACTGAAACAATGAGCAAAAAAGACAAAAAACATAAGCCAGGAAAAGAACCCTGGCCAATTCATAACAGTCAGAGATGGAGTGACGACCCGTCCTTTTCTCCCGATGTCCCCTGAGTAAGCAGCAGCCCTGAAATATATTATAAGGATGGGTGCATAGATATAGAGATTTGACTTTATACAAACTCTTTTATCCCTTTATGTAGCTTAAAGCACCATGGGAGGATAGTACAGGAGGAAACGACGCTACAAATCTCCAGTAAATTCCGCGGATCGCAGCTGTGGGCTTGCTGGCATGAACGGCTCGTTGCTAGGGACGCGTGAGCGTTGCACTGAGTGCTTGATGACGTAAGCGGTGGTGCCCGTCTGGATAGCGTCCAGCTGGCCGTGTGACTGCCTGAAGTAACGCACGCCCGCCCGCTCGCTCGGTCGCCTGCAGCCGCCTTGTACTGTACCGACGCTAGTGGTGCCGATGGTGGGATTGTACAAGACAGGGATGCAGTCATCGTGTGCTTTCTAATATTAAACGGCACACACGGGGTACTGTACCAGCTGCTTTAGGGACAAGCGCTATGTTTAGCAAATATTTTCCACTCCTTGTGAAGCTGACTTCAGCCAGGAGATTTACTGCCCCCAGCCGCCGGTCAGGTGCAGGAGCTCGCCGCTGTTCCTTGGAATAGACTCCACATTCTGCACATGCAAATCACGGAATGGTCACAAGAGCATGCCAGCCCAAAATAAAGGCACGTCGTCCCGTCCTAATTTAGCGCAGCTTTTTATAGACCTTATGACATTTTATTGCATAAGTAAGAGCGTGTGAGTGGTGCGCGCGCCGTGCGCCCGCGTGTCGGAGCTCACAGATCGTTCTTAGTGGAACACTCTGCTACCCAACAGTTTTATTAGCGTAAGGAAAAGAAGCCAAGTTCAAAATAAATTAAAAGTAAAGCCGCCTGCCAACAGGTTTGAAAACAGTCTGGTAGGCAGAGGAAGGAACAATCTGTATTGGATACAGCGCCTTTCACATTAGTAGAAAATAAATAAATCTTGTTTAAAAGCACCGGTTTCAAGGAAGGCTGCCGATCCTCCTATTTATAAAAGAACGGAATGAGCACCAACTAATGATGACTTCCGTTCCCAGTGCGCCTCTCATGCCCTTACCATGAGCATGAGCCACTTGCAGCAGCCTGTAACAGCAAGACGTCCAGAATAGGTGAGCCCGAGGGGACCGTTTTAAAAAAATGGGAGGATGACCGGGACCATGAATTCCACGGGAGTACCTGGTTTAGACTAAGCTGCTGTATTGTATTGACAACCCAGTCTTCCATTTTGAAATCACACTCCTTCTTCGGGTGCTCCTCTGAATAATAATGGCACACATGACACTATGGGTGCTTCACAATCTTCATTTCCCAATCTAAATGTTAAAAATTATGAAAGAATTCTGAAATAACCCAAGAGTTTTAAAAGAAGAAGAAAAATGATGTCATGAACCTGGAGAATACTTAAGAAGATCATTCATCCACACACTTTCAAATTTAACAGAGTCATGGAGGAGCAGCGCCTTCCTGGCACCATTTGGCACAAGGCAGGAGCCCACTCTGGATGGAGCTTTGGTCAATCACTGGACAGTGTCACTCACACTGGACCAAGCAAACTGAGACGAGAGCGCTCGAGATGTGAGCGGAAAAATGAAGTACCTCGAGGAAGAGTCCATGTAAGCAAGGGAAGAATGTGCAAACTCCACACAAGCTGCGACCAAAGAGGGGCTCCAAGTCAGTGTGCTGGAGCTGGGGTTGCGTCCACACCAGCCAGCACACCATCATACCACATAAACAGGGGTGTACTTTAACCTGTTGTGTTAATTCATTTCAGAACACATCATTTTTACTTTGCATGTTGCTTGTTTAGAAGTGTAACACAACTATTTATGCTATTAACAGGTGATTACATGCACTGTAAAACAGATACATTGCATTAAAGTCAAAAGAATTGAGTCACTCACTTTTTTAGTTTTTCTTAATTGGGGCAAGTTCATTTGAGCCTTCAGAAAGTATTTAGTCCCCTTCATTTTTTTTGTTATGTTGTAGCCTTGGGCTAAAATCATTTAAATTCATTTTTTTGCCCTCATCAGACAACACTAAATACCCCAGAAAGAGAAATTGAAAACAGGATTTTTGAAATTTTTACAAATGTATTAAACATATATATATATAAAAAAAAAGAAATATAAATTGGCACAAGTATTCAGAGCCTTTGCTATGAGAGTGGAAATTTTGTTTAGGTGCTTACTATTCATATTGATCATTGTTGAGATGTTTTTACAACTTGTTTGGAGACCAAATGTGGCCAATTCAATAAATTATACATTATTATTATTATTATTATTATTATTATTATTAACAACAATAAAAATACATTTTATTTATATAGCACCTTTCCAATGCTCAAAGCACTTCACAAAGGTTCAAGAAGGACGTCAGGGTGTATACTGAAGTCTGCCTATCGGTCAAAGATTGGAGTGCAGGATGCAAGTATCTTTCTGCTTATTCTTAGCTGGACAAAGCTGGCAGCACTGTGAGGATTTTATTTTTTTGAGGTCTCTTGTGCTTTCAATACCATCCAGCCATTCCTGTTAAAGGCTAAACTCTGAGATAGGCAGGTGTGTGAGCCTGTGTTGTCCTGGATAATGGACTATCTGTCAGACAGACTGCAGTGTTTGAGACTCAAGGACTGTGCTTCTGCTATGAATGCGAGCAACACTGGAGCAGTCCTTTCTCCCAGCACTTCACTATGTGCACCTCTAACTATAAATAGAACACCAGGTCATGTCACTTGCAGGAATTCTCAGATGATTCTGCACTTATTAATAAGGTTGATGAGACAGAGGAGAGGAGTCAGGTGGAGAGATTTGTTTCTTGGTTCCAAGAGAATTGTGTGAACCTTAACATCAACATTACCAAGGAACTGATGATTGACTTTCACTGCACCAAAGAGCCTCTATAGCCAGTCCTTATTCAGGAAGTGGATGTAGAGGCAGTCCACTCCTACAAGTACTTGGGGTCCACATTAATAGCAGGTTGGACTGCTCTAATAACACAGAGGAAGTATATAAGAAAGGGCAGAGCAGACTCTTATTCTGTAGCAGACCGTATTCCTTAATTTAGATATCCATCATGTCTTCTACAGCTCTGTGATGGCCAGTACTATTTTCTACGTAGTGGCGTGCTGAGCTGGTACCATCACTTCAAGAGATGCCCACCAAATGAACAAGCTAAGTTCAGTTATGGGATACCCTGTGGACCCCCTGAAGGTCGTAGTGAAGCAGAGACCTAAAACAAAACTGAGTGCCATTATGAACAATGCTGCACATCCTCTCTCTGACAAAATAACACTGAGGATTTTCATCCATTAAATTATTCAATAGAAGTGTGTCAAGAAATGCTATGCGGGCTCCTTTATACCAACAGCAGTACGCCTCCATAACAGCTCACATGGACTGTGACATACAAGCCATAAGTTTTCTTTCTTTTTAAATTAGCAATTCAGACCAAAGTGTGTGTGTGTATATATATATATATATATATATATATATATATATATATATATATATATATATATATATATATATATATATATATATATATATATATATATATATTGTGACGGACAGCCGGGTCCCATGCCTGGCAGGGACGCCCCTGCTGCTTATGTTCCGGGAGAGCCAACATGGGCAGTCCAGTACCTCCCCCGGGACGCTTGGTGGCAGCCTCCATGGCTGACAGTGATTCCTCTACAGCCTGGTTGGGGGCTCGAATTGGCCGCTAGGGGGAGCTGCATGGACTCAGCAGCCTGGCTGGACGAATCTTCAGTCCCACCCTGAGGTGCAATTAGGACCAGGTGGTCAAGCACCTGGAACACTTTCGGGTGGGTTATAAAAAGGGCCAGCCACCACCACTCGAAGAGCCAGAGTTGGGAGGAAGGAGACGAAGCTTGGGAAGGAGTGGAGGTAAAAGAAGAAAGGTGGTGTTGCTGTGTGCTGGACTGGTGTTTTGTGGGACTGTGTATTGCCTTTGGGTCATGGGGAAGACGTGCGCCCACGGGTGAAGAAAAATAAAGTTTTTGTGTTCTTATACGTGCCTCTGTCTGGTCAGGCGCCTATATAGCGCCTTTGTTACTATATATATATATAGCTTCTGTAAATCTTACTATTTACCCCTGGAATCAAAACTTTTATCTAATTATCTACAACATGAGATACAAATAATATTCACATTGAACATTAAAAAAAATAAATACAGGATATACAAAATAATAAAATACAGGAAGATTCATTCGAAAGAGGCCCTGAATATTCTGTTGTAACTCCGGTTAGGATGAAGCAATCATAAATAAAAAAAAATCGCTATATACCTTGATGTATGTGTAATCAACTGCATTACATGCGATGCTGGAAGTGGTTTCCGTTTTCTGCCAGACACATTTCGACGTGGCGCTCCGTATTCCTGAATGTATTGGCAAGTGTCTCGATGGTTGGTTAGCAGCAATTTCACGTTGGAAGTTTTCCTTCAAATCTTCCACAGTGCAAGACTTGTTCCGATAGACTTTTCCTTTGCACATACCCCAAAGAAAGAAGTCTGGTGGTGTCAGATCTAGCGACCTTGGTGGCCAAAGACCCTTTGAAATGACCCTGTTGCCAAAGAAGGACTCCTTGCTGATGTGTGACACGTTGTTCCATCTTGTTGGAAGTAACCTTTCGTTAGTTCACTGTCTGGCACCTACCTCATCGCTCCGACGCAGGGGCATCCCAACTTATTTGAAACTCCATATACTGAGGAGGACATTGCATGTTGTTTCATTCAGATTGCTTCGTCCTTGTGAGAGTTATTACAGAATATTCTGGGCCTCTTTCAAGTGAATCTCCCTGTACAATAAGAGACAATAAAATGCAGAAATAAAATACAAAAATACCAATAGTGCATGGAAATCCTGAATGAATAACACAATATGTGACATGAACACAAATCTTCCTGGGTATCTGTACAGAGATGTTACCTGAAAGAAGGGTCAGAACATCAGGGTCAGTTAAATGCTTCCTTGAACAAATACCTCTTAAGTCGTTTCCTTGAATGAATGAATTGAGTCGACTGATCTCCCTAATTTTGCAGGTCCCTCCAAAGTCAGGGTGCTATAGAGCTGAAGGCCCTGTCAGCTATACAGTACAGGTTAGTATGGGGCACGACTCAGTGGACCTTACAGGGCAGACAGGAGGACAGTCATGGAGGAGGTTACTGAAGTAGTCTGGTGCAGGGCCTTGTAAAGTGTTGCAGTTAAGTAACAGAATTTTATATTCAGTCTCGTAAGACATAGGGAGCAAATGAAGGCAGAGCAGAATGGCACTGTTGCAGGTCCATGTAAGAGACTTGTGCGGCAGAGTTTTGAACCAACTGGAGCTGAGATGACAAATTAGAAGGGACGCCTGCCAGTTGGGAGTCACAGTAGTCAGTGTGGAATGTGGTCAAAGCATGGACAATATGTTACAGAGGTGAAAGTAAGACAGTTTCTTAATTGTGATGAATGTGGGGAGAATAAGAAAGGGAGGAATCAAAACTAACACCCAAGCAGATTCCAAGCAGAACGAAGAAGAAGAAGGTCTGATGAGATCAAGGCCAAGAATGATTGAAAAGGAACTCATGAGCTTTGGTGCCAGTTAACATGACTTTGGTTTTGTTAAAGGTCCACACCAGTCTAATGAGGGTCCCACAGTTGGCAATGAATATCAGAACAAAAAACAAGCCATAAGGTCCAAGAGCTTAGAGACAGGATTAGGTCGAGGCACAGATCTGGGGAATGCTACAAAAACATCATGCAGCTTTGAAGGTTCCCAAAAGTACAATGGCCTCCATAATTCCATCCTCCATAAAGGAAGAAGTTTAGAACAACCACATGTCTTTTTAGAGCTGCCTGCCCAGCCAAACTGAGTCAAGTCCATCCATCCATCCATTATCCAACCCGCTATATCATAACTACAGGGTCACAGGGGTCTGCTGGAGCCAATCCCAGACAACACAGGGCACAAGGCAGGAAACAACCACTAGCCAAGTCATTTCATTTATATTGCACATTTAAAAAGCAATGTTAGTTGTACCAAAGTGTTATACAATAGGCCAAAAAGTAAATACGTCAGAAATTCATGAAATGTTCTACAGCAAAAGACAGTAAAAAACAATACACAACTCAATTAGAAACAATAAAATCAATACGAGTAGAAGCAATTAGGAAATAAAAAAAAAATAAATATATATATATATAAAATCCAACGTTTGTCTGTCTGCTTGTATGTCTGTCCACTGTTCATGTCAGAACTACTTAATGAATTTAGATTGGGTTTTTTGTATAATTTGCTTGAACATTATGACTTATCTCATTGCACTATGTATCACAGTTCACTTGCAGTACCGATTTATTTGCGCTAATCCAAGAGAGACGCAGCTGGATGATGGGAGAGTGGTGGGGTCCTCCTCACTCACACACCAGTCTTGGGGTTTGTACCTTACCTTCACTTAGCTAATGAATGAGAGAACTACTTAACAGATTTACATTGTTTTTTTTTCTATAATTTGTTTGAAGATTCCGGTTGACTTTGCAACTTCTCTCATCACGCTAAGAATCAGAGTTCACTTACTGGAGCGATACATTTGCGCTAATCTGAGACAGAGGCTGCAGGCCGAGGGAAGGGGGAAGTGTTGCATCAGGAGTAGGGAACCGGGCAGTGCCCTCCTCACCGTCCTGTTTCACTACTACACAAGCTGCAGGGGACAGCTAGTAAACAATAAAGACAAGACAAGCCAATAATTAAAAATTAGTTTTTAAGTGAGATTTTAAAATGTCAGTAGACAAGCATCATCTGACATTTTGGGGAATTGCAACCCACAGTTTGGGTGCAGCAACAGAAAAAGTGCAGCCAACCATGGAATGAACAGCAGTTGGTGGCTTGTTGACCTAAGACATCCTGGGAGGTATAAAGCTGTAGAAAGAGCAGCAATAATGTACTATGGGGTGTCATGCTTCGGTCACAGATTTGCACAGAAACACAGGAGGATGTGGAGACATGAACTTTTTTCAAACACTGCAAACAAACATTTGTCTCTTTTTCAAAAGTTTAAACGTGCTCCATTACATGATAGAGATAACAGTTCCGTTGGGAGCAGAAAATGTCAGAGAGAGAGAGAGAAAGAAAAGCAAACAATCAATTCCGAAGCTGACAGGTGCTATACAAGGCTTTTAAGTAAGTGGAGTACCGCAGGAGAGGTTTATCATGCATTATAGCGCAAGTGAGAATGGTAAGGAGCAATGTGAAGGTAGACTGTGTTTCAGGGGTTTTCCCGGGGGCGTCTGTGTCCTCTGATGGTGCGATCAGCCCTCCAGCTTACACCCCCCTCCTCAGCTTTATTCACATTCTCGTGAATCAAGCAACTCTCTGTACCAGGTTCATACAGCTGTGATAATACGTCTGCGTTGACATGCTCAGAGCCTGGTCGATGCTTTACCGTAAAACTGTAAGGTTGTAAGCCCAGAAACCATCTCATGAGATAAGAGTTTGTATCTTTCTGACAGTATAACCACTGAAGTGGAACATGATCAGTTACCAAAGTGAAATTTCAACCCCATAAGTAATAATGAAGCGATTCTACAAACCATCTAATCACCAAGCATTCCTTCTCAATTGTCGAATAATTGCATTCCCTAGGAAGTAATTTCCTACTCAAATATGTTATAGGGTGCTCTTCTCCATCAAAAATCTGTGACAGGACTGTGCCTACACCAAACGCACTTGCGTCCGTTTGTAAGACAAAATCCTTTGAGAAATTGGGGTCCTGCAGAACCGGATAAGAAGACAAAGCAGTTTTCAAATCACAGAAGGAACATTCACAAATTTCTGTTCATAAAATAGGGCAGTTTCAACTGCCTCTAGTAAGTTCTGTAAAAGGAGCAGCCCTATGTGCAAAGTTAGGGATGAACCTTCTGTAGTAACCAGCAAGCCCCAGAAAAGCACGTACCTGTTTCTGTGTTTCTGGCTGCTGGTAAGCAAGCATCTCTTCCACTTTCCTTAACTGTGGCCGAAGTAAATCCCTGACCATAGAATAACCTAAGTAATGAGTCTCAGACATACCCAGTTTACATTTCTTAGGGTTAGCAGTCAAGCTAGCCTGTCTCAAGCTTTCAAGGACAGCTTGAAGACACTCTAAATGTGTTTGCCAATCATTGCTGAAAATCACGACATCATCAAGGTACACCCCAGAATATTCAGAATGAGGATGCAGGATCTGATCCATCATACGCTGGAAAGCTAGAGGAGCCCCATGAAGACCAAACGGGAGTCTCGTGAATTCATAAAGTCTGTCAGGAGTCGCGAATGCTGTTTTCTCATAACTGCCAGCCTCTAGAGGCACCTGCCAATAACCTTTCATGAGATCTAGGGTGGAGATATAGCTTGCTTGACCCAGTTTTTATAATTGCTCATCAACATGGGGCATCAGATAAGCATAAAATTTAGAAACCTTATTCAAGCGCCAGAAAACGATATAGAATCTTTGGAACTAATACAACGGGGCTGCACCAGTCACTTTTACTTTCACAAATTACACCATGCCAGCATCTTCTTTACTTCTTCACGCATAATATTTCGTCGCCCTTCCGTAATCCAAAACGGTCGCATCTGTATGCGAACATCGGCTTCAGTAGTGATTTTATGTTCTGCAAGGTTAGTCTTGCATGGCAAGTCTGAAATTACATCAGTGTTCCGTTTGATCAAAGATAACAGTTCTGTCTTCAGTGAGTCAGTCAAATCGTTACCAATAGCAACATCGGTTTGAGAAACAGCAGCCAAGGAAGTGAAGATCCCCTGTTGGTCGTGCCATTCCTTCAAGAGATTAATGTGTAAAATCTGGAATGGTTTGCGCCGGCCTCGTATTCTAACCTTGTAATTTACCGGACCTATACGCTCCTCAATAATGGTGGGGCCCTGCCATTTAGCTAGGAATTTGTGTGTGGTCAGACGGAACCAGTACCAAAACACAATCACCAGGTTTGAATTCACAAAGCTTACTGCGTCTATCGTAAAGACGTTTCTGAGTTTCCTGCTCTCGTTGTTGATGCTCTACAGCAATAGAAGAAAGCATAGAAATTCTGTCTTGCAACAAAATTACCCATCTGCAAAGCTTGGTCCTTGGTTTGTTGTCTCGTTTCCTATCCATTCCTCTCGTACAACATCCAGGATGCCTCGCGGCCGCCTGCCTAATAACAACTCGAACGCACTCAAGCCAGTGAACTCCTGCGGTGATTCTCGCACCACGTACATAACAAAAGGCAGGACAGAGTCCCAGATTGTGGGATCGTTAACGTAACTCGCCTGATCATCTGTTTTAAAGTCTTTTTAAATCGCTCAGTCAAACCATTCATCTGTGGATGGTAAACAGTGGTACTCAATTTCTTAATAGCAAAGCTGTCACACAATTGTTTCATCACGCAAGAAGTAAAAGGTGTGCCCCGATCAGTTAAAATTTCTCTAGGGATGCCAAACGAGTAAAAATATCACACAGAGCTTTGCCTACAGCGGAGGAGTCGGCCTTTTTCAAAGCAATCACCTCTGAGTATCGTGTTGCATAGTCAATGAACACCAGCAAATATTGGTACCCATTTTTAGTCTTAGGCAAAGGACCTACAATATCTAATCCCACCCGCTAAAAGGGAACTTCTAAAATAGGCATAGGACAAAGAGGAGCCCAAGGAGGTTTATAAGCGGAGACGATCTGGCAGTCAGGACAATAAGTACAGAATCGTTCAACATCTTTTCCCATATTCAGCCAATAAAATCGTTTTGATAACCGCTCTCTGGTCTTATCAGCACCTATGTGCCCTCCCAAGATGTGAGAGTGGGCCAGATGCAAAAGAGTTTCCCTATGTACTCCAGGTACAACTAGTTGTTCAATAAATTCCCCCATTAAATGATCTGAAATCACTCTGAAAAGGCAACCGTCCTGTTCTAGAAAGTGCGGGGTTTTCAAGCCCCCGGAATCACACTCTTGGTAATAGGAATCATTGGCGGAGCGAGCCTGTTTAAAAGCATATTCTAATGAGGTATCAGTATGCTGCAAACACACAAAATCTGACTGTTCGCTAATGCTTGGTTTGTGTTCAGAGGCGTTTGCAACCTGAGAAGATGTAGATGGACCAGCCTGCCACTCTGGAAAATTGGAGGGGGTGCCCTCAGTCTCACTAAAGAAGTTGTGTTCAATATCTAATTGTGGCTCTAGATTTTCCCCAACCACCACCAGTTCTTTGTCTTCATCTTCTTCTCCCGACCACTGAGCTTAATAGGCGACTGGACAACCGGTGCCCGACATTTACTAATTAGTTTAGGAAAAAGGGCATTCCTCCTTCCTATGAGTAATGGCCAGGGGCAGGAGTCTGAAACAGCAGACCAAACTTTAAAGTGGCGACCCTTATAAGTCAAAGGAAGAAGTAATGTCTGATAGTGTTCAACATCACCATGTATACAGTGTATCTTTACAGTCCCAGTGTCACTAAGGCATCTGTCATCAAGACAGTCCCGTCTGACAACACAAAGGTCACTGCCCGAGTCCAATAATGCTGAGATCTCTCGGCCCCCCAACTTCACGAGATCAACAAGCCATCTTTTTTATCCGAATAATATGGAATATTTGAGCAACAAACTTCGGCCAATCCAATTTCCATTGATTGAGCTGAAGACAAGCAACATTCTCTCGCCAAGTGACCGGGTTGATCAAATATAGAAACAAAAAACAAAACTTTAAACGGAATTCTAAATTTTATTGGTAGCCAGTGTAGTGAGGCCAACACTGAAGAAATATGGCCCCTTTCCTTCATGCCTGTTAGAAGCCTGGCCGCAGCATTTTGGACAAGCTGTAGATATTGCTTGGAAGTTTGTGTCAGCTCCAGGCACAGAGAATTACATTAGTCCAGTCTGGATGAGATGAATTTATGCATGACTGTTTTTAGTCCCCCAGGAAAGAGACATGGCTTCAGTCTGTCAATAGACCTCAAATGAACAAAGCCCCCCTTCACAACTGCACTTATTTGTTTGTCAAATTTCAATGAACTGTCAGAGATAATGCTTGGATTTTTACAATGTGGCTGAAATATACAGAGAGTGTCCCAAACTGATCTTTAAGGTTCATAATGGAGCCATGAGGACCAAGACATGTAATTTAAGTGTTGATCTCATTAAGCCTGAGGAAGCTAAAGTCCATCCAGCTTTTAAAGTCCGAAAGACAATTAGAAAGAGCTGTCAGAGAGCAGCAATCACCAGGATACTTGAGTAACTGGATGTTAAGGACGATCCGAAGAGAGTTGACTAAGAACCCAAGATACTGTGTATAATAATAATATAATAAACACTTAAGAACTTCTGGCTTGGACACTGAAGAGCTACTACTGTCAATAACAGGCTTGTTGGTGGCAGTAAGATGGTGAAACCTCTCCAGATGTACCACAGGTGTCAATTTAAGCCATTAACATTTGAATACAGTTGGTCCAGCTTACTGTGTCCACAATAGCAACATGGTGTCTGTTCCGTCCAAATTTGCCTTGTTGAAGACACTGGTATTCAGAATGACCCATCTATAGGGTGTTCATAACAGAGTGAATCATTTCTCTTTCCGATTTTAAAAGTAAGCATCAACAGGATGATGCAACCCCCTCCTAGTTGGTAACGTCGATGGATTCAGACGGCATTTCAAAGTTTAGATCACACATATCAGCTTTAATTGTAATGTGCTCACTTTTTCTAGTGTATCATTCTCCCATAAGTCTCCAGACCCCTTTCTGCTTTTTTTCGACTCTGTCTGATCGCATCAGCTATTGCCTATAATAGCATCTGAGATCGAAGATTTAATCGGGTTCTCCACAATACCCAAAACGCCACAGTACCTGAACTCACCATAATTTGCCATTAGATGTGGTAAGAAAAAAAGACTGTTCTGTCCTTCTTGGTACACCACAGATGTCAGACACACAAAATGATAGTGTTTATGAAAAACAGGTGTCACAAGAAATACACAAATACATCAAAAAGGTTTGGGGCAGCCACCCATATATTGTGCCCTGGCTGAAAAAGGATTCTTTTGAGGAGTTGTACTCAGGTATTGAGTCCAAAACAGAACTGACTACAGAGTGAGAATGTGATGGCTTTAAAGCCCGGTACAGGAAGTGACAACATCAGGGACAGAAAAGGAAGTGATGTCTTCAGGACTGGAAGTGACATCATCTGTGGCAATACCCCTAACCCCAGCAACCTCCAAAGGTACTGGAAGTGTCATCATCAGTGGCACCAGTAACGGAAGTGACATCATCAGTGGCCCTAGCGGGATTTCCTGTGGATGGTCTGCAGAGGATTGAGAGAGAAAGTCAGTCCAGCTCGCCACCCCCTGGTCTAGCATAGTACTACTGTTATTCAAACCCTTTAGCTGCCTCCCAATTGCACGTGTGTGACACAGGCTCACAAAAACTGGTGAAGCAAAATTAAATATACAAGAAAAATCTGCTACAGACTGGGAATCAGGAGAAAGTTTACCTTCCAGAGCAACATCAGCTATAGGAAAAGTCACAGCCGAGTGATATACAAACCAACAAATGAAAGATCATGGTGGGCCAGTGAACGTCAGCTGAGAATATGGAGCAGGAATTGAGAGCCATTTTAGAGGTTAAGTTGAGCGAGCTTGTGGAATTTCTGAAAACAAGTATTGGAATATTCTACATGTCAAAAGCAGCTAGACATCTGACCCAAAAGAGTCAAACCAAGCCTGGAGTTCTGGAGGAAGAGCTTTTGGATTTTGGGTTTCCTGTTCTTATATAGCAGCATCCTTCGAATTCTGTGATGCATAATGACAAAAAAAAAAAAAAAATCCTCATTTAAACACGTTAAGATAAGATGTTAGAGTGAAAACCACTAATAATCACTTTATGTAGGTTTGGAGTTTATAAAATGCTGTAAAATAACAACACATTCCTGAAGAGAAGAGCTTCTGTCGATAAGGTGTCAAAGTTTTGTGTTCCTGACAAGTGACCCCCCAAGGTCTAAAAATACAGAAGTTCTTTTGACAAAATTGACCTGATAAGAGTAGACTTGGAAAGCAACACAACTTCGGCTACAACGGAATTATTGAGCTGAAAGTGTAGAAGGTATTGACTTGGTGTCTCAAGACCCCAGATCAATGTTTTGTGCTCTTGCTCTGCTGGTTGGATGAGTCGATTAAAACCGACTGCTATGGGAGGATCAGCGTCACCTTGTTTTGTTTCAAGAAGACTCTGATGCAAGCTGCACATACAGGTGTTACAGAATACCCGGAGTAGCTCAGTACGCCTGGTCTGCAGCAATGTCTTGTGTGAAGTTTTCAAAAATGATCTGCTGTAGTAAACTATTGTAGTGAAGCCTTTAAAATAACAATTTGATGCTGAGTAACACAGAGAAGGAAACAAAACAAAGCATGACGTAGAAGGGCATGGATTTTAAAGAGGTAGTCATATTAGTGGCATGCAATTTTTGTCTTTGACATTCCCGTAAGTCCATACTTTATGATTCATTCCCAGTTTTTTTTTCTCTTTTCTATTCAGTTTATCCATTAGTAGATTTTAATCTATTATTTTAAATTAGACATTGCCAATTCAATACAATTATTAAGATCCTAAAAATCATGCTTACCGATTTCCTGCATTGATTTCTGATCTTGTTGGCTGCAGATTTGGGAGCCAGTATCAGCCCCGCACATCATTTATTCCTGGGGTGTAACAGCCATCCAAGACATGGTTCTCTCTGTCAGCTGGAATGAGTAGACATTAGTGAGCTTTTTAAACAGTGGAGCATACAGAAAGAGAGGGATGGCTGCACACTTTTAGCTTTAATGCCTTTCCTCCCAGTTATTGAATTTGTGAATGGTGTGCAGATCTTGAGTTTGGAGTTTCAGCCTTGTAGATAGATAGTGTGAAGGATTGCCGGCTTTCCATGCCGGTCCGCACCCCCAGGCCGCCAGGAGGAACTCTCCCGACAGCAGGATCATGCCCCGAGGTCCAGCAGGGCATTATGGACCTTGTAGTATTTTTACACAACCCTGCTGGATACCTTGGGGGCCATCAGGAGTCGCTGTGGGGGGGCTTATGGGCTCTTTCATGCCCTATGACCCGGGAGTACGTCATGGTCACGTGACAGGAACTAACAACGTGCTCCCGGGTTAAAGTAAAAGACTGATTGCCCTGACCCGGAAGGAGTAAGGAACTATGGACTGTCGGGACAGGAATACCTCCGGGTCAGGGGCTATAAAAGGACTCAGTCCAGACACTGAGCTGAGCTGGGAGGAAGGGTGGCTAAGTGTCTGGGCGAGGAGGAGACTTTATTGTGTTGGTTTATTGTATGAGTAGTGTGGAGGGTGCTTGGTGCACGGAAGAACAAAATAAAAGGTTCTGGACTTTTACCTGGTGTCTGGAGTTGTACCTGAGGGTTCAAGGGTGCACTACTGCCCCCTACTGTCACACTGGCGTAGTCGGCAGGATTCTCTCGCCGTCTGTTGGCAGAGGACCTGCATTAAAAACAAATTTTGTGTGGGCAGACAACCCTCGGGGGATTCCCCATCTTTTCACGGAGGTGCAAACACCACCCGCTACCGAGAAAGCTGCAACTGTGCGCGCCATCCCGTTCTGCAGGACCATGGGCAAGAAGACCGGGAAAAAGAAGGTCAGTCCCAGCTGGCTGCAGGGCATGACGGACGCCGAGAGGTCCTGGACCTACCTGACCGGAAGCGAAGAGGACTGAGAGCTAATTCGGGCCGAGTTAGCCCGGGTAACGCGTCAGTCGGGACACGGACCGCTGTCGAGCGCCTCGGACTCCCTAGATAGTCCGGGGGTTCCGCCATACACTATGGAGGGAGCTGCAGGTAAAACGCCCGACGTTTCGGATTTATTTTTATCATGTTTTACAGACGCTCACCGAGAGAATCGCAGCGGCGTCTCGGATGACTGCCTCATGCTCCGGCAAAATGGCCGCGGACGGCTAGCGAAGGCTTCCCACGAGGACAACAGACTGGTCACCCGCGGTGCATGTCGGGAAGGTGAAGGACACTCGAGTCCTCCGACGAGGTCGTTCGTTCCCTGACGGGTCCGAGCCTCCTGGAAGGGGAGGGGAAGGCGTGCAAAGCAGCGCCGAAACAAACGGCAATCGTCAAGGAGGGACGGGTTGTGGCTGAAGGGTCTGCAATTGGGAAAGAAAAGGCAGATCGCAGCCGCTCGTAGAAGCCAGCCGTCCCTCTAAGAACTCCAAAGCCCAGGAGCCTTTGCGCGACCCAGCTGAACACGTGCCAGGAGGGGACGTGCTCATTGGTTCCCGGTCGGAGGGTAAGCGAAATGTGGAAGCGCAAACAACTCCGGCCGTAAACATTAACTCTGTGGACTTATGGAGGCTCGAGGAATACCTCGCGCCCCTTCGCCGTTTCTTACAGGATTTACAACAGCTGAAGGAACGTGTGGAGGACTTGGGAGCGACGGCCGCAACCCCGTTAAAGGCTCTGCAGGACTACGTGCAGCGGCTGGGTTGGGAAGCTCCGGAGATGATCGATGCGGGAGTACAGGTGAGTCCGTCCCGCGTCGTAGAGTGTAAGGGAACACAGTGCGATCGGGCACCGCAGATGATGAGTAGCGGTTGTCAAAGCACCGTGTGCCCGACAAGAGACGGGAGCACGATGACCGAGTGGTTGGGGAACGAAGCAAACAGCCCGGGGCATGCGTTTGACGTGGCTTTCCGGGGCTGTGCAACTCTCCAGGACCCGATCGGTCTGGCGTGCAGGGTAGCGCCGGTGATAGGAGCGCCGGCGGAAGCGCCGCTCGTGCCGGTGCAGCTGGATGGTGCTGTACATCGGGACGAGTCGGTACTAATGACGCCGGAACCTAATATGCGTAGGACAACGGGTGTGCAGACAGCAAAGAGGCTCTCTTCTTTCCATAGAGAGCCTCAAGCTGAGCACAAGCCCCAGATGAAACAGGAGGTCCCCAAACCAAAGCGTGGGTCTCCTGACATATCGGAGAGAGGGCTAAAGGGCAGCAAAGCGGCCATAAACCCTTCCTTGGCGGAGAAAGGGGCAGAGGTGACGCTGACGGAATTCCCGAGGTGTTTCTGGTCTCGCAGAGGGAGACACCCAGGGGGACATCGTCGGTGTTACAACTGCCGTCGGCTGGGCCACAAGTGGCGAGACTGTTCCCGAAGGACGGGGGAGTGGGCGCATAAAGGATACACCATTCCCCCAAGGTTCGCCGGGAGACATGGACATCGCAGCCAGGGTCCGGCTGACGCGTCCTCTTGGAGGAGGACGCCCTCTGAGCCAGACGCCCGCCCAGTTGTCGCCGCTGAGGGGGGAAATGTGAAGGATTGCCGGCTTTCCATGCCGGTCCGCACCCCCAGGCCGCCAGGAGGAGCTCTCCCGACAGCAGGATCATGCCCCGAGGTCCAGCAGGGCATTATGGACCTTGTAGTATTTTTACACAACCCTGCTGGATACCTTGGGGGCCATCAGGAGTCGCTGTGGGGGGGCTTATGGGCTCTTTCATGCCCTATGACCCGGGAGTACGTCATGGTCACATGACAGGAACTAACAACGTGCTCCGGTTAAAGTAAAGACTGATTGCCCTGACCCGAAGGAGTAAGGAACTATGGACTGTCGGGACAGGAATACCTCCGGGTCAGGGGCTATAAAAGGACGGTGCCTCAGTCCAGACACTGAGCTGAGCTGGGAGGAAGGGTGGCTAAGTGTCTGGGCGAGGAGGAGACTTTATTGTGTTGGTCTATTGTATGAGGTGTGTGGAGGGTGCTTGGTGCACGGAAGAACAAAATAAAAGGTTCTGGACTTTTACCTGGTGTCTGGAGTTGTACCTGAGGGTTCAAGGGTGCACTACTGCCCCCTACTGTCACAATAGATACTTTATTAATCCCCAAGGGGAAATTCACATACTTCAGCAGCAGCATACTGATTAAAACAATATTAATTAAATAGTGATAAAAATGCAGTGTAAACTGTAAACACTCACTGAACAGCTGATGGCTGAAAACCCCAGTGAAAAGGGTTCTCCCAAACATTGCACTCCTGTAATGCTTCCAACTTTGTTTGCATACAAAGAATAATTTAAAAATTGTGTGCCTGATTGTCTCATCTGAGGTAAGCAGTACCTCTCTGGGACTCAAGGGGGTGTGGCCGCTGATGGAAACATCTCCCTTTTGCTCCCACAGCCCTGAGACACCGCCCACAGAGGGAAACTGACTCCACCTCCTCCTTGTGGTCCCTCCGCTATAAAAGTGACACTCCCAGTATGGTGCATCTCACACAGGAGAGAGCTGACTGACGACTGGAGCTCCTACCTGAAATTGAAGAAGCCGAGAAAAGACAGAAGAAGCCTCTTGCTTGATTTTTAGTAAACCTGCTTTTTTGTTTTGCCTTATTGGATGTGTTTCAATTTAAGGACTGTGTAAATACTAAAAGGGTTGACATTTACTCCGTGAACCTAAGGCTCTGAAGTTTTGAGGGACTGCATTATGATACACAACTGAAAACAAATATGCTGCCCCTTACATTAATAAGAATGGATTCTTAAAGTATTTAGAGTCTTTCACTTTTTTACATTTTTTTAAATAATGTAGCCTTAAGCTAAAATCATGTAAATTAATTTTCTACCCACATCAAACAACATTCAATACCATAGAATGACAAAGCAAAAACAGGATTTCTGCAGATTTATTAAAAATGGAAACTGAAACATCACACTGACACACATGTTCAGATACTTTACTCAGTACTTACTTGAAGCCCCTTTGGCAGCTATTCCAACCTGGAGTCTTTTTGGGTTTGACCTGACAAGCTTTGCACACCTGGACTTGTGGCTTTTTTGTCGTTCTTCTTTGCAGATCCTCTCAAGCTCTATTAGTGGACTACTGTTTTCAGGTTTCACCAGAGGTTCCAAATTGGGTTCAAGTCGGGTCCTGGATGGGCAACTCAAGGACATCCCCATAGCCACTCCTGTGTTGTCTTTGCTTTGTGCTTAAGAGTTTTTCTGTTCTTTTGGAAGGTGAACCTTTGGTCCAGTCAGAAGTTCCAAGTGACCTGGAGCAGATTTTCATTAAGAATAGCTCTGCACTTTGCTTTGTCTCAATACTGACATTCCCTGCTGCTGAAAAACAATCCCGTAGCATGATGCTACCACCACCACCCTTCACTATTGCAATGGTATTGCACAGGTGCTTGGTTTCTACCAGACATGACACTAATCTTGTATTCATTTGACCGGAGAATCTTGTTTCTCACAGACTGAGAGTCTTTCAAGTACGATTTTACAAACTCCATACGGGCTTCCATGTGCCTTTTATTAAGATGAGGCTTCTGTCCGTCCCCTCTGTCATAAAGCCCAGATTGGTGGAGTGTTGCAGTGATGACTGTCCTTCTGGAACTTTCCTCCATGTCCACACAGGTTCCCTTGAGCTCAGCCAAACTGATCATCGGAATCCTGGTCATCTCTCATACCAAAGGCCTGTCTCTCTCCCACCGATTGTTCAGTTCGACCAACTCTTGGAAGAGTCGTTGTTGTTGCAAACATCTCCCATTTAAGGGTTATGACAGCAACTGTGCTCATGGGAATATTTAAAGCTGCTGGGATATTTTTGTTGCCTTACCAGATATGTGCCTCGACACATTCCTGTCTGTAACTTTTGTAGGCACATCCTTTGACCTCATGGTTGGCTTTTTTTCTCTGATACTCATTAGAGGACCTTCTACAGACAGGTGTGGACCTTTCCAAATCAGGTCCACAGATGGACTCCAACCAAGGTATAGGAACATCTCAGCAGTAGAATGGGATGCACCTGAGTTAAATTTCAAGTATCATAGCAAAGGGTCTGAGTTCTGGTGCCAATGGAATATTTCATTTTCTTTTATTTTTAATTTTTAAAGACTTCAAATCTGTTTTTCACTTTGTCTTTGTGGTGTATTGAGTGTGACTTGGTGTGAAAAATAACTCATTTACGAGACAACACTTAGTACAAGGCTGCAACATAGCAAAATCTCAAAAAAGTGAAGTCGTCTGAATACTTTCTTAATCCCTAGTAGATATAAGTAAAAAATAAACAAATGTTATTTTTATTTAAATGGTAATGCTAATAAAATATTTCTCATTTCTTGGTATGACAGAAAATCATTTAATTGTATAATTACTACCAAATGATACCTTAAGATAAATTTGATAGAATATTAACCAACACAACAAGCAAGTTGAAGTTTCTTCAATGGCACAAACTTGTCTTCTCAATTAAAGACCTCATCCATAGTGAAGAGAAGCTGTGACTGTGCGGTAATGGCCACTGAATTTATGACCTGCGTGTGGTGCGCGTTGGCACCAACCTCAGGATGACTGACTAATGCCGAGAAGACAAATACTCCTTAATGGAACACATTGTCTCACAAGGCTTTCCTCCTCATTGTGGATTAGCGAATCCCGTCATTAACTTGAATTAAGAAGTAGATGTTAAAAGATTAGGCAGTTATTGTGGACACCTGGAAAAAGTTATGAGGAAACATACTGAAATGCCAAAAATAAATAAATAAAATAAATAAAGCCATTACCCTTTAAAATCAGACTACACTGAACATTGTTAATGCTAATTAGTGAATCATGCTTTGGCATGGTTACCTTTCAGAACATGGAAACACAGCGAGGAAGCAAACAGATTGATTAAAAGCCACATGAATGGCCCAAGCTCTTATTTCATTTTTCTCTGTAATTATATGTGTTGAATGAACCCCGTGGAGTCAGCTGTGTTTTGTCACAAGGTGTTCTAGTGGAGTTGCTACTTACCCAGGGTTAGTAATTCATGTAATATTTTTTTCCTTATTTTGCATAGAAATTACTTTGTAAAAAATGTTACGGAAACTAAGACACAGTGTGGACTACTTACAAAAGGAAAACTACTGTAAAGCTCAAGGTTGCCAGTTCAATCACATTGTCTTTGATCATCTCAGCACCCTTAGCTGCAAAAATATAGAAGGAATCATACTTCCAGATGGAAAGAAACTGCAGAAAATTAGTGAAGTTATCAGTTTGGTTCAGGACATGAGAAAAAAAAGGAACAACTCCTCCTCCTCCTGGTGCTTCGAAAATGGACTTGAATCCTAGAACTACGTAGCCTGCTGCACTTTTTATGACAAATAAGGAACAGATTTGATAAGGCTATGTGGGGTGCCTAATGAAGACTGTCGCCTAGGGAGCCCAGCCAGACTGTGGATACTCAGAACTACTAATCTAAGAGATGCTAAGACTCTGAAAACACTTGGGATGCCTACTTTTTGCATTTTTCAACTGTTTCTTTTATTTTAATGAAAATGAGCCCTGTATATACTCCTGCTGCACTGATGCCCATAGCGATTCATTGTTTTAGGGGGATAGTGAAGAAGTAAATACAGTGGTGTGAAAAACTATTTGCCCCCTTCCTGATTTCTTATTCTTTTGCATGTTTGTCACACAAAATGTTTCTGATCATCAAACACATTTAACCATTAGTCAAATATAACACAAGTAAACACAAAATGCAGTTTTTAAATGATGGTTTTATTATTTAGGGAGAAAAAAAATCCAAACCTACA
This sequence comes from Polypterus senegalus, assembly GCF_016835505.1. NCBI lineage: Eukaryota > Metazoa > Chordata > Cladistia > Polypteriformes > Polypteridae > Polypterus > Polypterus senegalus. The sequence continues at coordinate 113,106,736 of NC_053168.1, forward strand.
TGGCCCTGTGTGAAAAAGTAATTGCCCCCTTGTTAAAAAAATAACCTAACTGTGGTGTATCACACCTGAGTTCAATTTCCGTAGCCACCCCAAGGCCTGATTACTGCCACACCTGTTTCAATCAAGAAATCACTTAAATAGGAGCTGCCTGACACAGAGAAGTAGACCAAAAGCACCTCAAAAGCTAGACATCATGCCAAGATCCAAAGAAATTCAGGAACAAATGAGAACAGAAGTAATTGAGATCTATCAGACTGGTAAAGGTTATAAAGCCATTTCTAAAGCTTTGGGACTCCAGCGAACCACAGTGAGAGCCATTATCCACAAATGGCAAAAACATGGAACAGTGGTGAACCTTCCCAGGAGTGGCCGGCCGACCAAAATTACCCCAAGAGCGCAGAGACGACTCATCCGAGAGGTCACAAAAGTCCCCAGGACAACGTCTAAAGAACTGCAGGCCTCACTTGCCTCAATTAAGGTCAGTGTTCACGACTCCACCATAAGAAAGAGACTGGGAAAAAATGGCCTGCATGGCAGATTTCCAAGACGCAAACCACTGTTAAGCAAAAGAACATTAGGGCTCGTCTCAATTTTGCTAAGAAACATTTCAATGATTGCCAAGACTTTTGGGAAAATACCTTGTGGACTGATGAGACAAAAGTTGAACTTTTTGAAAGGCAAATGTCCCATTACATCTGGTGTAAAAGGAACACAGCATTTCAGAAAAGAACATCATACCAACAGTAAAATATGGTGGTGGTAGTGTGATGGTCTGGGGTTGTTTTGCTGCTTCAGGACCTGGAAGGCTTGCTGTGATAGATGGAACCATGAATTCTACTGTCTACCAAAAAATCCTGAAGGAGAATGTCCGGCCATCTGTTCCTCAACTCAAGCTGAAGCAATCTTGGGTGCTGCAACAGGACAATGACCAAAACACACCAGCAAATCCACCTCTGAATGGCTGAAGAAAAACAAAATGAAGACTTTGGAGTGGCCTAGTCAAAGTCCTGACCTGAATCCAATTGAGATGCTATGGCATGACCTTAAAAGGCGGTTAATGCTAGAAAACCCTCAAATAAAGCTGAATTACAACAATTCTGCAAAGATGAGTGGGCCAAAATTCCTCCAGAGCGCTGTAAAAGACTCATTGCAAGTTATCGTAAACGCTTGATTGCAGTTATTGCTGCTAGGGGTGGCCCAACCAGTTATTAGGTTCAGGGGCAATTACTTTTCACACAGGGCCATGTAGGTTTGGATTTTTTCTCCCTAAATAATAAAAACCATCATTTAAAAACTGCATTTTGTGTTTACTTGTGTTATATTTGACTAATGGTTAAATGTGTTTGATGATCAGAAACATTTTGTGTGACAAACACGCAAAAGAATAAGAAATCAGGAAGGGGGCAAATAGTTTTTCACACCACTGTATACACGTCACTTCCAACACAACTGGTTCCATTAAAGTTTCCATATACCACTCCAGCAGATCCACATAGGATGCCGTCATCTTGATCCTAAATACAGTACTGGCGTACATGGACAACAGGAGAGAGAATTATGTACGAATACTGCTCGTAGACTATAGTTCAGCATTTAATACAATAACTTGTGGACTAAGCCCTGGGCACAGACAGGTAGACATGTTATTAATCACCACCACACGTTTATTTAAAACTATTTATAATTAATAAAGTGCCACACAACCCCCAAGACTCCCCAAAGTCCAGGCCACACACTGCCTCTTTGCTTCTTCAGGCCACCTCCACTCCTCTCCTCCAAGACCTTGTCTCCTTCTCTCCCAATTCCAGCCCTCATATGGAGGGAGGCGGCCCCTTTTATAGCCACCCGGATATGCTCCAGATGTCCTCCAGTAACCTTCCGCCGACACTCCCCTGTGTGGCGGAAGCACCGGCTGTGTATCCAGAAGCACTCCGGGTGTCCCTGATCCTCTTCCCCTCAGCACTTCCTGGTGTGGCGAAAGTGCTGAGGTCCAGGGCTCTCTAGGCATTGGGGTGCCCCCTGGCGGTGACCACGGACCCCTACAGGGTTGAGCTTCCAAGCTCTCTACCCGTGGTCCCCAAAGTACACAGGGCAGTCACCCCCTCATGGTCTGGAGAGGTGCAAGCCCCCCTCTGGTCCTCCTGGGCGTCCCGGCTGGGTAGCAGCCCCAGGCACTTGCCACAAACTACATCAAAGCTCATTACCAGGCCAGGCTCAGGGACCTGCGACTGAGCTCTTCACTGTGCAGCTGGTTTTTAACTTCTTGACAGGCAGACCCCAGGTGATCCAAATGGTTGAACGCAGTTCATTAACCATCATTCTCAGCATAGGTGCTCCACAGAACTGTGTCCTGAGCCCTCTGCTGTACTACCTCTACACGTATGACTGTATCAAGTTTGCTGATGACACAGATGTGGTAGGCCTGATATCTAACAACAATGAGCAGGCTCATACAGTAACTTCTTGACAGGCAGACCCCAGCTGGTATCTTGAACTCATGTACTGCGCAAAGAGGACACAAAAGCTTTGCAGTCAGATGACAGAAAGTTCAGGTTGCTCCCAATCAAGTCTTCAGTGATGAGTACATCAGCATGCTCTGCAGGCACAGTGATGGGACTGAGGTAGTCAAACTGTTATGAGTGGCATCACACCTGTACATCTGAGGTTTGCCTTCTGGGCTCATCTGAGGTAAGCACTGATACTTCGGGACATGACAGGGCACAGTCGCTGTCAGTAATGTCTCCCTTTTCTCCCACAACCCTTAGAAACTGCCCACAGAATTAAACTGATTCCCCCATAAAAGCAGGTGTGTTGGACGGCTGAGGACCCTACCCAGCCGGGACGCCTGGACTGACCGCAAGGGGGACAATACCCCCCCTGGGCCATGACAGGGCCACAGGACCAGAACTGGAAAGCTCATCCCTGTTGGGGCCCGTGGCCACTGCCAGGGGGCACCCGGAGGATTAAGGAGCCCTTGAATACAGCACTTCCGCCACAACCAGAAGTATTGCTGGAAGTAATTCCAGGTACACCCAGAGTGCCACTCCAGGAAGTGCCGTTGGAAGACTGTCAGGAAGCACCTGGAGCACATCCGAGGCACTATAAAAGGGGCCGCCTCACTCCACTAGACAAGCCGGAGTCAGGAGGAAGGAGACAGAGCTTGTGAGGAGGGGACTGGAGGCAAGAGAAGAGAAAGAGAGGAGAAGAGAGAAAGAAGAGAGACTATTGGGGTTTGTGCACTATATTGTGGGTTCAGACGTGTTTAAAAGAAATAAACGTGTGTGTTTCTGGACATTTGATGTATGTCTGTCTGTGCTCGGGGGCTGTCTTTCCACACAGGATACTGCCAGCGTGGTTCGTCTCATTCTGGAGAGAGCAGACCGATGAGTGGAGCTCCTACTTGAACTTGACACACATGAGAAAAGACTGATTTTAGTTAACCTGCTTTTCATTTTGCCTTATCTGAAGCACCATTGAGCGCTTGTTTCAGTTCAAGGAATTTGTTAATATTAAAAGAAGCAACCCGTCTGTTGCCCCAACATGCCTCCATGACCAGTGTATTTACTCGTCAACAAAAATGGTAATGTCTAACTGAGAAAGTGGAGGTGACCTGGGCCCAGCATTACTGAAGTTCCCTAATTCCAGTGGTGTCATGGTCACGAGTAGGTGCGGAGATAAAGCACACACAAAATAACAGCAGTACATGTGAAATAACTAAGCACTTACGTGGAACAACTTTGTGTCCTACTGCACACACAATTTGATCAATGACAGACAATGAGCACTGCGGCACTCTAGCAGAACAATACTTGAATTTGCTCAGGGGCCGTAGCTCATTTTATGAAGGTGCTCCATTCTCCCTCAATCGACTGCACCTCTAATTGTCACAGCACCTGAGGGGGACTGGTGAACTAGGAGTTCCACCCCATTAAACCCCTTATCATTCGGGGTCATTTTTGCTAAATCGCTTGTAATTCGACCTCTCCAAATTAGAATCATTGCTGTTATTGAACGATCTGGAGTATAAACACATGTTTGGTCTCTTTGTAAAGGTAACATTCTCTAGTTTCACCCTTAGTAGTCAGAATCACTGTAGGTGTGACTGATCAAAAGTTATGCACATTAGAACTCACAAAAAAACGAATTTTTTTGTTCTTGCCTAAGTTTTTTTTATGAAAATAAAGGAAAATAAAGCTGCAGTAGGTAGGTGGGGACAGAAACACACTATGTACCAACAGAATAACTTGTTGACTACTCAAATTTCAAATTTGAAAAGAATACCTGTAAAAATGACATTTTTTACACCAGTTTTTATGTGGGCATGCCCAGGGGCTTTTTAGAGGGACCATTATCCACATTTTGGAACATATGGAAAAAGTGTAATAACTTTTGAATGCTTCAACCCACATATATCAATGAGGGCTCTACTGAAAGCTTACACCTAAAGGAATCTATATCTACACACAGTGTCACTCTATTAGTTATGGAAATTCATGTTCCATAATAAAAACAATAAAAATACACATTTCTATGTAAAAATAGTCAATACAAGTTATGGGCCAAAAATATATTTATATTTTTATTTTTACTTTTTTTTATAAAATGCACACAAACTATATATATTTCTTTTACAAACTGTTACAACACAGCTCAGCGTTTTTCCATGTGCCACTTGATGGCAGCAATCACTAGCAAGCAGAAAGCACAAGGCATGGCACGCCTCTCTCCCATTACACGTCCCGTGTGCCGGTTGAATACTTTCGCAACGCGTACATGCATCTATTATTTAATCGAGCGTTTATTTACGTTTAAACTTCTACTTTTATTCATATTTAAACTGCGAAAAAACTTGGCGAAATCACAATAAACAACCACGCACCAACTCTGCAGACTGGCACAAATGCCACCTTCACGCAGCTCCGATCGTTTTGTTTACAAGTTAGTATGGCAAGTTACATATCAAAATGCTCGGCTGCTCATTGGCTGTAAGTTTTGAGTGTCAGTCACAGTGTCCAATCAAACTGGTAGATTCTACCAGAGTTTGAAGCTATACGTCATCCTCCAAGCTTTCTGTGACACTGGTTGGCTATACGAGGTGCCAGTCAACCCCAGACCCGTCGTAATTGGCCAACTTAGGTGTCTTTCGGAAGCTAACACTTCCGTGTTTCATGCGGTAGCATGGTTATCGCCGACAGAAACAAATTACGTCTAATATGAGCAATATAAGTGAAAAAAAATTACTTAGGTAGTCTCAAGTTATGAAACGTTTTCTGGAGTTTTTGTCCCTTTGAGAATATATCGTGTGTTTTGGACCTAAATCGTTTTACTGGATTATATTTGCTGGAGCCTTACGGACACAATGGGATCAATACTGCTCAGAAATATTGATGTTTGACTTGCAGGGGGTCTTCAAAGGTAGGCACAGTCAACTCTTAAAAGTATGTACTTCTCTGTAAAAAAGGCTTTAGTGTCAGTGCTGTGGTTGTTGTGTGTCAAAATGGTTTATATCATCGGAAAGACGAGACTTTGAAGTTTCATTTGATGGGTAGGGTGTCGAGATGCATGGCAGATGGGCATGCACACATTACTGTAACGTTTTGAACCGCTGTTATGTCCCGGGACCGGCACGTGTGCGCGTTAAGAGTGCAGGTGAACAGTTAACAGAAAAAGAAAAAAGGAAAAAAAAGCAGGGCCTTCGAACTCACCCAAATATAGGAATTACTTCTATATACAGTTATCTTAATTGATTATTTTTTACAATGGACACTGTAGTCTCACAGTCTAGCTACACCTGAAGCACAGGCATCATGGCCATGCCAGCATTTTTATAAATGTGCTATTGCATGATGGGATTGGAATTGATTTATAAGTTACCGTATATACTCGTGGATAAGTTCTCCCACGGATAAGTCGTGACTTGATTTTACTGTATAATTTCTAATATTTTATAATGTCGATCATATAAGTCAAATGTGGAAAACTCACGCAATTGGTCCAAGAGGTTATGATATGCTAACGCTCACCTGAGAGAGTAACCACAGAGTACATGGCCTTTTTTTCTATTTATTGTGCCTACATGAACACATGGTAATAGCCAAATTATTCTGAAGCAACGTTTGCACTGATTTGTGTTTTTTGTACCTCACACCTTTATCATAAGACCATCCCTCATCTACGATTGAGTGTTCAATCAGAAGAAAATATGAAGCTGGTTTTAAATTAAAAGTCATTGAAAAGACGAAAGAAAATGGTACCAGCGCTGCTGCAAAAAAATTCGATACATCTGAGACACTGGTGTGAGATTGGCGGAGGCAAGAAGATGTAAAATAAAATAATTAAGTATCGCTTTTTTGAACGGGCGTATAAGTCGGGGTCTGAGTTTATGATCGATTTTTTGGGTTTCAAGACCCGACTTATACGTGAGTATATATGGTAACTTATGAGAAAGCAGCTGTGTACAAGGTACTTGGGGCTTCCTTCTTTCTGCCTACTACCTGACCATTGCTAACCATATATATTAATATTCATAGAATAAATTGTGCAATTTATATTTGCATAGTCAACACCTACTGGCATAGATAGCAGCCAAGAATGATGGGAAGTGTACTTGAGTGGCTGAACATATTAGATATTACAAAGAGAGCTTAAAACCCATGACTGAGCGCCATTAAAAGAGGAAGGTCTCTATTGGGGTAGATGTTCTTACCAGTAGCAGGTCAATCACCAGCCCCGGGCTGCCCTCAGAAGAATTTCCATGCAGCACTCCCTTTGGCAAACAGACACAATTCGCCGGAAATGTCAGCGTGCATACAGGATTTACACATTTACACGGCAATTACTAAACCTTTGTGACTGATCAATCACAAGATTGCTTTTGCATTCCTTGGCACACAAACAGTGGACCACCCTGGAACTTGTGGTGCTGTTTGCTTAAAATCTTGTAACAGTAGTGAGTGCAGAGTATAGCAATGGACTCATGTTTAATGGAGACAAATGGACGTAATGCATGAGGATTTATGCAGCAGTTCTCCATTTCAGCCAGTCACGTTATTTGAAAATGATCACACTGCGTTTTTTTGTAGGTAAAAGAAATAAAGTGCCATCCTCAAGGGTGTTACCTTCACAAACCAGCAAATGGCAGTTTAAAAACAGATAAGGCACCAACATTCATGCAGCAATCATTTTGTTTTCTCCAAGATAACAATGTGTCTAATTCAAAATAAGAATACCACTATCAAGTCACTAGTGTTGATTTTACAGTTTTCTTGTGTTCCTGCCTTACGCCCAATGCTTGTTGGAATGCTCTCCAGCTTCTCTGTGATCCTTCTCAAGATAAAGAGGGTTTAGAAAATGGATGGATTGGTATGTTGTGCCTTTCATAGCAAGCACAGTAGCAAAGTCGTTTCAAAATAATAAGAGCATTGCCAGTCATCACCCAGTCTCGACTTCTGTAGAGTATTTTCTTATGAATACAAAGCACAGTAACTTATTATACAGTCCTAAACTAGTCAGCCTGCTTTTAATTAGCCCTTAACATAATAAACATGAGTATCACAAAATTAAAAATGCATGGTAAATAGTGCCATTGAAAGTGGGTGATTGAATAGATTGAGTCCTATAGTGCCATCCAAGGTGCGGTTGAAAGTTTTTACCAATCAGCTACTATCTTAAAACAATCTCTACAGTATATTGCTCTTCATAATTTTCACTATTATAATATTAATAATATGAAAAGTTAAAAACAAAACTCAGTTATTGCTGTCAGTTGATCGTGGTTCTCTGCTTCTATTGCTTTCTTAATCTGTTAGTTGTTTTATTCCTTTTAAAATGTTTCTTTTTTACGCTTCTCTTTTATTTTGTTTAAATCTTTGGTTTGTTTTAATTGATTTTATTGTGCAGCACTTTAGTTGACACTTGTTGTGTTTTTAAATGTGCTATATAAATAAATATGAAAAGAAAAATAATATTTGTATTGTAAATCCCATAACAGATGAGAGAGAGATATCTTACCCAGCCGGTAGGCCGTAATAAACGAACTACATGGGTGGAAGTACAAACCAACTGGGTTGGCTCTCGATTTGAATCCCAGTCGAGTGGGGCGATTGAATAATGGATGGACTGGGAGACACTGGTTATCAAGGAAAGTTTATCTCTCAGTGTGATAGGTGGCCAGATCCCAGTCCAGAGTCCCACAGGGTTGTATGGGACCTGTAGTCTAGAAGGGCTGCCGTGTCGGGGTCCATGGGTGTCATCAGAGGGCGCTGCTGGGAGAGCTTCGACATGACCCGGAAAGGCTTCCGCCAGACAATGTTGTGGCATTGCTAGTACTCACCGGTATGATATAAGAGTGGACACCATACCTTGTTTGGTGAGTCAGAGTCAAGAAGCAGTTTGAAAGGACTGTATGTTACTCCTGCTTTAATGTTTTCTCACCTTGATTGCTGTAACCAGTTGTATTCTGGGATCAGTAAATCCCTGATACACAGGTTGCAGTTGGTCCAGAATGCTGCTTCTGGTTTCTTAGTTGGGGTAAAAAAGTTTGCCTCTATATCTCCAATTTTAGTCTCTTTACGTTGGCTGCCAGTTAGGTTTAGAATTGACTTTAAAATATTGCTGCTGGTTTTTAAATCACTACATGGGTCTACTCCGAACTGGCTATCTAAATTGTGTGTCTTACACTGGCCATCCAGAGAGCTTAGATCTGCTGATCAGTTGTCTCTTGTGGTCACTTGTACTAAGTATAAAACTAAGGGAGACAGGGCTTTTGCAGCTGCTGCACCTCGTCTGTGGAATTCTTTACCTAATTACATTAAAGAGTCACATTCAATTGAACTGTTTAAGACGAAATGAAAAGATGCATTTCTATTCTCTAGCATTCACTGTGACACTGATGGTACCCCTCTTAGTCATTTGTTTATTTCAATTTACTGCTGGTTATATTGTTTTATTGTATTTTATTCCATTTATTTTATTTATTCTTATCGAATGTTATTATTGTAAAACACTTTGGCTACAGCATTACTGAAGTTGTTTTACATGTGCTCCTAAATAAATTGACATTGGCGTTGACATATTATCTTTGGTGGTGTTATCTTGACTTTGCCAATAGGAGAAGGTACTGCGTCTATAATAAAAGAACTTCTGTTTGAACCTGGAAGTGTGTCTGGCCTGTTTGAGTCTGAAATTGGGGCTCAGATAGATAGATAGATCGATACTTTATTAATCCCAAGGGGGAATTCACATACTCCAGCAGCATCATACTGATAAAAATCAATATTAAATTAAAGAGTGAAAAAAATGCAGGTATAACAGACAATAACTTTGTATAATGTTAACGTTTAACCCCACCCCGGGATGGAACTGAAGAGTCGCATAGTGTGGGGGAGGATCGATCTCCGCAGTCTGTCAGTGGAGCAGGACAGTGACAGCAGTCTGTCACTGAAGCTGCTCCTCTGTCTGGAGATGATCCTGTTCAGTGGATGCAGTGGATTCTCCATGATTGACAAGAGCCTGCTCAATGCCCGTCACTCTTCCACAGATGTCAAACTGTCCAGCTCCATGCCTACAATAGAGCCTGCCTTCTTAACAAGTTTTTCCAGGCGTGAGGCGTCCTTCTTCTTTATGCTGCCTCCCCAGCACACCACCGCATAGAAGAGGGCACTCGCCACAACCGTCTGGTAGAACATCTGCAGCATCTTATTGCAGATGTTGAAGGACGCCAGTCCTCTAAGGTGCTCATTTGCAGTCACTGTAATTATCATAATAAAAAACATGGAGTATTTATTAAAAATGAATAGCATTATTATTTAATCAAAAGTAATTCCTTTGCAGTGGAATCCCAAATAAGTCTCCATCTCTGTTGAATGCAGGTATTGTCTACGGTAAGGGAAATTAACATTTACAGATACGTTTTCTGAAATACATTTTAGATATCTTAAAATACAGTTCACCTTTCCAGATATCTGCAACTCATTTTCATGTATTTCTCAAGATATATTTCTTTATATTTTAAGATATCTACAGCACACTTTTAATATATCTCAAATACATTTATAGATATCTCAAAATAACTGCCTGTGCATTTTAATATATCTCAAATACATTTTCAAATAACCTTTCATGTGCTTGAAGATCTCTAAAATTACTTTCATGATGGCCCTAAATGTTAATTTGGCTCACAATAGGAAATGGCTATCAATGACTTTCTGTAAAATTTCTTAGCCTTTAAATAGGACTTCCAGTTTATTTGAAGATATCCTGAAGTGCTTATGAGATATTTCAGATTGAGCAGGAATTACATTTTACGAATCTGGTAATGTTCTTGAGACATTTAGAACTGTTTTTTGTATATCTGAATAGAATGCGCAGATATAGATATTTATAGATATCTTAAAATGAACGTAAGAGATCTTGAAATACAATTCAAGCTCAGGCTCACCAGACAAAAAAAATAGTCACCATCCATGTAAGAGGCGAAACACTGCAAAAAATGAAACCTAAGCAAGTACAAAGTATTTCCATCATGACATTAAATCTTGTTTTCCTTATTGTAAGAATTATTCATTTATCAAAAAATGTGTATTTACTATTTTTTATTTTGTTTACCCCTTTGGCAGATATTTTTGCTAAATTAAAGCAAACCACCTCCCATTTAATGTTTTTTTTAGTCTAATTTTTCTATATGTATATTTTGCAGTGTACATATTTCACACACCAGCAGAGGGCACTCCGGTATGAACGCCATCCCAAAAGCAGCTGTGTCGAGTGATATGGGGTCCGTAGAGTGACAAGGGGTAGTCATGTGCTGTGTGTGTTTGGGGTCACACAACAGACCCGAAAGATGGGTTATCATGCTTGGCCGTGCCAGGGGACATAGTGTACAAGAGGTTGCCGACTTCACAGGTGTGTCAAAGCGTACTTCCAGCAGTGGTGTACATCGCAGCCAGAACTGCGGTAGAAACAGGGGACCCTCACTGTGTGTCACACATTTTGACAGCAAACTGCTTTGCCACCAAGTAAGACCTGCTTCAGGAAGTCAATGCAGGTTCACAACAAGCCATTCATGGATGAACATTCAGAATAGAACTGCATTCTGTGAGTATCTTGATATCTGGAGTACCGTGGAAGAGGCCTTTGCAACAGCAAAACCCAGAAAGCTGCCCAGTTACACTGGACGCAGGGCCACAAAACACTAGGCTGTTGATATCTGGTTTGATGATTTGTGCTTCTACTTGTACTTGAATGAAGTGAGGCAAAGGGTGCACCATGAGGACTGAGTAAAAGATGGCCCTGTTCAAGCAGGAGGCAGCTCTCTGATGTTCTAGATTTGTTTCAGTTACAAGGAAATGGGTTCTATGGTTGAGACGATTAAGCACTTGAACCAGACGGGCTACATTGGGTTTCTGGATAGCCATATGTTACCTTTGTGCTTCAGAGTGAACACAGAATGGTTACCCCAGTCTTCCAAGGCAACAATTAACATAAAGAACATCCTAAAGCATTCGGCTGGCCCCCAATATCCCCAGATTGAAATCCCATAGAAAATCAGTGGGACAATTTAGAGCAATGTGTGAAACACCAGCTGAGCCATCCAACAAATCTGCCCAAACTGCGGGATTTGGTGTTAGAAGAATGCATAAAAATTGATGTTACTGGTGGCATCCATGCCAGACAGAACTGCAGCTGGTCTTCATTGTCCTGGAGGAGTTACATGCTATTAGATAAGATTTAGCCATAGGTGACCACTTTTTTTTCTGATGGAGCAGAGACCTATTTTAAGATGAAATTAATTTTACCCGACTAAAAGTACATTTTAGATAACAGTAACATGTGTCAATACAAATATATCTTTAATAAATTTTAAGATATTTCAGATGCATTCCCAGATATCTTAAAACACATTCCTGTTTACTTTCAGATATACACAATGTGTTTTAAGATATCTCAGGTAACTCCATCCATCCATCCATTTTCTAACCCGCTGAATCCGAATACAGGGTCACGGGGGTCTGCTGGAGCCAATCCCAGCCAACACAGGGCACAAGGCAGAAACCAATCCTGGGCAGGGTGCCAACCCACCGCAGGACACACAAGGAGGAACAGGATGAGCACTGCCAGAGCCCTACAAAATGACCTCCAGCAGGCCACTGGTGTGAAGGTCTCTGACCAAACAACCAGAAAGACTTCATGAGGGTGACCCAAGGACCCCATATCCTCTAATGGTCCCTGAGCTCACTGCCCAGCAGCATGCAGCTCGATTGGCATTCGCCATAGAATACCAGAATTGGCAGATGCACCACTGGTGCCCTGTGCTTTTTACAGATGAGAGCAGGTTCACCCTGGGCACGTGACAGAAGTGATAGGGTCTGGAGAAGCCATGGAGAACATTATGCTGCCTGTAACATCATTCAGCATGGGCAGTTTGGTGGTGGGTTAATGATTGTCTGGGGAGGCATATCCATGGTGGGTCACACAGACCACTACAGGCTTGACAAAGGCACCTTGGCTGCCATTAGGTATCAGGATGAAATCCTTGGACCCATTGTCAGACCCTATGCTGGTACAGTGGCTCCTGATGCACGACAATTCCTGGCCTCATGTGGTGAGAGTATGCAGGCAGTTCCTGGAGGATGAAGGAATTGATACCATTGACGGGCCACCACACTTTCCTGACCTAAATCCAATAGAACACCTCTGGGACATTATGTTTTGGTCCATCCAATGCCACCAGGTTGCACCTCAGACTGTCCAGGAGCTCAGTGATGCCCTGGTCCAGATCTGGGAGGAGATCCCCCACAACACCATCTGTCATCTCATTAGAAGCATGCACCAATGTTGTCAGGCATGTATACAAGAACACAAGGGCCATACAAAGTGCTGCGTACAATTTTGAGTTGCTGCAATTAAATTTTGGCAAAATGGACTAGCCTGCCACATAATTTTTTCACTCTGATTTTTGGGGCGTCTTTGAATTCAGGGCTCTGTAGGTTGATCATTTTCATTTCCATCAAACGATGTGGCATCCTTTCGTTCCTAACACATTACCCAGTCTATATCAGTATAGATATCCAGGAGGATTTCTTTTTCCCATTGAGATCGGATGTGTTTTCAAAGTGTTCCTTTAATTTTTTGAGCAGTTTATACATATATATATATATATATATATATATATATATATATATATATATATATATATATATATATATATATATATATATATATATATATATATACATATATATTGCATAGTTTTACTGTCAAATAATGCAAAGAGTACGCGACACGTGTTTCGCCCTTTACGTTGCTCCACGCCGTGTGGTTCGTTTATTTGACATCATGTAGATCGGGGTAATTACATTCATGGCATTCGTAGTCTGAATCACAATCTGATTGTATGGGTGCATGTGGGATGACCAGTGTGTTAAAAGGAAAGAGATCTCAGACTTGCTGCCCTGTATGCCAATCAAGTGGCAAATGCCAAAGGGAAGATATATGATAGAGTAACGTTTAAAATAAAAATTTTTTGAATGCAATGCGATCTACCTGATCAGATACTGATACACTTGTTCTAAACAACACCCGCGCTTGCCATTGCTCTGAAACACCGCCATTTCTGCTGTTACTGATGCATCCAGTTGCTTGTCATCATTCTGTGATGGCAAGTTTCTTGGCTCAGATAATGCGGATGCAATAGACTGACGCATTGCAATTTCAAGTTGCTGTTCAAAGCTGTTATCTGACAGACGTCAATGAAGTCTGCCTTGTCCCAGCATTCATGAGCTGCTGAGTCAGACTCCTCCCAGTCCACTATACTCATTCTTAGTCGGGGCCAGGAGACTGACGACTGCTGCTGGTTGACTGAATCAATCTGCAAAACACTACACCGTAGGTCAAAAAACCGTGCCACTTAATTATTTTCAACTATAACTCTGTTATTTCTTGATCGATTTTTACACTGTTACACGCTATATATGCGAGCTTGGCCATTCCCGGTTTCCCGGGAAATACAGCAGTTACATTCCTGGAAATGCGGGAATGAAAAATGTCCGGGAATCCCTGGATTCCCTAGCTTAAACTGGAGAAGGACAAGCAAACTATGATTGCCTTCACTACACTATTGGCACGCAGACTTATCTTGTTAAACTAGAAGAATCCTAACTATCCTCTTTTAAGTCAGTGGTTAACTGATGTTATATATTATTTGAAATTGGAAAAAATCTAATTCTCAGTTAGAGGATCTGTGCTGAACTTTTTCAAAACCTGGCAGGATCTAATCAATAATATTTTAGAACAAGCTCTTAAAGCACTGAGGAAGTAATTCTCTTCATATTTCTTTTACTTTTCCATTCATCTTTATGTGCCTGTTAAACTCATCAATTTATGTATGTTTACAAGCTTTAACTTTTATTCCGTTGGCCATGCTCTCTTTCTCAGGGGTGGGGGCTGATTTCTTTTCAATCTATTTTTTGTAAAAATGTATCTATTTGTATGAAATGATTACAATAAAATCAATAAAATTAAAAATAAAAATAAAAAATATAGTGTAATGTATAAAAAGTAACAAGTCGAGTGTTGCCCAATGTAGCAGAGTAAGAGTAGCGTTTCTTCTTCACAAATGTACTCAAGTTAAAGTAAAAAGTATGGTGCAGTAAAACTACTCTTAGAAGTACATTTCTTTTTAAAAAGTTACTCAAGTAAATGTAACAGAGTAAATGTAACTCATTACTACCCACCTCTGCTTATGAAATTGCATAACATTAACACCTAAAAAAACTTTCCATCGAATTTCTTCAAGTCATCTTAAATACCTGCTAGAATTTCTTCCATCGCTCTTTTGTCCATGAAGAGGCTGCAATTGTTTCATTGAAGTCGAGTCCGGCTTTCAGGCTTATGGCCCTGAGTATACTAAACAGTATATAAAAGTAGTAACAATATATTTTACGCTCCTACTATCAGTAGATATGTAGAACTCAAGCGATATGAGCATAATGAATCACTTGGAATCACTATTGTAACGCCAAATCTGGAATTTTCCTTTAACACGTGGTTTACGCTGTGTGTGAGAGAGAAATAGCAAATGCTTTTTACCTGTGACTGAGCAAGACAGCGCAAGCTGTAGAGATGGGCAACATAAATGTACTGCTCAATTTATTTAATGTATATGGATGTAAATTTAAAAAACAGCATTTTATATGACTTTTTCAAAATAATACTGAAAAAATTGTAAATATTTGGTTGTTATTCCTTCTGTAAATAAGCCCCCCTGACTGCTGCGTCCTAGGCCATGGCTAGGTTGGCCTTATGGAAACTCCGATCCTGCCTCTGCCTTTCGAAAAATATAAACAACAGCACACTTTTTCTGTAAGATTATTTATTATTGGTTATATAGTGCCTTTCAAAGAATCATAATAATGAGAAAGTTCAACCAATCATGCACGCATCCTTAGTGAGTCTCCCTTTTAATTGGTGCTTTTGGTGCACGGCCCCCTAACGACAGCTCTAATTATTGCTCATGTGGCCAAACATGACATCATCAAACCCGCTTAATGTAAATGAGGACTGCAGTGGGCTGGAGCCAATCAGAGCAGCCCTGAGTTATGAGCCAAGAAACAACGGTGGGTGTGGTTTAAAGTCGATTTGCTCTGCTGTGGACTCTCATATGTACATTTATTTAAAAACAAATTGTTCCTAAAAAATATTTTGCACTTGTAAGTGTGAGCTTTGTAACCATTGTACATAAAATGGAAGAATTATTTTAAACAGTCAGTCCATGTGTATTCATCAATATTTTATACAATACTTTAAGCAGTAAGCACTTTAATGAAGTGAATTAACCAAATAATCAATTCTCTTAAATTGCAAGTGTGCTTCTTTTCCCTCATTCCCAGAACATGCGTAATAACACTGAGCACATACTATGACAGATATAGGATTTGGGTGAATGCCACTTCATATTAACAAGTGCCTGCCTATTTTTATTAAAATCGATTACAATTAGATACCCATGTCTGCTAAGAGCTCTCAGCACCTTTATGCATGTTCTTAGCTTCTAGGAAACCATTACTTTTTTTTCCTTTCACATCTGACTTTATTCTCCTTGTTTTTTGATGCCCCACCTCATCCATTCATATGGTAAGTGCTTTGTGAAATCTAATGCATGCAATTCATCCTTTATCTGTGACTTCTTTGTTCAGTTTATAGCCCAGTCCAAAAAGCTTCTTTCCTTACGCCTTAAATGTTAACTGGTCCTCGGCTGTGTGGCATATGGTAACATTCAGCTGAAATTCAAATCAGCTCATCTTTTAGTACAATTATAAGCAATCAAAGTGAAAATAAAGTACAAAAGCAATACACAAAGTTCAAGTTGAACTTTATTGACACATGTAGATAATGTATAATGTATGCTGCGCATTGGTCAATGCAAATTAAAGCCCACATAAGACCATAGGTGGAAGGGGGGGGGCTCCCTGAATGACTTGATAGTTTTAGCAGCACCCTCCCTTTGTCCATAGTGTGTATTCGGTATTATTAGACGTTGCAGTCCAAGAGGGGCAGGTCCACCTCAGTGTCTTCAGCACACCCCCCTTGAGTTACCAAAACAGTGCCCCTTGGTGTCTTTAGCATGGTGAGGAGGTGGGTGGGGTGGTCATTCCAGAGCAAACACCCCTCGAGTTACATAAACGACACCCCTCAGTATCCATAGCGTGCATTCTTTTTTATCAGTCTTTAAGGACCAAATTCCCCCTCAGTGTCCGGTGCATTCACCCCTTGAGTTACCAAAACTACACTTCTTGGTGTTTGCAGTGTGGCTTGGGATTCAAAAGCGCACCCCAAAATGGTGCTCTTTTGTGTCTTAAGTGCCTCAGGGTGGGTGTTACAGAGTGTGTAAACAGAGCCCTCCAATTTAACTTTTATAAACGGTGACCCTTGGGTGACTGTGCCCCTAGGCAGCCTAATGGATAGAAGGGTTGTGACAATGGTATCCTTACTTGCATATCTGTAACAAAAATACAAAACCAGCAAAAGACATTCAGAAAAAAGAATGTGAAAAATGAAAAATATTTTTATATATAAAATGGTAATCTGTTTGTTTGTCTGATTGTTTGTTCACCAATCACACTAAACAGCAGAAATGATTTTCACAGAATTTTGCATGTATGTTACAGTTAATCCAACTTAAAGTATGGGCTATACGGTGTTTCAAAAAATTTCATCGGGTGTTCTTCCTCCCTATATTTTCATCTTATCTACTACCTCGTGGACTACAATTCCCATCAGGCAGCAGGATATTGCTGGGGCTAATGGCAGAATGCCTGTAACAGCACGCACAAAGTTTTCTAACAAGACTGATAAAGTAGGGTCACATCTAAGAGTTCTAAGAGTTTTCTTCTCAAATAATTTGGATAACAATCTTATTAGATTAATGACTTTATTTAGAATTATGTCATTGTATCTCACAGTAGGTTGTGTTTAACCATGTTGAACTTGTCCATTTATTTTCATCCGGACCCTTTGCTCAGAACAGAGGTGTACAGTGTTTCTAAACCCTTAAGGATCAATATTTCTTTCTATCTCCTCACAAACTTTTAAAACTGCAAAACATCCTACTGAGTTATATGATTGTGAAATTGCATGTAAAATGCCGTTTTGTGCAACTTTAATGAAACTGTATACAAATCAAAACTTTCGTATTTACTTTACTTCTTATCCTATAAAACAAGGAGATTATCAGCTCCTGGCCCTGCAGGAGTCATGTAACCTGCCAGGTTTCCCTTTGCAGAGTCCATCAATCTTTATTTTATACAGTATCCCGTGCAAAATGGATAATTGGATGTATGATAGACGTATGGGAGCAATTTCAGCCTTTTGATTTGTAAGATGAATTAGAGCTCAATGTAACATACAGTCTTGTGAAAAGATAAATACACCCCATTGTACACCAATAATTACACCGATAACTATATGTATACACTCCATAAGTATAAATGTAAGTATACACTTAGAAGAACCTAAGAGGCTAGTTGGTACCTTTCATGTTAGGTGCGTGTCTCAGGTGAGCTGATAACAAAACAAGGCAGAGTTGTGTATCTGAAAGCCTAAAACATAGTTAAACAAGTTCAGAAAACTAATGATAAATTTGAAAGAATGAATCTTAGGGTCTTTATAGGTTTATATAGTCACTGTTGTCATATGTATAGAGTACGGTGAAATTCTTTTTCAAATTCACAGTCATTTAAATGGACTGCTTCACCCTACCGGGATGTCCTGAACAGCTCATGTCCTCTCAGGATCTTTGTTTTTACCATAAGCTTTGAATTCAGATCTTTGGCACAAAGCCTTCTGAATCTTGACAACTAAATGTCAATATAAATTCAAGTGTCTGCTTTATCGAATTGAGTTTCTCTTCCGACTATAGCCTCATGGTACAGTATGTCTCTTCACTGAGCTGGTCCGTCATGCGCTAAGATGGCAGGTGTAGCCATAAAACATGCATGGATGAAGAAAAAATGGCTGACTTGCACATTTAACATAAATAAATAAATAAAAATACTCTGCATGTAAATGATTCATACAGAACACGGCCTGATTTTGTGTCTTGGCATTCCTTGTTAAATATTTACAATCTTAGGAGACCAAGAGCTGGGGATTAAGCTGCCTTTTCACGGCTAAGCCAATCTTGTAACAATTTTGTTTGGTCGTGCTCTGTTCTCACATAATGTAAACACTAAAGTCAAATATACACAGGAAATCCCGTTGAGTACGTGGAATGCTCTCTTCCTACTCCCCAGACCGAGTAGACTTACTGGGGCATGCCATCCAAACATGGTGACGGCTGGTTGAGCAGGACACGTGCAAATCGCTGTTACTGCAGGCAACTGAAATCTGCTCTCCTTCCAGAGCACCAGAATGGCACGCAAGGCAGAAATGTTGATGGGTGCTCTACGCTTACAGTATATCCCATAATGCTCTCCCCTGTATGCATTTCTTTAAGGTTTCTAAATGAATTGATTCACAGAATAAAGTCTGAAGGAGACTTGAGAACATTCACCCCATGAGATGTGCCAGCAACCACTTCCCACGTATCCTCTTCTTCCACCTTAACTCCTTGCCTCTTTGTTGTCAATAAACTTGATTTTACAGTTTTACTGTCTGGATTTTTGACACATCACCATCCTTGATGCCCTACCAATCATCCTCACAAATGTTTTGTTTGCAGGTCCATTTACAACCCCTCACACAAACAGCACCCTTCACAGCCATGGAAACATCACAGGTAGACCATGACAAGGTCAAATCGAGTGACAGCAGTGGTAAACAGGTGTTTCTGAATCCAGAGTGTGTTGGACCTTGAAGTGAATGGGCAACAGCAACGGAAGACCACACCATGGTCCATTCCTGTCATATAAGCAGAGGAGGATGATTATCAAAAGCTGGACGACTGACAATTGGAAAAAGTGTTCCCGGGTCTGACTTCTTCAGTTTTGTACCATGACATGCAGATGGTGGAGTGACTGGCCACTTTATTAAGTAGACCTCTGTGTTTTGGAGTATTTCATTTTGATAAACATTTTGGACCACTTCTATGAAGAAGGTTGCACAGTTTTAGTTAGGACTTGTACACTCCCATTGGGGCCTTTAGACACACAATGAGCACTGAATTAATATTAATAGGTGAGTGACATGGTGTGTGCAAATTAAATCTTTCTATTGTTGTTTGAGCTGCCAAGTCACCGTGTCTCAAGTGCTCCCCTTTGTGAAATACAATAAGGACAAATATATCTCGTGGAAGTGAAAACATCGGAAACTTTGCCCATAAGGTGATTAAAAAATAATTTTCCATGGGAACAAGCTTTTTTTCCTGGCTGTGACAGTAGTTAACAAGGATGATACACTTGCAAAATCATACAAGTCTCAGGGCTTGAAAGACCTGATTCTGATATGCTTGGTTGATCATTCAGAACTCTTGTAAATGAATGGAATATGAAATGTAATGTAAAGGCTTTATACTCAGGGATTAGGGGCTATATTTTAGGATAAAACACACCCACTGGTTGAGGGTCATTTCACTCCATTTTCATTAGTCCAGCTACAAATTTGACATTGACCACAAAAAGATGTACCATCTGTAATCATATACTCAATTCATCAGCTCCCCGGTCAATATCATTTTAGATGCCATTGTCCAGATTCAAGACCATCAAAAGCAACATCGGGATAAAGTGTCAAAATACAGGATGATTTAAATCCAGTGATAAATGGTAGAGAGGTGCACGGTATGTGGCATCAATTTAGACAGGGATACGGTTCAAATTAATAGGATAGTCTGGAGGTCTCCAAGATGGGGTATGTGGCTCGTTCAGTTGTGACCTGCGATATACACGTGCTGTGGAATCTCCAGGTTTTAAGTGCCATGGAAGACAGACGGGCATCCCGACCAGGATGAACACAGAGTTCTGGCCTGGACTGGATGCAATAATGGAAGGGCTGCAGACCTGAAGACAATCTAATTGGAACGCCATATTATCTTTGTCCCGGATCACATAGGTCTGTAATGAATGGACTGGGTGAACGTGGATTCCAGGAAGAGTTCATACCCCAACACAGAAGGTGGCAGTGTTCCTCGAGGTTGGTCCCAATTAGGACACCTACAGGGTTGCATGGGAATTGTAGTGTGGAAGTGCATCCCTGTCAGGTCCTTAGGTGCTGCCACAGGGCATTATCAGGGGTAGACAATACTGGTTTCCACGTCACCCGGAAGTGCTCCTGACATGCAGTGTGGTGACACCAGAAGCAGTCCTGAGTCTCACTTGAAAAGGAAGTCGCTGCCTCACATCAGAGAGTTAGAGTTGGGAGGCAGTGGGTGACACTCTTGGAGGAAAGAGGGAGGAAGAAATTGTATTGGTTATTGATCTTTGCACAGGTGATTATTGGAAAAGTGTGGCAGACAAATAAAAATCTTTTATTTGAAAACAGAATTGTGTTGTGCATTGTTGTTTCTGTGGTTTGGGCTCAGCAGCACCCCCTGGTGGTCACAAGGTATTATAGTAGATTGTTGAAAAGAATCCTACGTAGATCAGTCTTGTTATTATAAACTAGCTAACGCCCGCCGTAGCATATGGCGGTGTAAGAATAGGAATGGAAAACAGTGAGAAAGGAATTCAGAAATCAAGAAGAAAGAAATACTTCTTGAAAGACGCAGTTGTGAATAGGTGTTTTGCTGGAGACGACAGATAATGAGTCGAAAGATCTAACTGTAGAAAAAGCCACGTACAACAATAGTTTTGTTGCATGTATCTTGAACTTCCTGGAAATGTGGACGGTAATATGATCATTTTGCCTACACGTACATTGTTATTTTCAGCCTTTGCTTGCAGTGCGTCTGACAGTCTTTTGTATTGTTCCACGCGCAGATCTTGTTGATGTAATCTGAGATAGTTGAGATGCGCGCCCTCTGTTTTAACATATGCATCTACGATGTACTGTTGTAATAGTTTGCCGCTGGAGTGCAAAATACTAAATGTATTCCTCATTAATAATTTGTATGTGTAAAATTGGCATTGAGTAAGCCTGATTCGGTTGGCGGTTCTTTTATCAGGAATATGTTGTAAATCTTTGTACCAGCCAATGTCTCCGTAATGGGAATAAAAGTGGGTAAACCATAAGATCGCAATTCATATTGAGCATAGAAATCTGTTTACAGGAGTTGCCTCTGGGATAGATGCAAATGTCCCTTTCAGCAGGGGGTTAGCCTTCTTCTCCGACGAAAATTGCTATAACATCGGTGTGACATGTCGGGCATTGTATCGTCGTAAATCCTGCCCAGGGTTTTCCTTGAAAACCATTCGTACAGATACTGTTGGATTGGACTGAGCGATTTCATGCGTGTGTTTGTATGATTTAGCGAAGGGTTTGATGGTTCTGAGCATGTAATCTAGCTGGAGAAGTAAATTTTCGCTGCATGCAGAGTTTGCTTTATTTTGTAAGCGTACTGCAGTAGCTTGCGCTGTGTCAGAAACATACAACTGTCCATATCCTGGAGAGGTAGAAGTGTTAGCATATAGTGGAGCGATTTGGTGATAAATATGCCCGTGTATTTAAAATAGTATGGTCCATGGTCAGGAGGTTGAGTTATCTGTGCACTAATGGAACCAAACACTAGAGAAGACTTGTATTCTTGAATGTGTTCACGATAATTTTTAGCTTCTGATGTTTGCTGTGTAAGAAGCTGTTGTAAAGACACAGGTGGCCCCCGCAAAGGTGGTAAAGCTACTTTGCCGTGTGGCAGGACCTCGAGTACTTGTTGGGTGTATTACACTCAGCAGGCCAGTATAGTGCATGACAGTGTTTGCACTGCTGGTCTGGAGTCCCAATGTTGTACTCTTGGACGGGATGACAGGAATGAGGTGAAGAAGTACCTGTGGTAACGGGAAGAGGATTGTGTGTATGTCTGCTGAGATTGCGTTGGTTTGGAAACGTTGCTTTGCAGATGTCGCATTTCAAGACTTGTGAATGAGCTTTGCTATGTTTAGTCAGTATAACGAAAATAGCAAAGTGTATGGGAAGCCACAGGCAGCGTGGGGAAGGGTTTGAAAGAGGACGAATAGGAATCAAGAATAGGCGTGTCGCCTGCATGTGGGCGGGACCGGTTTTGAAGTGGAGCCGCAGGCAGCGTGGGGAAGGGTTTGGAAGAGGATGAATAGGAATCGAGAAATGTCGTGTCAGCTGCTTGTGGGCGGGACCGGTTTTGAAGTGGAAGCAGGCTGAACCAGAAGAGAAATATACAGGTATATGAGTTCCTTAATGCTGGGTAGGCAAAATTCTCAATGGATAAGGTCAATAGCAAAAATGAAAGTGTAATAGAGACAACCTAATAACAACAGATATGGTGTTCATGGCTTCAGTTTTTAATTATTGTGATTTTTCTAAATAACAGTTGAAATTAATTATACAAAAATAGTCAAAATGAAACAAAAGTCAATTCTTCAAAACAGTCTCACACAAATCAGTCTAAATATTAAAAAATGAAATCAAAGTGGATTTAGAAATTAAAAGCAGTTAAAAGCAAGCAGTTAAAAGCAAGCCAGACTCCTCATATTATATATTTTAATTATTCATTTTACCTTACCTGCCTTGCGTCCTGTGTTGGCTGGGATTGGCTCCAGCAGACCCCCGTGACCCTGTAGTTAGGATATAGCGGGTTGGATAATGGATGGATGGATTTTACCTATGCAGACATTCATTTATTTGGAAAAACCCTGTGATATAATGGCAAGGGAGCTGATTTGTAGGCATGTTAAGAATGACAAGCACCTGAGACGTATGTGAGAGGAGAGGCCTGAAGGTGTGAGAAGAGCATCAGAGAAGCAGAGGAGCTCAGCGTTGGAGTTGCAGCCCACCTGGGATCTGCTCTGAGCTTTTTCTGTATGGGTAGAGAGCAGGCCTGTATGGCTTGGAAGATGTGGACATGGTTGTGGAAACTGAAGAAGGTAAAGAGAAGTGTGAGAAGAGTATAAATGAGTGGAGTGAGACCTTAAGCAAGAAAGGCATGAAGGTGAGAAGATGGGAGCAAAGACGGAGTTTTAGTGGAAGGGACAAGCAGGAAACTTCATTAAAGTTGGTTGAACAGAAGCTTGTAACTTAAATATCATTAACTTAATTGCTGTGATGATTAAGGAGTTTTATGTGTTTGCTTTTTTAGTTTAGATGTGGTTTTTATAGTGTAGATTCTGTTTTGAGGGTTTTCAGATCAGTTTGAATTATTTTAAGGAAGTTTATCTTTTATTCCCATTTTATTTTTTGTTTGCGCAATGTGGCAGGATTCATCCCACGATTGTTGCATTCATTTCATCATCAGATATGCCAATATGGCAGTTTTCCTGCAGCCCTTTATTTCTTGGTTGGATAAAATCCTTGAGGTTCATATTAGTGACAGCTTCAAACAATCTCAGATTTTGTTTTGGTTTAATGAACTCTTTTCTGTCTTTGACTATTGATTTTTGAGAGTATTTTGGTTGCTTGTTTGTCCCTTTCTGTTGCAGCCCCGGCTTGCTCTCTCACTACAATTCTTGCCTCAGTGTCATCTCCTGGCTTTAAAAATGTATTTTTCATAATAATACTTGGATTAAGTGGCTGTCGTAACACTTGGGTTCCAAAGTGGAACACAAATAAGAAATAAAGTCAGTGAAAAAATCAGGAAAGCTTAGGGAAAGCAGAATGAAGTGAACATTGTTATGTGCAACAGCCATCTATGAAGCTGTCGTCTGACATGGCTTGATGTGTGGAGCAGATTGTTGAGCCCTTAATGAAGGCAGAAGTCTAACAGCAGGGTGAGACTAACATGTGGATGATGTACTAGATGTGTGGCATCAGTTTAAAGATGAGATCAGAAATGCAGAAGTAGGAAATAAAGTCACAATTAGAGAACACAGAATGTGGAGAAGATGAGATAACCATGACTGAGATGGCCATGGCTAGGTGGTAGTGGTTTGGGGTGGGTTATGTTGTATGCTATATTCGCTTATTGATATACCCTATCAATTTGTCTTTACTTAATAAAAAGTTGATCTCAAAAAAAGAAAGAAAATAATGAATGTGTGAGGTCAGGTGTCAGGTGTGAGGAAAATTGAAGGAAGTAGTGAGGGAGGACATAAGGATATGTAGGATCAACACTGGGATGGTAGCTGACAGAAGACAATGGAGAACTAGCAGTTTTGGTGAACATAAGGAAGAAGTACAGGATTTACATCCTAAACTTGAAAAATAATTCATTCAAATCCAAATGATAATATTCAAAATGCTTACTTTGATTTCAGTCTCTGTATAGCAAACCTGAAATACTCTAACGACTACCAAGAATTGCAAAACATTATTAAACGCATTTCAAGTAAACGCTGTTACTCTGAATAGTACAGGCCTAAGGAAACACCAATGGTTAGTTACTTCACCAAGAAGCCAACGACCACGTACAGCACCATCATGTCTGCCCAAGCTACTCTACCTCAAAATAAATGAAACTCGGATTGAAACAGGTCAACAAGCCATGATGTGGGTCCATCTCATCTTGGCATTACAGACGATTTGCATGTTAATGGACTGTCACTGCTTAGGGTTAACAAAAGCAGCTGCATTCTTGCTAGGTGACCTTAGTACAATGCAGTAAACCCTTTTTTATCGCAGTTAATCCTTTCGAGACTCTATCACGATAAATTCATTTCCGCCAAGTAGGATTCTTTATTTATAAATCAAATATTTTCACAGTTAGAGCATATAAAACCTGTTTATGACTATTTAAATATGTTTTTTTAACATTATTAGAGCCCTCTAGACATGAAATAACACCCTTTAGTCAAACGTTTAAACTGTGCTCCATGACAAGACAGAGTTGACAGTTCCATCTCACAATTAAAAGAATGCAAACGTATCTTCCTCTTCAAAGGAGTGCGCGTCAGGAGCAGAGAATGTCAGAGAGAGAGAGAGAAAGAGAGAGAGAGAGAGAGACAGAGAGAGAGAAAAGCATACAATCAAAAATCAATACATGCTGTTGGGCTTTTAAGTATGCAAAGCACCGCGATTAAGCAGCCGCAAGGAAGGGAGCAATGTGAAGGTAGTCTTTCAGCATTTTTTAGAGGAGCATCCGTATCCTATAGGCCAGTGTGCGAACATCCCCTCTGCTCACACGCCCTCCGTCAGGAGCAGAGAATGTCAGAGAGAGAGAGAGAGACAGAGAAAAGCAAACAATCAAAAATCAATACGTGCTGTTCGGGCTTTCAAGTATGCGAAGCACCACACGGGAAGCATATCGTATATCATTGAGGAGTATTATTCAATATGTAATACATGCTCTGATTGGGTAGCTTCTCAGCCGTCTGCCACAAGTGTCCCTTGTATGAAATCAACTGGGCAAACCAACTGAGGAAGCATGTACCATAAATTAAAAGACCCAGTGTACGCAGAAACCCGAGAACCAGTGAAAAATCTGTGATATATATTTAGATATGCTTACATTTAAATGGAGTGAAGCCCTGAAAGTCGAAGCGCAATATAGCGAGGGATCACTGTATAAGTATAATTAAAACAGGACACTGTTGCAAATTATATTGGCTAAAAAATGTTATATTTTACATGAACATCCACACCATGCAGAAAGCGAGTGTAGAGCTTCGTCAGTCGGTCAGTTAGTGGATTGCAACACAGCAGGCAAGACGGAGCTAAGGCTTAGCTGAAGTATTCCTGATTGTCAGAAGGTGATAAAAAGTGATGAAAATCCAAAAAAGTTATTGCGTGCAGCATCTTAAAAGGGAAATAAAATAAAGTCTATTCATCATATTTGTCATTTTTGTGGTTTAATATGTTTACAACATCAGTGCACATTATAGTAACGTGATACGAGTTATAATTACATGCTGGTTTGGCTGCATTTCCCTACTTGATTAAGGGTGTAGTAGTTTCACATTTTCTCTGTGATGTTGCATCAGAGTTGTCATAAATATTTGCACGTTCTCCCATTAAGTTTATTTTATAAATCCTGTTTATCACATATTAATCAGATTACTAGGACAGCATTTTTCCACTTAAGAAATATAGCAGAAGTTAGACCTCTTATATCATTGAAAGATGCTGAGAAATTAATCTACGCTTTTGTTTTTAGTTGATTAGATTGCTGTAACGCACTCCTCTCAAGACTACCCAAAAAAGACATAAATCAATTGCAACGAGTGCAGAATGCAGCTGCTAGAATCTTAACTAAGAAAAGAAAATCTGAGCACATCTCTCCAGTTTTGATGCCACTACATTGGTTACCTGAGTCATTCAGAATTGACTTTAAAATCCTTCTTATAGTTTACAAATCCTTAAATCTTATATTTTGGAATGTCTTACACCTTACACTCCAAATCGTAACCTTAGATCTTCAAATGAGTGTCTGCTTAGAATTCTAAGAGCTATACTTAAAAGAAGTGGTGAGGCGGCCTTCTGCTGTTATGCACCTAAAATCTGGAATAGCCTGTCAATAGGAGTTCGCCAGGCTAATATAGTGGAGCACTTTAAAACACTGCTGAAAACACATTACTTTAACATGGCTTTCTCATAGCTTCATCTTAGTTTAATCCTGATGCTCTGTATATTCAGTTAATTATCATTATTATGCATGGTATTCATATTCAAAATCCGTACTAACCCCTACTTTCTCTTCTGTTCTTTTTCCGGTTTTCTGAATTCCAACAGAAATTACAACTTTGGAAAAGAAGGACATACTGTACTTTGCTGTCTGTTTTGAATTTTAGATGATATGAACATTTTTAAAAAATCAAAAAGAATCACAAGTTTCAGCTTGTTAACTACAAATTGTTAAAGTTCATGGAGTATTTGAATCTAATCATCTCACAATGACAGTTACTGAAAAGGATTTCAGTCTTCTTATCTTGATTTTCTTTGATGAACAACCAACAGTCTAAATTTGTACTACAGACAGCACAGCATTCTCAGACCCGCTTAATTCAGTTTAGGGTCATAGGGGGAACCATTGGGTACAGGTAGGGTTGCCACCTGTGTCTGACAAAAATCCTGGACATGGCCATACTGACCATGAACTGGCATCAAAGAAATAGGGAAGGCTTTTTGGGGTTGGTGGCAGAATTGGCACTCCAGCCACTGTAAAAAAAACCTCACACTGTTCAGTGTGGTGCTGAGGTGTCACCCGTTGCACGGCTGCACTAAAGATCTCAATCCGGGTGGTTTGCCGTGTGTTCGGTGTGGCAACACGCTGTAATCAGCGCATGCTCCCAACCTTCTTCTCCTCCTCCTTTGTGCATTGTGAAGGAGTGTTGTGTGTAGCCTTGAATATTTTAAATAGAAAACAACAGCTGCTTACCTGATTGCTTAGCTACTGGTGTGTACTTTGCTTGTGCTTGATTTCGCTCCCACTTGGCTAAACAAATCAGTAATAGGATCCCCTTAGATTTGCATTTACCATATTTAAACATAATCTACTCATTTACAGCACAATTCATTTTATTTGCTTTGTATGTCACAATCAGACACTCAAATTGCCCTTAGCTTAAAAGAAAACATACCTATTATAGACCTTATCTTAACTAATTTTCCATTTATATTTGGCATTCTCCTTCACTGCAGCTCTCAGCAGTCTCTGTTCTTCAATGAATGACTTGAACTCCGTGCATGATAATTTAAAGTTCAGACTTCAGCGTAGTAAATAACAGTCTGTTTCGTTTGTCAGACCAAACATCCTCCATGTGACTGAACACTCGCTCTGCATAGGCACTGCTGACTGCTATGCAAAAAACAAAAGCACCTACTTTCAGCAGCTCAGTGCATTCAGTTACCTCACTGAAAAGATAGGCCCATTTGAAATGGTGTCAAATAAATCATTCAGGATGACTACATTACAGTTTGTCTCCATCAACACCCAAGGATAGATTTTCCACTAAACGATTCAACTCGTACTACTGGAGTTGTTGTCCATCATCAAGGCAGAGACAGCCAATGTGTGCAATAACCTGGGGCCTGATGCGTAACGTCGTGCGTAGAATTCACACTATAACATGACGTAAGCACAAAAGTGAAAATGTGCTTATGCACAAAAAAATCCAGATTCATAAATCTGTGCGAATGCCAGCTTTCACGTTCTTCCGCTACATAAATCCCGGTCAGCGTGAAAACTAGCGCACGTGCACGCGCCTGCTGCCTCACCCGGTCTCCTCCCAGTATTACGCCTCTTTGAATATACAAATCAATATAAATAGCCCTTAAGCTCAGTATTCTGTGAAAAGGCAATGGCAAAAGTACAGGGGAAATAGAATTTCAGCGAATACCAAGTGGAGGCAAAGGAAAAATGTACTATTTGTTGGTTTAAACAGTGGTATAAACAACAAAAGGAAGTTGATCGAGTGACATAGAGTGTTGGAGAAACTCGAAAGCTCAAGTTCACAAAGTCACACAGTGCCCGAAATAAAAAAGAAGTTGTCAGATATCAAAGTTGTCGTGAAAAGGCGAGTTGTAGCCCACCTTCTGAGTGTCATATGAAAGCTTATTAGGGTACAGAGAGAAAAAAAAGGCACACAGTGGGGAAAAAAAGCACGAAATGTCAACTTTAATCTCGAAATTGTCACTTTAATCACGTAGTTTATTTTGTCATTAATGTAGAACATCATAAGCTTCATCTTAAAATCATTTAATTTACTAGTTTCTCAAATCCAATCGTAACTAAAGTAGCATGTTAAATGCTTTGTTTTGTATTTGATCTTCTATGTGCTCTATGTGTGTGAATCACTACGTGCTTCCGGGCTTTCTCTTCCTCCGACAGGACACAGAATCCATTACATTCGTGATATTACAGCTCTCTGAATAACTAAAATACTGAGATGTATACATGATAAAATTAAAGTTAAAGCATGTTATTAAACATGGGAACATTGTGGCGCAGTGATTGTTCATGTCTCACGCAAGATGCTTGCTGCGCCATGTGTGACCTTTGATGAAATAATTTATTGCAGCAGTACTATTTCTTTCAAATGTACTAACCTCCAATTCTTGTCGTTACTTTTCTTTCTCCAAGTACCCAATCGCCACACAATCAGCTCTGTAACAGACGCTAAGCCATCTGTAGGCTTAGAACGCTGATTCTTCAAAACTTTTAAGGAACATTGAAATATCTTCGTAGTACGTGTTTAATTATTCTATCCATCTATCCTTCCAGTGTCGTGCCAGCACCTGCAAGAATACAGCGCGAGGCAGGAACAATCCGTGAACGTAGCGCCAGCGGCTTGCTAGCGCTGCGGCACCGTGTCCTCACATGTTTAATTATTAACAATGTAGATTATTTAAATGAAGTTAAAGTTTTATCTGTATAATATAATAAACATGTTTTGCTGCATTTCATCTTAAAAATGATATCGTCAGCATATGTAGATATGCACTTTATAAAGTGGCTCAGGTTGTGCAATATTATAACTGTAGTGCAAGTTTACAGTGACATACCATATTTACTCGTGCACCACGCGCCCTCGTGTAAGATGCGCACCCTAATTTTTACAAAGAAAAATGCGAAAATTGTTTTGCCCCGTGTACGACGCGCATTGTGATTGCATAGGAATCGTTTAGAGAAAGAGAGAGTGCGAGCAAGAAAGAGCGCGAGAGCGTGAGTGAGAGAGAGAGAAAGAGCACGAGCGAGAGAAAGAGAGTGTGCGAAAAAAAGCGAGCGAGCGAGAGAGCGCGAGTGCGCGAGCAAGCCAGTGAGAGAGAGAGCACTAGCAAGAGAACGAGCGAGCCCAAGCAGAAGAAGTAAACATTACAGAATTACATTTCCTCATGTATGACGCGCACCTGATTTTCTAATGCTAATTTTTGGGAAAAAATGTGCACGTGGTATATGCGTAAATACAGTTCTACACGGAGCACTTGATGGACTGATTGAGTGCGTTTATAGTTCTTGTGATGAAATTGTTTCTGAACCGCGAGGTCCGTACAGGAAAGGCTCTGAAGCGTTTACCGTGTGAGAGCATTTCAGTAGACAGCATGGTTGAGGCAGCGTGTGCTTGATGCTGTATACCGATAATTCTCTTTCTCAGATTCTGTAGATTTTTGATTCCCCACTCAGATACAGTGATATACAGTAAATATTCCGAGTGGTGCAGTGAAAGTAATATGGAAAAAGATGATCCGATGTGGCAACCCCTAACGGGAGCAGCTGAAAGAAGAAGGAGAAGGTGAAGTGAGAGTAACAACGCTAAAGCAGTTATGGTATTTGGAATAGCTTGACCATTCTGTGGATCATTCTTTTGTTACAGGTTAATTACAATCACATGCATTAAACTAATAAACAATATGAGGTTAATTGCAGTGTATTTATAAAGCCGTGTCAGGGATGTGGATCTAAAAAAAGAAAGGGTAACCACACAGGAACAGTAGCACTGCTTTGACGCTGGGTGCCACCAGTCTGCAAAACCTAACGCAGAAGTTTTGTACAAAAGGGTATGAGCTACCGTGGAAATGTGTGTGGCTTTACACCAAGTTTAGGTTTTATACATTGTGATTTGAACGTGGAAAAAGGCTTATGCAACATTTCTGTGCATACGCACCATTTATACATGAAGCCCCTGGTCATTGAAATCAAATGTATCCTCCAGATGTATCCTCCTTTCTCTCTGCCAGGCTTCTGAACTGCTACTGTTGCTGGGGTAAAAGGCTTCTCAAGGTTTATTTTGCTTTGCTACCAAAGAATTTGTCGGAGCGGCTTGTGATCAGCTAACTGTGCAAATGGTTAATCACTGAGTAAACGCTGATCACAGTAGCACTGTCACTCTTTAGCTTCCTAATAGAACAGTCACATTCTTGCATCACATTATGCATGAATGCCAGGATGCATTCAACAACAGTTGGGTCTACAGTTCCTGAATCAGCAATGCCACACACAAATATCCATACAATACTTGGGCAGTCATCCTTTCCAAGTGCTACAAAATAAGACTTTAATGCCGGCCAACTCTCTAAAATCCTATGGATCTCTGGCAGCAACGACAGCCAGCGTGTGGGGACATGAGTCAGAATCTCCCTGTAGTTTGTAGATGTAAATTCACAGAACACCTTAACAACTGAATTCACTATACACCTTAAGCACAAAGCCCCCACGTCACACCCTGCAGAATTAAAGACACAATTAGCTGTTTTCACAGTGTTATTAGTGACGTGACACTTGCAGTTGCCTTTCAAAATATGTGGGTTCACCTTCTTAAATGTTTGAAAAACGCAGTTTTGCCAACCATAATTAATGGATGTGTCATCTGCACTATAGGCACTAATCTGATCTGCGTGACTGAAATTCCATTGTTTTCAGTGATGGACACTATCTGTTTAAATATGGCTTCACTAGATTTGTCTAGATCATTGTAAAAATCTAGTAATCCGTACTTTACACTCTCGGTTGCACAGAAATATCGTATGGGAACAATTTGTATCGTATGACCAGAATTGAGTGCAACAAAACACACTGCAGAGTACTGGGCTTTCTGCAACTCCGCTGCTAATCTCTGGAGTTACTGAATAGTTTTGCATTGACCTTGTTCCCGTGGTCAGTGCACACAGACCTGTGGCCATGTCACACACCGTGAAAAGCAGCTGTTAATTCAGCCACAGCAATTATGTTCTTCTCTGAGTCTTTCTTGGTCATAAATGATGAAATTGCCATTGGTTTGCCGAGCAATTTGAATGCGATTCTGGTGTCTTTTTGTTTTAGCATGGTCATCCCAAGCAGTTTTGCCTTCATGTTTATTTACAATATTAACTGAACATAAGGAGCAAGTACCAGAAAGTGGATCACCCGGGGTTGGCTTTAGCCATGGAATGTAAATTTGATTTTTCTTCCAGTTATTATTGAAAGACATTGAATATTTCAGTTTCTTCTATACTGGCCTGTCAGACTCAGAAGACAAAATCTTATCTTTATCCTCCGTCTCGTCACCCATCTCAGCACAATTATCAGTTCTTTGCACATCTAGTGCCATCAGTAGTAGCTGCACAGGTTAGATGGGCTTGCCACATCACATGATCTTGCTAGAGCCAATGATAGTGGACACTAGAGGATGGGCATAAGGACAAAATCTTTTTTTTTTTTATTAATTTTATTACAATCCATACAAAGCAATCAAGATTTTACAAAAGAAAAATTGAGTTAAGAACAGATCGATCTCCACCCCTGAGAGAGAGAGAAGGACAAAATCTTAATCGTCGGTTAAACAGGAACAGTACAAACTGATCTAGCTTACTGAAAACCAGTACATTAAGTGTCCCGGGAGAGAGAATATTTTTTCCGGGACTGACAATTAAAAAGAAAGGCACACCTGGGAAAACATGGGACAAGTGGCAATCCTAGGTACTGGGCAGGAACCCACACTGGATGAGGTGCCAGTTAACTTCAGCCATGTAACAATTCTGCATGAAGTTAAAATCTGACTTTGCTTCAGTTGCTCAAAAGGTAGTAGTTAGAAGAACATGCAAAAAAATAACAAAATAGCGAATTGGACTGATTAACATGATGCTCTGACCAGGGTTCACTGTAGATGCCCTCCTGTATTGAGCTGGTCTAGTATAAAGGAACATAAAAATATCAAAGATTCATTTCATTTTTGTTTAAGACTATTTAATGAGTACAGGCTCAGATCTCTTGGCTGTTGTGCCAGTCACGAGTATAAAAAGACGATCTGTCGGACTGCTGCATACACAGTGTGTCCACCTGCTATTTGTAGTTCCAGCCAACCTTCCTGAATTGTTTCCTGGCAATAAAAAGAAACGTGCAATTGCAAGAACAGCCTTAACCAGACCAGGAGATGGAAATGCAGTCAAGAAATGAACAAGGTCTAAAGTTCAGAGAGGGCACTGCCAAAAACCAAAGAGCTAAACCATAAGCAAAGTTGAAACAATGATTGCCAAAAGTTGTTATCTAGGAGACATGTTGTCATCTAAAATTGTAAAAAAATCAAAAAGTGGAATGAGACTCAGATGACATAAAATAGTGCAAAGACTAAAGGTGTTCAAGAGATGACTCATAAACGAAAGTGTAAAACTGCTATCATTGGGGGAATCAGATCTTGACTTGATACTGACAAATTCAAAGAATCCAAGTAATCGTTGCCTGACATTCCAGTTTAGCAAATGTTATGATTTTATCTGATTCACTTTATTATTCTTATAAATGAGTATTAAAGGAATCCCTGACTGCATGACAGCTCATTCCAGAACTGAGTTAACTAAATTGCCTATTTGTATTTCACTGCGCTCGAGGCTCATGTGTACATTTGTCAAGCAGAATAAGTGAATTTCACTCTACATGTTTCGCAAGGTCATCTTATTTCTCCAGAAGATTTCCCAAGAACCCGAGTTTACATCATGAAGAAGAGACACCATGGCCAAAGCGGGGGGATTCTGGTGGTGCTGGCGACATGTTGCGCATGCCCCACTTGTGCAGTCATCAGGCTGGTCCCTTGGTGCAGCCGGCAAACAGAAGGCCATGCAGGTAGGTCATCAATGTTTCATTCTTTATGAATAATTCTTCAGAATCTGATATATCAACGTGCAGGCCAGATTATCCCCATGTGCCTTCATTGGATCATCTCAAGCAGAAAAAAGAAGAGCAAGAAGCTGATTCATTCCTGACTACACAGCCAGGCATTCGCCCACATAAACGTGATTTTTTTCAGTTTTTTGCCAGAGTTAAAAGAAGATGTCTGAAGAGTTGCATACTTCTTGAAACATTAACCTTTGTATACCCATGTAGTTTTTTTTTAATTTTAGAATTGAGCATAAATAAGATGTGGTAGTGGGGATGAGGGGATGCCAAAGGTAACCATCTAATGGCAGGATTTGTACGGCTGTGAACTCTATTTATGGTTTCCTCACTCACCACTCTGTTACTGTAAATTTTAACTTTAGTTTGCTTCATTAAAGACCGCTCAGTGCCCATGAAAATGCGTCTCCTTCTGCTGATAGACACGGCCCTTCTGAGCAGAGCAGGCCAGCTAATGCCACTCCTTGAATGGCGTCCACACTTGTCTGTTTGCTTTTGTTTCTTTCTCTTGAGCTCATTGTGCAAAAAGCTTTTGGGAGTTACATGTATAGACATTCACACAGACCAGTCAATATGTCAGTGCTGTCCAATCAAAAAAGGATTGGACATCTACTGCCCAGAGGGGACTGGGCAGTCTAATGGTCTGGAATCCCTACAGATTTTATTTTTTTCTCCTGCCGTCTGGAGTTTTGTTTTTTGTTTTTTCTGTCCCCCCTGGCCATTGGACCTTACTCTTATTCTATGTTAATTAATGTTGACTTATTTTGTTTTCTTCTTGTGTCTTTTATTTTTCTATTCTTTATTATGTAAAGCACTTTGAGCTACTGTGTGTATGAAAATGTGCTATATAAATAAATGTTGTTGTTGTTGTATCTACTGGACATCAGAGGAGCCCCAGACCACACATGATGAAAAAAGCAATGCATTTTTAACAGAAAGCCTTGAGCCTGACTGCCATTCTAGGATTTGGGGCAAGAAAACCATTAAGGAAAGGCTGGGAGACAGCATGGATTACTCCTGCCACAAGGGGGCAGCAGCACATTTCTGTATAACTGGGGTCAAGGGAAGAATTTATGAAGAAAATAAGTGAAAAAATTGCCTTCAAGCCAGTTGATGTTTAGGCCCAGCAACTGCCCAAACTGAGTGTGTGCCAGCATTGAAAACCACCTCACAGAGCAGGCTGCCAATGGGAAAACTTTGGAATCATCACAGGATGCCCCCACTGTGAGTGTAATTCAAACCCAAAAGAGACATCAGCAAAGAGATGAGTTGTTTCCATCTGGAGGTTTGGAATTGTGGAAGCAGCACCTTGATAGGTTTATCACTATGGAAATGCTGTTGAAATCCCAAGTTGGGGATGCTGCCAAAAATCCAGGATTGAATCTGGGATTTAAATTTGAATTCTCATGGTGAACAGTTTGTAATAGGTAGATAGATTATATTGTGTTGCTGCTCTGATGTAACTTCAGGATTTCAACTAAATCCACCATCACTCAGGGTGCTTTAGAAGACAAAGAGCTCCATAAAAATAATAATAAGTATATTAAATTCTATATATGGACTATATAATTTACATAATTTACTAGTGTGACTACATCAGGTATACTATGTGCAGTTCTGGTCACCATGCTACATGAAAGACATAGCAAGGCTTGAAGTTATGCAGAGGGGAGCAACCAAGTGCATCCCAGGACTTAAGGACATGTCCTACTGTGACACACTCTGAGAATTCAACTTTTCTAGTCTTGAGCAGAGGAGCCTGTGTGAGGACCTCATCCAGATTTTCAAAATTCTCAAAGGCACTGATAAAGCAGACCAAGCAGAATTCTTTCAAACTTAGCAGGAATCACATACTTGAAGACACCAGTGGAAATTAAGCGGAAGTGCATTTAGGACTAAAACAAAGTATCCCTGCACCTCTTCTAGATCTGTCCTGGAAAATTTCACTTGTAAAATACAGATGAGCAGGAAACAGGGAACACAGTTACAGAAGAAAAGATGTGCAAGGTATTTTCAAGGGTTTTAGGCTAGATTAGGGCTTAGGGTTATAGTGTAGGTTGAGGCTACCAAGAAGCAGAAGACCACAAAACAGTCCACTGAAGTATAGATATATATTGTGATGGACTGGCATCTGATCAAGATGAGTGGTATTTCTTTTTCTAGTCAGGAGACTAATTCATTCAAAGTAGATCACCAACACCATGTAGCCCCAAATCTGCAGAAAACCTCTACTGTGCTTCATTGATTTCTGCAGATACTCCTCCTTGTAGCATTTTTCAGCTCTTCCATGGACAAACTGCCACTTGTTAAGCCATAAATTTAAAATTTTGATTTGTCAGTACAGAGCGCTTGCTGCTCTTGTTCAGCACCACATTCTTTGTTTTTTTTTTGTATAAGTCAGTCTCTTGGCTTTGTCTCTACTTTTAAGGAGTTTTTTTGGCAGCAACTCTTCCATGAAGCCCACTTTCAAGAAAGGTGTGCTTGGGTTCCTGGGTTCCAGTTGATGTTTGGAGTAGGCATCAGAGCTGGACTTCTTTCGATTTCAAGGGAGCGTCATTTTGATGTATTTCATAGCCCCAAACTTGCCTGTTCCCTTCTGCTTCTTCAGAGCTTCGTGGGCATCACATCTTGAAACTCCTGTTGTGAAAAGATGAGCCTTGACACAAAATAAAGCTTTGGGGCAGCCAGCTGTATATTATTTCCTGGCTGCAAAATTGAATAAATCGATAGCACTGATGTTCACAAATCGGAGTCCAAAACAGAACTGCCCAACGGAGGATGAGAGTTGGGTTTTATAGGGAGGTTTTTAAGGAAGTGATGTCAGCCTCGGGGCCAGGACTGGATGTGGCATCGTCTTTGGGGCCGAGGTGGAAGTGACGTCTTTTTACTCAGGCAGAATTTCCCGTGTCTGGTCTGCTGAGACAAAATAAGAGGGTTGAGAGCACCCCGCCACCCCTCGGCTGGGCATGGAATTCCCTTCTTTTGGTCCCTGTGACTGGCTCCCATGCGCCCGTGTGTGACACTGTCTGCTGTGAAATCTCTGCTTGGATGATTCTGGATTGCCACCTTGTGTCTTGCTGCTTTTATCACTGTTGACATGCTGTCAAAATGAATGATCTGAAGGTTAAACCGTCTCATATGCCGCACTCCCTTC
The DNA here is from genome assembly GCF_016835505.1 of Polypterus senegalus. Classification (NCBI taxonomy): domain Eukaryota; kingdom Metazoa; phylum Chordata; class Cladistia; order Polypteriformes; family Polypteridae; genus Polypterus; species Polypterus senegalus. Next base: position 113,143,965 of record NC_053168.1, read on the forward strand.
TTCTAGTCTGGTGTCCTTCAACCTGTTTGAGTCTTTGCACACCTGTTTCTATTTCCGTTAATCATTTTGGTTCAATCAGCTCATTATGTCATTGGTCATCAGCCATATTTGTTACCTTTGTTTAATCATACACTCAGCTTTTTATCTAAAAAAGTGTTCTTCTACATATATGTTTCCCTGCAATGTTGAATATTTTAGAGATTGATATTTCATCATAAACATATTGGAAACTGCTCACAAAAAATAACTGTTTTATAGCTAACTTTATAAGTAATCCAATAAGAATTTATTAAATATTTTTTTTTTTTAATTTTATTGTAGGTCAAAATACTGTTCATAATCATATTCTGTCAAAATTTTAAAGATACTTTTGAAACATTTTTAACCAATGACTCAATTCCCATAGCATATTTTACATTTTGGTATTTATCTGACCTGAAGACAAGTACTTGACTGTTAGGCTTCTCCAGAATGTTCTCTTTGGCACTATAAACCCACCCTTCCTTTCATTTGTTTCATAAAACCGCCTGAGTGCTGACAGAGTGTGCAAGAAAAAATTAGGTTATTACTGTGACTATTCACAAAAAGAGCTCTACACACACACACACACACACACACACGGAAAGGAATGCAGAAATGAAGACCCTCATGACGCAAGTGACCTGCGGAGGAGATCACTTTCACGGTCACACCCAGAGGTTCTTAAGGATTGGCTTCTTGTCCAACACGTTTTCTCTGCTTACACATTTGTGTGACCCCTTTTCAGTTCCTGTTTAAAATCTAATTTTGTTGTCTTCTTATTATGCAATCATTTGACAGCAAATTGGCAAATGTATACATGTTGATTTAAGCGAGTACAAGATGACACATATTTTTTGGTATATTGTTGGCTTCCCTTTTTTTTAATTCAGTTACATTTATTTTGAAATAGTGATCACTCACTCCGCTTGCACAAATATAAAACTGCAAATGCAAAATACAACAGCAGGCATCAGATGAAGTGGATACAAAAAGTCTTCAGACCCCTCCACTTTCTGGTCACTTTATTATATTGTAGACTAGCAAAATACCCGCGTTTCGCAGCGGCGAAGTACTGCATTAAAATTTTTATTAAGAAGAAAATTAAACCTTTTTAAACTGAGGGAAAATATGCCAATAATTATTTGTTAAGGATCTCTTTGTATACCATGTTGTCAGTTCGGCCCTCCGGTTGTAATCTGACCAAGCTGTGCGCTGAGCTTACTCTTGAGCATGCAACGTACAGTTGGCCATGTGAACAGTAATCTTGTCTCAAATCTCACAGCTTGGATTGCTGCTGTCATAATCGGTTTGAGTTTCATGGTTTGTTTCAATTATGACAGTATTTGCAGGACTTGTGTTGAAGTGACATTCGGCATCTGTCAAGCGTTGTAAGTATACAACCAGTTTCATTGATAACTTCACATCCAGCTTTTGAGAGTTTAAACATTCATAAACATCAAAGTGTCCACTGCTGAAATCGTCACCTGTGAATCTAAGATGTTTAAGAGGCATTGGCGGTTGTCGAAAGGTGTAAAATATTTGGCCATTTCGGTACACTTAAAAGCGACAACCGAACAATTCAGCAGCAGCCATCAACTCCCATGCAGAACCATAGGTGAAGGGCTTAAGCATTTCACTCTTCTAGTGCTCCTGTGTAGTCTAATTATCTCCTGTACCGTCATCAGTCCACACCTTGAACCTGTCCCAGTCATTCAATACATAAGACACAATGTTCCTCCGGATATCAAGACTGAGCCTGATATGGCCGGGCAATATGTAACAAAGAGAATGGAAAAGGTCAGTGGTGTCGGGCATGGAAACCACTCGGTAAGTGATAGTTGTTTGATCGATAGTGATCATCTTGATAGACATGGTAATGGGGGTTGGAATGATAAAGGAAATGGGTACCTGAGCAATGTAAAGTAAGTGTAAAATACCTACACAATAACTATAATTGTAATAAACAAACAATAAAACAGCGGAGAAGCCGTGGATTAAACAAAAGGCTGTAGTTATCAATAGGGAGACGTGAATCCCATGGCGAAGCAAGGAAGGGAATGTAGAGACTGGAGCGACGGACGGCCTTCTATAGGCAGGCAGCCAACAACGTGGGAGGCGTTGGGATGGGGGACCCAATGCCGCCTCACACGGTGACCGAGCTGCAGACTATGGACGTATATATGTACGTAAGTAGGATTCAGTTAGTGTTGGGAACCCGCGTACCAAATTTCTTGAAGATGGGCCCATAAGTAACAAAGACTGTTGAAAAGTTCAATATGGTGGCCAACAGTGGCATCATACCACCAAAATAAGTACGTACATTGGTTTCAGTTAGCTCAGGGAAGCCACCTACCAAATTTTGTGAAGATGGGGCCGTAAATAAGAAAGTTCAACTTGGCGGACGTTGTTGACTGTTATGACCGTTACGCGTAGAATTTCAAAATGAAACCTGCTTAATTGTTGTAAGTAAGCTGTAAGGAATGGGCCTGCCAAATTTCAGCCTTCTACCTACACGGGAAGTTGGAGAATTAGTGACGTTTGGAAAATTCAATATGGCGGCCGACAGTGGCATCATACCACCGAAATAAGTACGTACATCGGTTTTGGTTAGCGCAGGGAAGCCGCCTACCAAATTTCTTGAAGATGGGGTCAGCCTTCTACCTACACGGGAAGTTTGAAAATTGGTGACGCTTGGAAAGTTCAATATGGCGGCCGACAGTGGCATCATACCATCGAAATAAGTAAGTACATCGGTTTCGGTTAGTGCAGGGAAGCCGCCTACCAAATTTTGTGAAGATGTGGCCATGAATAAGAAAGTTCAACATGGCGGACGTTGTCGACCGTTATCGACCGTTATGACCGTTACATGTAGAATTTTAAAATGAAACCTGCTTAACTTTTGTAAGTAAGCTGTAAGGAATAAGCCTGCCAAATTTCAGCTTTCTACCTACATGGGAAGTTGGAGAATTAGTGATGAGTCAGTCAGTCAGTCAGTGAGTCAGTGAGGGCTTTGCCTTTTATTATTATAGATTTAACGTAAAATGGATAAATTTGCCAAACTTATTAAAAATCAAAAGCTGAAATTTCTCTTTTAAGTAAGTAGTCAAATCTTTGACTGTGTTACTCCAAACTGTGGCCGGGTACAACGAGTTTGCTTTAATTCTCCTTGAGATGTGTCTACAGCTTGACGGGAGTGGTAAGTTAAATTGATCGGACATCATTTAGGAAGGAACACTCACATGTTTATGAGGTCTCATAATTCACACTGCATGTCTGGGGGAAAAAACAAGCCATGAAGTCCAAAGAACTCTCTATAGATCAAATTTTGTTGAGGTTTAGATCAGGGCAAGGCTATTAAACTATTATCAGTATGCTGCTGCTGGAGTATGTGAATTGCTCCTTGGGATTAATAAAGTATCTATCTATCTATCTATCTATCTATCTATCTATCTATCTATCTATCTATCTATCTATCTATCTATCTATCTATCTATTAAAAGATGTGCACAGTGTACTCAATAATTGTGAAAGGAAAGATGTTTAGAACCATCAGGACTCTTTCTAGAGTTGGAGAGTTGGATGTCCAGACAAACTTAGTAACCAGGCAAGAGGACCTTGTTCAGCTCCAGAGATCCTCTGCTGAGATGGGACAACCTGCCAGAAGGATGACCATCTTAGCAGCACTCCATCGATCAGGTGTTTATAGTAGAGTGGCTAGTTGGAGGCACCCTTGAGTAGCAGGAATACAACAGTTTAAAGGACTCTTAGAGGATCAGAAAAAACATGATCTGGTCGGATGAGACAAAATTTTTGGTCAGACTTCAGGCATTATGTCTAACAAAACACCATGTGCTGCTCACTTCACTACCTGCCTAATCTTATCCTTATGGTGAGGCATTCTTGGCAGTTGAAGCTTGTTATGGGGATGCTTCTCAACGGCTGGGACAAGGAGACACAATTAGATGTTACTTTTGTAGGCTGTCAATTAACACCCCTTACCAGTAAGCGAAGCTTTGTATTCGAGTTGTAGTTCAAGAAAGACCACTCACCATTGCTGCTGTAATTACAGAGAAGTCATTAAAGAAAATCTGCTCCAGAGAGCATGCAACATCAGACTAGGGTGACAGCTTGACAATGACCCAAAGCATATGGTCAAGACAATGCCGGAGAGGTTTTGGGACAGTTGTGACTGTCCTTGAATGGCCCAGTCAATGCCCAGACTTAAACTCCATAGAACATCTGTGAATAGACCTGAAGATGGCAATTTAGAGACGTTTCCCCTCCTGTCTCATGGAGCTTGAGAGGAAGAATAGAATAAACTGCCTACATCCAGGTGTGAAAAGCTTGTTTAGACTTCTCCACAAAGAATCAAAGCTGTAATTACTGTCACAAGGGGGTCTTACAAATGATCAAATCAAATCACGTTTAGTTTGTCACATACAAAGTATACATACAGTACAATATGCAGTGAAATGCTTAGTTGTTCAACTTGTGTGTCTGTACCTTGGCATGAATATAAAGTGACAATATAATACATAACTTTATAAGAAATCATTAATAGAACTATGAATATGTAATTAAAAATAATAAGAAGTAAACAGATTACTTAACTTTAATGTCCTAATGATCTGAGAGAGTTAACAATAGGGCATCATGTATTTCTAGATGCTTTCTTTAATGAACTTTTATTTATTACTGAATCACTGAATTAAGGGTCTGAATCCATTTATTTACATATATGCAATATATAGTGGTCACCGGGGGTGTTGCATCTCCCCAAACTCCCATCACACACAGGCTCAGACACAACCTGCCGATGACTAAGGATTTCATTGTGTGAAGCTCTTATAGTGAAGAGTTTCCCACACCACCACCACAATTGCAGTTATAATGCACAGTAACACTCTCTGTAACTCTCTGTCATCTCCTTCCTCTCTCAGCCTCCTCCATTCCTCATATTCCTTTGTCCTCCTCCTGACTTTGGCTCCTGAAGTTATGCCAGGCAGCTCCTTTTATGTAACACTCTGAAGCACCTCTGGTGTCATGAAGCTACGCTGTGGCTCAGAAGCACTTCCAGGTGAGGTGGGTGCCCAACAAAGTAAGAATCGACAGTCCCCTCAGCACCCCCTGGTGGCACCCATGGAACCCAACAGGGCTGAGTCAGCCAACTCCATTTCCCAAAATGCCCTGTGGAAATCTGTGGCCATGCCATAACCCAGGTGGGCTATCATGTAGTGTCCCAGGGGAGACAAAGGCCCATGAAAAGCTGTCTCCCCCCGTCCTCTATCTATATATATAAAATTATTTTCGCATTTGAAACGGAAATTACATATGATCACAGAACATATTATAATGCACCCGCGCACTCACGTTTAAAACGGAAATTACGTATGACCACACCAGTCAGGTTACACAGAGAAAGTGAGACAGAAGCAGATCGAGAGGGAAGGCTCGCAGGCTCGCTGATCAACGTATACGACAATCACAATTGAGGGCCTCACAAACACCCGAACAACGTGCTGAACAGAATTGAATTCGACGGATGCAGTATTCACAGGCTACCACGTCACACAGGCGTCAGGGTCTGTATATGGAGGGATTCAATTATAACATTGAAAAAGATTATTGCCTACATCCAAAAGTTACAATAGGAGAAATGGACATTGTGTGTGAGTACTGCCAAGCACAGAGGGTTAAATTTGAATCACGTGGGATGTGTTGTTCAGACGGCATTAATGTCGTTGCCTCATGACAGCCACAAATTTTTCCCTTCCACTCAGTGAGGAAGCCACTGGGTAATCTTCTAGTATATATATATATATAAAGAATTGGGTTAATAAAATGAAAGATATCTTTTTCTATGACTTGCTCTTTCCATTTGCTAATTTATTACAATTATAGTCAGTTTATTGTGTAATGCAGATGCTCTGAAGACACTTCCTTTTTCTCAAGAAAAAGTGAAGTCACTTTCACACTATGCTTTTTTTTCCTAAATGCCTTCTTTGCTTACTTACATTGCTTTCCAGACCAGTAATAGAAAATTGTGGTGCACTCAAGACCACTGTGTGTGTGTGTGTTTGTAAAATACGTTTCATATTCACCAGAGGTTTCATCAACACTCCAGCTTGTGGTTTTATTGCAGACACTCATTCAAATACAAGGGCAATGACTTGGGTTGACCATTGGGTGATACTCTGTGCTCAGGAAATCACTGAAACGTTAACCTGATAAGCCTTTTTGTCTCTTTTTTGGAATCTAACTGAAATGGCTCACTGTATTTGTTTGAATGTTTGAATATTTCTGAAAAGCTGTATCATCCACATATCATTCTTAATGTTACGTAATGCCTTTTATGGACAGCAAGGTTATAAGGAACGATTCAAAAGCAATGATATAATTTAAACAGTGTAGGAATTAGAGATTATTGTTAGGAAGCTTGGCTGTGTTCTGGAGTCAAATCAAAATGGAAAGCACCCTCTTCTCTCTAGTCCAAGTCAGTGTCTTTGGCCTGTAGATTGAAGAATATGTGAGACTGTGTGTGTATGTGAGTTGAACTCCCTATCCAGGGTTGGTTCTTTCATTGCAGTCATTGTGGTTGTGGTGGGCTCCAGCCTCCTGCAACTCTGAATTTGATTCAAGTGGGCTGATGGATACACAGCTGGATTATTTATAAAGTGCTCCTCTGTGTGACTTGTGCTCAATTGAATACCTCTGGCTACCCTAAAAGTGCCCACTTTAAATCATTGCTTGGTACTCCAAGCAAGTAAGATAACAGTGCTGTAAGATAAGCCGAACCGTGCATTATATGCACACTGAAGTTTTTATTAGAAGTTATGTTTTTTTCAAACAACAAAATCATTTGACTACAACCTAGTAGCAGTAAAGCGGACTTTGGCATCACTAGGACTGACTTAAGGTGATTTGCAACTCTTAGGCACATCCTATTGTGTGTGCTGGCAAGGAGAGATGTCAAGGGTGTCACCAAGCAAGCACAGGGGTATCAGTGTTGGGCCCCTTGCTCTTCCTTTCCATACACCTCCTCACTAGGCCCCTTTATCCAATCCCAGGGCTTCTCTTATCAGTGCTATGCCGATGATTCACAGCTGAACCTGTCATTCCCTCCAGAGGACCACACAACCTCAGTCGGAATCTCTGCATGCCTCACTGATATTTCAACAAAGGTGACGGAGCACCATCTCTGGCTCAACCTTTTAAAGATGGACCTTCTTGTTACCCCAGCTTGGCCGACTATTCAGCAACCCATCTCTGTTCAGCTCAACTTGATTATCGCTGACCACCCCCAAGTCTGTTCACAACCTTGCAGTGGTGATTGATGACTAGCTGTCCTTCCCTGACCGTGTTGCAATGATCTCTCAGTCTTGTAGATTCACTCTATTCCTCATCCACAAGATCAGACCATTTCTGACAGAGTATGCAGGCTTTGCTCTTGTCATATCTGGACTACTACAGCTCATTGCTGGCAGCAGGATGGTCACATGTTGCTAAGAAGCTGTAGATGATTCAAAATACAGCAGCACATCTGGTGTTCAACTAGCCGAGGCGGGCACGTGTCTCTCCTCTTTTCAGATCACTACATTGGCTTCCTGTAATGATAGATAGATAGATAGATAGATAGATAGATAGATAGATAGATAGATAGATAGATAGATAGATAGATAGATAGATAGATAGATAGATAGATACTTTATTAATCCCAAGGGGAAATTCACATAATCCAGCAGCAGCATACTGATACAAAAAACAATATTAAATGAAATTATAATAAAAATGCATGTAAAAGCAGACAATAACTTTAAATAATGTTAGCATTTACTTCCCCGGATGGAATTGAAGAGTTGCATAGTGTGGGGGAGGAATGATCCCCTCAGTCTGTCAGTGGAGCAGGACAGTGACAAAAGTCTGTCACTGAAGCTACTCCTCTATCTGGAGATGACACTGTTCAGTGGATGCAGTGGATTATTCATGATTGACAGGAGTTTGCTTAATGCCTGTCGCTCTGCCACAGATGTTAAACTGTCCAACTTTACTCCTACAATAAAGCCTGCCTTCTTAACAAGTTTGTCCAGGCGTGAGGCGTCCTTCATCTTTATGCTGCCTCCCCAGCACACCACCGTGTAGAAGAGGGTACTTGCAACAACCGTCTGGTAGAACATCTGCAGCATCTTACTGCAGATGTTGAAGGATGCCAACCTTCTAAGAAAGTATAGTCTGCTCTGACCTTTCTTACATAGAGCATCAGTATTGGCAGTCCAGTCCAATTTGTCATCCAGCTGCACTCCCAGATATTTAAAGGTCTGCACCCTCTGCACACAGTCACCTCTGATGATCACAGCGTCCATGAGGGGCCTGGGACTCCTAAAATCCACCACCAACTCCTTGGTCTTGCTGATGTTAAGATGTAAGTGGTTTGAGTCGCACCATTTAACAAAGTCTTTCATTAGCTTCCTGTACTCCTCCTCCTGCCCACACCTGATGCAGCCCACAATAGCAGTGTCATCAGCGAACTTTTGCACGTGGCAGGACACCGAGTCATATTGGAAGTCTGATGTATATAGATTGAACAGGACCGGAGAAAGTCCAGTCCCCTGCGGTGCCCCTGTGTTGCTGACCACAATGTCAGACCTGCAGTTCCCAAGACGCACATATTGAGGTCTGTCTGTAAGATAGTCCACGATCCATGCCACCAGGTGTGAGTCTACTCCCATCTCAGTCAGCTTGTCTCTAAGGAGCAGAGGTTGGATGGTGTTGAAGGCGCTAGAGAAGTCCAAAAACATAATTCTTACAGCACCACTGCCTCTGTCCAAGTGGGAGAGGGATGTATTAAGTTCAAATCTTTGATGCTTATCTACAGAGAAATCAGAACTTATATATATATGGAGACACTTGGGAGGTCTTCGGCTCCTTCTCAACCACTCATCTCTATTGGTAAAAGGTATCCTAGCTCATCTCCATTCAAAATTCTCACTCCCTCCAATATGTTTGAAGACTCTCTTGTGTGAGGAATTTCTGATATCGGCTGTTAGATTTTGTAACCCTAGATTCTGTAAACGTGTTTGCATTCCTTTCCGAGCTCTTCACTTGTGGTGATCAATTTTGCGTTCTTCTTCCTGATACACCTTCCTGATAACCCTAACAGCACCCCAGACTTGATTATTTTGACCTCTTGGGATAACAGCGCCTACTAAGGAAGTGAATGTAAATGTAAAGCTTATTTGCATCTGTACATTGTTATTCTTTAGGTGTGGTGCAAGCCAAGCCAGCAGTGTGGTTTCCCCACCACAGCTTATTAAAACTCAGCTGTCCAGTGATTTCTTCAGCATTTCAGATTAGCCATTAGAGTTGTTAATGAGCTAACTATTAATTTTCTGCCTAATACTCTTCATATTCATAGGTGCTAATGAACAGGACAGCTGATGGAGCCACCGTAAACAATGGATGAATTAAACAAAAAGAATGCAAAGGAAATGAACAGCATCATTTAGGCGAGAACACAAAACAGTAAACCAGTCCTTTGATAATTAGAAGCCTTTAACCAATTAACCAATTAGCTTTTACTTTTGTCAATTAACACCCCCACCAGCTTTGCATTCAAGTCATAGTCGGAGAGAGTCCACTCACCATTTGCTGCTATTATAGGTCAGCTCATAAATGCAGGGCGTCTCTTTTCAGAGCATAAAGAATAAAAAATCAGAAGCGTTGACCCACCAAATAATGGTTCCTTGATGAAAACATAATTAATCACCATTTGGAAAGATGTCCACAGGACTGACAAAAAGTATGAATATTCTATCCAAGACAAGTGGAGTTTGTTGGATGAAATAAAATTTTTATTTGGTTTCGCATTATTCACACTCCTGCTGTGACCCTTAAACAGTTTGGTGATTGGGAAGTTCTTATTTTTATTTACAGCATTTGTATTTTATAAAATAAAAAATGCCAGATGAAAACCTGCAGATAGAACAAATAAAGCCAGCTGTCTCGTGTCTTGTAGTTAAATCAATTAATTTATTATGCATGCTATGAAAGATACAATTTAAAATAAATTGATTAATTAATGGATGTGTGAGGATTTGGTTCTGAGGCCTTACAGGTGTCAGGCCACAATGTCTGGAACAAACTTCACCCCTTTGCCGACTTATGAATTAAGCTGCATGGCCTGGGGGTTCATGATCCTAGAAACATCCTTGGACCCGGTCTAATGTAGAGGAGGTAGGTAGAGGAGTTTCCCTATAAGAAGGGGGCCACAAGATATAAGGATGCTCTTCATTTACTACAGCTCTGCATTTAATACCATCATACCTAACCAGCTGATCCAAAAACATGCAACTGGTTACTGGATTTTCTCACCAACCGCCCCGAATCTGTCAGGATGGGCAAATACACATCCTCCAACCTTACCCTGAGCACTGGTGTGCCGCATGGATGTGTACTTAGTCCCCTTTTCTATGCACTCTTCACCCATGACTGTCAACCCATCCACCAATTAAACATTATTGTTAAATTTGCAGAAGATACAACTGTCATTGGGCTTGTAACAGACAACAGTGAAGCTGTATATGGGGAAGAGGTTCAGAATCTGACAGCATGGTGCAACTCCAACAACCTGATCTTAAATACCAAAAAGGCCAAAGAAGTTATTCTGGACTTTAGGACCACTAAAAAGACCAATCACAGTCTGATAACAATCGGAGAGAGAGATTGTTTCCAGCTTTAAGTTTCTAGGAGTCACCATCTCAGAGGACCTGTCCTGGACTGACAACAACTTGGCTAGAATAGGCAAAGCACAACAACGCCTCTATTTTCTCAGGAAGCTAAGGAGAGATGACCTCCCCCAGAAGCTGCTGGTTCATTTCTATAGATGCACTTTAGAGAGCATTTTAACTAACTGCATGATGGCCTGCAGGTACAACAGCTGCACAAAGTTTGCTAAAGAAGACCTGCAGTGGGTCGTAAAAACAGCAGAGGCCATTATTGGGACTAAACTGCCATCACTCGAACTCTCATATAAGACTCGCTGTGTGAGAAGGGTCAAGAACACTCTCAAGGACGAAACTCATCCTGGAAATTCTTTGTTTGAGCTCCTCCTGTCAGAAAGATGCTTTAGGTCAATCCGTGTACGCACAAACAGACTAAAAATAGCTTTTTCCCATCTGCCATAAACTTTCTGAACTTTGAATCTCCTTAGTCTGAGATTATTTTAAATTGAACATGTGCAATAAGCTATATTGGTAATGTGCAGCATACTGTACTAATGTAATACAATATAGAATATGTAATGCACTATTCATTAACAGGTGCATAAACAATTGATTTTGCTGTACTTTGAGCAATAATAATTTGCTCTGGTTACTTGATCACTTAACACTGTACATGACATATTTGGAATTACTTGACTTTTCTTTAAATGCACCTTGGGGTTGTCATCAAAACACACAATGACAATAAAGTGCTTGAAATAAACTTGAAGAGGGGTTCTTTGGTCATTTGAAAAGTTTGATCAATGTGTGACTTCTGTTTCTCTTCATCCCATGATTCCCTTGGCTTCTCCAGGCAGAATATCCCTCCATGGCCTGAGACATCCTTCCTCAACATAGTGTATGAAACCAGACCTCATCAGCATACCCACAGTTTGAATTCGGTCTTTGTGTAACAGTAGAGGCCATTTCAACATGCAATACAATACAATACAATACAATTTATTTTTGCATCGCCCAAAATCACACAAGGAGTGTGCAATGGGCTTTAAAAGGCCCTGCCTCTTGATAGCCCCCCAGCCTTGACTCTCTAAGAAGACAAGGGAAAACTCCCAAAAAACCCCTGTAGGGAAAAAATGGAAGAAACCTTGGGAAAGGCAGTTTAAAGAGAGACCCCTTCCCAGGTAGGTTGGGTGTGCAGGGGGTGTCAAAAAGAAGGGAGTCAATACAATACAATACACAGAACAGAACAAAACCTCAATGCAGTATAAAAATAAAAATTTTAAAAGTACGTAGCAGAATTTAACAATGGATGACATCACATAATATGATTTGGATTTGTTTATAATACTGGAGACCTCATCCATCAATCTGCCTCCCCCATTTGGCCATTCCACAGCTGAAACAGTGCTGGGCCAGCCAATCCGATGAAAGGAACTCTCTTTCCCATGATTCCAGCGATCCTTCATCAGAGATGACTTTACAATAATCAGGCACAACAACTTGGCAGGTGGGCCATGGCACCAAGTGCCACATTTGATTACCAAGAAGAGAAACAGAATAGGTGAGGGTTAGTATCAAATTATAACTATCATGTTGCTTATGTTTTAGTGCTAATAACTAACAGAGATGCAGTCTGTACAGTTAATCAGCAGCTCTAGTCAGGATATGCTAAACTGAAGTAGTGAGTCTTCAGCCGGGATTTAGAAGCTGATACCGAAGGGGCATCTCTTATTGTAGAAGGCTGACCATTCCACAGTTTAGGGGCCCTGTAACAAAAAGCACGACCTCCCACTGTTATTTTATTAATCCTTGGAATCTTAATGTGCACTCTGGTTAGCACATCAACATGTTAACCAATATCACTTTACTTAAGAAGAAATGAAATTCTGCTCTAGCAGTGTAGTGTGGGTAAAAAATTAGGGATGTCTAGTGTGATTAATATTTTTGTAAGCCATCAGTGTAAAACTCCCACAGTATTTGTGGGGCCCTCATACGTAGGGCAGACGTGTTTGGACACCTTGTAGCAGTTGTGAGGATGCTAATATTCACACTGTCTGAAGATGGTGATTTGTTTATTTTAATACTGGGACCACAGGAACACACCCATCCTTGACCTGACATACACACATTAATGAATGCAGTGACACTGATAAAAAGGCTCAATGATTTGATAATTTGCATAACAATAGAGAGAATAAAGTATATATTAAATAAATAAGGCAAAAACAATACAATCAGCGTATATGGAAAAGCCCTCCACAATTTCCCAAACACTACAAATGCAAAACTGAACAAAACACTAGGCACTACTCAGTAACCAATCAACACGATAATATCCGATTACTGTCCAGTACAGCAAGTGCACGTGATGATGGTGTGTGGGATGAAAACCCCTGTGAAAAGCCCTCTGAATGAAATTAAAAGTTTTGTCCTACAAGGTTCCAGTTGTAATGTGGAGTTTTGACATGATGGAGAGTGTTCCCCAAACAAGGATGTATTCAATCAAGATAAAATTACATGAACAAGTAGGCACATAAATCCAGAAAGAAGCTGTAATACAAGGGTGATTGTAATTGTAACCCAGCAGTGAGTGATGAGTAGGCGCAAATATACACAGAAGACCATAATTCCCTTGGCGTATCATTGGCTCCTTTTTAAAGAGAGCATCTAATTCTCAGCAAACGCTGCCACACTGAAGCTGCTCAATGATGACATACTAATGGGGCTGCTGGGAGTTTTAGGAAATTTAAGTAGTGCTGCTAAAACCTTAACCCTTTTACTGTGTAGTTAGCGTCAAGGATGAAGAAACACCTAAAAATATTCATATTTGTTTTGAATGGAGTCAGCATCAGAACTTGCAGAAGACATCTCTCACCCCAGCAGTAGCCTAAAAGTGGCTCACTGAATGTGGAATTGGATGGTGGGTTGGGGAAGACATTTGACTGACAAGAGGCAAGTCTCTTAGGCTATTTAAATTGGGTGAGAAGGCTCAAGACTTGGGAATCATTCTTTTGGTGGCGTTTCAATAAGTATTGTGTTTGCTGTGTTGGATTTTCTGGACTGTTGATTATTTCCCACTTTGCTTTAAGGATTGGATATGTTAATGAGATCTGTATGCTGTAAATAGGCTTTTAGGAAACTCCTTTGGGCCTCTTTTGTTCTTTTTTGTATTTTTCTACGTTTGTTAATAAATCTTTCATTTATAAAGATTCTTCATTTGCTCTTTTACTACAAGACGAGGGCCTATAGTCATCCTTCCTCTTAGGAGGCTTTTGTTATATTTTGGTGGTATTTATAGTTGTTTTTCCAGGACCCCATTTTTGGACCTGCTCTGGCTGTGGCCAGCATTAGCCTTAAGGGCTTAGCTGGGCTTAGGTGAGGCTTTGCTGGACAGACTACTAAAGACCTTGGCCTTCTTGATTAGCAGTTTTTGGTGGCCTCACGTGTATTCTGTTTTGAAGGAAGCTCTAAACATGACATCTACTTACCATGTGGGATTGAGGAAGAACATCCCCAGTTGTCAGCCAGGGGTTCAACATCAGTGTGCTAAGGCCCAGAAGAGCAGCAGAGATCCAGTTTCTGTGTGTGCATTACCTAAGGATCACTTATATTGTAATTAATCAGCGTGGTGCCTCAATGATCCACTATCTATCTTGTTTGGATGTGTCCAACAACTTCAGCACCGATTTTAAATCCCCATTGGGCACTGGTTTGAAAAATTTTATATGAAAAATCTGAACTTCAGTTATCCACAGATCTTCCATATCCAGCAACTAACAACAGCACAGGATTCTTTTCATCCCAGTCTATGAAAGTAACTTCAACCATTTAAATTGTAAACAGGTAAGAAAATGGATGGGTGGAAATATGGATGGATGGTATTAAAAACATATTTTATACACACTACTTATACATGTAATTACATTCACTGTTAAAAATATGAAATAAAAAATTACGAGAGCAAACACTTTTTACGCTTCGATCCCGTAAAAGAGACTCTACTCCATTGGGCCCTTTAACCTGCAATGGCTTCATCTTGGGTATGACATTAATCTGCATCCAGCCCTGCACGCAGGTCCTCCAATTACAGGAAAACCTGGTGGTTGGCCGCAGGATTGGCACTCCAGCCACCGTAAAAAAAATCTCACACTGTTCAGTATGGTGCTGAGGTGTCACCCACTGCACTTGGGTCCCAATCTGAGTGGCTTCATCGTGTGGTCTGTAATCAGCGCATGCTCCCAACCTCTCTAATTAAGTTTCTGAAATTACCTGAATGTTACACCACGTGTGATTTTTTTTTTTTTTTTGCTATATAGTGTCTTTCACAGTGAACAAGTAAGTGTTAATAACTGGTAGACGCACACTTTAGCCATACAAAATTCTCTCATGATATTTAAATATCTTCTGTGAAGATGGAAAAGGCTGCGCAGCACTTGCCATGGAGGTGTTTTGGTGTCCCTGGCATTTCCTGAGGCAGGTAGTTCCCACCCTCACTGACAGGAAAGACCACAGTGACGAATAGGTTGAGAGTTATGAGAAGCAGGAAAACAGACAAAGAGGTTTTGTTGTCATCATCTATTCTGGGTTGTGAAAACTAATTAGGACAGCAGTCCAAAGTGGTCCTGTTCATTATCACCTGGTTCACGAGGAGCCATATTTTATTTATTTATCTATTTATTTATTTATCTATTTATTGTTAAGGGCTTTTCTTAGAAGAATTTCCTCATTATTTCAAAGCAGATGTGATTCATCCTCTGTAAAGGAGAACGTTCTTGAGTAAGACGTGGGTGATATCTGTGCCGATGCAGCAAGCACAAGAGACAGAGGTGGGGCCTTTTAATTTCCCGCTGAAGCACAGAAGACTTTTTGTTTTGCTAGTGAGAAATTTATAATAAAAAAAAATTCAATCCATCAGGCAGAATGTTCTTCCACAATTCAGCAGCATCCTGTTTTCAACTCATCTTAATGTGTCTTTTTCCTAATTTATGTCCCTCTAGCTTTGCCCAAAGAGTCTTTATGGTAGCTGCATTTGCCCATTTTATGTTATGTAGCACCTTAAGAGAATTCAATATGTTGAAGTGTTTGCAGTGTAACAGATTAATAATAAATGAATCTGTTTAGGGTCTCAAGGTGACTAAACTATGGGCTCTGGACCACCCCTACATTTAAAGTCAATTCCCTAAGTCAATGGAGTTGTTCAAATACATGAGTGGATAGATAGATAGATAGATAGATAGATAGATAGATAGATAGATAGATAGATAGATAGATAGATAGATAGATAGATAGACAGATAGATAGATAGTCTGCAGACTTTTGTCACACTAGTAATGTTTTATTTGCAGAGCTGCACTGCCCTTTATTTCTATAGTAGGAGAGGGGTGTTCTTGCCTAATGTACTCTAAACAAAATGACATAATAAACTCTTTCTTTATTTACTAACACAAAGCAAACAGAAAAGCAATGCCTGGTATGTGGAAGATACAATTTGCCTAAAATTCTGAAAAATAAATTCACCCAATAAATGTGAAACTTATTACTGAGTGTATCTATTTTTAGCCTTTCTCTGTGGTTATCTAAACTGCATTAAAAATGAATGACCCCAAAAACCCTAAAATTCACCAAACCTGGAAATATGAGTTTACCAGCAGCTTTCATTCCTCATTTCAGTTTATTAGTCTGGTTCAACTGCATGCTCGCTCAGTCTCTCGGTGTCATGTGACCCAGGCGGCTGAAATGTTTCAGGCCTTGCTGAACATGAAAGCCCTTGGAGAGAACGTGCCACTCTGATTTGTGAGTCACCCGTCGCCACTTTGCCCGGGTAGTGCTACATGTGTGTGCCTGTCAAGACGCATTTCCATCTTCTTCCCCCCAGGGGCACAAAGTCATATTTTGTTTTTTGCTCACTTGTCTGATTCTCAGTGGCTCTTACTGTTATAAATAAAGCCGTGAAGACATAATACAGCAGGTCTCACAGACAGCGCGCGAGAGGGAGGATGTGTGGGAATGAAGCAGAGCCAATTTCGATGCACTGCCTCAGCAGGTGTAGCATTCTGGGTTTGTATTGTGACTCCAGCTACTAAGAATATATATAAATCAGAAATTCACTATTTACGCCTAACCTTTTTTTTTATTGTTTTAGAATGACATGCCTATTTTTTTAGCTAATCACTTTGAATTTCATAAAAGTGCAATTTTAATTGGTGCAGAGGTTTGCCTAAATGAGTGTAAATCGAGTATACTCTACATAACTATATGCAATGTATGGTAATTAGCATTTCATTGGGATTGCCTTCTCAACAAATTACTGGAGGTTTTTCTTTTTGAGGAGACAATACAGCAAGTGGCTGGTGTATCAGAATTTGTTTTGCCCTTGGGGAGGACCTCTTTATGTCTTTTTATACATTTGATTCGATTTCTGTAGATAAGTCAGTAAGTAAAGCATAACCCTGTGATGAACTACCATCTGTTTTAGGGAAGATTTGGATTTGTAAGACTGATGGGTGTATGGATAATATAATATAATATAATATAATATAATATAATATAATATAATATAATATAATATAATATAATATAATATAATATGTAGAAGATTTAGCTATTTTGCCTTATGATTTAATTTTGAGAGGTGAGGGTCTGGGAAAGGCAGAAGTTCAAGGGAAGCCTATTTTTATGGCTTATTATTAGTCTGGCAGAGAAGAGGATGTGGGATACGAGGTGTATTCTAATAAAGACAGATGCAACCCGAGATGTGCACCAGATACAAAAGAGTTTGGAAAAAGAGCTGGAAGGGAAAGGTATAAGAGAAAAGGAGAAGAGGGGATTTGTAGCTGCTAAGGAGAGATGGAGGGGTTTGTGATTTTAAGGAATGGGAAACATGACATTTACTGGAAAGTCATTTTTATCACAGATAAACAAATGTAAACTGGACCAGGTAACCCTAAAACCAGCACTAATGTGGCGAGCAGAATACTCATCAGGCAGCAGGAGAGTTCAGGGGCTAATAGGAAGGCACCGTTTTCAAAGTTGTGCACTGTACAAAGTGGCATCTCATCTGTAGCGCAGGTACCACGTTTTCTTCTCAACTAATATGGATCATAATTTCATTGTCTTGCTGGATTACAGCTTTTGTCTAAGAGTACATATTTTTTCTCATCCTGGGATGTGCTTAGCCATGTTGCATTTCCAATAGAGAGTTACTGCTCACTTGTATTCATTTGAACCCTTTTCCAGAATGGGTGCACGTTGTTGGCAAACCTTTAAGGATCAATAATCCTTTGCTTCAATCACCCAAAACATTTTGAAACTCAAATTCACGCTTTTCAATGAGTTTCGCGGTTTCAAAATCACCTGCGAAATGAAGTGTAGCATCAATTTTGTGAAACCAAATACAAAAGGAAACTTAGCTGTTTCACCCACCACTATCTTTTATTTTGTGATGTTTTATTATAAGTGAGACACAGGCCACCACCGAACAAGAACGGCAGCAGCCTGCACCATGTTGGTCAAGCATGCAGATAAGAATTGTACTACACTGTGCACACATGACAATAACTCTGAAATGAACTGATGACACTTCATTTTTGTATCAAAACGTACATCTCATATTTTAGAAAAGACAACGAAACTGTAAACCTGCATATTGTTACAAAGTGCGATTGAGGTAAGCAATGATAAAACAAAGTGAAACTCATGCCAAGCGCTGTTGTTCAGTATATGGAGATGGCGTTAGTAGCTTTTAATGTTTGATTGACGTTGATTGATTCATTGATGGCTGACGTTTATTCAATCCATTTTATGATGAGGCACTTATAGGTTTAGGCCTTGATACCAATATAGTGTTGTTATTTCTATCAATTTTATATCAGTGTTGAATGAAACAAGTTTTAATGATCTTTATAACACGAAGTAGCACCGATCCACATTACCTTGGATAATCAGGGTTCATCTCCAGTCATTTTTTAGTCTCTAATGAAAAGTTCAATACAATGGTCAGATGGCCAGGGAGGACAAAAAGAAAACTCCAGGGGTGAATTGCTGGTGAAAACAACAAAATCTACATGGGGTTCGTGGCTAAAAGACCAGGCAGCTTCCACTGGGCATTCGACCTAATATACAGATAGTCCTTTATTCTTTTATAGGCTTCGTCATTGAAGATTTGATGCAGGGGGTCTCGTTGACAGGGTATCTGCTTTCATGTTCACAATGATATGAGCGGAGAATATGATATTTCTATGCCTGTATAGTCTACTAGAAGCAGAACTAAAATGCATTTGTGAAAAAGCCAAATCAAAAAGGTAGGCTTTTAAAAGTTTTTAAAAAATGTTACACAGTATTAGTTTAGTGTAGCTATATAGGTGAATTATCCATGAAAACACACTAAACCAAGGAATAAAAAACAATATATAATTGTAATATAATAATTTCCAACTTGCTTAAAGCAATTCAGAGTTGCAGGGGGCTGGAGTCTAACATTGCAGGACTGAATGCAAGTGAGCAACCAACCTGGGGTCACATGTTTAACTCACACATGGGCACACACTCTCAAAAAGAGACCAATCACTGATCTACGATTAGTCCAGCTTACATGTCTCCTGGATGTGGGAACAAAATCCATGGACCTTGAGGAAAATCCACACAAGTCATTTGAAGTACAGAAACTCTGTGCCGTTGAAACGTAACCCAGAACAATCGACCAGACAGCAATACTAATCAGTTCACCGCCATTCAGTATAATATAATATAATATAATATAATATAATATAATATAATATAATATAATATAATATAATATAATATAATAAAGGGAGATCCACTCGAAAGAGGCCCTGAATATTCTGTTGTAACTTAGGATGAAGCAATCAGAACCAAAAAAAATACGCTATATACCTTAACGTATGTGTAATCGATTGCATTACATGCAATGCTGGAAGTGGTTTCCATTTTCTGCCAGACACATTTCGATGCGGCACTCCATGTTCCTGAACATATCGCCATCACGTTGGATGTTTTCCTTCAAATCTTCCACAGTGCGAGGCTAGTTCCGATAGACTTTACATTTGAGCATACTCTGAAGGAAGAAGTCTGGTGGTGTCAGGTCTTGCGACCGTGGTGGCCAAAGCCCCTTTAAAATTACCCTGTTGCTGAAGAAGGACTCAATTTCTGCCATGCTGATGTGTGAAACGTTACTCCATCTTGCTGGAAGTTAACTCATAATTATCCAGTTGATTCTGACATTGCTTAAACAAATTGGTGACCCAATAGGATGAAGACGTGCTGCTCAATAATGCACACCACCATCCTGATGAAAAGTCGAGTGACTGAGTGAAGGGGTATGGGCGCTATTCACCCAGAAGTTGCAAACGGAGGTTAAATGTCACAATGGCTGACCAGCACCTACCTCATTGCTCTGACTCAGTTTTTTCAAATCTCCATATACTGAAGAGCACATTGCACGCTGTTTCGTTCAGATTGCTTCGTCCTAGCGAGAGTTGTTACAGAATATTCAAGGCCTCTTTCGAGTGAATCTCCCTGTAAAATATAATATAATATAATATAATATAATATAATATAATATAATGTTTTCAAGCCCTGCGATGGAGTGGCGCCCTGTCCAGGGTTTGTTCCTGCCTTGCACCCTCTTCTAACTGGGAGGGGCCACAGCAGACCCCCACGACCCTGTTCAGGACTAAGCAGATTAGAAAATGTCTGACTGACTAATAATTTCAACTCCAGTTGCTCCTTATTTTTGATCACAGGGGACTAAAACTCATTAAGTCCAGGAGGCAGCACTGGACAAGGTGTTAGTCCGACCATTGCAGGGCACATTCTGACACATACAAGCCTGAAGATCTATGAGATAGAAGCGTTAATCAAAGTACCTACACAGACATGAGGAGAACAAGTAGACTTCACACAGACGGTGACCAACAAAGGATTTTAACTCAGGGCAGAATTTGTTTTGAAGTAAAAGATTACATGACAATAAATAAAACATATCTGATCAAAAATGCAATCAAACCAATATTTCAAAAAGAGAATTATGACACATTAAATCAAAATCAACACTTAAAGCTCCACGGGCCAGAAGGCATATGGCCCATTATAAAATAGCTCTACACACACATATTAGGACATTAAAAAGACAGCAGTAAAGAGCCAAGGGCCTGCCCCACTGTGCTGCCTATAAGATAACATAACATGATATAAAATGGCCTCATGTTGTGAAGCATCACCATCCTCCACTTCTCCAGCTGATCACTTTGCAGTGTTAATATGAGAACACCCCAGCCATATTGACCTGAGCAGATCTGCTGTGTCTTGGTTGAGACAGCACCGTCTGGAGTTTCAATCATTGCTGACCTAGTATAAATTAATCTGCAACAGGTCTGAATCTTTTATTTTTGCAGTTGTGACAGTTCTTTTCTGTTTTAGCATGCAAAGAATAAATTTCAATGGCAGAACCAGTTCAACCTGCATATGACCAGAATGACAGGCTTTCCAATACTATTTTGCAGACAATGTGTGTCTGTTTTCGCACACATCCTCACAGAGGCTTGTGCCCTGCTGTTACACTCACTAATGAGTACATAAGATGGATGGACGGACATAATGATGATGAAGACATACTCTACCTTCCCTTACCACATTCCTTCTGGATGATCCTGATCAATACTGTGACTTCATTTTTCTCCATTTGACTCATGCGGACACCTCCTACAATTTGTGCAAAAATGATTAAATGTCTGGGAGCAACGAATTTTCATCAAAATGTCAGCAAGTTCATCTGTGAAACTGGTCAGGCCCCAGCGTAAATGAGTCAAGCTAAAAGGTTTCCAAGGGCTTCTCAGCTGAAGTCACAATTAGCATTTTTCTGCTTTTTTTGGGATATTTTTATTAACAGCCGAAATTCCCAGAAGCGTGATGGTTAGATCTCTAGAATCTGTTGTCTGCTGAACTTGAAAAATTAAAGTAGCAGCACATGAGTGTCTGAAATATGTTTTCAGTCTCTGTTATATAGTACTACTTGCACTGAGCCCCCTTCATAATAATAATTATAATGTCAAGCTGTCCATTAAAGTATAAAGAATAAGCAGATTTAGTAAACTAATGAATGCAATGAGAAGTCAAGCAAAATGACACCTTTTATTGGCTAACCGAACAGTTTATAACATGCAAGCTTTTGAGGCAACTATGGTCCCTTCATCAGGCAAGTTGTAGACTACAGATAGTATATCGTAATCTGTTCAGTTAGCCAACAAAAGGCATCAAGTTGCTTGACTTCTCATTGTATCCATAATGGCAAAAATGGTACAACACCTGTAACCACATGGGGCACCAGGGAGCCCCAAATCACAGACCCAGCAATGCACCAGACGTTAATAAAATAAAGGATCTTTATTCCTGAATGTTCCTTCACAGACCTTCTTCCAGCAGTGTGCCACAAAATACAATAAAACCATTCAATTAACTGACAATTCTTCCTTCTCTCCTCCAGATGAGTGTTGCCCACTGCCTCCCAACTCTTGACTTGTCCATGTGTGGCAGTGGCCTCCCTTTTATGCTGGACCCGGGAGTGTTTCAGGTGCCATGTCATATCCTCTGGGAAACATTTCTGGGCCATGAGAAAAGTAAGGAGGTCCTCCCTTGATAGTGCCCTCTATCGATACGTAGGGATCCGGGACTCCAATTCCCAAGCATCCCTGAATGGGACAACTCCCGATTCCTGGCTATTGTTGGTAGGTCCATTATTTCCTGCAAGCTGGACACAAAGTTATTTCTCCAGCCCATCAGCCACTATGCTTTCGTCATAGCTCTAGCCTCCAGTCCAGGAAATGTATATTATACTGTTCTCCTACTACACACCCTACTATTATAAAATTTTTATATATGAGTTTCACTGCCCAAGTAAGCAGAGTTCAGAGTGCATTTTTGAGAGCAGCTGTCGTTTGTTGCATTCCTTCATGTAGTGCATTTAATGAACACCACAAGAAACGTAAAGCTCTGTCGACAGACATCACCATGGAGAGAGGTAATGCTGTCCAGCCGATTAGTTCAGTGTCTCTCTGTGTTTAAGCTGCGGTAGCTTTTAGGGGCCAGACGTGATTCTTAAACAAGAATACCCACCTGGGGACAACTAATTAAAAAGGTTGTAGTGAATAGCAGGGAAGTCCACCGGTGTAATGGCTCCACCCACAGGGCTTCTTCCTAAAACATCTGCCCCCAATTTCTCCAGTTTGTGCGTTTTAAACTACCACTGGGGTTTCAGTGAGAAAGCAAATGATATGCTGAACAAAAGACTGGAGGCTGTGAGAAGATAAACAGCTAAAACTGCTGTTATCCATTCAGGAGCTCAGTAGCACAAAGACTAAAGTAACAGAAGCGTACTGATTAATTTGTGCAATGTAATCAGCATGGTGGCAGAAGAGGCAGACAAATACACACACACACAAGCAGACCACTGCAGGTTCTTGCACACATAATATGCACTTGAGAAGAGCTTCTGCCTGCAAAACATTTTTGTGTCATTGTGACTATTGCATCACCATCCATCCATTTTCTAACCCGCTGAATCCGAATACAGGGTCACGGGGGTCTGCTGGAGCGAATCCCAGCCAACACAGGGCACAAGGCAGGAACCAATCCTGGGCAGGGTGCCAACCTACTGCATGACACACACAAACACACCCACACACCAAGCACACACTAGGGCCAATTCAGAATCGCCAATCCACCTAACCTGCATGTCTTTGGATTGTGGGAGGAAACCGGAGCGCCCGGAGGAAACCCACGCAGACACGGGAGAACATGCAAACTCCACGCAGGGAGGACCCGGGAAGCGAACCCAGGTCTCCTAACTGCGAGGCAGCAGCGCTACCACTGCGCCACCGTGCACTATATGGCCTAAAAGTGGCATCAAGGATTTAGAGGTCTATGGACATACAACAAGTTTAAATGCTGCGCCTGTATTCTGGGATGGCATGTTTGCATTTCCAATTAGACAGTAACGCTAAATTCCTTTAGTTATTCATTGAGACGTGCAGTCAGAAGGTGGATGCTGTGCAGCTTCGTCTGTGCTTCTGCTGGTCTTCTTAGGCACATTTACTGATTCAGGTGTTTTGAGCCCTGAAATCTTCATGTCCTGCAGCTCGTCATTATCATCTCTCTTCATGGAAGGCATTTTTATCTCCTTTTGATGAGTTTCACATACTGTTTACTTTGAATGCATATCTTGCAATTCATTTTTCATGAACATAGCTGACATTGCTATATCGACTCTTTGACTATCATCACAACTTTGAACAGCATAAGCACACGAGAAGTGCAAGACAGATAAAGAACTATACTATAATGCAAATAAATACATAATCAGTAAGTGAATGAATACTAATAATATAAATACATAAATAATAATAAAAACTACAACAATAATAACAAGTGTAATAAATGTACTTTATATAAATTCTCTCCTTGGGGCAGATCTGAGGGTAGCAGGGAGTTCACAGTTCAGACAGCCAAAGGGCAGAAACTGTTGCAGAACCCGCCAAAACCGGTTTGGATGCTCCAGAGTCTTCTGCCAGATGGAAGTGGGACGAGGAGACCGTGGGAGCTGGGGTCCTACACAACGCTAAAGGCTTTGCTGGTACAAGGCTTTATAAAGACGTCTTTAACCCTTTGAACCCTGGCCTCTCCACTGTTTCAGCGCTATAATCCTAGCCTCCCCAGCAGTTTTCGACATTTTGAAAAACAAATATTTTGATTTATTAAAGTAAAAGTTTATTATATAATGATAATTTGATGGTAATCCACAATGTTATAACAACAGATTGATAATACAGAACAACCTGTATCAATTGCAGTCTTGCACTTTGCATCATTTTCTACCATTCATTATAAGAACCTAGCACCTAAACTGCACCATTTGAGTGATAGGCCTCAAAAGAGTTTTCAGTGGCAAAAACAATTCACAAGAACACTTCATGTGAGTTTCACCACCTTTGGATCAATTGCCCCGCATCTCCACTTCACTTTTGGGAATGTCTTTGAGGCAGCAGACTACAGGATTTACAGAGTAGAGTAGCAAACTGTAGTGTAGTGTAACAGATATGCATAGGCCATTATTCAGCAGGGTAATGACGATAGATAGGTGAGCCATCATACCAGCCCTTCAGGTTGTGAATGCTGGCCCGGACACAGACAAGCAGACAGGTTGGAATCACCCCACACACGTTTATTCTCCATATTTACAATAAAGTGCTCACACAAACCCCAAAAGTCCAACAAAAAATAGCCTCACAGTCCAAAGCCTTATCTTCTTCAGGCCGTCTCCTTGCCTCGTCTCCTCCAAGACCTTGTCCTCTTCCACCCGACTCTAGCCCTTATATGAAGGGAGGAGGCTCCTTTTATATTCCCCCGAATATGCTCCCAGTGTGTTCCACCAATCTTCCAATGACATGCCCCAGTGTGGCGGAAGTGCCGGCTGCATCCCCGGAAGCACTCCAGGTGTCCCTGCTCCTCTCCCCACCCCCAACAGCACTACCGGGTGTGGCAGAAGTGCTGAGGTCCAGGGCTCCAAAGGCATAGGGGCGCCCCCTGGCGGTGACCATGGGCCTCTACAGGATTGAGCTTCAAAGCTCTGTATCCGTGGCCCCCAAAGGAACCAGGGCGGTCACCCACACATGGTCTGAGGAAGGCGTAAGCCCTCCTCCGGTCCTCCTGGGCGTCCTGGCCGGGTCGCCCCCCCCCCAGTCATCTACGACAAGGTGGAGATTTTCTCAAATAATAAAACGTCTCACACAAAACAAAGTGTTTGGGACCATCTCCGTATATTATCCTGCGGACAAAGTAGCAAAATAAAAGATCAAAATGAAACCAAAGAGGTAACGGTTGACAAAGTTTATCAGTCAAAATGGCGTTTATATACAGAAATGTATTATGGGAATAGAAATTGGTTGGCAGGAGGTGACGTGGCAACAGGAAGCAGAAACAACGTTGTTTGATGAAAACCGGCAGTGATGTCTTTTTGAAGCATCGGAAGTGATGTCAGTTTATGTGACTGGAAGTGATGTTGTGGTGGCCATTCTGGAAGCTGAATATGTTGGTGATTAATTTTCCTCGGCTTTTCTGTTGAGAGAAGAGATTCCGGTAAGTACCATGTGACTACCCTTCATCTCGCAATGTTTCACTCACCTTTAGGCTTTCTGACTGCCTCCTAATTGCACGTGTGTGACAGCCTCTATGCGGCTGGCCTGAAAAACAACCTTCTGAGTTCAAAGGGTTAAGGGAGGACAGAGATGTCCCAATGAGCTTTTCTGCTGTGTGCACTCTGTTGTAGGACCTTACAGTCAGAGACACAGCAGTTCCCAAACCAGACAGTGATGAGGCTGGTCATAACGCTTTTGATGGTGCTACTGTAGAGTTTGGTGAATAAAGGGGTGAGATAGGTTTGCCTTCTTCAGCCACTGCTGCACCTTCATGGTTACTGAGGATTTATTGACCAGGTCAGCTGCCAGGTGCATAAGGAATTTGGTGTTCTTGACCAAATCCACTGCTGAGCTCTTGATTTGTAGTGCCGTGTGGACAGCATGGGCCGTCCTGAAGTCAGCAATCATCACTTTCATCTTGACAGCATTAAGAGAAACTTTACAGACAGGCTGCAGCCCCCTATGACACAGACTAGTAAAAAAAAGTAATAGAAAATGTGTCCCAAAAATACTTTCAAAAACTGCCCTCTGGGGTGGGATATTGTCAAAACCCCAGCTAAAAAATTTAAAAAAGGCCTTGAATAATCTTTATTAAGTTATTTTAAGTTATTTTTAACAAAGACACTCTGTGGCACCAGAGGTTCCTTAGAGCACAAAGAAATTTCCTTTGAAGGAAAGGCAATCCACAGCAGCCAAAGTCCAAATACAGAAGGCAAAGTCAAAAAAAGAGCACAGGTTCAGAAAATCCAGGAAAGTCCAAAGCAAAAAGCATAGCAGACACAAGTATCATTTCACTCCCTGGAGCATTCGAAAAGAACTGTCAGGAACTATGGAAGGCCCTCTGATGTATAGGGTGATTGGCAGGTGGCCACCCACAAAACACATGTGACCTAATCTAGGCATTTGCCAACTACAAACAGACACAAAGCAAAATGTGCATTATAACCAAAAGAAACATTAATACAAATACATGGCATAAAATTAGACCAAACAGACAAGAAACACAAGTTTGAACCCCAACCTGGGGAGAAATACTGCCTGAAACATGACAAAGTGGAAGGAAGAATAATTAAGCTTTACATAATACAGAGCCCTGCGGTGGGCTGGTGCCCTGCCCGGGGTTTGTTTCCTGCCTTGTGCCCTGTGTTGGCTAGGATTGGCTCCAGCAGATCCCCGTGACCCTGTATTAGGATATAGTGGGTTGGATAATGGATGGATGGATAATATAGAGCCTTTCACAAATTCCTATATTAAGCAACAATACACGAGTACGAGGTGAATTTGAGTGCTTTGCACTTAGCTAATAATGAAACATAAATTCAGTGCACTCTAAAGCTGCTCTAAATAGTAATTGTATTACTTTGGGTACATAATACAGTAAAATTATTACTTGCCTGTGTCCCACGGGAGTAGCTGTCATTTTTCTGTTAAGTTAGGTAGATGTCATTATCTCAGGGGAAGAGTACAAAGCATAAGAAACTGTTACACAGAAAAAAGAAAATACGAAGAAGACACAACAACTGAAAACTAGTGTTATCATAAATACACCTGCACTCAAGATTAGTACAAAGAAGAATAACTACATAATAATAATAATCTCTATATATAATCTTCATTTAGATCTTGATCTTTGTTTGTCCGCAAATTAATTAGAAGAAGAAGCACTAGATGGCAGTAGAGAGACAGCTAAAACATAGGCATTGCATTAAGAATCTCCTCCAGGCTTATACTACTGAAGACTGTAGTACGCCAGTCACACCTCAAAACACAGACATTCAAACTAAACAAATTGTTGTGCTTTAAATTAACTAAAGACATCTTCATTTAGATCTTGTTCTTTGTTTGTCTGCGAATTCCACGCATGCGTAGACCACCTTCCAGTTTAGTTGTTGTTACTCACGGATGTCAACAATGTGCCGGAATAACGAAAGGGGTGGTGGACAGTGTTACGCTGGTTAGCTCCTGAGGCCTGGTTAGAGAATGAGATTGACGAAGATAAAAGGTACGTGCCTACGTAACATATGCATGAAAGAAAGACAGTGGGTAAAATGAATGACAACGTAACAGCACGTTCCGGAAATTATTATTGTTACGTTGTAGCCAGCGAGTGCTGTGCGTCTCACAGTTGTACCGTGGCTTGCTCACATGTGATCCCTATTTATGCTTTAAAGAGCCTGGATACCTATGTGTCCCCTTTTTATAACCATTGCTCCGTGTATATTGCCTTACTCTTTGGATTGCCACAAAGCAACCTGCGAGATTGGAGAAAGGTTGAGAAGACGTCGTGAGAGGAAACGATAGCGTCGTGAAAACGAGACGGACTGTGAACGGACAGAAGCAGAAATGCTCCTACACCACCACATAATTAAGATTCGGACAGTGATTCCGAGTAGGCCGTTCCTATAGAATCAATATCCAAGGGTTTTCTTTTGTAATTTTGTTTCCCTTATAAAAAATCATAATGCTGTGCGACGAAGGGCCCAGTTCACGACTGGCAGCCGCGTTTAAACAAGGAGCCTTTGACAGACAACTTTAACAAGCGCAACGTAGTTGGGCGCACATGGCTAGTAATACTACTACTACTAATAATAATAATAAAGTATGGTGTAGTGGTTAAGGCTTTGGACTTCAAACCCTGAGGTTGTGGGTTCAAATCCTGCCATTGACACTCAGTGACCCCAAGCAAGTCTTCACTTCACTTTCCTGTGCACCAATTAGAAAAAGAAAAGAAAGGTAAGCAATCATATCTCACATTGGCATATAAATACATGTTATAAATACATAAATCAGAGTTCAGTAGCATCCCTAGAAGTCACAGAATTCAAAATGCTTATAGCCCTGAGAATAAAAGACTTCTTAAAGCTGCTGTTCTTTACCAGGAGTGGACCGGCTCTCAAAATCCTTCAACGAGAGAGGTGACAAGGTCGACCCATTTGGCCCATTATTATTCACTGTAATTTTCTTAAAATTTGTGATGAGTACGTAGCTCGCTACTTGCTATGAGCCTTTGATATGAACTCTATCTAAACTGTTGCCAAACTTAATCTGTACACTGTTGTTTAGACAAAACTAAATTTGACGACATGCTTAGAAATCAAATTTAATGAAAAATAAAAATTTTGTAACACGACTTCCACGTTATTAGAGTACATGTCAAAAGTCAATGTCATGTCCAAGTGACAGTACCCTAGTAGGCTAGTAGCTGCTCATTTACAAAGGAATAAATCATGAAAACCTCACATGATTGAAATGTTCCATTAACTTAACGATAATAAACTATAAATATTCGGTCCTAATGTGAAAAATTCCTATTCTATGCTTTATAATTTTATTTCATCATACTAATAATCACAGCTGAAAACCAATTATTATCGCTCACACTAATGACCAGAGAACAATAAAATGCATAATACATAATCTAAAGTAATTATTAGTACTGAAGAATTTAAATACTAGATATGAGATAAAATAAATTGCAATAATGTATATGCTAACAGAAATCAGCAAAAAGCAGTTTTGACCAAATTTTTGGCTGCAACGTTGTGTAGTGACAACTAAAACAGCTTGATGACGTAATACAGTATATTATATAGGACTATAGAAATCGCAGTACTGGACAGACAATGTTTAGTAGTTTAGAAAATTTACTTTAATGTCAAACAGTAACCAGTACATAAAATGTTCTTCATGAAATGGCTGGCCCATGACCAGAAAAGAGTCTGCGGCCCACTGGGAATTGCCCAAATGCCCTAATGGCCAGTCCACCCCTGCTCTTTACCCTCAGGAACCAAATATCTGCGGCCTGAGGCAACACCTGAAATTGAGGAGAAAGAGACAGAATTGAGTTGGCCTTCATTCTAGCCTGTTTGTGACACAGCTCAGTGACTATGGACTGCTGCAAACCAATCGCTTCATTGCTAAGTTTTACAATGTTGTTAAGAGTTCAGAGAATCAGGAGACAGCAATTCCAACCTCGGCATTGCTCTGGATATGGTCCACCCTCAGGTGCACACACACTGCTGGGAGCAGACAGACAGACAGAGGACCCACATCCTTTGTGCACGTTTAATACGTTGTTCATTTATAGAAAGGCAGGCACCACCACTGTGTGACCTCACGGGGATGGCATCATCAAGAATCAAAATGAAACACAAAAAATTTGAGTGCCTATTGAAAAGCAATCGATTGTTTGGATGATGTGTTTTTAAATAAGATACGATAAAACTGTAGCAAAACTAAGAACCCCCCTTGCATATATACTGTGTTTCAATGTAGTTAATACATTGAATTGCATTTCATTTTGGCACGAATAATCTTTCATAATGGAGTAGTCTTATGTCCTGAGGGTACACACTGTCCCTGAATCGAGTGGAATGAGGGCCAACGGTCCTGCATCTTTTGCCTGTGCAGGATGGCTAAAGTCATGAATAATATAAATTATGTATAAAGTAATACATTGACTCAACATTGATCTATTGATTATTATTCAATCCGACACATTAAACCCTAAGTGTATCTTACTGGAAGACAACCAAGCCAATGCGTGTCACTCAGCAAACGGACGGAAGACACTTGAGACTCCATTAACAGCGCAGTGACACAAGCCCTTGACACTTCAATTGGGGTCTGGAGAGCCAAAGCGATTTCCTTTGGCTTGCGTTTTGATGCTTTCCTGTCATCAGCCTAGCTGTTTAAGCAGATAATTTACTGATTCCTTTGTGCCGTACTTGCGCCAGCATGTGGGCGATCGGCTGCTATTTCAGACGCTAACCTTACGTATCCTGTAGAGGTAAACACTTGAATAAGAAAGACAAAAGTCCCAGCAATCTTTAATTGTTTGTCCTGTTCCTGAGCCTCAAATGCCACTTCCATTGTCCACGTGATTTCTATTTTGTAAACAACCTTGGCACACCAGCACTTCCGTCTGACATTTGACAATATAAAAGGATAGGTTTGAATTCGCTCTAAATCAAATCTTAAATCCTAGTATGGTGCTGCGCTTTAAACTGACTTGGCTGAGAAAAGGCAGGCGAGGTCATTTACAGGAAAATGTCACATTATCCCAGATATCAGTCGAGTTCCTAAACTGCCAATCTGCTGTCAGCTTAGTCATTGGAGGTCATTAGATCCTACTTATGTGCACACACAGTATATTCTGTACATGTAAAGGAGGGGAAGCCATGTTGGCACATAGTTGCTGGGTGTAAATTGGCACAAAGTATGAGAATGACTAAATAAGATCCCAATTTATGAAGAACCGTTAGTAAAGTGAACATCTCTCCTGAAGACACAGGGCAAAAACAGGGGTCACTGGGGGGGTAGAAATCCACTTAGATGTAACGATTGCACCAGTTGAAAATGCAACACAGGCAAACAAACATTTTTTATTTTACTAAAATATGGCAAGATGCAGCAAGCAGTGCTAGGGAGATGTGATCAAACAGGTCAGGTAGCCCGGGATCTTTGATGGGTGCAAGAAAACCAAGGGCCATTAAGAAGCACTCTGTGAAGATAACCAGGTTTGTCTCAGGAGTTCAGTCAGGAACTGAATAGAAACAGAACTGTAGAAATCTAGTTAGATTATACCCAGTTACAACAATCAAAGTTAGGTGATAGGCTTAACAGATTAGGGACCAAACTAGGTGCTCTCTACCTCTCACGCTTCTTCAGCCTTCAAGGCTGTGGTCCTAAGGAATGTTTACATCCCCTGAGCCATGCCAGTCAGCGCTTGCTGCATCTGGACATAAGGGGAGCATGCTGTGCATCACAGGATGACAACTCAGACAAGGCCGAAGGGGGCTAAACAGTCGACCCAAGGGGTACAATTGACGAGTAACATAAAAACTTGGAATAAGACTGGCAACTGACTCTAAATTAATCAGGTTTGTCTCAGGAGTTCAGTCCAGAACAGAATATAAACGGAAATCTCCTGACTCCAAACTCAAGGGGATGCAGCATTGGCCATTGGTGTAGAGAGCCAGAGTCAAGAACACTGAGTGTGTAAGCAAGGCATCAAATGCGCAGAATCCCATAAGTGGTCTGGGTGCCTCTCCTAATAAATACAATGGACCCCGTCAAAGTACAAACATCAAAATTGTAGACGGTCTCTAAGAAAAACTTTAGAAATATATTACAGACTAGCAGCAGCCCACCAGCAAAAAAGAAGATGAGCACCTTCTTTAAATCAACAGGGTGTGAGAAAGAGGATGGAGACCTTTTTAAAGAAACAAATAAATTTGAACCCCATACAGCATTTGGTGCCTACTTATAAAGGGCACCATTGCAGTGATGAAGAAGCAAATGCCAGAAATTGCAGATATTATGAAGTATACAGTGCTCAGAGTGGGAACAGCATAAGCCAGACACATTTTCTTCCCAAGTTTTATTGGTAATGGAGATGTTTCTTGTAACTTGTAAAACAGGGAAACTCAAATCATTGGCCATGTGAGGATCTTATCGATAGATAGATAGATAGATAGATAGATAGATAGATAGATAGATAGATAGATAGATAGATAGATAGATAGATAGTGTCACAAAACGAGACATAAACAGATAAAGGTTTGGGGCAGCCACCCATATAATATGGTATCCTGGCTGCAAAGTCGTTTTTATCAAATACACAGCACTAATGTGCATCCAACTGAGTCCAGAACGAGACTGAGGGAAAAGGGAAAAAGGCAGGCCTTTAAAGGAGAAGACAGGAAGTGAGGTCATAAGCAACGGGCGAGTGTTCTTCATTCATTGGATCGAGCTTGGACGTGACGTCAGAGGGGCTGGAGCTGGTAAGGTCTACTTCCATTGGTTCGGTCCCGGAAGTGATGTTGAGAGCGCCAGGTGGAATCTCCTGGGAATGGTCTACAGAAAAGGGAGAAAAAGAGTCAGTGCACTCTGCCACATCCCAGCATGCCTCAGAACCACCTTCACTCAAGCCCTTCAGCTGCCTCCCATGCGCATGTGTGTGACAATAGATAGATATGAAAGGCACTATATAACAGATAGATAGATAGATAGATAGATAGACAGATAGATAGATAGATAGATAGATAGATAGATAGATAGATAGATAGATAGATAGATAGATAGATAGATAGATATGAAAGGCACTATATAACAGATAGATATCATCCCTTTCATTCCCAATATTCCACCCATTTATTACAATACTATATAGATTTCTGCTCATACATATTCTATTAATAATAAAATTAGAATTAGAATGCAAAGTAAAGTTCATCATTGTCATAATTACACAATACATTATTTACACACCACTTATCCTTAAACTGTGAAAGATTTCTAGTAGATTTATAGAAATTCAGATCTACTTCTATTCTATTTTTACAAGTCATTTTAAATAATACTCTGGGGTCTGTAGTGCCTGCTCCCTTAACCTTATTTTTCCGGGTTTTCCGTATTCCCAGTTTCGTCTGTCCTAAAATAAAGTTAACCAGGTTAATATTTGTATTTGTTTTTTTTGAGCTCTTTACCCCAAACACAAACACCTGTGAAGGACAGTCGGGTCCCATGCCCGGCAGGGACGCCCCTGCTGCTTATGTTATAAGGGAGCCACCATGGGCAGTCCAATATCTCCCCCGGGATGCTTGGTGGCAGCCTCCCTGGCCGACAGTGATTCCCCAACCACCTGCATGGCTCCAAGGGAGTTGGAGTCCTCCACAGCTTGGTTGGGGCCCAGGGTGGCCGCTAGGGAGGCTGACTGCTTTCAACAGCCCGGCTGGATGAGTTTTCAGCCACACCCGGAAGTGCAATTAGGACCAGGTGGTCAATCACCTGGAACGCTTCCGGGTGGGCTATAAAAGGGCCCAGCCACCACCACTTGAGGAGCCAGAGTCGGGAGGAGGAGGACTAAGCTTGAGGAGGAGTGGTGGTGAAGGAAAAAGGATTGTGTTTGTTGTTCTTTGGGACTGTGTTTGGGCTGTGTGGCACGGGGAAGACGTTTCCCACAGCTGAAGAAAAATAAAAGTCTTTGTAGTTTTTATACGTGCCTCTGTGTCTATCTGTGTCGGGTCAGGTGCCTATATAGCGCCTTTCACACTATCCTATTATAACAGACCCCCAGATCCTCAGTCAGCTGCTTTATTATTTTAAAAAAAGCCCCCAATCTCTCACAAAACATAAAACAGTGAAATACAGTCACCCTGAACCCACAGAAAGTGCAGGTATCTGAAAACTCTGGACAAATAACTGATAGAAAGGAGTTCACAGCAACTATACCGTGCAATATCCTCCACTGTAAATCCCCTACCCTACTGGTCAATGGTGGTCTATATAGCGCTCTCCAGGCTGGCAGTGTTCCTACAGGAATGACAATCTTCTTCCTCCAGGGTGTGTCGGCCTTCAGTGCTTTCAGTTGATCCTGATTCTTTACTTTTACGGAGATCCTGTAGAGCTGTTTTCCTTTGATGGTGTGTAAGGGCAAGTCTCTCAGATCTTTAGTCGTAAGTAATCTGTTGGTGTCATTATTGTCCCAATCTCCTACTGGAGACACCACAAGTGTAGTGAAAGTCGAATCTTCAGGTGGTTTCAGCTGGTCTTTGAAGGTGTCCTGCAGGACTGTCCTTACTTCACTTCCTAGAGATGCTTTCACTTGTGTTAAGAAATTCCCCACAAGCCGCACTGAGTGCACTTCTGTCTCTGCTGCTACGGTTTCTGGACTTTTCCAATTAAAATCCTCCCAGATGATTAAATGTTTTAATTGTGTAATGTTATTTCTACATAGACTATGAATAAAGCTTGCAGACTGTCCTATTGTGGTACAGATATTTGGATTAAACACAATGGGCTCTTCTAGAATCCAAAACAATGAGAGGTCATCACAGTCTCTTTGAATTGATAAAAATTGCCAAGCTCTAAAAAGACTCTTGTAAAGGTCTGGTACTTGTAAGGTCTCAGGTTTCTCAAGACGACACCATATTAAGCTTTTGCCCAATCCCATTTGTCCCACTTGATTAAAAAAGAGCAGTGCTAGATTCATCCAGGGCTCGGGCGTTGTGGAGTATAACAGTTTTTGCACTATTTGAAGGCGGAAGGTAATAATTCTGCTTTCAATGTCCATAATGCCTTGCCCACCTTCATCAAGTGGCAAGTATAATACGCCCCTCCTCAACCAGTGAAGACCATCCCAAAAAAGTTAATAACATTCTCTTTAATCTTTTGAATTTCATGTGGTGGAGGCTCCAGACAGATACACCGATGCCACAGACTGGAAGTCACCAGATTGTTAATTACTAACATTCAACCTCTGTACGACATTTGGGATAGTATCCATTTCCATCTGGCCAACCGAGCTACCACTTTCTCCAAGAGTCCATCCTAGTTCTTCTGCACATAGCGATCATCTCCTAGATGTACTCCCAGGTAGAGAGTCCCTTCAGTGCTCCATTGCAGCTCTCCTTATAAACTCTGCGTCTTATATCCAGCCCAGTCTCCAACTAACAATGCACTGCTTTTACTCCAGTTTATTTTAGCATTGGAAATCAGTTCATATTTCCTTTGACAGTTCGTGACATTATCAAAGTCTTCTTGATTTGTGATAAAAACAACAATGTCATCTGCGTAGGCCGTGACCTTTACAGGATTCCCAGTACAGTGAGGAATGGAGAGACAAGTCAGCACTTTTCTCAGGTTGACTAAGAATGGCTCTAAGGCGAGGGCGTACAGCATCCCTGATAGCAAACATCCTTGTTGTACTCCTCTTTGAACGCTGAAAGGCGCACATAAACCAGCATTGACCTTAACTATACCAGAAATGTCACAATACAACAGTTAAATGTACTTTATAAATTGTTCTCCAAATCCAAAGGCCTTGAGAGTGTTCCATAGATACGAGTGTTTGACTCGATCAAAGGCTTTTTCTTGGTCAATTGAAATAAATCCTGTTCTAAAATTGAACAGTTTTCCTGCAGCAATAATATCTCAGACTAAATAAATATTAAAATGGATCTCTCAGGGATGCAATAGCTCTGATCTGGATGCACCAGTTTCACTAACCCTGTGCGCATTCTGTTAGCCAAGGCTTATGACAGGATTTTATAATCTGCACAAAGTAAAGACACAGGCCTCCAGTTCTTAATATGGCACAAGTCACCTTTTTTAGGCAGAAGTGTGATCACTGCCCTTCTACAGCTCTGAGATAGCACACCTGATTTAACACTGTGTTTGAACACTTCTAACAAATCCTGGCCGATAACATCCCAAAATTCTTTATAAAATTCAATTGGAATGCCATCAATCCCAGGGACTTTTCCATTATGAAGTTCGTTCACTGCTGCTGAAATTTCTGCCATAGTGAGCTCTTTTTCAGCTCGGTGGCATCTGTTACAGGAAGCTGTGGTAAGTCCTCTAAAAAGGACTGTAAGTTTTCGTCACTACCACATCCTTCAGCAAAAACAGATTTTCATAAAACACTCGGACCTCTGTTCTTATCTCACCCAAGTCCTGTGTCTTTTCACCATTAGCTTTTAGTCACACAGTGTAGAATTTTACTTTGAGAATTCTCCTTTTCCAGACCAATTTAATATTGTGTTGGTGCATCCATTTGTGTTAACTGCTTGAAGCGAACCCTTAATAGAGCCCTTTGAGCTTTTGTGTCTAGTAAATGTGAGAGCCCCTTCTTTGTTGCTTTGAGACTCTCTGTAAGTTTTTCATCTGAGCCATTCCCTAATAGCTGTTCAATCTGAGATATTCTGCTTTCCAGTTGTGTCATTTCTGACTGTAACAACCATGTGACATTTCTGGTATATTGCTGACACAAGGATCGAATGGTTCTTCCCCATTTCCCACCAATGCTGTAAGCTGGTGAACTCCTTCCTCGAACCCCTCCAAAAATAATTAAAAATGTCTTTAAATCACTGATCCTGTAGTAGGAGTACATTAAAATGCTAGTATGCGCTGTGAGGCCTGTAGGTGCTCGATAGAACTGTACAAACCACTAGACTGTGGTCTGAGAAACCAGTGGGGACATGGAGCATTTCTTAAATAGACGCAATAGGTGCTTAAAAGTGTAAAACCTATCAAGCCTCGCCATTGAAAAGGTCTCACTAGTTATCTTTCCCCATGTGTACTGCCTGCTGCTGTCTCCATGTTTACTCCTCCACACATCCACCAGCCCCGTCTCCCCCACTATCCTTCCCCATTCCCGTGGCTCCAGGCTGTTATTTCTGTCCCTCTGAGGGTCAAGGGTACAATTAAAATCCCCACCCAATATCACCACTTCCTCAGGGTCACACTGACTTAAAACGTCTGCCAATACTTTATAAAAATCAAGTCTCTCATTCCCATTATTTGGTGCATATACATTAATAAAAGCGAACCAACAGCCATTTACTTTTGTTTTTACTTTCAGTAGCCTCTCTATCACCACTTCCTGCACATTATGATCCTCCATTCGAAAACCACTGCAAAACAAAACCGCCACCCCTGCACTGACATGTGTCCCATTGCTGAAGAAGCAGTCCCCCTTCCAGTCCGTGCTCCACTCCCACTGGTTTGTCTCATCTATGTGGCTTTTCTGTAGATAGGTGACTGTCAGATTTTTTTGGGTTAGAAACTCAAACAGCGTCAGTCTCTTGCTTGGATTTCTCCCGCCGTTAATATTTAAACTACCCAATTTCAAGTTCGCCATACTGATTCAATGTAAACAGCAACTCAGCACCAAACCAAGTGACCACCACAGATACAATGGCGGAAAATTCCTAAAAATGTTATCCATTACACTTTCATTTTTTAGCCTGTTTCCTCAACCTATTCGTGATATTCTTTAATCTCACGAGCTCCATGATGTTAAATATTGTGGCCATGGTTTTGTCTTTTCTCAAACTACCCACTGACGATATAAACAGATTCACATCAGGAAAAAAATCTGCCACATTCACCCTTCTCCTTCCCTCCGTCGCCTGTAAAAACTGTTTAACGCTCAGGGCGCTGTAACCGCCTCTGTCACTTAAATCCTGGGAGTCCGAGATGGTTGAACAATTGACATTTCTCCATCACCCTCCTCCCCTGCGCTCACCACGGCAGAACCTTCATCAACCGTCTCTGCGAGAACTGCAAAAGCCCCCTTAGCATTAAACAGAGGATCAGCGGTATCTCCGCCCTCTACGCCCGATCCCCGACTCGTGTTTTCATTGTACCACTGTCTTCTATCCCATGCCTCTTCCGCCCTGGGTGTCAAAACTCGCCGTCTTTCTCAATATCAATATTTCTGTCCTCCTCTTCCACATCTCCCCATGATCTGCCCTATACTGTTAAAGAAGTCTCTGTAGTTAAACCACTTTCATTCTGATCTTGGTTACCTTTTTCCTCATCCCCCTGAGGCATTGCCTCCCCCTCATCCAAGATCTCTCAGCTCCCAGCTGCTACAGGACGGCTTTGAACTTCACCTTCCAACTTTTCCTGAACTTCATGTTCATTGCCATGTTTTTCTTTTTTTTTCTCGGGACAATGTTTAATCAGATGTAGTTCACTCCCGCACCGTAAACATTTCATTTCATCCGAAGACACAAAGATTACATAATCAAATCCATCAACTTTAAACTTCATTGCAATATTTAGATTTTCATTCATTCTGTTCAAAACCATGTAAACTTGTCTTCGGAAAGACAGAACATGTTTTAACGCTGGGGATTTAAACCCCAATGGAATAAAACAAATTTTAGAAACAAGTCTGCCATGGCGCTCCAGCTCTTTTTCAATAGTTTCATTTTTTATAAACGGCGGTACATTTGAAATAATTACTTTGCGTGCTGGGGTGCCCAGCGGAGTTACCTGTACGAAAGATCCATCAATAACGACACCTCTTTCCACCACTATTGAGACCAGATCTACTGAACTTAAGAATAAAACAATACAGCTGTTCATTCTGGAAGCCGATTTAATATTCTCACAACCGACCACCTGACCGACTCCAAAGACCGCCGTCTACAACGGGACAAACTACTCTAACAGAAGTTTTATCCTGTGGCGGCGGCTCAAAGTCTCTAAATTCGCAGCCATACCGGCTGCAGTGGCCAAAACGCCATTCAGTAAAAAACAACACTCAAAACTTTTCAGTAATAGTTCAAAAGCATGACAGAATAGTGAAAAAAGGAATGAAAAAAACACCACACTCAGAGTCCACCACAGCCACTCGCACCAGAGCAAACACCCAGCATGCACAGCGAAAACAGGAAGGAAGTGGATAGATAGTGTCACACACATGCGCATGGGAAGCAGCTAAAGGGCTTGAGTGAAGGCAGTTTTAGAGGCATGCCAGGGTGTGGCAGAGTGCACTGACTCTTTTTCTCCCTTGCCTGTAGACCATTCCCGGGGGATTTCACCTGGCTCTCCTGACATCACTTCTGGGGATGAGCCAATGGAAGTCGGCCACACCAGCTCCAATCCCTCTGATGTCACATCCGGCTATGAACCAATGGTGGAAGACCACGTGCCGGATCCATATGACCTCACTTCCTGTCTCCCCCTTTAAAACCTGTCCCTTTTCCTTTGTTTCCTCAGTCTTGTTTTGGACTCAGTTGAATGCACTTCAGTGCTGATTATTTGTTAAAACGACTTTTGCAGCCAGGATACCACATTATATGGGTGGCTGCCCTAAACCTTTATCTGTCCATGTCTCGTTCTTGTGACAATAGATAGATAGATAGATAGATAGATAGATAGATAGATAGATAGATAGATAGATAGATAGATATTGAAAGGCACTATATAACAGATAGATAGATAGATAGATAGATAGATAGATAGATAGATAGATAGATAGATAGATAGATAGATAGATAGATAGATATGAAAGGTACTATATAATAGATAGATAGATAGATAGATAGATAGATAGATAGATAGATAGATAGATAGATAGATAGATAGATAGATAGGAAAGGCACTATATAATAGATAGATAGATAGATAGATAGATAGATAGATAGATAGATAGATAGATAGATAGATAGATATGAAAGGCACTATATAATAGATAGATAGATAGATATGCTTCACGGTGAGAATGGTGTGTTTTTGATTATGTGCAGTGGTCAAACATGGCCAAAAAGCTCGATTTTGGTCTCACCAGTCCATAGAACCTTCCTCCAGCTAACTTCCTAAGTGTCATCTGGCAAACTCTTTGCTACTCTCCAATATATGTGAATGACCTCCTCTAATCAGATTTGCAGCCATGTCATCCATTTTCCATGTCTTATTGATTGATTTAACTGGACTGCAAGGGATATTTAGTGATTGTCATATTTTCATGTCTCCATCATCTGACTTGTGGTTTTCAGTCAGCCTTTCATGGTGTTGCTTGTCATGTTCTTCTGTCTTCACTGTGTAGATTAGGCTACTGGTTGCTGGTTACTGACTCCTCACAAGCTGAACCTTCCAGATACTGGGGCATTTATTGCTACAATCAAATGAAACCCTTTCACCACAGACGGGGGATCTCTATGACTTCTGAAGCCAACTGGCTGCACCAGTGGTGAGTTAGGTTTGTCATATTAAAGTGGTGAAAGCTTATGCTGTGAATTATTTAGTGTTTTGTATTTGTCATTAATTTAGAGTACTTCCCAGATATTTGTTTTTGTTTTGACATTAAAAAGTCTTTTCCTGTTGGTAATTGTCAGAAAAAGCAAAATAAAATCTACTGTAATTCAATGTTACATGAAAATAAAATGTGAAAACTTCCAAGGGGGTGAATACTTTTTAGAGTATAGATAGATAGTGTGATAAATAAAGCAAATGAGACAGATTAAGGGTTGGGGAACCTCACTGTATACTGTCCAGTAATCAGCAACAAGGTCAAGAGTACAACAAAAAGTATGACACATTTGACAAAAAACTCAGGGGTCAGGAGGCTTTTTATAGAGGGACAAATCAAAATAACAGAAGTGACAAAGAGGGATGGAGCTGCAGATGACGTCAGGAGCAGAGGGACGGAACTGAAGTCATTAAGACGGGATCAGAAGTGAGGTGCTTCCCTGGACCAAAATGGAGTGTTTTCTTCGTGGTGCGGAAATGCGGTGGAGATCGGTATACTCGTTGAGGTATGGACTTTTATTCAGGTGTCTTTCTGTAGATGAAAAGAAGAGAAAACCATTAATACCATGATCCGGATCCCTATTTCTTGTAGTTTCATGCACAATACATGCGCTAACTGTCCCTAATCGTGCGTGTGTGGCGATAGATAGATAGATAGATAGATAGATAGATAGATAGATAGATAGATAGATAGATAGATAGATAGATAGATAGATAGATAGATAGAAAAAGAAGCTATTATAGTATCAGGTTTTATAAAGGGGGACTGTCATGTGTATGAAGGAGCCCCAGTAGTGTTTCTTGACACACTTCTGCTGATTAAATTCTTGGCTTATTGTATTCAATGCTAGTGTGTCACAGAGCAAATCTCCAATCTTGTTAATAAAGACCATGTCTGTTTTGTCTTCATTTTCTTCTCCGCTACTACCTCCCGCATGTCGAGAGTGTGATCCATAACTCTTGAGGTGATTTTACCGGCCCAACACACTACTGCAACAAAAGTTTCCGTGGCCATCAGAGTTGTTAAAGATGTAAAAAATGTCATTACCCATGTTGAAAAGGAAAAGGAGTCTGTGAATTAACTTTATTTGACTAAAAGCTACCGGCTTACAGGCAACTGAATCTCTCCTATTAGGCACCCCACTTATATGCTTCTGCTTCAGCTACTCCTGCTGCGAGGAGCGCCTCGGATGCTCTTGGATTTTGTAATTCTGCCCTCTAACTGTGAACCAACATCCTGTACCCTGTCTGAACTCCAGTCACTTCCTTTCCAGTGCTTCTTTCTGACTCCATGACTCCATGACTGCTCAAATGGGTTGAAGACGTTGCTTCATTCATTTACTCATTACTGATTGAATGACTGATTTATAGAAAAATATTTGATAAGCAATGCCCGAAAGAAAATCTTAAAGCACTTCCATGAATGAGAGACGCAAAGGATGTTCTTCTCATGAATTAATAAATTAATATTTATGTTTTTCTTTGTTGATCAGTAAAATTTACCAAAAGCATTTTTTTTACAGCAAATATGTTCACTGGTGACCTTGTTCACTGAATATTTTCCTGGAAATTCACTGTGCAGGAACTTTTTTCCCAGTGCCCCATGATGATAAGTCAGAGTTCATCAAAGAGCTGTAGCAGCCAATTTTGAGTGAGACAACCATAACTCTGATCCTAGTAGAGAGCTAAAAATTAGCAGAAAATGTGTGAATACATTTAAACAGAAAATATGCACATATAAGGAAGCTGGAAATGTTTCCATGTCTTAAAGGGAATGTCTTCTTGTATGGACTTATACTTTATGTTATCTGTATGTAATAGTCAGCCTACTATTTTAGTAGTATTACCCAG
Source organism: Polypterus senegalus (assembly GCF_016835505.1). Lineage (NCBI taxonomy): Eukaryota > Metazoa > Chordata > Cladistia > Polypteriformes > Polypteridae > Polypterus > Polypterus senegalus. The sequence goes on from NC_053168.1 coordinate 113,186,308, forward strand.
AGTGCTGTGCAGTTGAATCAAACAGGAAGGACCAAAGTGTTCACATTCTTTAGGTGTTCTACTTATCTAGTAGTAGCAACAGTGAATGAGTAAAAACGTTACAGAAAAAAAACAAACTGTACTTCACAGTTCAAGGGTGGGTGAGTACCTGCTATTGAATCTGTAGGGGGGCAAACCTTAGTGAATTCAGGCTTCCTGTCAGCATATAATTTTAGTGATCCAATTAATGATGGGTGGATGAAGCCCCATGATGCATCTGAGGTTTCTTCTTCGTTATGCCAATAAAAGATCCGATGCTACAAAACTTGGTAAACAGTGACATCTGGTGCTTTGGAGGAATCATTACAGCCATGAGCTCGGGGAAGCCAGCGGAGTTAGTGCACGTACAAGCCCTGGTTGATCGTATAGTTTCAAACGGCAAGTGTACTAAAATCCTTAGAATACTCTGTGTTCATTTTGATTTTATGATATTCGTGCTTTCATTAAAATGTTACAATGCATGTACATTTTAGCACAGGCAATAATTTGCTACTATAAATGAATGTTTCAATGTGTTGTCTTAAAGAGGTATTTTTTTGCCATAATGTGTCAGTGCTGTCCTGTGCCAAGTGGCATTGGATTCTTTGCACTTTTCATTGCTTTTTTAGGTAGCTCGCTATCCTTAGAAAGACCGCCCATGTTGCTGCAGTCATTTTAATTCATATGCAACTTTTACAGGCATGATGTTTTTATTGGCCCCCCTGCAGCTGGCACTCAAGCTGCTCATTTTTATGATGGAATGCCTACTAAAAGTGTTGGTGACTCTTTACCATGCTGATACAGCTTGTCAGCGCTGCTACGATAGCAATTTAAACTGCAAAAAGTGTACCAGTGAGACACTACCATACATTATAAGCACAACTGATTCATAAGTATGTGACCATTTTTTTTACTGTGAAACAATTTGCAATAAACTACAGTTTAATTAATACATTTATTTAAAAAAGTTAATTAGACAAAGCAAAGGACCAAAAATTCCAATAAGAAGAAATACTACAAACAATAGGCCAATAAATAATGAATTCATATAATATGTAAAAGAAAAATATTTACAAAACTAGAAAATTAATATTCAAATAAGAAACAAGAGTACTACAAGAAGCAAACACCCAAGGCAACAAAAGATTCCTAAAGCCAAAAAACTGTCGACTGTCTAAAATACTAAACCACAAAATACGACCAAGAAACAAATCAAATATCTGAAAACCAAGGGAGCAAATAACTGGCAAGAACACTCAAGCTGCTGAAAGTAGAGGTCTGCTGCAGACCGTTGTAAATGCACACCACCGCCGTAACAGCGTCATAAGCCCCGATCAAAGTAGTGCACTAGGCCCCCTGTTTTGATAGCAATGCAGAAACCTACATGGGCATCAGAAACATTGTGGGCCCCTATGCTTCTGGGCCCCCTGCCTGTGAACATTGTGCCTTTACATTAAGACAGCCTTGTGCCAGGCCGACCCTTTTCATTCATCTCAATTGGTTGTTAGCACGCCTGCAGGTTTACAGAAGGCCCCACCCCCTTAGACTCAATATGTAAGGGACAAAGAAAGCAATTAGCAAGTAAAAGGAACTTAAGGAGAGAAAAGCAAAGAAAAGGAGCATAAGGCAAAACCAGGGACGAAACTTCAATAACACTGTGATAAGACTGGATTCACGCACACGTGTTGGGGTTAAAGCCATATTAGGAATGTGGTGGCGCATTGGTGTGTGTCAATGGCTACATATCTGGAAAAGGAACGGTGTAGGGCACCCAGTGACACAGACACACCAAAAGTGCTGAGAGGGGACATTTCAATAAAGTGCAGATTCACTGAAGCTGCTCCCAAAGAATCACAGAGATGAGGTTTATGTTTGTTTTTTATTTCTATCTAAAAAGATGAGCAAATGAAAACACACAGAGCATCCAAACTGGGACATTCTTCTTCTGGCAAGTGTCACTTATTGTATATTTCCTCTCAAGCTTTGCACCAAGTGATAAAAGGTCACACATTTGCGCTGCCTTATAGCTCGCTGCTTTTTCCCGAAAATACAATAAATCTTTAAAGTTGGATTATTTTAAATATGTCACACATATTGATTTTCCTATCATTAGTAATGCTGCTCATTGGAGTAAATATGGATCTTCTCAAGTGTGAAACATTTCTAGGAGCAGAACGAAAAAAAAAAACACACTCACAGCAAATGGACCTTCTTTTATTATCAGTATTAGCCTTAAAAGCAGAATATATGCTTTTTATGATCTGGATTAAATCGCTGCAATGGATGGGTGGTGTGGATTAAGAATTCATATTATATTATCCATCCATCCAGTATCAAACCCACTATATCTCAACTACAGGGTCACGGGGGTCTGCTGGAGCCAATCCAAGCCAACAAGGCAAGGCAGGAAACAAACCCCGGGCAGGGCGCCAGCCCACCGCAGAGCACGCGCGCACACACACACACACAAAGCATACACTAGGGACAATGCACCTAACCTGCATGTCTTTGGACTGTGGGAGGAAACCAGAGTACCAGGAGAACACAGGGAGAACATGCAAAACTCCACGCAGGGAGGACCCGGGAAGTGAACTCGGGTCTTCTAACTGCGAGGCAGCCACGCTACTCACTCTGGCACCATGCCACCCACAGATATTATATTATATTATCCATCCATTCATCCATTATCCAACCCGCTAAATCTTAACTACAGGGTCATGGGGGTCTGCTGGAGCCAATCCCAGCCAACACAGGACACAAGGCAGGAAATAAACCCTGGGCAGGGCGTCAGCCCACCGCAGGGCACCCACACACACGCACGCACACACACACACACACACACACACACACAAAGGAACAATGTACCTAACCTGCATGTCTTTGGATAAACCCGGGTCCCCTAACTGCGAGGCAGGCAGCAGCGCTACCCACTGTGCCACGTGCCACCCGCAGATATTATATTATATTATATTATACTAGCAAAATACCAGGCTTGCGGAGAAGTAGTGTGTTAAAGAAGCAATGAAAAGAAAAGGAAACATTTTGAAAATAACGTAACATGATTGTCAATGTAATTGTTTTGTCACTGTTGTGAGTGATGAGTGTTGTTGTCATATATATATATATATATATATATTTACACACACACATAAACATATATATATACATATCTATACATATACACATATATACATACATATATATCTACATATATACACATACATATACATACACACATACATACATACATACACACACACATATATAAACATATATATACATATACATACATATCTACATATATCCACACACAGCTATTTCGTATCAGTGCAATACGCTGCTTGTTAAAACAGATGACACCCGCTCTTACGTGCAAGTCTGCGTGGATATTATGAACTATTGTATTTGTTCAAGTTCTATTTAAATTTTAAATAGAAGGAATTTTATTTAGTCGACAGAAATATCTGTTGTAGGAATGGTAAAAACAGACAGGAATATTATTCCTGAATAAATCAACTCAAACCTTAAACAACTTATAATATTTTGCTCTCCATAAAATATATCCTGTCTAAATTATACAAGTTAGAAATAAAGTAAACATTAAAAGAACAAACATTCAAATTTCTTTACTCTTATGTAATTTTATATAAAAAATAAACTTAGATTTTAAATATCCCAAAAGATTTTGCTCTCCATAAAAATATATCCTGTCAAAATTATACAAATTCAAATATGAACATGGTGCATAACAAAACCTGGAAATATAAATAAAATGTGTTCCTTTCAGCAATAACAAATCAAATCATTCAGTTGTCTTTGCTCATATGTCATTTTAGAGCTGGACGCCTGGCATCTTTTTGGCAACAAGTTCGTTTATGTTTGGTGTGAGGTTCTGTGTTGTGGAGATTCTCAGGATGGATTGCAGGTGCTCATCAGTGAGGCGACTCCTGTGTGCTGTTTTGTTAGTCTTTATCACTGAGAAGAGCTTCTCACACAGATATGTGCTACCAAACATGCACAAGGTTCGAGCCGCATGTAGACGGACTTTTTTTGTTCTTCAAAGTCACCAAAGCGTGCAAACTCAGTGCGCTCAGTTTATCAGCAAAGTCGATTTGGGAACACCATAGTGACGACTTGGTTTAACATTACTTGGCAACAGGGAAAGTGGGGTAAGTTGCACTGGTGCATTTGTGTCTCCCATAAAAGCAGCTTCACTTGAAATCACTTTGTGATTGTGCACGGGTTAAAACGTCCGCTGAAGTGTCAGATTCTTATTTAATTATTCTGCTTTCTGTATCTTCTGCATTGCATTCAGGTTACCCTGATGTTTTGTGTCATAGTGCCGTCTTAGATTAAATTCTGTAATTACAGCCACATTAGCTCCACAAATGAGACACACGGGTTCAGTAAACATATACTCAGCCTCCCATCGGTTTTTAAAGGCTCTATTTTCAGAATGAACTTTTCTCTCCAGCATCGTGTGAGCTAGCTTCACAATAACTTGCAGCATCATAAGGTAGACTTGATTAACGCGGTAAGTGTTCGGCAAGGCAGCTGAAGCGCTGCATTATGGGATCTGTAGTTTATTGTGTTACCAGCGCTTCATATACCTGGGCCATTAATAACAATAATACAGTATATAAAATGATCTCGCGGGCGGATATAATTACGCCGGGCGGATGTGGCCCGTGGCCCTTGAGTTTGACAAATATGGACTAAATAGAACTTGAAAAGATATATTTTTGAAATGTGATCGCGCAATTCAGATAGAGTTGAGCGCACTACAGCCTGCATCCTTCCCTCGCTCTTACTTTTTTACCGTTCATCTAATGAATACACTGAGTATGGCTTTACCAAAACAATCATTGATGGCGAATAAAGTATCCATTATTCGAGTATGTAGATCGGCATATATATATATATATATATATATATATATATATATATGTAGCGTTCTGTTCTTTATTGTAGAGTTCTGTTTTGCAGTTTGTGTTCTGTGATTTGCATCCCTCAGTTATTTATTCTGTTGTCCCTGTTATTTCTCATGTAATAGAGTGGAAGGTAAAGGAGGTTCGGAGGGATGGGGGTGGAGGGAGAGAGTTCGGTCATGTCGCTCGCTGTGAGATTGTTTTTAAGTTCTGTCTGTTCGGCGTGGTTGCGCCAACAGCAACCGTTTTTTATTTATTAAAGAAAGGACTAACCAAGTGACCGTCTCGGATCGTCATTACGTCTGGGAAGACGCTACACTGGTGTCAGAAGTAAACACCGGCGGATTGTGCTCGGCTTTCGGTGAGCTATCTAGCAGCTTCCAGCTAACCCTGCTATCACCGTGAGCAGCATGGCGCTGGGACAACGCAGGCTCGACCAAAAGTCAAGGAGGAGGTGGAGTACGGTGATAACGCTGATTATCCGGGGCGTAGGATAGACGCTCTCTGGGATACGAGCACGTGCTCGCCTGAGGCAGACGGCCAGGAAGCTAGCTGCTGGCCGGATTCAGCGCGGGGTTGGCGGGGGGGCGCTGGCGCGCAAATACTCACCAGGAAGGAGGGAAGCGAACGGAAACAGAAAGGGCGGCCCCCTATGTGTCCAGCCGCAGATGAAAACGCCGAAATATTCTGGTAAGACTGACTGGGAGGCCTTTTATGCCCAATTTGAACTGCTGGCGAAGGCTGCGGGATGGTCGAAGACATCAAAGCACTTCAGCTGGCTCTGTGCCTCACGGATGATGCCTCGCGCTGTCTGCTGTTACTTAGCCCAGAAGAACGGGGTGACTATGAGGCCTTAGTTGGGGCCTTGCAGCGGTTTGGACAATTTAATCAGCCCGCTGTCCTGCGCTCTGAACTAGCTAATAGACAGAGACTGACAGGGGAGCCGCTCCGCGTTTAGCTGCAGAGATTGAAACACTGACGAGGAGGGCTTACTACATGCCAGCCGTGGTGCAGAGCGAGCTTGCAAGGGACCAATTCATCCGGGCTCTGTCCCGAGGGATCTGCGGTACAGGCGCTGCTGGCCCACCCTGCGCGCTGCAGAGCGCTTTAGAGATAGCGCTGGAGAGGGAGCTAGTGGGAGCTACGGTTGAGACTGATGCCTTCACCTGTAGCCCTGTTGCAAGGGCCGTGGGTAGCGAAATTCAAGGACCAGAGAGGCGGCGTGGGTCAGCGAGCTGACAGAGATGATTCGAGCTGTGTCACTCCAGCCCCAGAGCAGCCGACCTCGCCGCCCGGAGATCTTGTCTGCTGGGTGTGCGGCCAGGCGGCCACATCAGCGTACAGTGCCCAAAGCGTGCTGACCGACAGGAAACGGCCCAGGGTCTGCGTAGAAGGGACGGCGCAGACCCCTACTCATCCGTCCCACTCCGTGGGTCCGTCGGGGTAGAGCCCACTTGCAAAGCCGGAAAGTATGGCTCAGCTTTCCCCAGAAGCAGACGGCGCGGAATGGATCAGGTGCGTCGGCTGGACTCATGTTGGGGACTTCTGCCATGTCCCTATCACCCTGAAGGTGGCGCTCTGTGTAGCTCTAATAGATACGGGCTCCACTGCCACGCTCCTCAGACCCGACATGGTTCCAGCAGGGACGCAGTTGGAAGCCACATCTGTCAAGCTTGAACTGTGGCGGGGAGTTAACTCCCATGCTGGGGCGGGGCTGGTGAACATCCGGGTAGGTGGCCTAGTAGTGGACTTTAAGGTGTGGGTTGCAGCTGTACAGGATGAGTGCATATTAGGCCTAGACTTCCTAAGGGCAGCTCGGTGTGTACTGGACTTGGGGAAAAACACACTACAGTTCCCGGGGTCCCATGGTGCAGATGGTCCGACCTGCGCAGTCCCAAAGCTCACCTCCAGCGGCGCCCCAAGGCCCCGGCAATTAGCAAGTAAAAGGAACTTAAGGAGAGAAAAGCAAAGAAAAGGAGCATAAGGCAAAACCAGGGCGAAACTTCAATAACACTGTGATAAGACTGGATTCACGCGTGTTGGGGTTAAAGCCATATTAGGAATGTGGTGGCGCATTGGTGTGTGTCAATGGCTACATATCTGGAAAAGGAACGGTGTAGGGCACCCAGTGACACAGACACACCAAAAGTGCTGAGAGGGGACATTTCAATAAAGTGCAGATTCACTGAAGCTGCTCCCAAAGAATCACAGAGATGAGGTTTATGTTTGTTTTTTATTTCTATCTAAAAAGATGAGCAAATGAAAACACACAGAGCATCCAAACTGGGACATTCTTCTTCTGGCAAGTGTCACTTATTGTATATTTCCTCTCAAGCTTTGCACCAAGTGATAAAGGTCACACATTTGCGCTGCCTTATAGCTCGCTGCTTTTCCCGAAAATACAATAAATCTTTAAAGTTGGATTATTTTAAATATGTCACACATATTGATTTTCCTATCATTAGTAATGCTGCTCATTGGAGTAAATATGGATCTTCTCAAGTGTGAAACATTTCTAGGAGCAGAACGAAAAAAAAAAACACACTCACAGCAAATGGACGTTCTTTTATTATCAGTATTAGCCTTAAAAGCAGAATATATGCTTTTTATGATCTGGATTAAATCGCTGCAATGGATGGGTGGTGTGGATTAAGAATTCATATTATATTATCCATCCATCCAGTATCAAACCCACTATATCTCAACTACAGGGTCACGGGGGTCTGCTGGAGCCAATCCAAGCCAACAAGGCAAGGCAGGAAACAAACCCGGGCAGGGCGCCAGCCCACCGCAGAGCACCAGCGCACACACACACACACAAAGCATACACTAGGAACAATGCACCTAACCTGCATGTCTTTGGACTGTGGGAGGAAACCAGAGTACCAGGAGAACACAGGGAGAACATGCAAAACTCCACGCAGGGAGGACCCGGGAAGTGAACTCGGGTCTTCTAACTGCGAGGCAGCCACGCTACTCACTCTGGCACCATGCCACCCACAGATATTATATTATATTATCCATCCATTCATCCATTATCCAACCCGCTAAATCTTAACTACAGGGTCATGGGGGTCTGCTGGAGCCAATCCCAGCCAACACAGGACACAAGGCAGGAAATAAACCCTGGGCAGGGCGTCAGCCCACCGCAGGGCACCCACACACACGCACGCACACACACACACACACACACACACACACAAAGGAACAATGTACCTAACCTGCATGTCTTTGGATAAACCCGGGTCCCCTAACTGCGAGGCAGCAGCGCTACCCACTGTGCCACGTGCCACCCGCAGATATTATATTATATTATATTATATTATACTATATTATATTATATTATACTAGCAAAATACCGCGCTTCGCAGCGGAGAAGTAGTGTGTTAAAAGCAATGAAAAAGAAAAGGAAACATTTTGAAAATAACGTAACATGATTGTCAATGTAATTGTTTTGTCACTGTTGTGAGTGATGAGTGTTGCTGTCATATATATATATATATATATATACACACACACACATAAACATATATATATACATATCTATACATATACACATATATACATACATATATATACACTGTATCTACATATATACACATACATATACATACACACATACATACATACATACACACACACATATATAAACATATATATACATATACATACATATCTACATATATACACACACAGCTATTTAGTATCAGTGCAATACGCTGCTTGTTAAAACGGATAACTCCGCTCTTACGTGCAAGTCTGCGTGGATATTATGAACTATAGTATTTGTTCAAGTTCTATTTAAATTTTAAATAGAAGGAATTTTTATTTAGTCGACAGAAATATCTTTGGTAGGAATGGTAAAACAGACAGGAATATTATTCCTGAATAAATCAACTCAAACCTTAAACAACTTATAATATTTTGCTCTCCATAAAAATATATCCTGTCTAAATTATACAAGTTAGAAATAAAGTAAACATTAAAAGAACAAACATTCAAATTTCTTTACTCTTACTGTATATAGTAATTTTATATAAAAAATAAACTTAGATTTTAAATATCCCAAAAGATTTTGCTCTCCATAAAAATATATCCTGTCAAAATTATACAAATTCAAATATGAACATGCTGCATAACAAAACCTGGAAATATAAATAAAATGTGTTCCTTTCAGCAATAACAAATCAAATCATTCAGTTGTCTTTGCTCATATGTCATTTTAGAGCTGGGCGCCTGGCATCTTTTTGGCACAAGTTCGTTTCTGTTTGGTGTGAGGTTCTGTGTTGTGGAGATTCTCAGGATGGATTGCAGGTGCTCATCAGTGAGGCGACTCCTGTGTGCTGTTTTGTTAGTCTTTATCACTGAGAAGAGCTTCTCACACAGATATGTGCTACCAAACATGCACAAGGTTCGAGCCGCATGTAGGCGGACTTTTTGTTCTTCAAAGTCACCAAAGCGCCGTGCAAACTCAGTGCGCTCAGTTTATCAGCAAAGTGCGTATTTGGGAACACCGTAGTGACGACTTGGTTTAACATTACTTGGCAACAGGGAAAGTGGGAAAGTTGCACTGGTGCATTTGTGTCTCCCATAAAAGCAGCTTCACTTGAAATCACTTTGTGATTGTGCACGGTAAAAGCGTCCGCTGAAGTGTCAGATTCTTATTTAATTATTCTGCTTTCTGTATCTTCTGCATTGCATTCAGGTTACCCTGATGTTTTGTGTCATAGTGCCGTCTTAGATTAAATTCTGTAATTACAGCCACATTAGCTCCACAAATGAGACACACGGGTTCAGTAAACATATACTCAGCCTCCCATCGGTTTTAAAGGCTCTATTTTCAGAATCAACTTTTCTCTCAGCATCGTGTGAGCTAGCTTCACAATAACATATATATATATATATATATATATATATACCAGCGTATCGCAGCGAGAAGTAGTGTGTTAAAAAAGCTAGAAAAAGAAAAGGGAACATTTTAAAAATAACGTAACATGACTGTCAATATACAGTATTTGTTTTGTGAGTGTTACTGAGTGTTGCTGTCATCAAGGATTTGATTATCATTATTTCTTTCAATCAGGTTCGTATTTGTAGGATGTGTTGTGTTCAAGTTACATTCCGTGTTTGTCAATCGTTGTAAAGATGACAGGTTTCATTCATCGATTCGTTTCTTACTGCATCAATAAACAGCTCGTCTTCTTCTTTATCTGAGACCTGACACACTGCATGCACGGGTTTTTTACACTGTCTTCCTTTAGCGGGACATTGACTTTTCCACCGTGTGCTTTGTTTCCGCAGTAGCTGGATTTATGAATATGCTTATCAGGCGCTTCATATTTTTGCTACCTTTTCAATTGTGTAATTCGGTTTTGTTCAGCTCTTTGGAACTGTTGCTTTTATCTGTGCACTGTGTCAGTTCCGTGAGCCACTCGGTGTACATGCATCGAAGGTTCCCAGCTGTGCTGGTGCCATCTCTGCTATGTCCATGGCTGTATTTAATGTTACCTTAGTCCTGGCACTTAAAACTTTCTCTCGCAGTTTCGCTGAGTTTGTGTCAAACACCACCCTGACCATCTCATCTTCCTCTCCATAAGCACAGTCGTTAACCCGTGAATATTTAGTGGGAGTTTGCTATTGGATTGCCGCTGACGGACGGCCTTATATGGGCAGGCACTAAATTACAAACACCAGCGGCAGCCTGTCTATGAACTTAATTTAAAGTGTAGGTTTACATCGTGCTTTGTTTCCGAAGTAGCAGAACTCATGAATATGGTTGTATATGTCACTCGCTCGCTTCTTATTGTTTCGCTGCCTTCTCAATTATATAATGCATGTTTTCTTCAGCGCTTTTTGCAGGTCTTCCTGGTTTTCTATGTACTGCGTGATTATGTGGGAGGCGTGATGATGTCACGAAACTCCGCCCCACGGTGTTCAAGCTCATCTCCATTACAGTAAATGGAAAAACTGCTTCCAGTTATGACCATTATGCGTAGAATTTCGATATAAAACCTGCCCAACTTTTGTAAGGAAGCTGTAAGGAATGAACCTGCCAAATTTCAGCCTTCCACCCACACGGGAAGTTGGAGAATTAGTGATGAGTCAGTGAGTGAGTGAGTGAGTGAGTGAGTGAGTGAGGGCTTTGCCTTTTATTAGTATAGATTATATTATACTGGGGGGGCAAGCCCCCTGGTGCCTTTGGTGCCCAACCTCCAGAATATCAGTAAAGTCTGTAAATGTAGAAAAGAAACATTTTTATTTATTGGAGTCAAAAATTATGAAATTCTATAAATGTGTAAAAGAAAAATTAATTATTATTTATCGGAGTAAAAATCATGAAATGAGAATAAAATGTTTACTCTCTCATCAATTGGAGTATTACCGTTAAACTGAGGTCCACTATGCTCGATGAGTATTTATAAGAGACTAAATAAATGATCCATTCATTTTAACTGACATTCTTATAGATAAAAAAACTTTTTTAAAAATCACATGAAAACTAAAGTGGTATTCAATGGGTCATCATAACTCGACCTTCAGCTAACTAAATCACCTAAATACAAACACTGGTGTTATGAATAGATAATTTTTTTTAAATAGTTTGTTCCTGTGAAAGAAAGTTTACTCGATCAAAAATAAAAACCACTACTTTCTTGGTATTAAAAACCACAACTTTATTGATATTTTACTTTATAATTTAAAAACAGAATAAGAATCTAAAAATCTAACAACATCACATTAACGTTCAATAAATCCTTAAAAGAATGATACCAAACATATACTGTACAGTATATGTAGGTTTTAAAATAAGCCTGATTAAAGCGTGACAAAAAATGTGACATTAAAACATCACATAAAATTGTTGCAGTTTTAGGCTTAGGATTTTATTTATAGAGAGAGCTTCACTGACGGTGAAGACATCTCGAAAGAGTAGAAGGAAGGAGTAAGTCATAAGCCAAAAAGGTATCCGTAACAAAACCCAAGAAACATGAGATTTAAATCATAAATCAGAGGGCAGAAAAAAATATGTTGAAGCCACTAAATTCAAAAAACATGGTGGTGTCCATAAGGAAAACAAGTTGGTGCTGCAGGAGAATGTGAATCGTTTTTAACAATGTTAAAAACACAATGAAGAAAACATGAATGTAACCACTAGACCCTCCTTTAGAAGTTAAAGAACAGTTGTAAAAATGAAACTTATAAGGCAGATCGTGACACTTGCCCATCACATGTACTGTATAAGGAGTAAACTGTAACAGGGCCTCTCGTCTCCCACTAGACAGCAGAACCCGTCCTACGGGGTGGTGGCTCTGAGGTTGGGGATCTGCGCTGGCAATCAGAAGTTTGCTGCTTTGAATCCTGTAAACTCCAGAAGTGACTCTACAGTAAACCCTCGTTTATCGCGGTTAATCCGTTCCAGACTCTGCCGCGATAAATGAATTTCCGCGAAGTAGGATTCTTTATTTATAAATCGAATATTTTCGCAGTTAGAGCATAGAAAACCTGTTTACGACCTTCTAAATATAGTAATCCCTCCTCGATCGCGGGGGTTGCGTTCCAGACCCCCCCGCGATAGGTGAAAATCCGCGAAGTAGAAACCATATGTTTGTATGTTATTTCTATATATTTTAAGCCCTTATAAACTCTCCCACACTGTTAACATTATTAGAGCCCTCTAGACATGAAATAACACCCTTTAGTCAAACATTTAAACTGTGCTTCATTACAAGGCAGAGATGGCAGTTCTTTCTCACAATTAAAAGAAAGCAAACATATCTTATCTTCAAAGGAGCACCGTGAAGAGCAGATAATGTCAGAGAGCGCTCGCTAAGAAAAGCAAACAATCAAAAAATCAATGCGTGCTTTTAAGTATACAGAAGCACCGCGATAAAGCGGCGCTTTGTAGAGGAGCGTCGTATCTTCTAGGCAAACAGCCATCTGCTCACACCCCTCCGTCAGGCAGAGAGTGAGAGAGACAGAGAGAAGCAAACAAAACAAGCACCACGCAGGAAGCATATCTTATAGCATTGAGGAGTTTTATTTAATATGTAATACGTGCTCTGATTGGGTAGCTTCTAAGCCATCCGCCAATAGCGTCCCTTGTATGAAATCAACTGGGCAATCAAACTGAGGAAGCATGTAACCTAAATTAAAAGACCCATTGTCCGCAGAACCAGCGAAAAATCCGTGATATATATTTAGATGTGCTTACATTTAAAATCCGCGATAGAGTGAAGCAGCGAAAGTCGAAGAGCGATATAGCAAGGGATTACTGTATTCCATTGGGCCCCGGAGCCCAGTAAACAGGTCCTCCAACTTGCAGGGAAAACTTGGGGGCAATTGAAGGTTAAGGGTCTTGCTCAGGGGCCCAATGGAGTAGAGTCACTTTTGGCATTTACAGGATTCGAACCGGCAACTTTCCGATTGCCGGCGCAACTCCCCAGCCTCAGAGCCACCACTCTGCCCTAACCACAGCTAGCTTTAAAATTAAGCTTACACCCCCTGCTAAAGTGAGGTCTGCGGCTGTCTGGCATTTTTAAATGAATAATCGGCCCACTCCCATCTTTGTGTGTGTACGTTGCAGCATAGCAAGTGGTTCCCGTATGCGATGCGGGAGTGGATGGCCCTGCAAGTGTAAGATCATCCATGACCCTTATTGACGCCAGGAGCTGCTCATTACCAGAGCTGTGCCACGTCCCCAGTTAAAAAGAGAAGCACGAGTGCGAGGAGGGAGGAATCAAGAAAGGAAAACAAGAAGAAAAGATGGAAGTTAAAGGAAGAAAGAGAGCAGGTGGTGGAAGAAGACTGCTACAGGAGTGAGTGAGCTGAAGACAGCAGGCTCGAGGGAGAGAAATCAGGCAGCTGGGAAGTGAGCCCTGAAGAGGGGTGTGTGGCCAACACTCAGGGGACAGATGGAATGGGTCACTCCAGCTGAGCTGCAATGAGGAGCTGGAGTGACCGGGACTCGCTGCGGAAGACCAAGAAGTCAGCTGGGGTCGGGGAGGCTTGGGAGGAGAGCCTCAGTGTGAACGCCCTGGCCGTTGGGCTCTGGAGAAGGAGCCTTTCCATAGCCGTGGGACGGCAGGGAAGATCAGCTGCATCTGCTGTTAGGCCGACTCCTCTTCTGCAAGGCCTGAACAGGAGAAGCAGAGCAGCCACCAGTTGAAAGACCAAGGCATCGGGTTTTTAAAAAGGATAGTTTCCTGACAGTTGGTTTTAACTTGTTTTAATGGATGTGTTTTCTGTTTTGATTTTAACTTCCACTTCACCTTTGTTTTTAATTGGCTTATTTAGTTACTGAACTATTTTTTGTGAGCACTGCACTTTTGGAACATTTTGATTTATTTTTAATTAAAGCACTGAGCACTTTGCACACTTCCCCTTGCTTCATGTGTGTTTTGTCCTCATCAGCCATGCTCATCTGCTTACGTTACTGATAGTGTCGGGTTCAAGAGGTTCCCTAAAGAAAATGAAGAGGGAGCAAGGGGTTCACCCGCATTGTCACACCTACACAACACTGGCCATGATGCAGTACTATTGCATCTGCTCGCTACTGTAGGTAATTTTACCAGGTAAACCCCCACAATGACGCAACACGCTGTGCCATAAGATTTTTTTTTTATTGAAATGTGTACTAACCATTACATAAAAAATGGCTTTTGAAGTCCATGGACACAACCTGATGTTACTGTGCATCAGATCTACCGGATGGTTCTCTACCAGCTTACTGAATGCACAATGGAAAATATGACCTGATTCCAATACTTTGTATTATAGAACAAAATCAACTGGAGTAGTTTTGCTCAAAATCAACCTCCTTCTTGTGTTTCACAACAGTAATAAATATGCTGAAGGTAGCAACTAACAGGGTTTGCTACTATCAAAATGGAGGAACCCTAACCCAGAATCAAACAGGTGTGATTCTATTAACATTCTGGAAGAAGGCAAGATGGTTTAACCTCACGGTGATACAGGGGAGATCTTAATCAAACCAGATCATTAGGACAGCATTTTTTCACTTAAGAAACATGAGTAAAGTTAGACCTCTTAAATCACTGAAAGAAGCTGAGAAATTAGTTCACACGTTTATTTTCAGTCGACTAGATTACTGTAACGCACTCCTCTCAGGACTACCCAAAAAAGACATAAATCGTTTGCAACTAGTGCAGAATGCAGCTGCTAGAATCCTAACTAGGAAAAGAAAATCCGAACACATTTCTCCAGTTTTGATGTCACTACACTGGTTACCTGTGTCATTCAGAATTGACTTTAAAATTCTGCTTATGGTTTATAAAGCCTTAAATAATCTCACTCCATCTTATATATCGGAAGGTCTGACACCTTATATTCCAAATCGTAACCTCAGATCATCAAATGAGTGTCTCCTTAGAATTCCAAGAACAAAACTTAAAAGAAGTGGTGAGGCGGCCTTCTGCTGCTATGCACCTAAAATCTGGAATAGCCTGCCAATAGGAATTCGCCAGGCTGATACAGTAGAGCACTTTAAAACACTGCTGAAAACATATTACTTTAACATGGCCTTTCTATAACTTCAATTTAACTTAATTTAACTTAATCCTGATACTCTGTATGTTCAATTTCCTCATAACAACTATTCATGGTGGCTCTAAAATCCGTACTGACTCCTACTCTCTCTTCTGTTTCTGCGCCACCAGCACCTTCTCAAAGCTTCATGATGCTCCAACAATGATGGATGGATTAAAAGGCAGAATTCTACGTGACCATCTTCATCAAGCCCTTCCGTGAGAACCCTAAATCCAAAGAGGACTGTTTCATTTATGTTAGGTAGAATGCCCAGAGGAGACTGGGCGGTCTCATGGTCTGGAATCCCTACAGATTTTATTTTTTTCTCCAGCCGTCTGGAGTTTTTTTTGTTTTTTCTGTCCCCCCTGGCCATTGGACCTTACTCTTATTCGATGTTAATTAATATTGATTTATTTTGTTTTCTTATTGTGTCTTTTATTTTTCTATTCTTTATTATGTAAAGCACTTTGAGCTACTTTTTGTATGAAAATGTGCTATATAAATAAATGTTGTTGTTGTTGTTATTTGATTGGACCTCTTAAAGTTATTTCTGAAGTGAGAGACAAGTGCAGGAATACATGGTAACCACCAGAAGAGGATGTCATGTCACCCAGAATCCCAGGAGTAGGTCCAGTGAGAGTTAAAGGTGGGTATGGTAGTAATTGACAAGGACTCAAATAATAAGAAGGAAGAAAGGCCAGAAGTGGTAGACACCGGGGTGTGTGAAACTGGAAAGTGAGCAGGGTGAACTGTTTATGTCAGGGACCAGTGTTGGGGAAAGTTACTTTAAAAAGCAAAATAGCTGTATTACTTCTTACTTTGTAAGAATTACTCTTAAAAAAGTAGCTAAATATGTTACATAGTTACATATATATAATAAAATGTAATGCATTCATTTTTCTTCTTTTATATGGAAAAACTGCACATTTCACAGCGTTTGTTTTTAAATCCTAAACCCATGAACCATCAAGAAACTGACCAGACGCACAGCCAAACCTGATTATTTTTTGTGTTCTGTAATTACTGTAGGACCCCCAGGTCCAGACCTAAGAGAGGCACGCACTTCGGGTGGTTACAACCTGTCTGAGAGGGTGGGAATACCTGGAGAAGCTGGTGTAAGAGAGTAAATACAAGGAAGATGATAAGGATTAGCGGCACCCTTAGGCAAATCCTATGTATTGAACGAAAATATCATAATTAGTTCAATCAACAGAAAAAAAATTCTTTCCAGACGTGAATCCCAGGCATAGGATAAAGTCAAGATGTCGGTGGACGCCCTTAAGAGAAGGCTAAGGCAGAAGGTGAAGGCTCAAGGGACTGGCACCAGGAACTGAGGTTAGATGCCTTCAAGGCGCTGGTTGCCAGGTGTGCCAGAGAGAAAGGCAGAGAAGCAATAGAAAATGGCGCCATCTCTAGACTCGGGGTGGAATTACCAAGAGACGAGTTCTGAAGTTGTCTCTCAAATGCACATGGGCTATAAAAAAGCTGCCCCAGGACCAGCAGAGGGACAGTGCATTCATGGTACTTAAAGAGAACTTGTTTCTCCTGCCTGCTAAACCCCATCAACTTCTTTCCTTACACCCATGATGATCACTGGCTCTTTGTGACCCCCTAAACTGAGCCCATTAAATTTCCCTTTCAGCACATGCAGGATTAAACATATCCTTACAACTTTGGTTCAGTTCTTTTCACTTGATTGCACCCTGCACATGTGCTTAACCTCTTCCTCACTAGTTGTCACCAGAAAGCCAGAGAGTCACTCCACCAACAGGAGACAAGGTCTTAGCTGAAAACGGTGATACTTCTGTGAAGTAAGGCAGGAACTGATTTTTTTTTTGGCTTGATGGAAATAATCTTCTGTAGTAGCGTAGTAACACATATCTAGTTTTTCTCAAGTAATGCAAGTATTTTTATTTCAAGAAAATAAGCATTGCATTATATTACTCGTTACACAGTGGGTACAGTAGTTTGACTAAGGGTGTACTCACACTGGCACCGAGCACGTTTGGCCACATGTAACCAAACTGAGTCTAGTTCACTTGACTCGTGCGTTTGCTCCATGCCGGGCAAACTGTACCATGCCCTGGCCCGCTTAGAAGAGGTCGGCCCCAGCATGGCTCAGTAGCAATCGGGAACAGTGTGATCACTAAACGTGAGCAAGCACAGAGAACAGACATGACCTCTAATGTGACAAGTCAAATGGTGCAATTCTCATTTCATTTGATATCTTTTGAGTTACAAACAGGTTTTTATTCTTATCTTATACATGTTCCACTCCTTCTGAACTAGTGTGGTGCTGAGGTGCATGGCTGCACTCGGGCCTAATCTGGGATCCTGAGGTTGTTTGTCATGTGGTGGGTGCGACAATGCACTGTGTCAGTGTGTGTTCCTAACCTCTCTCTCTCTTACACATGAACGTGAATTGTAGTTGGCAAGAAAAGCTGCAAATTCCTCCCTTAAAATCATTTGTCACCGTAACATGCAGCACGATTAACAGCAAAATGCTCACACTCAATAAATCTGTAAGAGGGAAGAATGTTATCCTGCCCTACACGACTCCAAAACAACCACAAAATAAGTAAAAGCATTTTGACATGCATGCTGTCACTGCGTGTTCGGATCTTGTTTTGGCTTTACATGAAGTCGCATGGTCATGATGAAAGTGTGCCCAGGTGCAGTGTGAGTGCAGGCCAACGGGAAGAGAGTTTAATGTTAATGCAATCTCACCTGGGCACTGTACAAAACAAATGTGCCTAGTGTGGGTACGTCCTATGTAATGCGTATGACTTTTAACGTGTTACTCCCCCCCTACTGTCAGAGACAATACTGTATGCAGTGCCAGTGCTAGTTATTTTGCACCCTAGGCCAAGATGATTAGTGCACCAACCGACTGTTCGGTAGCTAACCCATGCGGCTGGGCCCTCCTCTTATGATCTGCACCAAGACGAATGCCTAATTCACCTTAATGGTGGTGCCAGCCCTGACTGTATGTGCTTAGGATGTCCCTGAAGGCCACGCTGTGGTTATTTTGGCCCTGTGTTTATTTGTTATCCCTGATGTAAATATTCCTCATGTGTCTTATCAACGAGCTCCTCTGAGTCTGCTTCTTTTATCAGGAGTCCAACTGAAAAACAGAAGTTGGTTGGAACAAAAGCCTGCAGGACTCAGTCTGAGTAATCCTGAAATACATCCATTGAGGTTTTAGCCCTGTCATAATACATTATGTAATTTTATGTACTGTATGTACGGCACATAAGGGGAAAGTAAACAAGATATAAATTAGGCCAGTCAGTATTTGCATATCCAGACAGATTAAGAGAAGCTCTCACCTGCTGGATGAGATGTATCATTTGCAATGGAGACCTAAAGTTGTTCAGAAGCAGATGGGATATTGTTATGAGCTTGTCATTATTGTTTTGTAGGACTTTTGGTCCTGTTTTGTACTGAGGTTTGGTATTTTGTAGCTCACATCACATAAAGTGTGTGAATTGATGAGACAATAACTTACAGAAGCCACCACAGGGCATGTGAGACCCTAAAACTTGACTAACAAGTGAGATGCAAATGCAGCAGCATGACAAAGAGCTTCTGAGCTTTGGATGATGGCAGGAAGGTGGAATCCAATGAAGAGCTCTTAAGACACAACAGGACGACATAGGCAATGAGGGTTTTAATTCTGTACTTCCAACCATTGTACTGCTGTTCTTTAAAAAGAAATACTCATTTTATGAACCATTTTATTATGTTGTTAAACAAGGTTGTGACAGCCTCAGCATATTATGGGCAAAGTGGAGACCAAATCTGGAATGGGTGCCAGTCTGACACCGGCACTCAATCTAATAATCACGTTTTTGGGATGTGAGATGAAAACCCAATGAGTACCCAAAGAAAAACACATAGTGAGCAGGCTGGAATATGAAAACGCGACTCCAGCGCTGTTAGGTAGTACCATTAACTGCCACCCACATTGCAACTGGCACATTTTGAACTTCTCTTTGTTCACATTTGCTAAGATAAAACTAACATGACTTGTCATATCTTATCATTATCTGACCCTCTTAGTCTACTTCAGTGATGCAGGAGGCTGAAGCCTATCCTGGCAGCACTGTGGGCAAGGCAAGAAACAAGGATGGATGCCAGGTTATCACAGTGGTGTAAACGCGTGTGGCATTAAAAC
The DNA here is from genome assembly GCF_016835505.1 of Polypterus senegalus. Lineage (NCBI taxonomy): Eukaryota > Metazoa > Chordata > Cladistia > Polypteriformes > Polypteridae > Polypterus > Polypterus senegalus. The sequence goes on from NC_053168.1 coordinate 113,205,976, forward strand.
TGTTTAGCTCTCTCTTGATTTTTAATGCTGCTGGCTAAAGAAAGAACTCCAGGCTCTGTTCCGTCTCCAAATATTTAGCTTCTTTCAAGCTACTGTTCAAGAGTGGCTGCTACTCTTTGGCATAGAAGACTGAATCATAGCAAATGATTACCCACTGCCCCTTAAAGCTTTAGAAACTTTCAGCTGGGAAGTGATTTGGCTTTTTGCTGAGTCACTTTTATAAATAGAATAATTTATTTGTAATTCTCTGAGATACTGAAGAGGACACTTCCCTTGTACTGCCTATTATTTACGCTTTTTCACTGTTGTGTCATATTTTTAACACAAAAGGGCTAACTTCCTATCTACCATTTGAGAACAAGTATAGTTGAAAAAGCAGCATGCAGAAACTGAGTACTTCTAACTTTCTGTAAATGACCTTAGCAGGCATCTGTGGAGACGAACTGCCATTCATGCATTACACCATTTTGCCAGCTTTTAACATGTGGACTCTGAGTTCAGTCCTGAGAACCTTACTCTCTAAATCGATTTCACTTGTTCTCCGGTCCTGGTGGGGAGGCGTCTTCTGGGAAGACTTAAGTGTCAAAACCTGTGTGGTTGCAGGAGTGTCCTGGAAAAGACTTGTGTGCCTGACATGTGCCTGACATGACAGTTGCACCAGGTGGCCCCACCATGGTATCCAGCAAGGCTGTCCCAACAGGACTACAATAGCCGGCATGCCTTGTGGGAACCTATGTGGGGATCCAAGCCTTGGCTAAATGCCATCTAGCATCCTGGGAGAAACAAAGCTCAGTATTATCTGTCTCCTCTGTCCTTCCATCCTGAGGGTGTCCCAGGAGGGTAAGGATGTGGGCCATCCTTCAAAGTTGGTACAGTGGTAAGCGGTGAAGCTGTTTCCCTGTCTGGGGAAGTTTACTGTCTTATATCAAGTGCTATTATGGTAGGCTCTGGGCCTAAATGACTATGGAGTGGATTAATGTAATATAATATAATATAATCTACTCTATGTATATACTGTAAAATCCTAAGCCTAAAACTACAATAATTTTGTGCAACAATTTTATGTCAGTTTTTTTGTCATGCTTTAAATTGGACTTATTTTAAAACCTGCATATATATGTTTGGTACCATTGTTTTCAGAATTTATCGAACTTTAATGTGATGGTATTAGATTTTCAGATTCTTATTCAGTTTTTAAATTCTAAACTAAAAAATATCAAGAATTCACATCCCGCAAGACAAGACTTTGTGCCAACAGATTTAACCATGCCCAGGGCCGGAAACAAAAGACAAAGAGTAGATGACAAAGACAGCTGCTGTACAGGCTTTTAAATGTTCAAAGTGCCGCGCGAGATGCAGATCACATGGCACGGCAGCAGCAGCACAGCAGCAACCCAACAGCTGATCAAGCAAAGAGGAGGTAAAAAAAAAAACTGTATTTGCTTCCCATTGTGTCACCGTTTAAGAGGGGGTTTCGGAGGAGTGACCACATCTCCTTGGGATGCGTTCAGCCCCCCTCTTCACAATACAGGTGGCAAAGACACAAAGTGGTTGGCATGTAGAGCAGGCCTGGGGGGCCTGGGGGGTTGGTGAATGTAGTGAGCAGGGGGTAAGCGCCCTAATATAATATAATATAATATAATATAATATAATATAATATAATATAATATAATATAATATAATATAATGCTTTGTATCTTTGGTGTGGGGTTGATAAAAGTATCATTCTAAAGGTAATGCTCTGTTTTGAAAGCACATACTGTGACTTATGAAATGAAACTAAAGAACGAGGCAGAGAGATCTAGAGAGATCCATAAAAGCCAGGAGAATTATTAAAGATTACAAGGCAAAAAACTGGGTGTCCTCCTAAATATTTATGTAAAGATTTCTTGTCATTTCCAGAACTGACTTTGACCAGATAGGCCATAGATGGCTCAGTGCAGACTCATTTCATAACAATGAAACAAAAGGCTATCATGTATATTTTAAGTGAAAGGCTCAGTTGTATAAATTTATAAAATTAGTGCCATTATTTTAAGTTCAAATCTTTTTTTGGAGAGCTGTTGTAAAGATCAGTGATGGCGATAATACGTTTAAATGAATGTGCGTTATGTAGTGTGAAAGAATGAGTCTCGACACACTGGAAAGCTTTGGGGCAGCCACCCATATATTGTCCTTGGCTGCAAAAAGGGTTTTATAATAAGCACTGATGTCCATGGATCGAGCTCCAGACTAAACTGAACTGGTGGTGGAGAAGATGGCGGTTTTAAAGTGTGAGAGAGGAAGTGATGTCATCTGAGGCTGGAAACCGGAAGTGATTTTTTTTTTACACCGGAAGTGACATTCTTGTTAAATCAGGCAGGTTTTCCCGTTTTTGGCCTGCAGAGATAACAGAATAAGGTTTATCGCACCCCGCCACCCCCTGGTCTGGCAGATAATTACCTCCACTTGGTCCAGTCAGCTTCCTCCTAGTCGCACATGTGTGACAGTAGTCAGACTATTTTTTAAGTAGTGAGTAAAATAATGCAATACTTATTTTCTTAAAGTAAAAATACATGCATTATTTAAAAAAATAATTAATAATATGAGTTATTACAATACTACAGGAGATTACCCCCAGGTCCGTGTACTTTTTGGTATTTGAAATTTTGTTTCAGAAGCAAAAATGATAAAATGAAAATGAAAGGAATTTTCAGATTTTGATTTTTGATTAAAGAATAAAATGAGGGAAAATAAGGTCATTTTTAATTCTATGGTAACAAATAGCAGTCATAAACTTAAAATTACACATACTTTTCTGGATTTATTTGTGATCCAAATAAAGAAAGTGTAATAGCTCAAAAAGGGGTCCGTGTACTTTTTGGTATTTGAAATTTCATTTTAGAAGCAAAAACGAAAAAACGAACATGAAAGGAATTTTCAGATTTTGATTTTTGATTAAAGAATGAAATGAGGGAAAATAAGGTATTTTGTAATTCTGTGGTAACAAATAGCAGTCATAAACTTAAAATTACACATACTTTTCTGGATTTATTTGTGATTCAAATAGTGAAAGTGTTATAGCTCAAAAACAACAAAACCAACGCATTTTCGTCGTCTGAAAATGGAGGTACTTCTTCTTCTGCGCGATTTTTGATTACACGTGCGAACCTCCCAATGTATTCCTCACAAGACATCAATCAACAGCCTTGAAGTTACACTGCATGGCATCAGCAGAGGATGGACCGTTACGTTGTTTTTCAGAACAGTAAAAGAGTGACACTCCAGGACGATGACACTGAGTTGCATCTTTCAGGTAAAAATACAAGCTTTGCAAACTTTGCTTCATTGATGTAACAGCTCCTCTGCTGATGCCAGTGTAACTTCAAGGCCGTCGGTCGATGTCTTGTGAGGAGGACGTTGGGAGGTTCGCATGTGTCGTCAAAAATCATGCAGAAGAAGAAGTACTTAGGGTTTCAGACAACGAAAATGCGTCTGTTTTGTTGTTTTTGAGCTATTACACTCATTATTTAAATCACAAATAAATTCAGAAAAGTGTGTGTAATATTAAGTTTATGACTGCTATTTGTTACCACAGAATTACAAAATACCTTATTTTCCCTCATTTTATTCTTTAATCAAAAATCAAAATCTGAAAATTCCTTTCATTTTCGTTTTTTCGTTTTTGCTTCTAAAATGAAATTTCAAATACCAAAAAGTACACGGACCACGGACCCCTGATGTAGCAGTTCTTTTATGAACGTTATTGTTGTTACTTACTGTGAAATAAATAAAGGGCGTTTCTTGCATTTTTCTTTTCTAATCAAAAGGAAAAAAGTAATTGTTTTCTGTTTTTGATTTTTCGCTTTTAAGTTGAAAATCAAATATGTGTCTCTTTTTCTTTTTTTAAATGATATTTTCTGAAAAAAAATTTCAAATACCAAAACGTACACGGACCTTCCCTCCACTCCAAAAGTATTTTGCAGAAGTATTGCCTTTTTTCACAAAGTTGTTCCCTGTGGCTGTCAGTGTACCATTGTGCACCTGATGATAGCTGAAGAGGAGGTTAAGCACATAAGTAGTGTGTAATCAAGTGAACAGACTTGCACAAAAGGTATACGTAATCCTGCATGTGCTGAGGGGTGAACTTATTTTGGCTTTGTCAAGGGTCACGGGGAGTCACTGATCATCGCAGCAGCACTGGGTGTAAGGTGAGAAGATGATGGGATTTAGCAGCTGGGAGATGCGATCAAAGTGCTGTGTCCACTGCTCAGGGGGCTGCTTTCTATAGCTGGTTTCTCTCAGACTGGTCTCAGCCCACCGGAGGAGCATCTCCCTCTTTGGAGCTACAGTATTCGTCTTGTCAAAAACAAGAAAATGATTAAAAGTGGCTGTGTTTCCAGTCAGCTTCATGAAGGTCCGTGAGTTTAGGATTTAATTACAAATTCTCAGCCAGTGAAATGTGTGGTTTTTCATACATAAGAAGAAAAAATAAAGCAATAGTACTGCACTGTTTATAATGCATTATATTTTATAATAAGTAGCTATGAACATATTTAGTTACCTTTTCTGTAATTAATGAATAATGTAACCATGTTAAATTTAAAAGTAATGTTCCCCAACACTGCTAAAAATGGCACCTGCTAGAATCCTGTTCTTTTTTCTTAGACCCCTCAAGTTCAAGTGATGGTCACGCGTACAGAGTTCAGTGAAATTCTTAACTGCATGTCTGACCAACATAACACATGCCGCCACTCTCCAGTGCCGGATTGGCATCCATTACCAGTAAAGTGCTTTTAGATTAAAGAACCAGTAGGCCATCTGGTCAGAACGCTCTTAGCTCGAATTGAAGAAGCTAAAACATTCAATTTAAAAATACGGCCAGCCCAGACTAAGCTTATGTTCCGATAGCAAATTAAAATGACTTTAATGGACTATTCCCATTTTTCTAAAAGCCCATATCATGTGGGATTTGTGAGGACCTTCATAATTCCTATGGTAACGGCAGGTACGCTGGTTTCCATGGGCACCTAGAAGCCCCTTGTAACCCTCCGAGTCTGTTTAAAGCTCTTTGAAGCCACTAGCAGCTTTTGACAACATGTGACTCTGCCAAAAGGAAACTGAGTCAACAGTGTGCTCTTAGTGATAGGCCCTCTGAGTGCCTGAAATGGCTTCTGTTTTTTGTAGTTTAAATTTAAGGGGCTTAGTGCACTATTTGCTTTGTCATAATTAGCTGGTTCTTCTAGTTCATATTTTATTTTACGCTAGAAAAGAACATTTGTATGAAGAAAATCCATGGGCCTGGGTTCAAACGCCTGCCAAGCGCCTTTCCAGGAAACATCTGCACATTCCGCCCAGTGGTTGTCCCATATAAGTGAATGTGGGTATGCTGTGCAAGGACCTATTGATCTACAAAGGGTTGGTTCTTAACTTGTTTTCAGTGGCTTGCCTCTCCAGGAACATAAAGTAGAATAAGTGGATTCAAAAAATGGATGGACTAATAAAAGATTAAGAACAGAGATTTGGTCTCGTCCGTTACGGGAGATGAACATCTGAAGTGGAGCTCCGTTAGCAGCGGCTTTATTTTTTCTCTTATTTCTTATTATCCCGAGGAATCCATTATTTACCCAACCTGAGGAGTTTCTGCTACAGTATATAAACATGAGTAACAAGAAAGGGGGACAGAAAGAAACAGAAAAGAAACCTAAAGCTACATCCAAGTCTAGACAGGCATCAAGTCCAAGTGCAAGTAAAGGCCTTTCAGAGACTGACATGGAACAGGCAGGCAAAACCACAGACTTTCACTGAACATCTCCAGCCAAGAGCGAAAATGGGAGCGAAGGTGCAAGTAATGCAGGTCACGATAGTGCGTCAGTTCCTGAAGATCACTTGAAACTGGAAATGGCCTTGCAGTCCGCGCTTTCATCTACTCCTCGTGGGCCAGAAGCATCGGCTGCAGCAGGGGTCGCCACCTGTCTGTCCAAACTGAAGGTAATGATGGCAATAACAATGGCCAACAAATGAGCTCAAGAAAGATATTCAGAAAAATATAAAGAAAGAAAGTGAGAAGCTGCGGCAGGATAATAAAGACTTGGTAAAACGTATATATAATCGCTTTGGTGCAGCTTTTAAAGGTATGCTGGGAAAAATTGAGGAACACATTCAGGAAAATAAGTCCAAACTGAGAGCTGGAAGATGTTAAGCAGACATTCACAACTTGAATTTAAACAGCTTAATATTTGGCATCTACCGCTGATAGAAAAGCTACAGCTGCAAATTCTGAATGCAAAAAACTCGGAGACAGACTTGCGGCTCTGGAAGATGGATGCAGAAGGAATAATATTAGAATCGAAGGTCTACCTGAGAATCATGAAAGACCAAACCCAGTGAAACTCGTAGCTGAACTATTCTCAAAAATAATTGGAGCAGACTTTAAATCAGATACCGAGATAGCAGCAGCTTATCGCATACATGAATCAAATACCTCTAAACCAAGACTCTAATTGTTCACTTCGAGAGATTACAATTTAAGCTTAATGCAAAGTCACTTCTCAGACAGAAACAAGAGATTATATTTGAAAATAACCACATTCGTATTTTCCCTAATTTCTCACCCTCAACAGCTGCTAAACGTGTCACTTTTTACAACATTAAACAGCGGTTATGGAAAGCCGATATCAGATACAGCCTCTTGTATCCTGCCAAACTGAAAGTGGATATTCAAGGCAAATATTACATCTTCTCCACCATGGTGGAAGCAGAAAAGGAGTTATGAAAGCTGATCCCGACACTTTTTTGAAATACGATAGTGAGTCGCATCCTGTCATGGCATTGCAAGAAGATATGACCTGCTGTCTGATCCGCTTGCAATGATATTGGTACCATAATTATACGTCCTTTTCTCTTCTCAGCTACTTTCTGTTTATGTTTTAATTACAATCATACTCATATGTGTATAAGAAATTAAAGTTGTTTTTTTTTTTTTTTTACTATTCTAAAGGAGACTGTTTAACATCATACCCTTTAACAATTTAACAATTGTTTATTGTTATTATTATTGCATTAGGGTTTACTATGCTTATTCATGGCCACTTTTTAACACCATTCCCTGGATTTACTGTCTTAATATTTCAAGACTGTTGAAGATTATATTTTATGCTTATAGTATTTAAACTTTATTGGTAATAGATATCTCTACTTTTTAATCCTCAAACACAGCTTCTGGGGGTGCTTATTTTGTTTTGGATGCGCTCTGTCTCTAGGTATGTCAGAGGACTGGGACTTTGTGAAGTGGGGTCCAGCCTCACATGGGGAGGCAAAATGGGGGTGGGGGGTGAGGGGATAAGGAGGGGAGAGAAAGAGAGCAAGCTATATCTAATCTATCCTTCAAATCCTTATAATTATAATTACCAAGGTAACAATAGGCTGCATGGCAATAACTCGTGGGAAAATTGGAAATTAAGGTTAAAGCTCTCTCACTTCCAGTTAAGACTACAAAATGACATCAAAAATTCAGAATCAATGTCTCCAAGACAGGACAGTTAACTTTGTGAGCTGGAATGTTAAAGGCCTAAATCATGAACTAAAGAGAAGGAAAGTATTCTCTCACCTAACAGGTCTAAACTAAAAATAGTATTTTTACAGGAGACCCACTTATTAAGCAAAGATCAGTTCTGGCTGCAAAAAGACAGGACTGGCCAAATGTTCCATTCCAGCTTTACAAAGAAAACTGTGGGAATTCTCATTCATAGAACAGTCTCATTTGTAGTATCTGATCCTGAAGGGAAATATGTGATTGTCATGGGCAATTTATTTATCTGCAAAATGATTTTGATAAATGTTTATGCACCTAATGTCGATGATAAGGAATTTATAAAAAAATGTATTTGCATCCATTCCCAATGTGAACACTTATAAAATTATAATGGCTGAGGAGTTTAATTGTGTTTTAAATCCACTCTTAGATAGGTCTCCTGTCTAAGGGGTGTTGACATCTAACACTGCAAAGACAATTACACAGTTTTTAACTGACCACAATTTATTAGACCCCTGGAGGTTTCTAAACCCAAACTTAAGAACATATTCCTTCTACTCATCAGTGCATCATTACTACTCAAAAACTGATTATTTCTTTAAAGATAATAATTTCTTGCTCACTGTTTTGTCTTGGTAGAGTAATATATTTTACCCTACTTTCCCCTTTGTATTAGTAATATGTAGCCTTTGTCAGAATGCCTCAACTCTCACAGACCACTGTTTATAAGATATTATAGTATATAACTTCTTTCTACCTTCCCTCCTACATCTATATCCTCAGGCAATTAGGTGTTCTCTGTCCAACCCCTAGAGCCAATAGGACATCATGGTACTTAAAGGCTTCTGATACAAGCCAGTTCCAAACAGCCATACTTCAGACCAATGGGGGAATAGGACATCTTAACACCTGCCACCCCCCCAAGACCATATGTTAAAGTAAAGTTTGGCAGTTAGGCAGCCTGGCTTTCCTATGGGGGTTGAAAGACTTTAGCAGATAAATACTTGCCAAACTGGTTTAAGGCACATCCACCAAATCCTGTCATAAAATTCAAAGAGACTCAGTTATGGTGGGGGGGAGGGGTTCTTAAACCATCAAACCATTGCTGTTATTATCAATAATCTAACACTAATATTACATTGCTTTGCCTAAGTTACAAATAAAGACATACACAATATTTATCATCTTATATGCAAAATCTTACATCACAAAACCGCTGATTAAATCTTGCAAGTACGACGCTATTGTTATTTCTGAAAATGCCCCTCTGATCTTGGAGCTAAAATCATTATGCCCCACACACTCATCTCGCAGATGGCATCTTAACCCACTTCTATTAGCAGACAAGAACTGTACATAATTTATATCAAAACAAATCAGTTTCTTTCTAAAGAGAAGTATATCCTAAGAGGTCATTGCAGGAATACTCTGGGAAACTATAAAGGCCTTCTTTTTTTTTTTTAATTTTTATTAATTTTATTGTAATCATTCCATACAAATAAATAAATTTTTACAAACAAAAAAAAAATAGGATGAAAACAACTTAACCCCCACCCCTAAGAAAGAGAACATGGCCAACGGAGTAGAACTTAAAGCTTGTAAACATACCTAAATTGATTAGTTTAAAAGGGCAATAGAGATGAATGGAGAAGAAAAAGAAATGCGGAAAGAATTGTTTCCTCAGTGCTTTAAGAGCTTATTCTAAAATATTATTGATTAGATCCTGCCAGGTTTTGAAAAAATTCTGTACCGATCCTCTAACTGAGAATTTGATTTTTTCCAATTTCAAATAGTGTAAAACATCTGTTTCCCACTGACTTAAAAGAGAAGAGTTAGGATTCTTCCACTTTAGCAAGATAAGTCAGCGTACCAATAGTGTAGTGAATGCAATCACAGTTTGTTTGTCTTTCTCCACTTTAAGCTCATTTGAAAGAACACCAAACACAGCTGTTAATGGGTTAGGAGGGATTGTGAGACCAAAGCTGTCTGAAAGGCACTTAAAAATTTTGGTCCAAAATGATGTTAATTTGCTGCAGGCCCAAAACATGTGACCCAGTGAAGCTGGGACTTGATTGTAGCGTTCGCAGGTTGGATCTTGACCTGGGAACATTTTGGACAGTTTTAAGCGAGACACATGGGCTATATATATATATATATATATATATATATATATATATATATATATATATATATATATATAGTCGAATAATTGTATGCTTTGCACATATGGAGCTCAAGTGAATTATCTGCATTGCTACCTTCCACTCCTTTTCTGATATATTGATTAAGAGATCTTTTTCCCATTGTCCTCTTGGATCTTTGAAAGGGATGGACTGTAAAATAATTTTATATATTGCAGAGGTGGTGTCTAAGTCCTCGAAACTGAGCAATATTTCTTCCAGCTTGGAGGAGGGTGCAAGGCCTTCTTAAAAGGACAGAATATTGTATATTTTTCCCACAGAAATAAATTAGAAATCAAGAAGGTATCAGAGCTCACCAGCAGAATTACTATAATAGATCAAGAACATTTCAGGGGCCTCATGTATAACGCCGTGCGTAGAACTCGCACTATAACATGGCATAAGCACAAAAGCCGAAATGTGCTTACGCACAGAAAAATCCAGATACAGGAATCTGTGCATACTCCAACTTCCACGTTCTTCCACTACATAAATCCCGATCAGCGTGAAAACTAACGCTAGTGCACGCGCTTTATTTAACGTCCCAACTCCCCCCAGAATTACGCCTCTTTGAATATGCAAATTAATCTAAATCGCCCTTAAGCTCAGCCTTCAGTGAGAAGACAATGGAAAAAGCACGGGGAAAATATAAGAATTTCAGCAAATACCAAGTGGAGGCAAAGGAAAAACATACTATTTGTTCAAATAAACCGTGGTATAATCAACAAAAGGAAGTTGATTGAGTGACATAGCTTGTTGGAGAAACTTGAAAGCTCACGTTCACAAAATCGCACAGTGCCGGAAATAAAAAAGAAGTCACATATCAGAGTCGCCGTGAAAAGGCGAGTTGTAGCCCACCGTCTGAGTGTCATATGAAAGCTTATTAGGGTACAGAGAAAAAAAAGGCACACAGTGGGGAAAAAGCATAAAATGTCAACTTCAATCTCGACATTTCCACTTTAATCACGTAGTTTATTTTGTCATTAAAGTAGAACATCATAAACTTCATCTTAAAATCGTTTAATTTACCAGTTTCTCAAATCACATCGTAATTAAAGTAGCATGTTAAATGCTTTGCTTTTTATTTGATCTTCTATGTGCTCAAGCCAGGTTTACAACAGCTATTAAGAAGAATCCAGAATGTCAAAATCCTACGTACAGACCCAATGATACAAAATATCAAAAACTCAATAAATAAGTTCACACAAGACCTTTAGAGTCAAGTTTGCAAGTAAACAGTGGATACCTAAAAGGTACAGAAGCTGGTCATTGTAAGGAAGGATTTTAAGGTGCAAAAACACAAGCTGAAAGAATGCAAAGGCCACCCCAACCAACAGTGGCCATTATAGCATCTTAAATAGTCCGCCCACGTGACTGCAGGTGTAAGTACTGCAGCATCTGAGAATAATGTGCAGAAATAAACAAAAGAAATAAAAGTTTAGAGATAAATAAAAACATGTAAGAAATTGTAGAGCAAGCACAAGCAATGAAGCAGAAATACTGTAAGTAGCAAATGTACAAAAAACAAAAGGACGCAAACTCACACTCCCCGTGAGGTGGGCGGAAAATAAAACATTTTGATTTAACAAATACAGAAGTGAAGTCTAAATGAGGTCCTGGGAATGTAAATCCTGTAGTAGTAAGGGTCAGTTTAACTAAAAAAAGTGAAAACATCCTTTACCCTACAATGTTGATTCCCCTTTTTCCCAGACTACTTTTAGGTTGTGTGATTAATTTAAAAGGTCTCACTTACTCACACCAAGTTCCCACCATTGAGTTTCCTGGTTTTTGTGGCTTGCTTATACAAATCCCCTATGAAGTGGCATATAATGAAGACATATGCATTGCATATGTCATTCCAACAGATGGTGCATCACAAACATTTGTAGCAATGCATTTTATTACAACAAATGTTAGTGATGTGCCATCTGTTGGAAAGGAAAATGCAATTCATTTCATTACTACATGCATTACACCATGCATTCTAATACAAGGGTGTCCAACTCTGGTCCTGGCCGGCCACAGTGGCTGCAGGTTTTCATTCTAACCATCTTCTTAATTAGTGAGCCGTTTTGGCTGCTGATTAACTTGTTTTTGCCTTAGTTTTAAATAACATGACTCCGACCCCTTATTTATTTCTTTTTCCTTAATGAGCAGCCAAACAATAATGAGACACAAAATAAGCCACCACATTAACGAGCTAACATGAAAAAAAGAAAGGTGAAGGTCTTAGTCATGTTGGTCTGCTCAGGTCCCCAAAACATCTTGATGGTGGTCTTAGAAAAAATAGAAAATCAACAGTCTGCTGTGGCAGAATGAGAGCAGCAACATGGCATGCTATTCAATAATGGCTTTAATTAGCAGCAAGAATTGGCTTCTCATTAAGAAACTAGTTGGAGTGAAATTGGTTGGAGTTTGACATTCCAATTTAGCTGGTCATCTGTTTGTTCTCTTCACATCTCATTTTTGTTTGGCTGCCATTTAATGAAGAAATTAATCAATTTAGAGGACTGAATCCTTAAAAACAGGGCTATTAAAATGAAGGGAAAAGGAGTTAATTAGCAGTGAAAACTAATCACTGATTAGGAAAAGAGTTAGAATGAAAACCTGCAGCCACTGCGACCCACCAGGACGGGAGTTGAACACCCCATTCTAATAGATGTTAGACTGCAAACGTTAGCACTGAAGTCTGAGTTGATTGTTTAGATTTGAACCCATCTTAGATGGCTAGCATAGCTAGTAAGCCTAGAACATTTATGCCAAAGCTGGAGTCAGAGATGACTGTACAAGCCCTAATAATAAGGATATTCTGACCAAAATCCAAGTGAAGAAACTGGAACCCAGACCCACTGAATCCATGCTGTCTGTGGGCCTAAATGACACAGAGCAATGCTTCTAGTGGACAGATTTATTTTATAAGAAGGTATGCCCGTTAAAGAATTTTACAGAAATAATTCCAAAATAGTATTTTAACCAGTTGCAGCAGCTGTTGTAAGCATGATAAAGTTTCCTGGAATTACATTTGGCTGATCATTTCGAGCCAAGCAGAGATAAGGGTTGCCAGGCTCTCTTGGAGATGTTAGGTTAATGCAAGCATTAGAGAGGATCGCTGTGATCCTGCCCCTATGAACATACTCATCTAGTCAATAAGGGAGCCTCCACAAATACATTGAAAATAAGAGCAGGATGTTCACTTGATGGCACGTGGATTATCTTACCACGCTATGCCAAAGAATAAATGCATAATAGTCTTTAGACAGGAGCAAATCCAGAGAAAAAATGGTGACTAATGTGACAAAGTTTGTACAGAATGCACCTGGGGCGTAATTTAAAGTTCCACTGTATATGACGGGGAAGTTCTTTCACCTGATTTTCGTCAAACATTTTTCTCACCTCCATTTCTCTGTACTCTTTTGTTTTTCTTCTGCCTTCTGCCAGTAAAGACTTTGCTCCCACATTTGAAAGACCCCATGGTGCATTGCTGCCTTCTGTCCCCAGCTTTCACCTGTAACATCAACCCAACCTTCCAATGGATTGGCACATAAAGGCCACCAGTTTCTTTTTCCATCCGATGGCTGTTATTCATAGCCCACCTATTACTGTTATCACTTCACCAGATTAAACTCTCACAAACATCAGTAGCTTCTAAAACACAACGTCTTGGACAGAAGTTTTATAGTAAGGCAGTTATATTCACTGATTATGGCGTGGCAGAGCATTGTATGTTGAATAGCACATGCAAGTAAGAATTACAGTCTACTCTGTACGTGTGACTAACCTGACCCAGCGAACCTATGAAATAATAAATACAATTCATTATGGCTTTACAGCACAAACCTCACACACCTCACAGTGCACAAGCTCTACACAGTCATTTCCTCATTGTCGCTGATTTTTATCAGTGACATAAAAGAAGAGTGAAGCTTTGATCAGCAGCACAGAGAAAGAGTCACACTGTGTGCAGCGTGCTGTCCGACTCACATGGAAGGTTTCAGGACAATCCTGGTGCCATCTGTAGAACATGAGGTCTGCTATCTTCTTCAATGGGTTGGATCCATGACAGATTGTCACATTTAATTTTTTTTAATTTAATCACCACATGTAGGGGTTTTGAATATTGACATTGTGATCTGTAAAGAGGGTATAGAGCAGGTTGAGGAGACCCTGGAGAGGTGGAGATATGCTCTCGACAGGAGAGGAATGAAGGTCAGTAGGAACAAGACAGAATACATGTTTGTAAATGAGAGGGAGGTCAGTGGAATGGTGAGGATGCAGGGAGTAGAGCTGGCGAAGGTGGATGGGATGGGATCAACACTACAGAGTAATGGGGATTGTGGAAAAGAAGTGAAAAAGAGAGTGCAGGCAGGGTGGAATGGGTGGAGAAGAGTAATTTATGACAGACGGGTATCAGCAAGAGTCAAAGGGAAGGTCTACAGGACAGTACTGAGACCAGCTATGTTATATGGGTTGGAGATGGTGGCACTGACCAGAAAGCAGGAGACAGAGCTGGAGGTGGCAGAGTTAAAGATGCTAAGATTTGCTCTGGGCGTGATGAGGATGAACAGGATTAGAAATGAAGACATTACAGGGTCAGCTCAAGTTGGACAGTTAGGAGACAGTCAGAGAGGCGAGATTGCGTTGGCTTGGACATGTGCAGAGGAGAGATGCTGAATATATTGGGAGAAGGATGCTAAGGATAGAGCTGCCAGGGAAGAGGAAAAGAGGAAGATATAAGAGAAGGTTTATGGATGTGGTGAGAAAGAACATGCAAGTGACAGGTGTGACGGAGCAAGATGACGAGGACAGGAAGATATGGAAAAAGATGATCCACTGTGGTGACCCCTAATGGGAGCAGATGAAAGAAGAAGAGGCAGGCCAGTTCTGATGTAAGGGTTTTGATGACCTCTTCTCATACAATAGACACTTCAAAATATTAAGCAATATGTTTGTCCGAGGCTCCTTCAGGATTAGGGGCCCTGAAACTTAAGCTTCATTAACTTAATAGAAGGTCTCCTCCTGGTCACAGACCGGTCAAACTGAGTCACTGTGGATGTCAAGCCACATGAGTAAATGTCATAGGAGTACACCATGACTGTCCCCAACTCCAAGATTAGCTAAACGAATTCTGCAACTGAAAATCATAAAATTTGACAGACTTTAGAAATATTTCACCCACCTTAAGTAAAAAACTCACACCAGTTTAAATTTGGAATAAAATGAATACTCCTCAATACAAAAGATAGGACACAAGAGTTTGTTACACAACACTCTAGAAACCTCACCGTTTCTATACTGAAAATAGTTAAAATTACGTTCACGCTTTCCTTGGACAAATTGAGTTGAGTTGAGTGACATACTTGGGGTTAGCCACTGAGTCAGTGCTGGTAAATGAATTGGCAACAATATAGCTTACAGAAAATGAACATTTTTCGCAGGGTGGCTGGGCTCTCCCTTAGAGCCAGGGTGAGAAACCTCAGACATCAGGGAGAGGCTTGGAGTGGAGCCGCTGACTCTCCATGTCAAGAGGCAACAATTGAGGTGGTCCAAGCCTCTGATACGGATGCCTCCCAGTTGAGGTTTTAAGGGCATGACCAACAGGGAGGAGATCCGGGGAAGACCTAGTGCTCTACCAGATCCTACAGCATGAGTTGGCAAGTGTGGCTGGGAAAAAGGACACGTGGACTTCAATGCTAAGGCTGTTTCCCCCGAAACCCAGTTCTGGATAAGCAGTGAAAAATGAATGAATGCCTTATGGTCTATATTGGCAATGAAACATGGAACACCTCAAATCCCCCAGTAACCCACCACTTGAAACAACATTGAGCAATTGGCTTTGATATCAGAGGATGCTGTACCCTGGGAAATTCACCATCAAGTCCTGATTAGCAGGGCTATTGCTATGTTATTTTGCACTCTAGGCCAAGCCTATTAGTGCGCCAACTGACTAACCCTGTGTGGCTGGGTCCCCCTTTATGATCTGGGCCCCAGGAGAATGCTTAATTTGCCTTAATGGTGGCACTAGCCCAATATGAGCCCAGTGGCAAGTCCCTCTTACCCTTACCAGTTCAGCATTTTAAAAACAAGGAAAGGCAAAATGCCTAAAAAGCATTGGAAACCATGTTGTGGAAAAAGCCAGTCGGCAGCCACAGTTTAGCAGAAGTGATTCATTGGAAGGAGAATATGTTGATAGTCCTAGATGTTTGTCCATCTCTTTCATGCTGTGGTCAGACTTCTTACAAGACTGTCTGCCATTATATGAGTTCATCTTCTACTTTGGCAGCATTGCATATTAACTTCCTGTAAGAGGAGTAATCAGTTTACCCAGATTCACCCAATCTCTACCTCCTTAGGCTGGGTGCCGTTGGAGTTGCTCACATTTCAGATAAAAATAATAAAAAGAGGAGGCAGAGTGACGCTTGTTTTTCGGTGAGCCACAGATCATCGCACGGCCAGCCTTGGTGTCTTCGGTCTGCTGACTTCCAGCTGAGCCGCCGGCCAGTGTCTGGGGGTGGACAGTAACAAATACTGACAAGGATCGCATCGCGAGTGTCAAGAATGCTCATCCTGAGTCTGCCTGGCGTGTGCCAGTGCACAGAGGAGAGAAACCCTGCAATCAGTGGTGCCAGAGAGTCGATGGCGGAGTTGGAGACATAACACTAGAAAATGACTCGCCATTATCTCGACATATTTCTATCAAGTGATTAAGCTGGCAATTGGTGTAAAAGAGGGATTATATGAAAGCGATGAGCCCGGAGGTCGATGCTCTCTGAATGAAATACATAGAGAGAAGCTCTAATCACATTACTAGAGGAGATCTCTTCGGCAATTAGATCATTTAGCAGTTCCCAGAGGCAGCGTCGACAGAGTAAGTGGGGCAATTTGTCACTCCTCTCGCACTGCTGAAAAGAACATGTATCTGTGATCAATGAGGCCAGGGTTCAAGTAGGAGGCATCAAACAACACAAAGCTGGACTCGAAAAAGATCCGAGAAGAATTCAACTCTCAAGGCCGCGTGCTCCAGAAGGCCTGCAGACTAACATCATCACATTCACTTTACAACACCTTCCATTCTGAAGATCCTTCCAGATTAACTTTAATCATAAATAATAAATAATTACATTTACATAGCAATTTTCTAACCTACTCATAGTGCTTTACATAGACTGTGGTGAGCCGCTTCAACCACCATCAGCCATTCTTGCTCGCCACATATGCCTGCCACATATTAACTATTAGGTGGTGAATGTTTAAGAATGATGGTTAGCCAATCAGGGACAGTGAATGATTAGGGGGACAGAATGGACAAGGCTGTGCTGGGCAATTTAGCCAGGACGTTGGGGTACATCCCATTCTTTTTAAAGGATACCCAAGGATCTTTTGTGACCACAGAGAGGCAGGACCTCAGTTTCATGTCTTCAGTTTGTCAGCAGAGCATCCCCGTCACTGCACTGGGGCATTGGGATCCATGCACAGACATCTGATGGCCTCTCCAATGTCACTCTTCCATTACCAACCCAATGTTCCCCAGACGATCTCCCATCCAAGTAATGGCTGGGCCTGAACATACTTAGCTTCAGGTGGGTTACCTTTCTAAAGTGCAGCTGGTAGTGGCAGCTACCATCAGCAATCTACAAGCAGGTGCTTTGGTCAGGCGCAAAATCTTCTGACCAATCCATACAGTGTTGACATAAGAAAGGACAACTTGATAGTAACTTAAAGATTGGATTTGGCACAGAGTGGCACAGAGGATGGCACTGCTGTCTCACAACTCCACAAGTCTAGGGTCATATACCCAATCCTGTTTCTGTTGGGGGTGTTTCTCCAGGAACTCCAGTTTAAAAATTATAAATTGCGCCAATAGAGCTGTGTGCATTATAGAACAGAAGAGAATGCCTTTGTTGTCATTGTAACTAGTATAACAAAATTCAGTATGAGACCCCCAAGTCATGCTTAAAAACACACACACACATAATAAAAAAGACATATGTTCAATAGACATCTATATATTGTAAGATATGGCCGGCCATGTACCCCGGCCAATACCCCAAGCCGCCAGGTGGAGCCCTCCTTGCAGCATGGAGGTCCCCAGAAGACCAGCAGGGCATTATGGACCATGTAGTTTTTATGCACCGCCCTGCTGGATGCCATGGGGCCACGAGAGGGAGCTGCAGGGAGGACCAAAGAGTTCTTCATGCCCTATGACCCGGAAGTTCGTCATAGGAAGAGCGACGGGCTTCCGGGGTGAGAAAAAACATTATTTACCCTGACCCGGAAGGAATAAGGACTTGTGGACTGTTGGGAAGGAACACCTCCGGGTCAGGGAATATAAAAGGACTGTGGGAGCTCCCAGACGATGAGCTGAGTTAGGAGGCAGGGTGGCTAAGCGTCTGGGAGTGGAGGATTGGTTATTTGAGTATTGTTTGTTTATTTTAGAATTGTGGAGAGGAGCGTGCTTTGTGCACATTATTATTATAATAAATAATAATTGGACTTTTTATCTGGTGTCTGACGTGTGGTCTGAGGGTACAAGGGATACATCTATCTATCTATCTATCTATCTATCTATCTATCTATCTATCTATCTGTCTGTCTAATCATTCTGTTTCTCCCGTCTGGACTTCTCCTGCCGCCTTTATTCCTCTCCTCCCAAGTATTGTCTTCTTCCTCTCAACTCCGGCTTTTCTACTCAAGGGAGGCAGCCTCTTTAATAGCCACCCAGATGTGCTCCAAGTGCTCTGTGACGGTCTTCCGGTGGCACTTCTTGGTGTGGCGGAAGTGCTGACATCCAGGGCTTTCCACTTCTCCTGGCACCATACAAACCAGGGTGACTGCCCTCTCGTGGACCAGGGGAGGTATGGATCCTCTCCTGTTCCTTCCAGGCGTCCGGGCTGGGCACAATCCCCAGCTGTCCGCCACACTATTTTACATTACAGAGAGTAATTAATCATATTAAAAAATAGTAAAGCATAATCATTTGAAAGTAAATTATGTTTCATGTTGCGTTAGAGGTATTCATTGCGTTATATGTTTTCATTCTGTTTGGCTTTGAAATTAACACACAAATACTTTTTAAACTTACACTTTAACTGTAAAACGTCAGTAAAAACTATTTTTTAAATTCAATTTTCGTCAATATCACATTGTATTTTGATTCTGTGTTTGGACCTTCATCGTGACAATGCAGTGTATAACTGCCTGTGATTGAATTTTAGTTCTTTATATCTAATAAATAAAATAACTTTTTTAAATGTTTGGCTCTGAGATTTGTTAATTGTCTTTGCAAAAGCTATTCTAAGAGGAAACTGTTAACGTTGTAATACGAATGGCATATCAAGATCTCCTTTGTTGTCTAATGTTATTCGCGGAAGATGTACTACATTACTGTTCTTGGATACATCCTCTTTTCTAAAGTAATTCATGCGGTGGAAGACCAGACGGTGCTAACGGTTGTAGATATTCTTTGTGGTATTGTAAGTTGTTGTTTTCATCTTCCACACAATCACCACCAACTGTTTCAGCATAGTCTATTGGTTCACTTTTAACCAATTTGCCGTGTAACCGATCAACATTTTTCGTGTTAATTCATTTGACTTCATCGTTTCTCGGTGCTAGGATTGCCCGTGTACTAATTTTTTCTGTTGATAACCCTTTGTAATGAAATTCTTCAATAAGATTTGGACATAATATGTCTTCTTTAATTGTGAACTTAAAGTGAGGAAAACATTAAAATTTATAAGAGCTGAGAGAACAGAAACCGTGTCTAACAAAAGCATTTACATGAATCAGAGGTGAGAGGACCGTGGCCATGGTTGAATGTGTTTGAGAGGAGGCCGTGACTTAAAAAAATCTTATGGCCAAATTCTCATCTCGTGGGACTTGAAAAAAGTCGTCTTGTCTCATCCCAGGACTTTTTTTATATAATAGAGAGATTTTTTGTGATCTAATTTAATTACAAATATAAAACACAAAGTAAGTGATGACATAAATATTGTTTGCAGTGTTCACTAGTTGCACCTTGGCAGCCATGACAGCCTGGAGTCTGTGCCCAGGTGTCTCTCTTTGAGTTTTGCACATCTGGACTCTGCCATGTTTCCCTGTTCTTCTTCTTCTTCTCTGGTAACGAGCTCCAGCTCGGTAAGGCTGCATGTTGATTGTGAGTGAGCAGCCTTTGTCAAGACCAGCCACAAGTTCTCCGTTGGACTGAGATCTGGACTCTGACTTGGCCATTGTTGTTCCCGTGTAGCTTTGGCTTTATGCTTGTGGTTGTTGATTTGCTGCTGAACAAATCTTCTCCCAAGGTGCAGGTTTTTTTTGCAGATTGTATCAGATTTTCCTCAAGGATTTCCTTGTGTTTTGCTTCATTCCTTTTCCCCAGAGTACGATGCTGCCACTGCCAGGCTTCAGCTTGGGGATGGTGTGTGTGTTGAATAATATGGATTATTGAAATATGGCATTTATACTGATGGCCAAAAAGCTCAATGTTCCTGCAGGGTCATCTTAACAGCATCATAGGCTTCCAGGCATAGTAATGTGCTGGGACCCCTGTTTTGATAGCAAAACAGAAACCTACATTGTGGACCCCCAGCTACTGCTCATTGTGCCCATACGTTAAGACGGCCTTGTGTGGATCTCATCAAATCATAGGATCTTCTCCCAGAAGTCTTCAGTGGCCCCCACATGCCTTCTGATAAACTCTAGCCAAGATATCATGTATATTTTTTTAACAGTGACTTTCTCTTTGCCAATTTTGATATAAAACTGTCTGCACAGTCCCTCCAGGGTCTGCCACTGTAGCTTGTAACTCCTTCAAAGTGTGGCCTCCTTCATTAGTCTTCTCCTTGCTAATCACTCAGTTTTTGTGGACAGTCTACTGTAAGCAGACTTAGAGCTTTGCCATTCTCTTCCCATTTCTAAATGACTGATTTCACTGGACTTCAGGGGATTTTCAGTGACTTGGATATTTTCTTGTCTCCATCCCCTGACTTGTGCTTTTCAATCAGCTATTCACGGAGTTGCTTGGAGTGTTCCCTTTGTCTTCTTTGTGTAGATTAGGCCACCATACTGAGTCAGCACAAGCCAGTCAAGGTGCATTTATACTGTCAGCACTCCAGACAGGTGGTCTCCATTGGGCTGATGACTTCTAGCACTAGCTGGCGGCACCAGTGAGGATTTAGCAGGGTTGTGTTAAAGGGGGAGAGTACATAATACGATTAATTATTTTGTGTTTTTTATGTTTAAGTATTTTAGAGCACTTTTCAGGGGTCTCTTTTCATTTTGATATTAAAATGCATTTTGCTGTTCATCAATGGCAAAGCCAAGTTAAATCCACTGGGATTCAAAAAAATGTGAAAACTTCCAAAGGGGAGCATACTTTTTTATAGACACTGTATGTATGACAATCACAACACCTAATGCTGAACAAGTATAACAAAGTTGTTTTGGTATCTCTACATTTTGAGTCCTACGATTCACATAGTGGGAGTTGAATTAGCAAACTTGTGATTTTATATAGTGCCTTTCAAGGTGAATACAATTCCAAGCTGTTTAATAGGTAGACTGCACTGTTGTTTACTTGAATTCACATGATGGGATTGCTGAACCAGCAACCTAGTGATGTTATACAGTGTGTGGCCTGTAGGGGGCATCTCAGATGTTCAAACCCCTGACACACCTATGCTATACACAGTCTCAGGTTCAAATAAACATCTTATTTTTCCATCCTTTTGAAAAGGTATTTTTTTATCACAAAACAATACAGTCCACCTAAATAAAAGGAAAAGTGTTTGTGTGTGTGTGTGTGTGAGTGTGTGTGTGTTTGTTTGTGTACGTCGGTCCAGTCGCTATGTCTCTGTTATATGGAATTTGTTAAAGCAGCGCTGATATGTGCTTTCCCTCCACAGGATCTTTGTTTTCAGGAACCAGTGAGTTCCTGCTCAATGTAAGCACCCGGCCATTTGTGGTCCCACTTTTGTATGTTGTAACTTTATATGCAAAATATGTGACTTGCAAAGAAGTGTGACATGCTGTAAAGTGAAGCGCGTTCAGGAGCTTATAGGGGACGCCCTCATTTATTGCTTCAATGTGGTGCATAACGCAGCTCACTTGGGGGTCTGCTATGGGGAGTGATGCAGTGCAAAGCGTGGTGTGATCAGGTGTTCGGGGGGAACACCTTGTTGCTTCGTAATGATCTTGACTTCATGGGGGAGACTGTTGCTTCAATATGGCGCACCAGAGAGGCGGCTATAAAGTTAGAGTTATTCACCTATAACTCTCAGAAGTCCAAACTGCTAACAGATCTGTAAGATGGCACTAGTGCTTGTAGTCAACCAATCAGCACAATTCATTACCCAAGACCCACCCATGATAGTTTCTGGCTGAACGAAAAGAACATACTCTGAAATAGAAGCTAAAACGAGCATCAGGAACTAAATGGTCTGAGAATGCAACAAAAGTTTCTAAAAATAACAATACTAATTCTTTACATTTATATATCGCTTTTCTCACCACTCAAAGTACTTTGCAAACTCCATGCAGAAAGGATCCAGGACGCAAACTCATGACCTCTTTACCAAGAGACGACAGACCCACCAAGTCCCTGATTCCAGGAAAAAGTTCCTGTGGTGGGAAACTGCCTATTTTCTGTGATGCACCATCTGTTGGAATGATAAAATCAATGCTTTTTATTACTACAAATGTCTGTGATACACCATCTGTTGGAATGAAGAATGCAATGCATTCATTACTACACGCATTACATACAGTATTACATTCCATGAGATGGTGTACCACATACAGCACATTAAAGCTGAACACACTGAGGTCTATGTTAATGCTAGATGGGTAGCACAGCTAGTAAAATATAACCCACTACCTTGTTTTCTTGCTTTCCTTCCATTCTTCCTTTCTTCCTTCACCTTCACTGCAGGTGATCTTTGTCTCATTCCATTCCCAACTTTTGACTTACTCACCTGAGGAGTACAGGCTTATTTCAAAGTGGGACCTAGAAGTACTTCCAATATGTTCCCAGTATACCTTGGAAGCACATTTGGTCATACGGTTGAGGGCAGGGAAGCTGTCCCCCAAGACCTCCCTCCCACAGCCCCGAAGATCCTCAATTATGCTCCAAAATCCAACTACAATTGCCATGCAGCCCTGCAGGAAGCCAGACAGAGGCAGAACCAGAGGCATCCTGCCCCTCAGCGTAATGGGGGAATATAAATTGCATTCATTATTCCAACAGATGGCGTATCACAGCCCTGACCTGACATAGCCTGCTTTGGCATCCTGACTGGGAAAGGAACCATCAAGCACCCCAGCCAGGTCGCCTGTCCATCCATGACTTCCTTCACATGTGCCTGTTACATTAAGCACAATAAACCTCGGCTCTACTGCTATGCTAAAGTAATCTCTGTATGTTTACCCCGTGTAACTAAATTGCTGACTAGCTGAGAGTCACTCAGTGATTCAGTGGCAAGTTGCGACCCTCTTGGGATTTAATTTAGAGACCATCATATGGCGTCCCATCCTAAAGTGTTTTACAGGTATGGCACACTCGCTTCCATATTTCTATACTGCAAATCGGAGAAGATTCACTGATTCACTCAGAGCCACAAAGTGAACCGACGCAGCCCCTTGTAATTTTATATAGCACCTTTCATTGTCAACCCCAGCCCAGGGTGTACTACAGGGGGTTTCATATTTCCAATGCGGTTTTATGCTTTTACTGGCAGACCTCTCTGAGTCAGTGGAAGTTTGAATCAGCATCCTCGTCATTTTATATAGCAGCATTCATAGTAAATACATGTCTAGGTACTTTATGAGTATAATAGCGTTATTTCATTATCTGCACCCTGTGAGGTAGCAGATTCATTGACTCACTTGGGGACACACAGTGTGTCACTGATGGGGACAGAACTGACAACCTTATGATTGTCTAAATATAATAATATACCACTTATTTATTGTATAGCAGGTGCAGATCGCTGTGAACAATTCTCAGTTAAAAATACAAGTGCAGATTATAATAATGACTGAATACAGAATTGTGGTTGGGTGCGGGAATGACAGGCCTGGAAAACACAGAGGAAATTTTGGGGCGCCAAGTGGGTCATCCCTCTTACAACCAAACCAAACAAAAACAAAAAAAATAATGCACACAGGCATGCGTTTCGTATGCGGGACTTCAAACAAAGTAACTGGAGTTTTGGAGCTCCATCTTGTGTCCAGTAATGAGTCCTTCTTCCGGGATGCCCCGGGGTTTTAGGGTGGCTGGCTGGGTTAGATGGCTTTTCTATACTGTGGGGGAGAGAAGGACATGAGAACGTTAGCAGCAGCGCCCCCTCTCATCTCAATGGGTTATTACACATCTCAATATCACACGTGTGACAACATATTTGATAAAACACAAAGAGAAGAAGGTAGAGCTGATTAAACATAAATGGAAACCAACTGTATATGTCCATTATTTAATTAATCAACTATGGTGCTGGCAGGGAAGAGGAAAAGAGGAAGGCCTAAGAGAAGGTTTATGGATGTGGTAAGAGAAGACATGCAGGTGATGGGTGTGACAGAACAAGATGACAAGGACAGGAAGATATGGAAGAAGATGGCAACCCCTAACGAGAGCAGCCGAAAGAAGAAACAGAAGAAGGTCAGTGGAGAATAGTGGAGATTAAAATCATACAAGACAAAGACAAAGATGAAGTCACAGCCCTGGAGACCTCAGTCACCCAACTGCCGGGTTTTCTACATCGGAGTCAGTGCTGACCGTCCAGTCTGATGAATGGATCTTTCCATCCTGTGATTCCAACGCTCCTTCATCCGAGATGACAGTGAACTCTTTTGCAAGTCGCTTTATAGGTTTAACGCAGTTGTTGCTGTATTTCTAAATTGTGAGCACTGGCAAGTGAAACTGACTTGAGGTCAGACAGATTGTCAGTATTAGGGAATGGAACCTGCCACCTTAGCCACTAGGGGGCCCCATGTCCCGGCCCCTGACAGCTTTAGTGTTATTATCGCCACATATGAGGCAGGCGCCTTTATCCAGGGAAACTTCAATTGCCGAGGTGGAGCTCAGGCAGATTAAGCGATGTGGTGAGTCACTGGCAGGAATTGAATCTACGGCCTTGACATCCAATGTCTTAGCCAATATGTCACACAGGCTGCCAACTGTGCCTAGAAAATAACTACCTTACATGGAAATGATTAAGATAATGCAATACAAAAAAGGTAGACCTTGTGGTGTGCCTACTGCCTACCTACTGTCCCTTTCTTATATTTTTTTTTTTCCAAAACTATAAATACCAGTCCAACTCAAATGTACTGTACGTAATGTAATGGTTAATTCTGACACAAAGTACAAACTTTCCCTAAAAGGCTGTTTTGTTCAATATCAAACAAGCCTGAAAAGGGAAGGAAATAGCTTGTGGTCAAAGATCTGTTCCGTTTTTATCACTGATGCACACACATTAAAATAACTCCAGCACACATACACCACATGCTTCATTCATAAAAGCAAAAACCAGCCTCCCCCAACCCCGTCCCCACCATAACCAAAAAAAAAATACTTCTCTCTTCAGCAGCAGCAGCAGCTTCAGCTTGGCACTGCCGCTTTCACTGAACAGGCTCTCAGTCCCAGGCGGGCTGTCATGTGATCGCCAACCCACTTACAACAAAAGGAAGTGGTTAGACCCCAGCCAGACAGAAGAAAGGGTGACGTTGCCGGACTTTCGTCAGCGCCAGTTCCAGTTCCTCGGTTTCGGGCAAACTTGGAAAATACCACTATCTAAGTCACATGGTTTCTTTCACTTTATTTCCACTTGCAGGCCCCATGCTACGTTAGGAGATGGAGAGTCCGCCCACGGCTAGCCATTACGATTTTCCAGGTTTTGCTCATAAATCTGGACAGCTTAGACCAACAGAAAACAAAGCCCCTCCAAGTGTTCCAACCATTCACTTTTGTTGGTTAGCGTTGTTCTCTTTTTTGTGGCCTCTCTTTTTTTTGTACTTTTGCCTATTTAGGGTAACTTGAAACTCGGCTCTCTGTTTCATTCTGCTGACTTGTGAAGTCATTTCGCACGTATCTAGAGTGCCCCGTCACGCCTTCTGCGTATTTGGGAGTGAATTCTGAGGATTGCTTTGCAGGTGAATGTGCGCATGTAGGAGGCAGGACAAGGTGTGCAGTGACATGAGGGACAAGCTGAAGAGCACAGCCCTCTGACACACTCAAAACGCAGGCAGCAGGGCTCGTGCTCTTGGCGGGACAGGTTTATACAGGTGCTGCCAAAGCAGTCCACTTGATCAAAATCAGATAAGGATTAGGTTGAATATTTGTACATACGTATTGAACATCCTAGCATCCCACCGGGGTTGGCTGCTGAGATAGATTACTGTGTGAAATGGGTTCAGTAACGGATGAATGGATGCGTTGAATCGTCACCTGTGTAATTCTTATTACGTACAGCAGAGTTACAGTCTCACTTTGAAAAGATGACATTTATATCTGCAAGATCAGACCTCAAAGGGCCTTGAGCATGGGAAAGGCACTATATAAATAAAATGTATTATTGTTATTATTATCTGACAAAGTATGCAGAACAGCTCCTGGTCCAGGCATTGGTCTACTGCATGTGCCACCAAGTCATCTGGTGTTCACATGTCAATTCTCTTTTCAGGTCACTCCATTGGCTCCCTGTAGCAGCACATATTAAGTTCAAGTCCTTGATGGCCACCTACAGAGTAGTCAACAGGTCAGCACCTGCTCATATGGAGACACTGGTGGGGTCCTCAGCTCCTTCTCGTTCACTGACGTCTGCTGATGGCATCAAATCTCAAGGCAGATTCTTTTAATGCTGAGCTCCTAGCTGATGGAGTGCAACTGCTCACCTCCTTTTGAAATTCTCACTCCCTCAATGTGACTAAGAAGCATTTGAAGACCTTTGTCTGGTGATTTCATGTCCAACTGTTACTTAACTGTTAGGGTTTTGTAATCTAGGAATTGTACCTCACTTAGATTTTATTCTGAGCTCTTCACTTGTGGTGATCAATTGTGTCACCTTGCTCTGTTACACTTGTTCCAAAGCAGTCCCCCAGAGTGATGTTTGTGTTGACCTTTTTTGTAAGTTCTTTTAGATAAAAGCATCTACTAAGTAAATAAATGTACAGTCAGGTCCATAAGTATTTGGACGGTGACACAATGTTCATAATTTTGGCTCTGTACACCACCACGATGGATTTGAAATGAAGCAATCATTATGTGTTTGATGAGTAGACTTTCAGGTTTAATTCAAGGGATTTAACAGAAATGTCATAATGACAGACATTCTTCTGCATACAGAATCCCCCCAAACCATGTCCAAGGGTTCATGAGACCACTCAGTGGAAACATTCCCCAAGTTTAGCACGGTACTATAGGGCCGAGGAACCTTCTTTGGGACCATTGAGATGTTGAAAATAATTATGGGGAATCCCTTTGAGATTTCAGACTGAATACTCTGCCATAATCTGTATCTGACTGCCCATACTTCTGAAACATGGAGTTTGGAATACGGATAGAAAGATAGTCTCATAAGAACATAACAAATTTGACAAATGAGAGGTGACCATTCGATCCATCAAGCCCGTTTCTTTAGCTAATAGCTAAGCTGTCCCAATATCTCATCCAGATCCTTCTTAAAGGATGTCAGTGTTTCTTCTTCAGCTCCATGGCTCAGTAGTTTGCTCCAGAGTCCCACAACTCTTTGAGCAAAGTAGTGTTTCCCGGCTTGAGTCCTAACTACACTTCCCTTTAATTTCCACTGTTGGGCCTCAAGTATGTGACTCACTGTGAAGTTGAAGGAATTCTACTGGATCTACTTTATCAAAGTCTCCACGTTCCAGGATAGCAAACACATCTTTAGGGTTTCCTTTGAGAATGCAAATAAAATAAGAAAGAAAAAAAAATGACGTGTATCATGCTGGAGTCCTTCAAAGAATAGAGATGATCTTCTGCCTGACAGAATGTGCTAGGCTACATCATAGAGAGTCTCCAAGCTGATTGGTCTGATTAAATTAATGCTTAGTCTGATCCAGCCAATCAGCGTGGAGGTGTGTTACGGCTGGTATATCTGATCATCATCTTGCAGGTATGCCATCATTTGCAGTTCCACACATTACTGCTGTATGAGTGGGTCTGGAAGGAGCTCGGGGGGCAATCCGATTCCAGGAGCATAATAAACTAGAGGCGATAGGGGGCGCCCTACACCAATAGATAAAACACATCTAGTATTATAGAAGATCGTCTAGGGTACTTTTGTCTCCCCAACACAAAACAATATTTATTTCTAAAACATATCTTCATACATACAATGTAGCTCAAAGAGCTTTACAAGATGTCTGAAATATAGTTGCAAGAAAAGAAAAACAAATTAAAAATAGATATTTGGCATATTATAATTAGTAAAGAAGAATGAATCAATTCACACTTACTGTATATAAGACAGAGCTCTAAGTAGAGTCCTAATTTATAGATTTATTTTAAGTCTCTAAAGATGAGTCTGATGCTATGGTCAGATGGCTGGGGAGAACAAAAAAAGTATAAGAGAAGAGATGCTGGAGAAAAATAATAAAATCTGCAGGGGATCCAGCTGAGGCATAAAGACCACCCAGTCCACACTGAGCAAGCTACCTAACACAAATGTACTTAAACTGTTTCATACTGTTTTTTAAGCGTTGTCCCAGAACACACTTTCTTAAAGTTTGGGTCACAAGCTGCCACTGTTGGGTTGACTAGCGTTGAGACTCACTGGTGTATTTAACTGGAGTGGGTCTCGTAACGGTTTGTGAAGTGTCTCACAATGGGCTGTCATGGGTTGTTTGAGCAGTTTTCTCCACTGGGACATTGGCAGCGATTCTTAACCACCACCAATGTGACGGTCATGCTGTACTGGGTCTTGATGGCTGTAAGGGACGGTTTATACTTCACACTCAGAATGCATACACACAAGCACATCATGGCTGCCACGTGTCCCCAGTCCTCTGAGCATGTTGTTGGAAATTAATGCGACAGCAAACCGCATTGCAGCTCCAACAGAACTGATGTGTGTGCTTCAATGTTTGATAAATGGTTTGATGCAAATCATCAAACTTAAATGCTGACATGCACAAGTATTAATGTTGCTTTTCTTCATTTCTTGCATAGACAATGCAAGCGTCGCATATTCCCCATCATAATGACGCAATACATTTAACAGTCTCATACATAGTCTCGACATACTGTGTTGCTGTTTTTTTTTGCACCTTCTCAACAGCATTAGAATGCAAAGAATTTTTATTTTTAACATCTTTCTTCCCTCAGCTCACAGCAGAGCACAACCAGATGCTGTTTAGTCACCATGATGATTTCTCACACTGCCACCTGGTGGAACCCTCCAGTTTTACTTAAAGTATGCACACAGTCTGTGCACTGCATGTGTAGCACCAGCGTCCTCAATCTCACGCATTGCGTAGCGTTAAGTATACCCCCAGCCTAAGAAGTTCAAGATTGGGTCTCATTAACATTTGGAGTATCCACTTTCATTCCAACATCAGCTTTTAGAATGTCACAGATAGTGATGAGTGAAATGATTTGCACATAACCGAATTTGCAGCAAAACTCGTTCTTTTATTTTGCTAAAAAAACAAATTTGTGAAACACATTGTGTTTTTCTTACAGCAAAATTTGTGCCATTGCTGCAAGAACAAAGGTGTTGAGTCCTATCTGGAAACATTTACATGAATTTATCCCACATTTGTCTGTCTGTCATTTAGAATTTAAATAAAGATCCCTAGTGAAAAAAAAGTCTCTGGACTTATTTCCTGAGTCCTAAATATGTCTTGTTGATCTGCCACTTGTGTTTTGTGGTTGTTTTACTGGTAAAATCTGAACACGCATCGGTGACAGAAAAGAAACTCGAAGCTCCACCGCGCATGGAACTTGCCTGCCTCCCGAACCAAAGAAACCAGAAATAGTAGATGCTAACTAACAGCAGGCCAGGCAGAGAGCAAACGGCTTTCACTGTGGTTCATTCTTCTGTGGTAAAAATATAGCAATGTGCCCAGCAGTGCATTCTGGTGTGAATTACTATTAGAAACTTGTATAAGAAAATGGAAAGAGGCGAGTAGAGCTCTAAAAGTAAAGCTATTAACTTCATCTGCCCTGTTGAATGAGCAGGAATTAGTGAGCTTTTTAAAAATTTAAAATGGGACAAGAAGAATTTGCAATAAGAAGTTAATACTTGTCAACATTTACCAAACTAATTGAGTGATGCAAACAAGCCCACAGAGTAAAGCATTTGTGACTCAAAGGATACTGTCAGCTAATCAACTACACCTAAGAGGCAATTCCCTTTATGATGGTGTATGATGTTGCACCAGTATATCAGACAGTAGGTGCATATTACAGTTAACATTTTCTTTCTGTTTTATTTTTATATGCAGGCTGTAGCCTGCAGGGGGCGCTCACCTCCCCAAACCTGACACAGACAGATGCAGGACACAAGTTCAGCCACACACGGTTTTTTGATTTTTCTTGAGGGAAATGCTTTTGGACCGTTTCCCACCTGCCCAATACAATGCACAATCCAAAGCACAATAACCACAATTAAAGCACTAAGCACTTTGTCTTTGCCTTCTCTTCTTTCTCTTTCTCTTACTCTTTCCATCTGCAAGCGTCGCCCTCTCCTTGCCAACTCTGGCTCCCTGAATGGAGTGCGGCAACTCTCTTTATAGAGCAACTGGAAGTGCTGCAGGCGTCCCAAGTCTTCTTCCGGCAGCACTTCCAGGTATGGTTGAGATCCTAGAAATAAGGACTCCCCAGTCCTTGCAGCACCCCCTGGAAACATCCACAGGACCCAACAGGTCTGTAACAATCTCCAGCTCCCATGAAGCCACCCAGGGGGGCTGCCCTCTAGCATGCTGGGGGAGATAACGCCCTGAGCACGCTCTACCTCTTGGTTCTTTCAGGGCCTCGGACATCTGCAACAAGGCATAATAATAGGTAGGGATTAAAAATCACATTGAAGAGAAAGCAAAATGTCTCATCCGTGACTGTACACCTTTCCTACAATAAGTGACATGGAAAAGCAATATGTACTGGTGGGATCTCTCCTTAACCATTTGCAATTCCATCTGCAGTAGTATCCTTTAGTAAACAACACGCATGGGAGAAATAAAGTAATGCCAGATTATGAAGTGAATGCACATATTGAGTGTGACATGTGCAGGAGAGGAACTATTGTGGAGTAGGCAGGCGCTTTACTGTGCAGCTCTTTTCAGTGTACAGAATGTAATGCTGCAGGCCTTTCTATTCTGTGGGCACAGCTTGAGGGGCAGTAGGCAAACATACAACTTTATGCACTAGGGTGTCTAACATTGTAAATGGTAGTATTTAACTTTTAAGGTACCTAGTGTAGTGGAAAAGAAAAATAGAGAGCACAAGATTTACCGTGGGTCATAGGTATGTGTTCTTCACAGACACAAGTCTCATTAATATAAAGATGGTTTGTTATACTCTACCTCCTACAAAGGTTCCAAAAATGCAATAAACACAAATCTTTCCATGCTAATTCTTTCTTTTCTCCTCCTCCTCCTCTACATCTTCCAGGCGAGCATTATCCACTTCCCCCCGACTCTGAATGAGGTCGAGCGGCTTCTGTTATCCCAGAGTGTAGCCTGATGGCAGTACTTCTGGGTCAAATGGGAGTCCCACAAAACAGGAATAAGGAATCCCTGTAGCACCCCCTGGTGCCCCCATGGAACTCCACAAGGCTATCCTGGATAACTACAATATCCAGAGTGCCTTGTGGGTATCCACACAGGTAACATCTCCCAAGGAAGCTGTCTCCCATTGTCTTGGGGGAACCCTTGGTCATGCTGGGTTGTCTCTCCCTGTCCCTTACTGGCCACCTGCCTGGGTATTGTTCTTGGGTCTATTCCAACTGGGTTGCTCATGTACCCACTATCACATTGGTATCTGCTTGTCTTCTGGGTGAGACAGGACGATCTTTGCCCGGCTTCTCATGGCATCATAGGGCTGGCATCATAAGAGACCATGGTCCATCACGGCCGGGATGCCTGTTCACATGTACCATCTATCACAATACACTGTAGGGAAAGCCAGGGAGAGGTTGTGTGGTTTTTGTACAGATGTACATAGGAATCAAACTTCACCTGTCCAGTCAGGCACATTAAACTCAGTACAGGTCACCGATGTATAACACAGGTAAGATCAGGTTGGTTAGGGAGCATCCACTGGTACAGCACGTTGCTGCACTGACCGCACAATGAAACAGCTCAGGATCCTGGTTGGCAACCCCCCAGGCAGACACGCGGTCCAGGCCCACTCTCTGAATCGCATCACACATAGTGTTGGAACTGACGCTCTCTCACAATGTAGGTAATGTGCCTCATTCAGGACTCTGTGAGCAACCGCACATTCAACACAAAGTCAAACCAGCGGTACCCAAGGATTCTCCAAAGAGACACAGTAATGAAGGAGTCCAGTCATCATCTCAGGTCATTGGACAGCACTCATCTCTTGCAACCATATAGCAAAATGTTCTATAGAGTACAATACATGACAAAACAAGGACGATACAGAACATTCAATGACTAGCTGTTGGATATTTAATGTACGTTTAATGTACACTTTAGTTATTATAACTGTCGAGCACATCATTGACATGACGGACTGCACTTGAACCGCAAGGTGCTCGCTTTGAGATTAGGAGTCTGCTACACTCCTATGAGTCAGGGTGGGCTGCGCCGATTCAGAGCCTAATTTTTATAAGTCTCTTTGTCACTCTCAAATTCTTTAAGAAGTGTAAAAGCCTTATTTCTTTACTAGTTGAATTTTGGATCTTTGTTGTTCATTTTTGTTAAATATCATCAGAGGACTGGTTGTGTTTTGTTTTTGAACTTTGATTTTTTTTTTTCCTATTTAACTTTCACTGTACATACATAGTTTTGCTCCAGAACTGTTAGTATTTAAAGGATTGTTGTAATAAATGTCTGTTTCTTTTAACAACATTTTGCCATCTAAAGAATCGCTTTTATGGTTGCCTCTGGTCCTGGTGGGTCACGACTACTAGCAGGGCAGTTCCTCACGCAGGTGGTCTGTGACAGAGAACATGAATGCCACTTGAATGCACGGTCTTCATCTGATGGCACACACTTGCCAGCTGTGTTTTGTTTTGCCAACATGATGCCTATCTTCATTAATGTGTGCAGCTGTGTAAAGCAGGGTCACAGTGGAGTAAAGTGAGCTCGGCTCTGCCGTTTCAGATGTGTTGTCTGTGTCGCGTGTGATCGGCTATTTTCAGATTATTACTCTGCGATGGATTGGCATCTCATCCTGGGTTAGTACCCAGTTCTGCCAAGATAGACTCAGGCCGACTGCAGCCTTAAATCAAATGAAGTCAGTTTGGGAACGTTATAGCATGTTATGGTTTTGACATAATCTTCAGATTTGCCTCCCTTTTAATGTTAAATATAATATTACTTTAAATTTAAATTTTAAATTAATTTTATTCTTATAAGGTCCACTTCTATTTCTATGTCCATCATGCTATTTAATAACACAGGTCTGAAAAATTAAACTAAGAAGGAATTGCTTCAATTGTGCATTCAAGAACACAACAAAAATATCATTAGAATGTTTCCTTTAAGTTCCATTTAAGTGCTAAATTCAAAAGACATTTAGTAAAAATTTAACAAATTACACAACTTATTCATCCATTATCCATCCATTATCCCCCACTTATCCCAGGTCAGGTCGTGGGGGCAGCAGCATAAGCAGGGAAGCCCAGACCTCCCTCTCCCCAGCCACCTCCTCCAGCTCCTCTGGGAAGACCCCGAGGTGTTCCCAGGGCAGCCGTGAAATATAATCTGTCCAGCATGTCCTGGGTCTGCCCCGTGGCCTTCTCCCAGTGGGACATGCCCAGAACAAGGGAGGCGTCCAGGGGGCCTCCTGACCAGATGCCCAAACCACCTCAACTTATTCATGAATACAATATTGTTCTAAATCAATTAATCTAAAAATATTGAATCCATTTAATATCTTTAAATATATGTGTAAAGAAAACAGCGATACATATTCATGGACTTCCGTATAACTTACATTTTCGTCTCTTCTTAGTTTTTTTGTTCCAGACTTTTGTTGAGGAGCCTGTCATTCCTGTGAATCGTCCAGCAGTTGTCCATCACCGTACTGACATCTCGATGTCCCTCAAACCTTCTTTCTATGTCTTGCATATCCTAAAGGACTTTTATTCCATGCTTTTTACTCACCGCTCCAAGATTTTCCAGTTAAAAATTCCAAGTGAACTTTAAGACTTGTGTTGCAACCCAATTCCTTAAGCTTAACTAGTAAACTTTTCACAATTTCTCTGTAATTTGTATTTTTACTTTTAACTAAAAGCTTAAAAATGACTGCTCTGAATGATATCCAAGCCTCTCGTTCCAGAATGTTCACCAAATTCAAATTTCAAAATATCAGGTCCTATTTAATTAATTTGATTATTTACTATCCAGGCGTTTGGATATTGGAAGCCCCTTGTTCACGTTTCAAAAAGTACACAGTAAATGACTGATTGAGGGGGAGTCATCACTACTCATACATCTACTTTGTGAGTCCTGGGTTCAATTATGGTGCCCATTTCCTGCCTGTGTGAGCTTTGCACATCCTCTTCAGGGGTTTCCTCTTCAAGTCCTTCAGTTTGACTTCTGCATCCTAATGATGTGAATGCCAGCTTGACTGGTTGTGTTTGTGTGTGATTTTGCCTTAAAAACAGACTGCTGCCCCATTCCATGGCTGCTTCCTGCCTTGCAATGAATGCTGCAGGCAGGGCCATCTTACCAGCATCATAGACCCCTGGGCAGAGTAGTGTGCAGGGACCCCTGTTTTGATAGCAAAACAGAAACATACATTGCATCAGAAACATTGTGGGCCACTTTGCTCCTGGGGCTCCCGGTCAGTGCCCATTATGCCCATACGTTTAGACAGCCCTGGCTGTAGGATCCCATTACCCTGTGAAAGCAAGAGTGCCTTCAGAAAGTGGGTGGATGGATGAACAGATGAACAACTGGAAACACTATTGTAGGTTGTAAGTTTATAAATTGGAGGACCCCCAATACTTAGGCCCCAGTGTCTATGGTGTGCATCTGGTATTGCCGGATGGAAAAAGATGTAAAGAAAGTCACAACTTAGCTTTAAGTCAGATGATCACAACTATTAACTCCATGTTGGTATAACTGGTGTTCCTTTCATGCATTGAAGAGCACAAACAAAGGGGATGGATACAGGAAAACAATGACTGTTTCTTAGAATCCATTTAAATCAGTCATTAAGAAACTAGAACATTAGAACAATCTTGTTGAGAACAGGCCATTCAGAACAACAAAGCTTGCCAGTCTTATCCATTTAATTCTTCTAAAATAACATCAAGTCGAGTTTTGAAAGTCCCTAAAGTCCTAATGTCACGCTACTTAACTCATTCCATGTGTCTGTGGTTCTCGGTGTAAAGAAAAACTTCCTACTGTTTGTGTGATATATTACCCTTAAAAAGTTTCCAACTGTGTCCCTGTGTTCTTGATGAACTCATTAAAAGAAAATACTGCAGTAATTTCCATCATAATTTTAGGCACTTCAATCAGGTCTCCTCATAATCTTCTTTTGCCCTCTAGCCTTGGAATCAGCCTAGTCGCTCTTCTCTTGTCTTTTTTGGAGCCTGGAGACCAAAACTGCACACAGTACTCCAGATGAGGCCTCACCAGTGTGTTATAAAGCTTGAGCAGAACCTCCTGGGACTTGTACTCCTCACACGTTTTAATCCTGGAATCATCACAGACGACCATCTCTGGACTTTCTCGAACACTGTTATGTCTATCTGTAAAAATTAGACAAAAACTGAACACAGTACTCCAGGCGAGGCCGCACTAATGGGTTAGACAACGTAAGTATAACCTCCTTGGACTTGTCCTCCACACATTGTGCTATATAACCTGACATTCTGTTAGCCTTCTATGATGACTCTTAACACTTATCTAGAAGTTGAAAATGTCGAGTCCACTGCAACTCCTAAACCCTTCTCATATGGTGTACTTTCAACTGTCAGACCTCGTATTGTGTATTCAAACCTAAAATTTTTACTTCCTACACGTAATACTTTACATTTACTTACATTACATTTCATCTGCACAAATCTGCCTAAAGCCGTATGCTGTCCAAGTCCCTTTTTAATGTGGGGTGGGGGTGGTACCCAGCCAGGACGCCCAGGAGGACCGGAGGAGGGCTTCTGCCTCGTCCAGACCACGACCGCCCTGGTTGTGTTGGGGGCCACAGGTAGAGAGATTGGAAGCCCAACCCTGTAGGGACCCGTGGTCACCGCCAGGGGGCACCCCAATGCCTTGGGAGCCGTGGACCTCAGCACTTCCGCCACACCAGGAAGTGCTGGGGGGGAAAAGGATCAGGGACACCCGGAGGGCTTCTGGCTACACAGCTGGTGCTTCCGCCACACGGGGGTGTGTCGGCGGAGGCTCCTCAAGAAGCACCTGGAGCCCACCCGGGGGTGCATAAAAGGGGCCGCCTCCCTCCATTCAATGACGAGAGTCGGGTGGAAGAGGATGGAGCTCGGAGGAGAAGAGTGGAGGCGGTCTGAAGACTGTGAGAGGCATTGTTATGCAGCCAGGACTTAAAGGGGTGATTGGTGCTGACGCACTGGGTTTGTGCACTTTACTGTAAATAAACGTGTGTGTGGCGAAACCAGCATGTCTACCTGTCTGTACCCCACAAATGATTCAACAGATATGAGGTTATCTGCCAATCCACCTAGCTTGATATCATCCACAAACTCAAATGGAAAGAGTATGGCAGAGCTGTAAATCTGCCTAGAGCACGCCGTCCACAAAAACTGAAAGAAGAAGATGAGTGAAGGAGGCCACTAGGAGAACTATTAGAACTCTGAAGGAGTTACAAGATGAAGTGGAGAGGTTGAAGAGGCTAAGCAGACAACAGCTTCACCAGTTACAGCTTTATGGGAGAGTGGCAAAGAGAAAGATACTGGATACGAAAATGCACAGAGAGCTTGGCACAAGGCACATGGGAGACTCTGAAGGGAGCTGGAAGAAGGTCCTGTGCTCAGATGAGACCACAACTGAGCTTGTTGGAATTCAAACTATAAATCATGTTGAGTGTAAGCCCAATGCTGCACATTATTAAAAACAAACCATGAAGCATGCTGGTGGTAGCAGACTTGGGAGATTAAAAATCAGCAAAGCACAGGGGATGTACTGGAGGGAAACCTGATGAAGTGTGCAAGAAACATGCACCGTGGGAGAAGATCTACTTTCCAGCAAGAAGGCAACCTCAAACATAAAGCCAAAGCTACACAATAATGGCTGAAATACAACAATGTGAAGGCCCTGAAGTGGCTGAGTCAGAGTCCACTTGGCAATCCAGGTGAGAATTTATAGCTGGACTTGAAAAGGGCTCTTCACTCCCAATCTCCATGCAACCTGAGAGAGCTGGAGCAGTTTTACAGAGAAGAATGGGGTGTCCGGAAGTGCAAAGCTGATAGAGGCCTGAGCAGAGAGACTCAAGGCTGTCATGGCTGCCAATTACTGATTTGAAGGGGTGAACACTTAGGCACTCGTGCTTTATATTTGTAATTACAGTACATTAGACCGCTTTGCACAGATCTGTTTGCACTTTGACATTCAAGAGTCTTTGTCTGCTGATCAGTGTCAGAAAAAAACAAATTAAATGTACTGTCACTCAATGTTCTATAGTAATAAAATATAAAAAATGTCCAAGGGGGTGACTACGTTTTTTACAGGAACTGTATCAATCAATCAATCAATCAAAATCAAAATCTTTATTGTCATTGTAGCAATGAGACATTGTACAATGAAATTTTTAGGTGCAATTTTCCAGTGCAGAAAAAACAAATAAAAATAAAAACAAAACACAGTTACTCAAGTTACAACTAAAATAAGGGAACAAAATAAGTACCCAAAATTGTCCATAACAGCATAACAATGTTTTCCACTAATACATTCATACATACATTATATTGCACTTGTCCCTTATCTAATGTTAACTTAGAATGAAGGTGCACTCGATCAGATTGACCACTTAGCAGCATTCAGCATGGTGATGGCTGAAGGATGGAAACTGTTTCTCAGTCTATTTGTCTTAGTCTTTATGGATCTGAAACATCTGCCTGAATGCAGGTGTTCAAACAATGCATGTCCTAGGTGTAATGGGTCCTGAAGAATTTTCTTGATGTTCCTGAGACAATAGGAACTATGTAGTTCTTCTAGTGAGGGGAGAGGACAGCCAACTATCCACTGGGCAACCTTAATGACCCCGTGGAGCTTTTTCTTCTGTGCTAATGTGCAGCTGGAGAGCCACGCACGAAGACAGTAGACCAGGATGCTCTCTACTGTGCAGCAGTAAAAGGACACCAGCAGTTTCTCAGGGATATAGAAACAGTATGGCGTGATTGTCAGTTATGAATACCAGGAGAGGCTCACACTGATGACACCGTATAGCCATGGAGAAACACGTAATGGGAACAAAGTAGGGGAACATGCAACATGACAGAGGGGCACCAGGATCTGGTGAAGTTCCAAATGTCCACATAATTCTGGTCGCCTGTCCCATGGATGTCACAATGATGGCTGCACTGCTGCCACACAGTTTCCCTCCACACCGTAATGCCTTCATTTTCTGCCTTTTAAAGGCACCCCAATACGCATTTAAAGCAGTGGTTCTCAACCTGTGGGGCGGGCCCCCCTAGGGGGGCGCCAAGCAACAAAAAGGGGGCGCGAAGATGTGAAAAAAAGAAAACAAAAATTAAAAATATGAAAAAAACATCTGTTGAAACCAACATTCTGATACTAGAACAATAAATATAGAGTTAGATAAATGTCGATAAAAGTTAAGTAGGTATAATAAAATATGCATCTACATTTCAAAAAATGTTAGGGAAGGCGCGATTAAAACTGTTATGAAAACTCGGGTCGCAAATACTTAAAGGTTGAGAAACGCTAATTTAAAGTGATCACAGTCACAAAATGACTCCAGTTTGTCACGGGGTGGTTTGTGACAGACTGGCAGTCCCTACAGGGCACGACCACTACACAAGGATAAGGGAACTGAATGGATGGCAATGCAATTCCCAATTTGCTGGAATTTCTTTGTAAATATGGTCATTTTTATCCTTCCAGTCCCATAGAGAGGAAGTCAAGCTGGTTTAAGAAGGTGATACCGCATTAAAAAATTCTGATTTTGCAGATTTTGCAAGTCAGAATTTCATCACACTATGTACACAGAACAATAAACTTGAACTTAGAGAAATATTTTGGAGGATTGTAGAAAAGAGACGTTTTCAGAAGGTTGCTTTCGGCTAATTCACTTTTTCTGTTATCTAGTGCCTTTCAAGGTGTTTGGGAAATGACACAAGAAAAATACGCAATGCTACTGAGTCTGTAATTTGTGAAAACATTACGTCCGCACGTACACACATACACACACACTAAGCGAAGGAGGAGATCCGGTTTCCATTGCTGTCTGACAGGTTTTCAGGGGAAATCCCAGTAACGGCCTGCATAGTCAAAGTGGGGGGGTTGAGGGGGGTGTGGCTCTACAATGAGTTACTGTGAACTCAACTGCAAGTGAAGTTGCCAGTGACCTGTGCAGACTGTTTTGTCCCTTTTCAGCGTCGTGGTAAGGGGAATACCCGGCGATGGTGATACACGCAGTATGTGCACTGCTCTGTGTTAACAAGAGGTGCAGTCCAAACACAAGGGCAGCTCCCTTCACATTTGCCAATCGAGCTTTCTAAGTTATGCGGAAGTATGGCAAAAGCGAAGGGAGCATTGCGCCATTGTAGCCAAGGCGGTCGCAGCAGCCATCTCACGTCACGTCATGAGAGGTGCTCTGTACGCAATTCCCCTCCCCATCATGGGCCGTCTGCCACTCCAAATCACTATCCTGTCAAAGTGACATGCTAGTTATGGCACTGTGATAAACTTAATACTCCACGATGACGCCTCAGTCAATCTGCTGACTTGCCGTGCCGTCTTCTCGTCAGGATTAGTTCAACACGAGATCTGATTTCACACCAAAGTGGGCACCTTTCATTTAGGGTTTCTCATAATGGACACTTGATATGTTTTCATTCTGAAGTCCATGAAACACCATGCTGGTGTTCTTTTATTGTGACCTCCACAACAGCTGATGTCATCTTTGTAACAACTCTCATAATGACCTCATCCTAACATCAGACTAATGACCACCTCATTACTTAAGGCTGATGTCCCACCACAGAAACCCTCTTAGAATACCAACCTGCGTGACAACCTGAGAATCTGATGTCATTTCATAGCGACTTCTTCATAGCACATAGTAAACTCGTGACAGCAAACAAATGTTCAATCTCATAATGGTCTCCTTGTAACTCCACACCAACCTTCTTTTTATAGCGACCTCTTCTTGTGAAAGGGAGAGGGGGGAAGTGAGTCATGGGTGACATGGGTGAACATACCGAAAGAAACAGAAAGAACCGCTCATGACATTATCAAAGGTCCTTACGCTAACTTGTATTAATATTCATTTACTGACACCAATGGTTGATGATGGTTGTTTCTATTGCAAATCCAAAGGTTTGGATTGCTGAAGTTGTTTTCCATCATCTGGTATAAGTGGGAAAAATAACAGCAGAATATTTCACGTGACCAGTAGTGGGCATTGCAACCATAAACAATGACCATGACATGCAAAGATCAAAATGGCAGCAAACATAACAAAATGAGGATATTGGTCTCGTCCGGTACGGGAGATGGATGTCTGAAGTGGAACTCCTTTAGCAGCTGTGTTATTTTTTCTCTTTTTTTATCATCCCGAGGTATCCTGCATTTATTTAACCTGAGGAGCTTCAATTACATTACATATTAACATGACCGGCAGAAATAGGGTTCTGAAAAATATGGAAAAGACATCTAAAGCTCCATCCAAGCCTAGACAGGCATCAAGCCCAAGTTCAAGTTCAAGGTACAGCCTTTCAGAAATTGACCTGGAACAGACAGGCGAAAGCACAGATTTCCTGGGACAAGACGCTACTGCACCGTCTCCAGTCGATTGTACAAGAGAATTGGGCCAGGATAGCTCATTGATTTCAGAAGATTCATTGAAACTGAAAATGGCCTTACCTTCCGCGTTGTCAACCACTCTTCGTGAGCCGGAATCATCGACTTCAACTGGGCTTGCCACTACATCCGCGGCACACAAGGAAGGCCAAAAGTAATGATCGCAGCAATGGCCACCGCTCAAGACATAAAAGAGCTCAAGAATAGATTTTAAGAAAGAAATAAATCATATAAGGAAAGAAATAAAGGACATACACAAAACATAACAAAATGAGAATCATTTGTCAGAATATCGAAAAACAATAAAAAACAACAACAAAAAAATGGATTATTAAGGGTATGTACAGCACCTGAGGATCATTGTGAGAATAAATAATGATCAACACGAGATAATGAGACAAAGAATGTAGTCAGATCAGAAACAAGATGGCAAATGAACAAGGCAAAAAGTCCAAGGGTCAAGACAGATCAAAAAACAAGAGTTAAAAATGAAATCCTAGCAATAGGCTTACTTAAGAGAACACAAAGTATCACTAAATTGAAAATCCACTTGGGATGCCAAGCTGTGCAATTGTCTCCATAGTTATAAAAGAAAGACAAATAAGTCACTGGCTGTGGTGAATGTGTCACATGATTGCAGACAAGATGGAGTTAGGCAAATAAAAAAATAAGATGGAAACAAAAATCAATCATGCCAAAACAAAAACAAAAGGAAAACTAACCATATAACTAAATTGTATATACAAAACAAATCCTTGGAAATGCTGAAAATCCTTCCCAGAACATTATAGAAACCAATGAGAAAATAAAACAAAAGCAAAAGAATCAGAATAAAAATAAGCTTTAAAGGTCTGAAAATAAAATGAACTTATTGTGGACATCACAATCCAGACACTTATAAGCCAATGGCCCCACCTACTTACAGTATATTTGGTAATGCAGGATGATGTTGACCTCCGTTTTAAAGTTTTTATGAATGCGATGATCCACAAAAAGGTGTTCTGTCCAAAAACGTGACCTCAAAGCTTCAATCAGCCTGGCCCCAAAATTAAAAAGCAGGCCTCACAGCCCACACAGGCCAAAGTGAACAAGACAGAAAATTCCAAGGGGAAAGGGGAACTTTGAAACCCCTGCTCCACAATAACAAAAGTTGTATTTCTTAAATATAAAAAGAGATCAGCCAAAAATGTATAAAGAAACAGAACAAGAACAAAAGGAGTAGATAAGGTTTGCCTCAAGAGCAGTCTAAAAGTTACCAGCAGTCAAGCTCACAATCCAAATTCAAAATCCAAAGTCCAAGGCAGAATTCATTAACGAAAAATATCACAACTGCAGAATCAGGGGGCCTCACGCCCTGGGCTAAAGACCTAAAAAACAAATAACATAAGACACAGAACTAAGAAATACATAATTAGCATAATACTTTAATATAAAATACCGTATTTCCGTGTGTACGATGCACACATTTTTTCCTGAAAATTAGCATTACAAAATCAGGTGCGTGTCATACACGAGGAAATGTAATTCTGTAATGTTTACTTCTTCTGCTTGGGCTTGCGCTCTCTCCCATTCGCATGCTCGCACGCTCGCGCTCTCTCTGTCTCGCTCTCATGCTCGCGCTCTCTCTATCTCTCTGTCGCTCGCGCTCTCTCTATCTCTCTCTCACTCGTTTGCTCGTGTACTCGCACTCTCTCTGTCTTGCTCGCACACTCACGCTCTCTCTATCTCTCTCTCGCTCACTTGCTCGCGCTCTCTCTCTCTCTCATTTGCTCACACACTCGCGCTCTCTCACCCGCATGCTCGCACACTCGCGCTCTCTCTATCTCTATGTCGCTCGCGCTCTCTCTATCTCTCTCTCACTCGCTTGCTCGTGTACTCACGCTCTCTCTGTCTCGCTCGCTCATTCGCACTCTCTCTCTTGCTCGCTTGCTCATGCACTCGCTCTCTCACTCGCATGCTCGCACGCTCGCGCTCTCTCTGTCTCGCTCGCATGCTCGCGCTCTCTCTATCTCTCTGTCGCTCGCGCTCTCTCTATCTCTCACTCGTTTGCTCGTGTACTCGCACTCTCTCTGTATTGCTCGCACACTCACGCTCTCTCTATCTCTCTCTTGCTCGCTTGCTCGCACTCTCTCTCTCGCTCATTTGCTCACGCACTCGCGCTCTCTCTCTCGCTCGCTTGCTCGCGTACTCCTTCTCTTTCTCGCTTGCACTCTCTCTCTAAACGCTTCCAATACAATCACAACGTGCGTTGTACACAGGGCAAAACGATTTTCGTGATTTTCTTTGTAAAAATTAGGGTGCAGGCCTTACACGAGGGCGTGTGGTACATGAGTAAATACGGTATTAAATATTCATTAAAAATAATAAATTATCAGAAAGAAAACACAAGCAGAATTTACAAAATTGTAGTTAAAAGGCAAAAAGAATATATGAAAATTTGAGACATTTAAGCCATAGAGCTCTTGCTTTCATTACATTGATCACCTCGTAGGTTTGGTTTACATTTTTCTTATATTGTGCTGTCTCTCCAGTCCCCTTGTTACTTCCTACGCACTTCTTCAAACTCTTCTAACACCAATAGGGCAATGGGATGTGAAAGGAGAGGGCTCTAATAGCAGAAATGTACCCAAGAACAGACACAGCACCAAAGAAATGTGCTGTGACACACAACAATTCCACACTCACTTCTGTAGCCTTATATATAAACGTCTACGTATTCAAGTGTGTGTGTCTGTCTGACCCTGAAGTGAGAGGTGGAGTCGGGGTAAGGGCTCTGCCTCCGAGGAAACAGAAAACTCGCTTAGCTGTTAATAACACAAGTGAGGCCAGTATGTTGGCAAAACGAAACCTCAGAAAAGGAAAAAAGTCGCTTAGTTGCTAACATCGGCAAAATGGTACCCCTTTTACTTTTCCTCCAGCTGCTAATAACACAAGCGAGGTGAGCACGTCAGCTAAACAAAACCTCAGAAGAAAGACAAAGTCGCTAACATCGCCAAAAAGGTATCCCTTTTACTTTTTCTCCTGCTGTTAATGCACAAGCAATGCAAGCACGTTAACAAAATGAATCCTCCTAGGACAGAGATGCCTGGAGTAGTTTGTTTCAATTACCTGACATCTCTACATTTCAAATTGTTTCTGACGATTTCAATAGTTTCTAGGACCCCGGGCTTTTTACAGCACGGGCTTACACAGCTAGTATCATATAATAGCAGAAGAACCCCGCACTGCAGTGCAGTCAAATTTTGGAATAACACGCAGCCTGGAGACTTCCAAAAGGGGCAATCTGTGCAAAATCTGGGGGCCACAGCGTGGGTTTGCAAACATGACAAACACACATTCAGCTTTATATTTTAGGATGTGGCA
This sequence comes from Polypterus senegalus, assembly GCF_016835505.1. Taxonomy (NCBI): domain Eukaryota; kingdom Metazoa; phylum Chordata; class Cladistia; order Polypteriformes; family Polypteridae; genus Polypterus; species Polypterus senegalus. The sequence continues at coordinate 113,250,196 of NC_053168.1, forward strand.
TCTATTACTTTGAAATGCTCTGTGTGTATCATAATCGTGATCATCAGGCTGCTGTACAGAAACATGCGTGTGCTGTTTAACATGGTAGACTTAATCATAAGTTAATCCAATAAAGAACTAGGACCTTGTTTGCAGCCCTTCTTGTTGGCCATGTTATCAGACATATTGTCCATATGGTCAGTTGGCTTGTCATGTATTACTCGACTGACAGACCGTTTCAGGTAGGGAGCTGTTCGAGTCTTTAAAACCAAAGGCCTTACAAAGCCTGTTGTAGAAGGCTTCACATCTCTTGACCATGGCCACACTGACCTCTCAGTGTTCTTTCACAGTGCTTGAGAGACACTTCACAAGGACAAACAAAAGAAGCTGGAATCACATATTTCTCAAGACCTCAACAACCAATTAACTTTTTGGATTTTTCTCTTCATCTTCCCTAATGGCAGCTTCTTCACGCCTACAATCGCATTTCCTCCTTCCATCTACCTGGACTTCGGCCCCTTCTTCCCCTCCTCTATTCAGTATGTTAACTGCTCATTTCTTTCATTTGCAAACTTCATGAAGGCTATTCAGCCATAACATTGTGTCTTGAACCTTCTTTCATTCTTTCATTTTCCACATGGGAAAAACCTTTATCCTTTTTTCTTTGGCAGATGCACACTGATATAACCCTACACCAACTACACTGTACATTTTGTAATTGTTTTTTTAAGCATTATGGCACCCAGTACATGATACCTTTGTCACTTTGATCCTCTTCTTTAAATCCCTATACATTTTCTCAAATCTATATGGCACACTGACCTGATGGTGACAGGATCTTTGCAATCAGCTCTTACTGCAAGTCAAGACAAGGGGACACCTTTCCCAATCACTTCGGTCCAAAGCATGTGATGCCCGCTGGCTTGAAATAACAGACATCCTATCTGCCTGCCTGCCTGCCTGCCTGCCAAGTCATCCAAGAGCAGGCCTGGCTCTACAGGGGGTGCCAACTCAAGCCAGTGAGCCAATCACAGAACAGCACTGGTATTTGCACCAGCATCACTCTAATCTCCAACGTGAGTATTTCTTCAAAAAAGAAAATGTTATGCTAAAATATTTTTCTTTTTTGTTTAAAATAGGATCATTTAAGCAGCGCCTATTCAATTGTTCTCACACACACATTCTATAGATGATGCATCTTTGATCTTATTTCTGCATTATTGTACAAAGATATTAAATGAATTTTGCAGTTAACCACAACTAATGTAGTTTAATAAAATCATTTAATCTTTATAAAGTACAGCTTGGTAAACTTGATGTTAAAATTGCTTTTAGCAAGCCCCAGGCAGCTGGGCTGCTAACGAGCTAAGTTTCATTTTTGCTTTGGCATAATAAAATTATCATTTGTGTTCGATAAGTCAAGCATGACTTAAATCAGATAAGAAATTCAGTAGGGTTTATCAGATTTTATTAAGCTATTAAAGCAGTAATAATGTTAACAGGCATAAAAAAACAAACTTTGTAAAAAAAAAAGCAGAAAGTTAACATTCTATAAAAGCTTGTGTTCTACCGACTACGCTCTTAAAAATACTGCTTGTGTAAGGACACTTTCATGGGTTGTGTGGTTCCTCGTAGATCCATTGCTATCCTTTTCATTCTGTCCATGTGTTCTTTGCATGGCGCCTGGGAGACCCCTTAAGGGCACCGGTGATGGTAGTTACCTGCCGAGCCAGGGGCTGGCGCTGTTTGCCAATGGCTTCTTTCTTCCTCCCTCTGCAGAACAAAAGACTGACAGCCATTCCTCCTCTGATGTCACTTCCATTTCCTGCTTTCCTGTTCCCGTCCCTTCCTGTCTGGAAGGCATGTGAGCAGCAGTTCAGCCATCTTTGAGTTAGTTCTTGTTTTGATCTCGCATCTGAAAAGACATTTGTACAGTTTGTTGCATACTTTTTGTTTTTGTCCAAACCTTTAATTATATGGGGTCAGCAGGTTGGTGTCCCAACCCTTTTCATGTTGTTGTGTCTCCTTTTACAGCATATATGAAATTGGGTTTTTGTAAGGTTCCTAATATGTGGACAAAGCAGAAATCTTTAATGTCTAGTAGGCTACCTAGCAGGATGAACGGGTCAAGAAAGCCTGGGCTTAGTGTGTGTGACTGCATGTAGTAAGAGCGGGGCTGTCTTACCAGCATCATAGACCACTGGGAAAAGTAGAGCACTGGACCCCTGTTTTGATAGCAAAACAGAAACATACATGGGCATCAGAAACATCATGGGCATCCTGTGCTCGTGGGGCCTCAGGCCAGTGCCCACTGTGCCCATGCGTTAAGACGGCCTCTGTGCATGCATGACAAATATCTTAGAATATTGGCATCTATTACTTTGAAATGTGACATAATCGGGATTATCAGGCTGCTGTACAAAGATATGCGTGTGCTGTTAACATGGCAGACTGTACTGTAAATTAATCCGATAAAGAAGAAGGGCCTTGATTTGTTTGCATTCTCTCTTGTTGGCTGTCTTATCAGACATATTGCACATCCAACACAGTAATCTAGTAACTGGCATTTCACAAATCTGTTATCATCTCCTCATTGTCATTTATGGAACGTGTTCTGATCTAAATATATAAAGGGTCTTCAAGGGTCTTTCATGTGGATGGTTCTTTGGGAAAGAATGGCATCGGTCTGAAGGACCACTTTGGCACCTTGATTTTGAAGAGTGTACTTACTACATCGCGGAGTACAATGAAGATCTTCAGTTTGTCAGAAACATGAGTGTAGGGGACGTTATGCAGGATTGTGCTGGGCAAATGCAGGGAAGGAATTAAGTGTGGCACTGCCATTCATTTTTGTCCCGTCTGTGTTTGACGGTGCCACATTTAAACTCACTGAGCTCTTCAGTAGGACCCAATCTACTGCCAGTGTTTGTCAATGGAGACTGATATGTGCCAATTTTATGCACTTGGGTGCAGCTGAAACATCTGAACTCAGCACCTTGGAGGGGTGTCCACAAACTTTTGGTCATATTATGTATCATTTACATTTTTGCTTTATTCTCATTTTGAGCCATCGTGGAGTCACTTTCAGGATTCTAAATCCCTAAAGGGCCCAACACTCAGGACTACGCCGTGTCTCAATACAGAGAGGATTCCACCAGTGGCCCTCCTCATTCTCCAGGCCAGCCCACCATGGGTTCTATTCACGCCCCTCAGGAAGGTTGCCCCATGACAGCAGCCAGCTACCATGCTGCAATTCCCTGACATCACCTCTGAGATCCAGTTGAGCAGTTTCTTTATGCCGCCTCATCCAATAGATCAGTCGTTAATGAGACACATTCTGGAAAAGACATTATTGACCTGCTACAATTTCTTCCTACGTTATTCTTTGAAGGCTTTGTCTGAGTTAGTGTCTCCGTAATAACATTTGAACTGATATGGCATTTGTCTGCACTGGTTTTGTAATAAAATTTCAATTGATATAGCATTTCGTTGACATTAGTGTTTTGTTAATAGAGATATACAGTAGCTGTTGTGCACATGACATAGGGGCCAGTCCACCATTAGTCTCTTCAAAAAATTGTAGCTGGCATCACTGGATGTTGGAGAGGTTTTTAATCCTCTTTCTTGTTTTATTATAGAAAGCAAAAGTTTTACAACATTTAATAAACTGTTTTAGAACATCTTGGAAGAATTTCTATCAGGCCATTTTGGGAATATGTGGGCTTTTCTGGGGTTTAGTTGCCAAAGCAGTAGATGGGGTCAAAGCCCATGGAGCACATTGTGACATATTGACTTGGGTGGGTTTAAAAGTGAATGATTGTAGGTTCAGATCGGTGTCTGCATTCGTTATCAAAGGTGCTCAATTTAAGGAAGTTTACCAACTTCTGAGTCACAGTGTTGTGCTTTGAGTAAAAACACACAGCCAGAAGATATTTGTCAAGCAAGAGGAGACCATTCAGCTTCTCAAGCTTGTTTGGTTAGCTAATAGCTAAACTGTCTCAGTATCTCACTAAGATAGTAGCTTGTTCCAGATCTCCACTCCTCTTTGTGTGAAAATCCCATGCTTCAGTCCTAAATGTACTTCCACTTAATGTCCGTGGCCGTGCTCGAGGATGTTATTCACTGTTTAGTTGAAATAATTCAGTGATATTCATGTTATTGATGCATTTGAGCATTCTGGAAATCTGGATTAGGTCTTCGCATAGCCTTCTCTGCTCGTGACTGAAGAGGTTTCATTATTTAAGCCTAATAGAGCAAGGCATGACCTTTACTTCCCAGGATGCACTCCTCTGCAGAGGTTCGAGTGCTGCTGTGTCTTGTTTGTAATGTGGCGACTCAAACTGCACACAGGACTCCAGACATGGTCTGTCTAGCACATTATAATGTCTAAGCATAATGTTCCTTGATTTATATTTCTACAATGTAGAATGTAACCCAATATTTTATTTGCCTTTTTAATAGCACAACACATGTTTCGCCCTTATTGGGGGTCATCAAGTGTACGCACTTTTGCATTCCTGTGAAACACGTATCGTGTACCCTTTATATTATTTGGCAGATATATATATTGTGAAAAGAGACAGGGAAACAAAATAAAAGTTTGGAGATTTCACCCTGTATACTTGGCAAACAAGTAAAAAGATCAGGATACACATCTTCACAGACTTGAGTTCACAACAGAACTGAGGATCTTTCCAATATGGCCGGCAAATATATAAAACTGATGGGAAGAGGTGGGATTAAGGAAGTGAAGATGTTTGAAAGGTGGAATCCTGATGACCAGAAGAGGAAGTGATGTCATTGGAAGGTGGCTTTTAGATGCCCAGATGAGGAAGTGTTGTCAAACTCCTGAGGACTGGAAGAGTGGCAAGTGCATGGGATCTTCTACTGGTAAGCAGGGGAATGAAAGCGAGAAAGAGTTAGAAGGCAGTACCAACCCCAGTCCGGCAGGGAAGCACATTTATTTGAGCCTGTAAACTGTCTCCCACATGCACGTGTCTATATACGAGGAACGTTCAAATATATATTGTCACACACATGCGAGTATGACAATACAGTATATACTGTATATACTGTATATATATATATAGCCCAGACACAGACAGGCGGACATGTTGTTAATCACCACCACATATTTATTTACACAAATATTTACAAATGAGTCCAGTGCACGCACACAAACCCCACTCAGTCCTGGCCACACAATGCCTTCCTCTTCGGGCCACCTCCACTCTCCTCTCCTGCTTTGTCCTGCTTCCACCCTTCGCCAGCCTCAAATGAAGGGAGACGGCCCCTTTTATTTCATCCCGGATGGGCTCCAGGTGTATCCCGGCACTCCTCCCTGGACACGCCCCAGTGTGGCGGAAGTGCCGGCTGTTCTCCCAGAAGCTCTCCGGGTGTCCCTGCTCCTCTTCCCCCCAGCACTTCCTGGTGTTGTGGAAATGCTGAGGTCCAGGGTCCCCAAGGCATTGGGGCGCCCCCTGGCGGTGACCACGGGTCCCTACAGGGTTGGGCTTCCAAGCCCCCTACCCGTGGCCCCCAAAGCACCCAGGATGGCGGCCCCCACGTGATCCAGGGTGGGCATAGACCCTCTTCCAGGCCCTCAAGGCCTCCCGGCCGGGTCGTTGCCCCTGGCATCTCTGACATATATATATTGTCACACACGTGCGAGTAGGTGGCAGCTAAAGGGTCTGAATAATTGTAATAAAACATCCGACCAGGGGGTGGCAGAGTGCGCTGACTGTCTTTCTCAGTTCCCTACAGACTTTTCCTGGGAAATCCTGCAAGATTCCAGTGCCTCAGAAGACATCACTTCCAGAGCTGGCCCCTGTGCTAAGGTCACTTCTGGTTCCGGCCATTTTGATTGACATAATTTCCTTTACGGACCTTTAAAGCCTCCATCTTGGGCTATTGTAACCAGTTCTGTTTTGGACTCTGTATTAAGCACATTGTGCTTCTGATTTAAAACCCTTTTGCAGCTGGGAAAAACAATATACAGGTGGCTGCCCCAAACCTTTATGATGTCTTGGACTCTTAATTGTTACAATATATATATTTTTATTTATATATACAGGAGTTACTTTGCAGTATCTCTCTATTTTATAAAAAATCTTGGGTTGAGACAAGACTTTCAGAGAGATGAGATGTGATTTTTTTCAGAGAGACACTTTCACGTCCCACAAGACAAAGAGTAGATAACAAAGTAGAACGTCACAAAGAATCAAAAATGCTGCCACGATACACATGCAAAGCAGGTTAGAGATAATGAAAGTACGAAAATTCGAAAGTCTCCAAAAAATGATAGTAAAGATCGCATTAGCGCAAACAAAGGGAAATCATTATTATGAAATAACGGAACAGCAAAAAGAGATCTAATATATTGTTCAGATTTAAACGTAGTCGTAGACAAGTCGTAGACAAGTCGTAGACTTGTAGATCATCTAAGTCATGTTGCCAACAGGGAAAAGTAGTGTTTCTTCCCAATGAAGAGAATTTTAATTCACAAGAATTAAAAGATTTGTTCTTTGGTTAAAGTGAAATCCATGAAGCGAGCAGTGGGTGAAGCCCCCTAGTTGAATTACAATAAATCCAGCTCGTTCTTCACAGTACGTTAATTATGAGTGGTAAAATATACGAGATGTCTTACAAGTTTAAATCCTATTTCTGCTAACTGTAGCTTCATTACTGGTGGTGATTTGTCCGAAACTCGCACTTCACACATGTAAAGCTCACTGCTGCATATCACATTATGAGTGATAATATGCATAAAACACTTCACACGTTAAAATCTCATTTTTGCCTCTCTGTAGGTTCATTACTAGTGCTAATACATATGAGACTTTACAAGGTTAAAATCTGAGTCTCTGTAGTTTCTTTATATGTGGTAATATATGAGCACTCATCTAACAGTTTTGTACTTTATGTTGCAAAAGCCCTATTTTATGTTACAGACATTTCAAATTGTGCGAGCAGGCTACAAGCTTCTGGAGGCCTTTGGTTTGTGGTATTTGGCCGGCTTGTCATCCCGGCCAATACCCCCAGGCCGCCAGATGGCGCCCTCCCTGCAGTATGGAGGTGCCCTGAAGACCAGCAGGGAGTCATGGACTTTGTAGTTTTTATCCTCAGCCCTGCTTGGTACCACGGGGGCCGCAAGAGGGAGCTGCAGGGAGAACCAAAGACTTCTTTGTGCCCGGAAGTGCGTCAAAAGAAGAGCGACGTGCTTCTGGGGTGAAGAAGAAGGACTTGTACCTGACTCGGAAGTGATAAAGAATCACGTGTACTGGGAATTGGGAACACTTCCGGGTCAGGGAGAATAAAAGGACTATGGAAGCTCCCAGACGGTGAGCTGAGCTGGGTGGAAGGGTGGCAACGCGTCTGGGAGTTGGAGGATTGATTTATTGTTTGTATTATTGTTGAATTATGAGTATAGTGGAGGAGAGGGTGCTTTGTGCACTGTGGCGATTTAATAAAGTCATCATTTGGACTTTTACCTGGTGTCTGGAGTCATGAACAGGGGTTCAAGGGGGCGATACAGCCCTCAATATCTCACAGGTTACACGTGAAGAGCAGTGCTGCGGGTCGGTAGGTGCTGCAGCAGCTTCACACGTCCAGCATTCTGGGCTCACGTCCCATGCCAGGTTGTTGTCTGTCTGGAATTTGTACTTACGGGGTTTCCTCCAAATCAGCACATAGATGTTCTTCATAGGTAGATGGGCTATTCCTGTTAACATTGTGTTTTTGCCAGTGTCGGAACAGGAAAGGGCAGCCATTGTGAAAGGCAATCAGAACAGAACTATGAATCCCGGTGACATTCTGACCGCCTTTTCAATGTGACAGCAATCTAAACAACGAATATTTTACAATAAAGTATTCATAAGAATACAATATTTTAATGACCCCTACTCAAAAATAAACATAATGTTTTGAAAAGTAAGGTGAGTAACAAAGGTAAAACAGTGTTAGATTAGCCTAAGCCTATTGTTTGTAAGAAGAGGTGAAAGGAAGGCAGGCTATGACTGTATATTATTATTCATCAAAATCTGAAGTGTAGTGGTTACATTTTTTTTTAAATTTGGTTATTTGTCGGGGAACAACCCCATTAAAGAAGATAACAGTGCTTACCAGATATCGGTGCTGGTTGTGAAGGGGCCCCCATAACAATTCAAGCTTCAGGGCCCCCGATATCAAAGGCCTGCCACTGTCTAGCATAATGCAATAATTCTAGAAAATGAATCCATGAATGGATTTCTAAACAGAGGACTTCATGGTCTCTAAAGTAGAAGAGTCTTAGCAAAAAAATGAAGAGCTGTGAAAAGGGCAAAAGTGCCTCCTACAAAAACCTTCTGACCAGAATCTCCTGGGAGCGACATGACCACAGCAGAAAGGGATTGTGTTGCCACAGTTTGATTTGTTTTTTTTTTTGTTTTTAATTCACTTCCCAGAGTTTTTGTTTTGCTCATTCTAAGACTTACACTAGCTAGTGAACCTTGTGTGCACCCTCGCTGGGCGCTGCACTTGGCTTTGTGGTCACCTAGCAGTTAACCTCGGCTCAAGGCAACCACAACACAATCTCCTTTAATTATAGCCTGTGTGAGAAAGCAGCCGCTGTGTGCTGTAGGTGTTCACAATCAGAAACTCTGCTGCTGCTAAGGAATACCTTCCTGTTCAGTGAAACGTAAAGGGACATGGCCATCTTCTTGATAAAGGTGCTTGTGTTCATTTTAAGTTAAGACTGGGAAGGTCATCTATCTATCTATCTATCTATCATATACAGTACTCTATCTATCTATCTATCTATCTATCTATCTATCTATCTATCTATCTATCTATCTATCTATAGTGCTCTATCTATCTATCTATCTATCTATCTATCTATCTATCTATCTATCTATCTATCTATATATACAGTGCTCTATCTATCTATCTATCTATCTATCTATCTATCTATCTATCTACTATCTATCTATCTATCTATCTATCTATCTATCTATCTATAGTGCTCTATCTATCTATCTATCTATCTATCTATCTATCTATCTATCTATCTATCTATCTATCTATCTATCTATCTATCATATACAGTCTATCTATCTATCTATCTATCTATCTATCTATCTATCTATCTATCTATCTATCTATCTATCTATCTGTCTATCTATCTATCTATCTATAGCTCTATCTATCTATCTATCTATCTATCTATCTATCTATCTATCTATCTATCTATCTATCTATCATATACAGTGCTCTATCTATCTATCTATCTATAGTGCTCTATCTATCTATCTATCTATCTATCTATCATATACAGTGCTCTATCTATCTATCTATCTATCTATCTATCTATCTATCTATCTATCTATCTATCTATCTATCTATAGTGCTCTATCTATCTATCTATCTATCTATCTATCTATCATATACAATGCTCTATCTATCTATCTATCTATCTATCTATCTATCTATCTATCTATTCCTTTTCTTAATTGGCGACACATTTTTGCAGCTAATTAACTCCTTTTGCCTTCGCTTTCCTCGATTTGATTTTATTTATTTTTATTTCATTTAAAACAGAATTGAGCTCTGAAGTGACCCCACAAAACCGCAACCCTTTTTTTTTTAAATTAGGAGCCGACTCCTATTAACTAAATCTGCTATTTAATTCAATAGCTTGTTGGTGCTCTCGTGCTGCCACAGCAGACATTTCCAAACCTTTTGATCTTCTTTTTTCTAAGAGCACCATCAAAATGTTCTGATGACGGTAACAAATCAACATTACCGAGACCTTCATCTTTCTTTCTTGTCAGATATTTTATGATCAACACAGGTCAGATGGTCGTGTGTTGGCTAATTTAGTATCTCATTATTGTTTGGCGGCTAATTAGGGAAAAATTGAATTATTAAGGGGTCTGAGTCTTAAATAAGCAAGTCAAAGCAATTAAAATTAAGGCGAAAGAAGTCAATTAACAGCAGAACCTGGCCGCTAATTAAAAAATGAGTCAGAATGAAAACCTGCAGTCACTGCAGCCCTCCAGGACCGGCGTTGGAGACCCCTGCAGCAGAGGTTGCAATTTCTTTAATCTCCACTGGATGCCCCCAAGTCTTGTTTTATTTTGAGAAAGTGGTTTCCACTTCCATATTTTGATTCTGCTTATAAAATCCTAAACTACTAGGCACTATATGGATTTGTTAGCATTGTTATGCTTTTTTTTTTTCTTTCTCATTGGTCAGTAATAAATAAACTGCAAAATAAAAAAAATGAAGAATACCGTATAGTGTATACCCCGAGCTCAGCTGTTCCATTAAAGACAAGTGCTGTCCTGCTTCTCTTGTGGTTTTCTTCTTCCTCCTTATTAGTTCGTACTTAAGTAGTGCCTAGCAGACCTGTACACGTTGTCAGATTGAAATGCATAAAATAATAAATAAAAATGTTTAAAATATTCAGTTTTCAAGGACACATGCCTGCCCTTTCTTTATTATTAATTTAACATAACAACTCTATATTTGTCCTGCTGCACCACAGACTTCATTTTGTCTGTCTTGAGTGTAATGTTTGTACAACCACGAGAACAAAATAAAGTGGTCAGACACTAAGCAAATACATTAACCAAAGACAAAGGCCAATGCAGAATCAAAGGTCAGGACAGGCTGGATCATCAACCAAAAGAAAGCCTAAAACTAACAGAAAGTCCCAAATGTGCATCAGAGGACCTCCTTACAGGCTCGGTCGAGGTATGTTATAATCTACTGGGGCGAGAGGGGGTGCTATCGCTAATGCTGCCATCTCCTTCTTTGCCCACAGTGCCCAGAAACCATCTAGTGAGGGCAACTGAACCACCCTTTAAATTTCAGCTTCCATAAAAACCTGAGCCTCTCGGAAGGAGGTGTCATTATTGGCATGAGCAACACACCGGACGGAGATCCGCTACCACAGTGACCTTAAGCCTCACTTCTTTAAGTGGAAACCTGCATAACAAGAAGAATACCTGCTAAAGAAGGTCGCCTTTTATTTTGTTTCAGTGTCTTCAGACAATAAATGGGACAACCCAGTTGGTGCCCCAAATTTTCTCACTTCATGGAGCTGTCATTCCTGCAACTACTACAAACATGGCAGCCATGACCAGTGAACACACCACACATGAACTTAATGATGTGTGGCGTCACAGCAGCAAAAACACAAAATGGCTAATGACGACCTGAAAAGAAAGAAAGAAACAAAGAAACAAAGTGGCAAAACTGACTTAATACCTGACATGGAGTTGACATTGACATATTCTCTCTGTGGCTGCGTGGGGTTTCTTTCGGGTATCCCAGTTTTTCTCCCCATCCCCAAAGATTCTAACTTGGCTGCTTGTGGGTGTCCAGGGCCACTTCTTGGGCCAGGATGGAATTTGACATCCCTGAATTGGATTATCCCGGGTCCTCCCTGCGTGGAGATTGCATGTTCTCCCCGTGTCTGCGTGGGTTTCCTCCCACAGTCCAAAGACATGCAGGTTAGGTGGACTGGCGATTCTGAATTGGCCCTAGTGTGTTCTTGGTGTGTGCTTGGTGTGTTTGTGTGTGTCCTGCGGTGGGTTGGCACCCTGCCCGGGATTGGCTCCAGCAGACCCCCGTGACCCTGTGTTCAGATTCAGCGGGTTGGATAATGGATGGATGAATTGGATTAAAAATGTTAGAGAATGTTATGTAGTAAACTGTACTGTTTAGAGAAACGTCTTGCCATATAACTCCAAAAAGCAAACACCTCTCCAAACTCTTATGTTTCCAAGCAGGTTGTGGCCGAACGTGCTAGTGCTTCATTTACTAAGGTAGTTAACTGGTCTTGTAGATTTCACTAAATGGATTTATGTATAGCACACACCTCTATTGGACATGCGATGAGCACTGTGCATGTTAAAAATAAGTCCTGCACTGGACCCATACAGACCCAGAACACCATAATGGAAGGAGGCATAACCCAGCCAGAATGGAGCTGTTTAATGTGGTGTGTCTGGGGTTTAGGGGGCTCAGAGGTGCCCCCTGTCTTTCACAGCAGACAAATCAAAATATACATTTAGAGATGACCGATTAAACAAATCAGAATGTGTTGTAAAATTTAAAAAAAAAGCCAATTCTTAGGGGTATGAATAATGTCTAAACTGAAATGTCATGAACATGGAGTCCCAAAAGCTATACAAAAAAATGCCCACTAGAGGGAGAAACACCATCAAAAACCCCAGCTAAACACAAAAAGGCTTACAAATCTTTATAAAACATTTATTCTTAACAAAAAAATGTTTTCCAATCATAATGAAGCTCCGTGGAGCATGAGGGTAAACTGATAGGCAATCCAAACCAAACAAGTGTCAACAGCCAGATCAAAACACAGAGCAGAAAATGAAAAATCCAGAAAGGCAGTACATCACAAAATACAGCTGAAAACACAAGAAAACTCACCGTCTTTCACACACATGCACAATGACCTGCCAGGAATGGTGGGAGACCATATGGATTTATACAGTGGATGGCAGTTTCTGGTGGTGACTGTGCCTCTTGGGGGACCAACCATAAAAACACATGGAACGTAACACAGACAGCCTACATACACAGTGAACATCAAAAACAAAGAACAATGCACATAATCTACAGAAGTATCATTTACAAAACAGACAAAAACACACATTTAAACCTCAGCCTTGGGGGGATTCCTGCCTGAAATATAACACGCAAAAAAGGCCTAAGACCTAAACACTCCACAAAGGTGAATGCCTAACAATAAAAGGCCCAAATAATCAATGCCAAAAGAAAGGAAAGGGGAACCACCAACCCCTGGTGTAAATAAATGTTTTTATTTAATGCTATTTTTTAAATTATGACATTTAATAATTTATTAAAGTAAAGAAAAACACAACAGCTTAAGAACATCAACAAATAAAAAAGACAGGATACAAAGAAATCATGAATTCCAAAAAAGATTACATTATGAAAGATGGCAAAATCAAACTCCATACTAAATAAACAAAGCAAAATCTAATCCAAATAATAAAATAAACCAGTTTGCTAAAACAATGAGAACACCCAAAAAAACGTCAAAGTAGCAAAACAAAAACAGACAGCAGACCAACAAACTCATGAAAGGAATGGTAAGGGAAGTATTAAAGGGAGCCTCAGACTTGACAGGTGAAGAACCTGGGAGATACTTGACAAAAAAATAAAATAAAATAAATAAAAATAGCAAACAAACCAAAACCACCTCAAGAATGAAGATTGAAAGTCAAAAACCAGGAAAGATGTAAAGGAAACAGTATCATGGAGAATTTTTTGTTAAGACATTGTATCTGCAGATTGGATCAAGTAATGAGCTGCTAGCTGACCTTTTATTCCGTTGTGCCGATAAAGCGGAGGTCATGACCTTGTAGGCCACACCCCTAGAAAGGTGGGACACACCCCTAACAACAGACTCAAAATTTGGAGGTAAGAACAGTAAAACATATTGGGTTTAATTAGAAGTGAGCACAACTCCATAAATTAAACCTGATCATGCCAGCCAAGGACCACAGGGACAGTAAGTTACTGTAGCTAATGCCACAACAAGAAACAGTTGGTTTACATAACGTTCTACCAGTCAGTGGAAAAAGGGGCAGAGGCAAAATTATAAATATTGACAAAAATTTAACAGAAAAGAAACAAGGGAACAAGAATAAAATTACATACTGTAATTCATAGAAGCAAAAAAAAAAATACTGAAAACAAAGACACAATTATAACACTCATTGGCAATGAAGAGAGGCAAACAAATCCCCAATGAGTTCTAGCCATACAGAAGGACTGCCATCGGTTTTAAAGGATGAAGCAGAAGACAAAATGGCAGCCAATAATTGAGGACAGTTCAATTCAAATCAACTGCCGACAAAATAAAATGCTAAACCAAAATTTCTGTTGTCAGATTAGGAACTACTTTAATGTATTGCCAGTGACACACCAAAATCACACTTGAGCTTTTGTTTGAATTATCCACATTTTCAGATGCTCTTCAATATGCAACGCTGGCTTGTAAAGCATTGTGTTGTAAGTTCACAAAGCATGACTCCTGAAACTACGTCCTAGCAGCATAATGACACCCTTAAAAAAAACGATGGCCATCATAGCAAGATGAAAACACAATAAAACTAACACTGCATATGCATAATTCCAGAGACCCATTATGGCAAAAAATTCTCATACATAAAAAAAAATCACTGACATACGAAACTTATAAAATGCTAAAGAAAACTGCAGAAAAACATTTATTTATAGCATAATATATTTTAAAATAATATACATTGTAAAAGCATGTTTTTTTGGAAAAGTCGCAAATGATATCGTGCTCAGCTAATCCAATATTCCACCCCTGCTCTCGTCTGAAAGCCTACGATGAGCCAGCATTCAATCCTTGATTTCAGTGATCATATCTCCTGTCCTCTATGAATGCTCGCTCCTGAGCTAAGAAATATAAACTGGCTAAAATAGCAGCACCACCAAGCTCTACTGCAGAATATGGGAAAGAGTAAGAAAAATGCGAGTTAGTGACAGCTACTCTCGATAAATGTCACAAATAATTCTAGACCAAAAACGTGGGCTACTAATATTATAAAATAAACAGCTACATCAGGTGCTGTGTTATAGAAATGGGCCTTCAGCTCTGATGTAACTATTAATTCCAGTGCTGTATCTCTGAAACTCATTGGCTGATAATTCCAGAATTTGGAGATGCTAAAGGTTCAATGACTATAGAAGATACATTGGTGACAGAGGGCCGCTTTTTTTGTTGTGCATTCTAAAGCAAAACACTCCAGTATTGTAGGAGGACAATGCGGATTGTTGAAATAAAAAATAGAAACATTCACTCCTCTTAAGAGTTACAAATAAAATTAAAAGGGAATATTGTCTTTGACCTTTGGGAGAGTAAGAAAAAGAAATTATGTGAGATCTGGGGTTCATGAATGGAATAAAGACGTTCCTAAAATGAATGGACAGATGCAAGGGTTTTATCTTCTAACTGTAATATATAAGATGTGAATAATATTGGCTCTCGCTTTGTACTGCAAGGAGGACCCTGTGCCTTTGCACTACGGGCAGATTTCAGTACATCTGGAAAGGAAGTAAACCACAAAACAAGAGCTTGAGCAAATCGTCAAAGCTGCATGGAATTCTAAAAGAATTGAATCTGAGGACATTTAAATAAAAACTGTTTAGGAAATCTCTTAGTATATTTAAATTGAAACTTTAGTTATGTTTCTAATACTGTAGAGGGAAAATGTCAAACTGAGATGCATCTATGGTATTTTAGAGACTGTGGGTCTAAGTCTGATTCCTTTGATTAATGACCCATTTGAAGAAATCAGGGACAATGCCCGCCAGTGAATATGGATTTGATGCATTCAGTCAGGGCTTTGCAAGTCCATTACGTTGGGATGGTGTCCATGGTACAGTGCCGGGGTTTATTTCAGACATCAGTAGTAGAATTTCATTTTTACCTATGCAAGCTGATCTTAGGTGCATGGCACAGGTACTTTTTATACCTGTTACATGATGACATTGACCTCCCACGTGCCATCCTAACCACAGGTCAGTCGGTGGTCTCTAAACCCACCCAGAGCCAGTGAGAGTGAGTGTCTGTACAAGTGGGCCCTGAAATGTATGGGTATCCCATCTAAGAATGGTTCTTACCCTGTACCCAAATATGCCAACAGACATAATATGAAATTATTGCTGTTACAAAAAACCATAGAAATGACAGATATGAGTGTTATCTCTAGTTAACAGTTAACAGAATATTAACTTTACAGCTAAATAAGGATATGAATAGGATATTGCTAAGCAATCAAATCTACACACCTTAATTTACTTTTTATAAAATCCCACCCTAATCAATGCTTTTTATGTTATTCTATAACCATTAAAGATCCCGTTGTTATTATGATGAAACAGAATCTTTACACAAAGTGATGAAGGACCAGGAGATATTAACGTGAACCAGAACCTTATTCAGCACCAGGCCAAGGTCCACACCCAGAGTCCAAAAACACCACAAGCAGCCAACTGAAAATCAGTCAGACTCCAAAACTGAGAAAGCGGAACAAACCCAGCACAGAGCTGACTTAGAAGTGAAAGTAACAAACACTAAAGACTGATGTTTTTCATCCAACAAAAGGATAATCTCAGCTTGCACCGTTATACCAGACCTTACAGTGATGTCACAGGAGACAACAACTGCAGTCATGTGGCCTGCGATTCATGTTGTATTATTAATAACAGGAAAACTGAAATAAATTCAATTCAGTCTTAAGTAAGGTCGAAACAATAAAACCTATAAAAAATAATATGTACTATGACAGTAATGTTATAGTCCTGGCTTTTGTTTATTTCAAAGTATGATTTGTCATGTGCCCATCTCGCAGGTCTGATTGGCATTTGGTGCTGGCTTCTTTAAGGTGCTTTTCCCGTCTCCTGACACTGCTGGCACTCATCGGGGGTCTCCACATGTAGACTGAAGTTAGAAAATGTCAGCTGTGGGGATTTCCTCATTCACAAGAAATTCATTCACAGCGGGTTGTCAAAATGTCTGCCAGTTTGTCACACTGAACTATAAACCCATAACTGAGGGGAAATCCTGTCATTTTTTAAATAAGGTGCGAGTGATCAGGGAAAGTGCTAGTGCTGATGCTGCTCATTCTGGTGTTGCCAGATGTTTCTTGGTAACTCCATTATGTGCAATACGTTTGGTAAAGTCTCCCAGGATATTCCACTACTGGTTCAGGTGACAGTTAAATCAGCTAAAAATACAAGCGAGTTTGACGACAATAACGCCATTTAGAGTAGATGAGCGAGGCAAATACTACTCACCATGGGAGTCAAAGGATGAAGCAGTTTCAAGATCAGGACTTCTATTTTAATTTCAAATAAAGTCTAATCTAATCTACTGTAATCTAAAACGACTTCATTCTTTTCTTTTGTGTCACTTATTATTTTATGGTACACTTTGATTCAAACTGTTAAGTTTGAAGTGTTGTACAGTCGGTCAGGATGAGTACTGATGCTGAGGTGCTTGCTAGGATTGGCTGCAGACCCCTATGACCCTGCTCAGGATTAAGCGGGTTTAGAAAATGGCATGGCGTAGGGTGGGATGGGATCTCGTGCTTCACAATCCTACATCTTAGCTGCTCCAACACAGTTCAAACTAACCAGACCTTATGCCTTAGCAGAACACATCACATCCCATTACAAATCTGTGCACTGGATCTTCAGTTTTTCTTCATTAAAATGTAAGAACTATCCATTAATCTAGTTTTCCAGTAAATGGTGTGGTTTTGGTTTCCTCCTCTTCTGATTGGTTTTTTTTTTGGTAATTGCCAGCTTTGACTCCAAATAGACAGTCTTATGTTGTTGAAGTGGAGGCTTAATGTCAAGTAGAGGACTGATCATGGGATGCCTGAGTTTGCTAAAACAGCACTGAGCACAAAGCAGCAACCAACAAGTGATGCGATGCCTGTTTGCTGCTATGAACACATCCCAACTCTTACTCATTCAGACAAACTGTAATTTAGAGGCAAATCCCATGTCTTTGGGATGTGACAAGAGAGCAGATTTCTCAAACAATATCTGCTTGGACAGGAGGGCCTGTGCACACCACCCAGACAGCACACAGACGCTGGAGCTTTGGTATTGTGGTGTTACTGCTGCCCCTCCATGCCACCCACTATCAGACACACGAGTCACAGGAGCACTTTGAATGCTCAGTCCAGGCAAAAAAAAGGGGAGGATATTGATGAGGGAGTTGGGGGTCACACAATTGTTAACTTCCTTTCCGTCTCTAACCTTAGAATAGAAGAGGACAAGCCAGAAGAACTAGGACAACACTTCCTGTCCCTTGTGTTCCTTTCACTGTTTAAGAAGCATTCAGACCAGAAGCGACTGCTCATTGCAACAACAACAGCATTTATTTATATAGCACATTTTCATACAAATAATGCAGCTCAAAGTGCTTTATATGATGAAGAAAGACAAAAAAAGACAAAATAAATAAGGATTAATAAAAGGGAACACTAATTAACATAAAATAAAAGTAAAGTCCGATGGCCAGAGAGGACAGAAAAAACAAAAAAAAACTCCAGACAGCTGGAAAAAAAAATAAAATCTGCAGGGGTTCCATGCCACGAGACCACCCAGCCCCCTGTAGGCATTCTACCTCACATAAATGATCAGTCCTCATTGTATTCAGGGTTCTCATGGAAGGACTTGATGATGACGGTCATGTGGACTTCTGGCCTTTAATCTATCAATGTAGGGGCATCACGGTGCTTTGATCAGGTGGTGGTGCTGCAGGTCGCCACCACAGAAAGCCGGAAAAAGAACAGAAGAGAAAGTAGGGCTTAGTACGGATTCTGAATATGAATGCCATGAATAATAATGATAATTAATTGAATATACAGAGTTATCAGGATTAAACTAATCAGGATTAAACTAAGATGAAGCTATGTTAAAGTAATGTGTTTTCAGCAGTGTTTTAAAGTGCTCTACTGTATCAGCCTGACGAATTCCTATTGGCAGGCTATTCCAGATTTTAGGTGTATAACAGCAGAAGGCCGCCTCACCACTTCTTTTAAGTTTAGCTCTTGGAATTGTAAGGAGACAATCATTTGAGGATCTGAGGTTACGATTTGGAATATAAGGTGTCGGACATTCCGATATATAAGATGGAGCGAGATTATTTAAGGCTTTGTAAACCATAAGCAGGATTTTAAAGTCAATTCTGAATGACACAGGTAACCAGTGTAGTGACATCAAAACTGGAGCGATGTGCTCGGATCTTCTTTTCTTAGTTAAGATTCTAGCAGCTGCATTCTGCACTCGTAGCAATCGATTTATGTCTTTTTTGGGTAGTCCTGAGAGGAGAGCGTTACAGTAATCTAGTTGACTGAAAACAAAAGCGTGGATTAATTTCTCAGCATTTTTCAATGATATAAGAGGTCTAGCTAGCTTTTGCTATATTTCTTAAGTGGAAAAATGCTGTCCTAGTGATCTGATTAATATGTGATTTAAAATTAAGGTCAGAGTCAATAGTTACCCCTAAATTCTTTACCTCCATCTTGATTTTAATCCTAATGCATCAAGTTAATTTCTAATAACCTCATTATATCCATTATTGCCAATCACTAAAATTTCTGTTGCAGGACATGCTGCTCGAGAGGTTGGATCGTCTCTATGGAAAGCAGCCTTTCACCGGCTAAAGTAGCCATGTTGTGGACTTGACTGTCTCTCTTGTTCAGTTTTTTTGCTTTGAACTTGAAATAAATGGGGCATCCAGGCTGGGACTCCAACTCTTTATCTGCTCAACTCTCATATCTATTATAGTGCACTGTATGTATATTCAGGTTAGGTGGATAGGCGATTCTAAATTGGCCCTAGTGTGTGCTTGGTGTTTGTGTGTGTCCTGCGGTGGGTTGGCACCCTGCCCAGGATTGGTTCCTGCCTTGTGCCCTGTGTTGGCTGGGATTGGCTCCAGCAGACCCCCGTGACCCTGTATTTGGATTCAGCGGGTTGGAAAATGGATGGATGGATGTATGTATATTTATTGTGTAATACATATGTACAGTATATGTTGTTACACATGAGCGCATGGAAGGCAGCTAAAGGGCTTAAAAGAAGGTAGTTCCCAGTCGGACCAGGGGGTGGCAGAGTGCACTCACCCTTTCACTTTTTTCCCAGCAGACCAAATGCTGGAAATTCCGCCTGGGCCTTTGAATGTCACTTCTGGTTCCATCCTTGAAGACATCACTTCCTTTCTCCATCTATAAAACCCACCACAACTGTACCAAGCCTCAGTTCTGTTTTGGACTCTTGTTTGTAAAGTCTATTATTCTTGCAACCTTTTCACTTTAGCTGCCATTTTTCAAGTATACAGGAGGCTGCCCCAAACCTCTTTTTTGTGTCAAGGCTCAATTATTATCACAATGTATATGCATGTTGTAAAAGGTGAGCAGACAGGGCTCATACTACTGCTAATAAGGAACATCACATAGCAGTGAGAAAGTCAAATTGAGGAACAGCCTGGGAGAATTTGGGAGGAACACGGTTCATTCAAAGGGGTTGCAAAGGTATTTTAGCCACTGACAGACAGTGTTGGGACTGGGACAGAAGGAACACCAAAAGACACTTGAAGACCAGGTGTTCCTGGGACAATGATGTGAGTAGGAATGTTAGGCTTGGACTTAAAAGCTTCCTCTGGTCATACAGTCATACAGTGAATTTGAATTCTGGTTGTAGGTAGGACTTAAAGTTCTGCTGGTGGGGAGAAGAGATACCTGAGTAAACTGTGGGAAGGTGTTGAGGGACGGCTGACAGGAGGAACTGGCTAGAGGATCAGGGCTTTGTTTCAAATTCAACTTTGTTTATTGTCACGTTCGGCCTGTTTGTTGCTTTTTACCTCAGGTCTTTATATTTATTTTAATAAAACATGCCTTTTATAGCACTTTAGTCTCTTTGGGAACTTCTTCTTTCGGCTGCTCCCGTTAGCGGTTGCCACATGGGTTCAAAAAAGGTTCAAGAGCACCCCACATAAAACCCACCATGTCCACATATATGTGAATGTGTCTGTGTACATATATGTATAGGGCTATTGCCAAGCATGCTCACTTATGAGATATTTTCAGGGCACCAATAAGGTAGGTGATGCCACCCTGAGCAGAAACAGAATGCTGTCCCCATCTCCATTTCCTTTTCCATTTGCAGTTTCAAACTCACCGACTGGATGAGTGACTCAGCTTCTGCTTCTGCCATTAAGCCACTGGTTTCTGAACTGCCGATATAAAAAATCTTGGAGGCACCAGGAGTGGGTTTTCTGTCAAGGACGGGTGTGTAAGGAAGACCACTCAGTGATTCTTTTGATTTACTTGCTGTATGCCATATTTTGGAACAGTGAATGCATTTTTCTTTACATTTTACCAACACCCAATATTAAACGGGGATTACTGGTACCCCCAGTGACGTGCGGTGAGCTTCATGGCTGGTGAGGCACGGACTCCTTCAGAGTCAGAGTTACAAATATATGAACCCAAAAGAGTAGCTTATTCACAATTCAGTTGGTAGCATGCACAATGACTACTGGTTATGCTTCATACCTCATCTGCATTCTTTACACACACATAAGTAAGGCACATATTTGGCTAAGAAAGAACGTTACATTTATAGCAGCAAGAGAGAGAGCGTTTGCTCATCACCTCCATGTGTTCTAAATTTGCCATTGCAATTTCACAATTCACAATCATTCAAAACAAATTAATGTATAGAGAGATGTACAAAAAAAAAACGAACTTCAATTTTGACCTTAATTGAAATATTTAGTTTCTAAAAGCTTTTAATTCTGATGCTTTAATAAATTTTAATACAGACTGTTCAACAAAAGGATAACAAGAAAAACAAAAGAATATTTTATTTAAAGGTCTAAATTTAGTTTTCAAATATTGGATTTTTTTTTTTATAAAATCGAAAACCGTTTATGGTCTTACCTTTATTTGTAAATGAAATCCATGTGCCTGTATGAAAATGTGCTATATAAATAAATGTGTTGTTGTTATCCTTCTCCACAAAAACCTCCATCACTTTCTTGTAAAAGTCCTCCTTATTTTCCTTTAGTTTTAAAAGTCTTTAATCTTCCATTTTGGAAATAAGTCAGAGCAAACAAATAAAAATAAATGGACCGCTGCAGTGCACTTGACTTTCTGTTATCACTAACTTATTGGCGCCGAGAGCCTCTGCATAGAAGAACAGCAGCAACAAGAACCTGCTGGGCTCACATGCGCCCCCTTCAGGACGGCACGGTACGGTCTGCCTCACCTTGTGCCTTTTCACTGCAGTTTTATGTCCGATCAGCAAGACTAAATATGTCACACACATTCAGTAAAGATATTAGCCAGTTTGTGGAAAGTCAGGGTGTATAATAAATGTATCTGCAAACATTATATTGGCGACATACAGAGACACAGCAACAGGCACGCACCAATCGCATGCATCAACCCAGTGTGTGAGGGAGAGCACAGTCCGAGGTGACTGTGCTGCACCTCGCTTTTCTCCTCTGTATTTGAAAAGGAAATGTGCAAATTCAGAGAATTTGACTACATAAATCATACAGGAAACCAATTTATAGCACAGACCAGTGCTTATTATTATTATTTTATGTTATCATCATTAGTTTTTTTTTTTACTTTTCAAGACAGGTGAGGCTCTGCCTTCTCTGTCTCCCCTGACTGCACGTCCCTATGCTTTTTCAGCACAAAGAATTTTCTATCAGCGTAAAAAATGTAAATACACTCCCCGGCCACTTTGTTAGGTACACCTGTTCAACTTCTTGTACATCGCTAGGGTTTACAGAGAATGGTCTGAAAAAAGGAAAAAAATTTCTCTGGGCAAAAATTCCTTATTGATGCCAGAGGTCAGAGGAAAATGGCCAGACTGGTTTGAGCTAATAGAGATGCAACAGTAAGTCAAATAACGTTATAACCAAGGTATGCTGAAGAGCATCTCTGAACGCACAACACGTTGAACCTTGAAGCAGATGTGTTACAGCAGCAGGAGACCACACCAGGTGCCACTCTTGTCAGCTAAGAACAGGCAACTGAGGCTACAATTAGTAAGAGCTCACCAAAATTGGACAATAGAAGATTGGAGAAACATTGCCTGGTTTGATAAGTCTTGATGTCTGCTGAGATATTGAGATGGTAGTGACAGAATTTGGTGTCAACCACATGTATGCATGGATCCATCCTGCCTTGTATCAGTGGTTCAGGCTGGTGGTGGTGGTATAATGATATAGGGGATATTTTCTTGGCACACTTTGGGCCCCTTAATACAATTTAAGCATCATTTAAATGCCACAGCCTACCTGAATATTGTTGCTGATCATGTCCATCACTTTATGACAGCAGTGTACCCATCTTCCAGCAGAATACTTCGCCATGTCACAAAGCTCTGATCATCTCAAAATGGTTTCTTGAACATGACAATCATTTCATTGTACTCAAATGGCCTCCATAGTCACCAGATCTCAATCCAATAGAGCACCTTTGGGACATTCGCATCATGGATGTGCAGGTGGCAAATCTGAAGCAACTGCATGATGCTATCATGTCAATATGGTATTTAATCCCTGAGGAGTGTTTCCAGTGCCTTGTTGAATCTATGCCATGAAGAACTACGGAAGTTCTGAAGGCAAAAGAGGGTCCAACCTGATGCTAGAAAGGTGTACCTAATAAAGAGGCTGGTGAGTGTACATTGTAAGAAAGTAAGCAATAAAAGCAATAAAAATGACAAAGTAATGAAAAAGTGGCTGCAATGTGTGTTTTCTCAGATGGACTTCTTCAGATGGTGGCATAGCTTTCATGTTATTTTACGAGGAAGAGGCAGGTTCAAAAACAGAAGCGGAAGTTACGCCAGGGCTCCTTGAGCCATCGACCTTTTGTTCTGAGGGCAAGAAAGAAGAAATGCACTGAACGACAGCGCCAGCCACTAACAGGTGGTGGAAGGTTGAATCACTGACTGCAAACCAGCCCTGAAGTTGTCCCCTATTCACGCATAAGTGACAATGTACATATGCAGGCCAGGCTCCATGGGGTCATTTAGCCAGGCTAAGCCCACCCAGATGTCATGTGTATATTAAATATCATATGACGCCACGTCCCCTCCGGTTTTTCAGATGCCCCCATTGCCATTTTAGTCTAGAGCGAGGGCTGTGTATATGTATATGTAAATGTACAGTATGTAAACACAGCATGTATTTTTGTCAAAATGTAATTTAAATCAAATTTCATTTGAAATGTATTTAATGTTTTCTCTTTGTTATTTGTGATTTATTTTCAAAATTATTGAAAGAAGTGATAAACATATTTATTGACAATTTTATTTTGTTGAATATATTTCATTTAGAAATTGGAAATAGCATAAACATGATTAAATCTTCAAAACCTCGAGGCTATTAGCTTGATTCTTTTCCGATTGCCAGCTTAGCCCTTGACCTCACAGGAGAAGTCAGCTTCCTATGGCCGTGTGCTGACTTGAAAGCTTTGGTTAATTTACACCTAATTTACATGGCAGAGTTTGCCTACCGTGAATGTGGCTGTGCAGTCGCCTAATCTCCACTTCCTGCGTTAATTTCAGGGTCGCATTGGATCACGCATCCCAGGCTGCCATGAAGGCAGGCATGTTTATAGATCTGAGTTGTGTTATCAAAAGAGACGGAAATGATTCGATTAATAATAACTAGATTTTTTTTTTTTAGTAATGAATCAAAATGTGTGGCACAGTGGTTAACACTGCTGCCTCGCTGATCCTGGGTCCCTTAGATCATCTGGATGCTGTCTGTGTGGAGTTTGTATGTTCTCTCAGTGTCTCCATGGATTTTTCTCTAGCTACTCCAGTTTTTCTCCCAAAAGATGTGTGTGTTAAGGTAAGCGGTCATTTGAAATTGTACAAGTGTGGCTGAGGGGTGTGTGTGTGTGTGTGTGTACTCTGAGATGGACTGGCACCCTATGCACATCCTTTTACAGTCTAGTGTCCTGTGACCCTGCATGGGATTAAGCAAGTTTGAGAAGGCCGTATACATACATACAAAATAGTAATTGTTTTGCCTGGCTAAGATAAAGTCATCCCTAATGGAGGATTGCAGGAATTGTGAGAAAGAGGTTAGTTACAGCGCCCCTAAACTATGGAATGGTCAGCCTGCTACAATAAGAGATGCCCCTTCGGTCTCACCTTTTAAATCCCGGCTGAAGACTCACTACTTCAGCTTAGCATATCCTGACTAGAGCTGCTGATTTATTGTACATACTGCATCTCTTTTGTTATTCATTAGCACTAAAACATAAGTAACATGACAGTTATAATTTGATGCCAACCCTCACCTATTCTGTTTCTCTTCTCAGTACTCAAATGTGGCACTTGGTGCCATAGCCCACCTGCCAAGTTGTTGTGCCTGCTTATGGTAAAGGAAGTGGTTATTGATTTTCACCGCACTGAAGGGCCCCTATGACCTGTCACTATTCAAGGAGTGGATGTAGAGGTGGTCCACTACTACAAGTACTTCAGGGTCCATTTTAATGACAGGTTGGACTGCTCTCTTAACACAGGGGAACTATAGAAGAAAGGGTAGAGCAGGCTCTTATTCATCTGGACACTGTGCTTCATTAATGTGGGAAGTGACATCCTTCACATCTCCTACAACTCTGTGATGGCCAGTGGGATTTTCTATGCTGTGGTGTGCTGGGCTGGTAACATCGCTAAAGAAAGGCCCACCAAATTAACAAGTTAATTAAAAGGGCAGGATCAGTTATGGGATGCACTTTGGACATCCTGGAGGTAGTAGAGGAGGATAGAATGAAGACAAAACTGAGTGCCATTATGAACAATGTTGCACATTCTCTCTGTGACACACTGAGGACTTTCAGCCAATGAAAGTGAGCCAAGAAACACTACGGGAGCTACTTTATACCAACAGCAATATGTCTGCATAATACCCCACTGCCACTGAAACTGCCAAATCAGAATCTTTGTTGTTTCTTTTTAATTTTCTTCCTTTTAAGTCATTCATATGTGTGTTATGTGTGACTAAATTGCATGTGTGTGTATATATAATTATTTATTTCTTTAAAGAAA
This sequence comes from Polypterus senegalus, assembly GCF_016835505.1. Lineage (NCBI taxonomy): Eukaryota > Metazoa > Chordata > Cladistia > Polypteriformes > Polypteridae > Polypterus > Polypterus senegalus. The sequence continues at coordinate 113,275,837 of NC_053168.1, forward strand.
GAGTTCTGCGGTGGGCTGGCCGGGGTTTGTTTCCTGCCTTGCGCCTTGTGTTGGCTGGGATGGGCTCCAGCAGACCCACATGACCCTGTAGTTAGGATATAGCGGGTTGGATAATGGATGGATGGATGGAAGAAAGAGTTTCTATAAAAAGCCAAATTTACCCCTAGGACAAATAAAGTTCTATCTATCTATCAATCAATCTATCTATCAGACATCAAAATGGAGATTGTAGAGATTCAGTTCAAGTCAGCTCATTCGGGTACCAAGTTGTCTTTGGTCGATGGTCTTGGAATTCCTGTTTAGAAATCACTGCGGCACACTCATTCCCAGGATTTACACCTTTATAACATTGCAGGTTAAGAGCAATGGATAAACTGGGAAGACCACCAAGTTTAGAACTCTGACCCTTATAGTTTAAACATATCCTTGCTCTTTATAACTAAAAAGACCCTCCCCGGATTAAACTCAGCCGCCTTTCCCGGTTTACACTCATTAAGTACGTTTTAAACAGAGAATACCAAGTGGTTTGAACTGGAAAGCCTTCATCTTGAGATTATTGAACAGTTTTAGACCTTCTGGTTTGGACATCTTGGCCCTCTTGACAATTGCGTGTTATGAATCGGGCCAACTTGTTGAAAATGCTTTCTTGTTTTAGCTACATTTTTAATGATGCCCTGTTGTGGGTTTTAACATAAAGAAATATCCAGATATGTGTACTGCACATTAATAATATAGCAACACACCAGTGTAAATACTTTTTAATCATTTAGCTTCAAGTACATCACATCACGATTTTGTAGCTTTTTTGGTGAAGACACTATGAGCCACGTCATGGATGTTTTTCTTTAAAATTAAAAAATGGCATTAGGTGAAGCGTCCGAGATTATACAACTTCAGTCTTTGCACTCTCAATATGTTACGTCTTCTGGTCCATTTTTCGAGTTTCTGTACAGTGTTAACATCTCAGTTTGGGTGATACCATGAATTTTAGTTAACGACTCCTGCCGATTCTTATTTTGGCTTACAAGTTTTGGTAGCTCCCTTTCTGAGTTTTAGACATTGACATGAATGCACGTGCATCTCCGTGTTCGGTTAATGGTGTTCTCGCAGAAGACAATTCAGGGAGGTCAACCAAAAAAAGCTGGAGGACTCGGCCTATGCTGTGGTCCAGCAGGTCCCCTTTGGAGACTTGTCACTAGCACAACACTGGGTGGGCATCAAGGTTGAAAGGTTCTTGTCCCACTTTAAGACTAACTGGACTTCTTTGCCTAAACTTCTTAGTCTGCTTTAAGATCTATGAGGGCTTCCTAATTTCTGCATCATGGCACTCTTTTTAACTGGTAAGACCTCCTAGTTTATACCTCTTGAGCTACTTTAAAAGTTTGTACCCCCTTAATTTAAACCTTTTATGCCACCTGAGTATAGATTTAACTTATTAGTGTAGATTTCTGGGTCCTCTTTAGACCAGAGGGGATGTTGTGATTTAAACATTGTGAAACTATCTAAAGAAGAAACACCATCAAATTAGCCCACCTTGAGATCTTTGAGGACCTCCTAGTTTCAACTTTTTTCTCCATTTTTGAACTGGAAGGACCTGAAAGGACCTCAAGATTTAAACATCTTTCTTGTCTAAATATGATCTGCTTCAAGCTATCTGACCAACTTTAGGACCTTCCTGGTTTTAAATTCTTAACCACCATTTGAACTGGTAGCACATAATCTCTTAGGCTTTGTCAAGAAATTAATATGTTAGCAAGAAATCGCTCAGGGCCCCATTCCCTGTCTGTTTCACGCCATCATACAAACTCGGCCCTCTAAGTCAGTAAACAGTAGCTGAAGTAGCTGAGCTGAGGGGAACAAACTCTTACTGACTTGGAAGCCCCAGGTTTGTGGTCAATCACTCTGTGAGAGGATGTGAAACAGAAAAGGCAGGGATCTGAAAAATTACTCGCCGGCAACAAGCTTGTTGACACCATTTTCAGCCACAAGAACTGCTTTTATTTTAGATCTGGTATTCAGACACCTCCACTTTCTGTGCACTTTATTGTGTTGTAAATTTTATTTTAGGTGGATTTAATTTTTTCATTTTTGTCCCTCATTCTACACTCAGTGACCTAAGTGAAAACAGGTTTTCAGAAAGGTTTTACAAATTTATTAAAATCAAAAATTGAAATCTGCCATTCATAAAAAATATTCAGTTTTATGCTATGACACTCCATAGTATGGTCATTGGTTTGTTGATTGCTTTAATTCTCCTTGAGATGTGACTAGAACTTGATTGGAATCCACCTGTGGAAAATGGATCTGATTGGACAGTTTAGAAAGGCACGCACCTGTGTTCATGAGATCCCACAATTCACTCTGCATGCCAGAACAAAACCCAAGCCATGATGTCCAAGGGACTCTCTGTAAAACTCCATGATCAAAATCGTGGAGAAGCACAGATCAGGGCAAGAGGATATAACCTTTTCTGAAGTGTTCAGGGTTCCCAGGAGCACAGTGGCCTCAATGATTGTGAAACCACACCATGGTGTAACCACACAGGAACAGTAGTATTGCTTTGATGCTGGGTGCCGCCAGTCTGCAAAACCGAGTGGAGAACTTGCGCACGACAAGGTATGAGGTACCGTGGAAAAGTGCATGGCTTTACGCCAATTGTAGGTTTTATACATCGCGATTTGAACGTGGAAAAGTTCTTACGCAACATTTCTGTGCGTACGCACCATTTATACATGAGGCCCCTGAAGTATACAGCCAAGACAATGCTGGAGTGCCTTTAGGACAGGCCTCTGTCTCTCCTTGAGTATTCAGGCCAAAGCTCACAAATAAACCCCACAGGATATCCATGGAGAGACCTGAAGATGGTGGTTTACAGAGGCTTCCCATTCAATCAATGGGAGCTTGAGAGGATCTACCAGGAGGAATGGGAAAAACTCGAGAAGACTTAAAGCTATAATCGCTGCAAAATGGGCTACAAGAGAGAAGGGTCTGAATACTTATATGACTGAAAGATTTCAGTTTTGGATTTTTAATAACATTGCAAACTTTTCTGAAAATGCGTATGGGTTATCGAGTATAGATTGATGGGCAAAAATTTGCAACAACAGATTTCTCTTCATTCGTGACTGGATTAAAAATAAAACCTCTGATCATGGATTACGTGATTTGTAATATTCTCTGCTTAGTTTGGAAACTTGCAATAGTCATTTTGAATTTGGAATTGCCATTTTTGTTTTGACGAGGAGGTAATGAGGATGGATTTCTGGTTACCAATTTAGGTCGACACTCTGTAATGTTTCATTATCTAAAGCTCCTAAAAAACTAAAAATTAATTAGCTGTTCACCAGCAAAGGCAGAATACAAACAAACAGCATCTTGTTTTCAGTCAGTTAGCCCATAAATTCTCAGGACTGACCTTTGCGTGGTTATGTCAGTGATGTGATGCATCATGCTACACAAGCAAGCTATGAATTAGGAAGACATTTAAAGAGCAGAAATGAATTCTGAAAGGTTCCAAAACCCAAATTGGAAGAACAACCGAAACAAAACACATGCAGAAACACCTCTGAACTTGGACAATTGAGAGGTAACGGGACACCGGATTAAATAATGTCACATCAATTCTGTCACATAGTGTGGCTTCTGGTGAGGGGAGCATGGAGATGAAGGCCTGAATCGCAGAGGTGAGTCTGCAAAATGGTGTCACAAAAAAAACAGCATGTCTTAAAACAAAATGAAACTGAATCCAAAAAGGGCAGCCTTCAAAAAATCTTGGAAAGACTTAAGAGGTTTTAAGGAAAATGATCAAAGCTGAAGAAAAGCTTAGCAACAATTATAAATGGAAGGAGAAAAAAAATCACAGAACTCGAGTGAAATGAAAAGACCAACTTGCACAAAAGAACAAAAACTAAAGCTAATTTCCACCGTGACGAGCAATAGCAGCAGATGCTCCTTGTAGCTCCCAGGTACTTCTTAAAAAGCCTACTGCAGTTCCTGACGGCAAATGCTTAATGTGCTGTTTTGTGCAACCTAACAACTAATCCATTATTTCAATTAACAATACATCAATTACAAAGCAATTAACAGAAATATAAAACACAAAGAAAGCCCTTTTAAAAAAAAGACAAAAAAACAAACCTCAGGGCGAGAACTTTGACAGACCCTAACCAAGAAAAACAAGCTAACAAAAGATAAGAAATGGAGCAGAAAATAAGACAGAGAGCAATAAGTGTCACCAGTGGCTCACAAAGCAGCGTCATACTGCAAGATTCTTTATCAGGAGACTCATGGAATGGCAGCTTGATTTTTTTCCAGATTTAGTGCCATCACACTTCCTTGACTCACTGAGCTCAGGTTGGCGGGCCAGTTAGCCTCCAGTTTGGTATGAATGTCCTGTGGCCAAGATAGCTGCCAAGGCAAAGGCGTCTGATGACAGCTTGGACAGATGGGTGTCAGAAGGCAGAGTGGGTGAACATCTCAAGATCCTCCACAGTACAGCCAGGAGTGAGAGCTGTCCAAGGCAGAGAGCTACATGAGGCCCTGACCGGAAGGCCAGATCCAAATTCTGTTACAATAAACGTTTAAGGCTTACATGAGGGAGCTACGTCAACAGGCAGGACACCAGGAACGTTCAAGCCCTTGTGCCGGAAGCGCAGGCTTCTTGACAGATGAAGCCGCTTTTATTTTCAGTTGTCTTCACCAAACATCTCCACTTTAAATTAACCATTACAAAATATCCATCCATTCATTTTGAAGCCTGAGTTCAGAATATGGGAGTTATATCAGGCATCCAAGTATGTTGGAGGGTTATAATGCTTTTCAAAGTGAATCATCTCCCTAGTTTTATAATAACACCTTTCACAGTGAACACACTTACAAAGCATTTTATGAAATGACCCACCTTGGTCTGATATAATGCTTTTCACATTGCACATTTCATTATGTGTTTACCCTCAATCATAAATGTCTTTAATGGAGACCACTGCCATACGTTGCTTTGCACAGATCTCTTTTAATTTTATTTGACACCTGCTCATTGGGGACTTCCACCATTAATTGGCCCAGTAGAAGTGAGAGTGGGTATGTGCATAAGGAGGCCATTCAATGTATGGGCATCCCATCCAGAGCTGGGTCACCCTTTGCAATCGATGTTTCTGGGGCAGGCGGAAGCTGCGGTCACCATGAACTACGTAAGCCAGTTGGAAGATGAATGAACGGATGCAAATCCTTGAGCTATAGTTCTGCACTTGTGCTTTATATACTATCAGACATTATCAGACTTGCTTAGTGAAATTCAGGGTAGCACTGGGCGTGAAGCAAGAAACAACCCTGGATAGGACGCTAGTCCATTGTTGTGTTATACATCAATTCAAGTTTAATTTTATATAGCATAATACACAGCCATGAGGTGCCTAACAAACTGGCTGGAATGACCATCTAGCCCAGGGATGTCAATCTCCAGTGCTGGAGGGGCGCAGGGGCTGCAGGCTTTCGTTCTAACCCTTTTCTTAATTAGTGACCTCTTTTTGTGCCACCGTATATACCTGTATATAAGTTGGGTCTTGAAAACCAAAAAATCGATCACAAAATCAGACCCTGACTTAAATATCCGTTCAAAAATACAGCACTTCAAGTTTTTTTTTTTTTACATCTTCTTGCCTCCTCAAATCTTGCGTCAGTTTCTCAGACACATCAAATTTTGTTGCAGAAGCAAAGTTACCAATTTCTTTCGCCACTTCAACAACTTTTAATTTAAAATCAGCTTCATATTTTCTTCTGATCGAACAATCCATCGTAGATAAGGGATACTCTTACGATAAAGGTGTATGAGGGTGTGAGATACAAAATAACACAAAACAGTGAAAACGTTGCATCGGAATAGTTCTGGTATTACCGTGTGGTCACGTAGGCACAATACACAGAAAAAAAAGGCTGTGTGCTCCGTGGATACTCTCTCAGGTGGACATTAGCATATCATAATCTCTTGGACCAATAGCGTGAGTTTTCCACATTCAACTTATATGACAGACATTATAAAATACCAGAAATTATACAGTATTGTAAAATCAAGCCCCGACTTATCCACGGGAGAACTAAAACGCAAGTATATACGGTAGTTAACTACTTTTGAATTAATTTTACTTGACTTGCTCCTGATGACTCAGACCCAATAATTGATTCTTTTTCCTTAATTAGCAGCTAAACAATAATGTGATACAAAATGAACCAAAACATGATGAGCTAACTGTGACTATCATACAATACCTGAAAATAAAAAGGGTGAAGGTCTCAGGAATGTTGATTTGCTCAGGTCCCCAAAACATTTTACCAGCGCTTTTAGAAAAGTAAAGATAAAAATCAACAATTTTGGCAATGTCTGCTATTGCACAATGAGAGCAGCAACAAGCCATGGAATTAAAGACGAGTTTAATTAACAACGAGACTCAGTGCCTAATTAGGCAACTGCTTGGAGTGAAATATGTGGGAGTTTGAGGCCCTGACTGTCTTCTGTTGGCTCACTCACTTCACATTTCATTTCTGTTTAAGAAAAGAAATGAAGCAACTCAGAGGAACGATGAAGACATTCCAGGGAACAATTCTTAGAAAACAAATAAATTAAAATAAATTCAAAAGAAGTTAATTAGCTCAAAAACAGGTCACTAATTAAGAAAAGGGTTAGAAAGAAAACCTGTAGCCACTGTGGCCCTGCAGGACTGGAGTTTGAGATCTTTCATCTAGCCCAGGGGTGGGCAAAGTCATTCCTGGAGGGCCGCAGTGGCTGTGGGTTTTTGTTCCAATCCAGTTGCTTAATTAGAAAACAATCCTTGCCAATAATTACATTTCATGGCTTGTTAGTGCTTTAACTCTGCTTTGTCAAGTCATTCTTATATCCTTTTTCCATTCTAAGGATATCCTCCAAATACTTTGAAGTGTAAAACTGATGGGTAATTCTCAGTCCTTCACCTTTTTCTCTTCTCTTTCCTTCCAAGTATTTAATTAAACCAAATAGTGCACAATAAATACATACAGATGTAAAGGGTAACAAGCAAAATGGATAACTGCTGGTTTCTTTTGTTATTTGCATCTTATTGTTAATAAGGAGCAATTAAAAACCGAGAACGCAGCTGTTTAAGACTTAAATAAGCATTAAGAGTTCAAAATCTTAATGAGGGAGATAATTAAAATGAAGCAGAAGTGCTTCTTATTAAGCAACTGGGTTGGAACAAAAACCTGCAGCCACTGCGGCCCTCAAGGAATGACTTTGCCCACCCCTGATCTAGCCCATCCTAGCAGTAACACCCTTGTGGAGATACCTTGGGGACCCTTACTTGCTCTTAAATAGGCACCCTGATCCGTGTGTGATTATTCCTTTGCGGATTCCATGCTTAATGACTCACTAGCATTGCTCTGCACCCACAATCAGCCTAAGAAGCGAGATGCACCCCAGTGATACTGAATAATCATCTTGTTTGCTTCCCCATGGAGCTTAATACCAAGAATTTCATCAACATTAGAAATCGTACAGTTTTAAAGAGTGGGTGAAAGCATACTTTGTGAGGAGTAAGAAAAACAAAATAAACCCAGCTTCTGGGAATCCAGGAGGCTTGTGAAACATCTCAGTAAAACCTTTTTACTTACAGCAGTTTAAGCACTTACTGAAGTATTTCTCAGCATCCATTTGCCATTCAGACCATAAGGAGAAGCTCTTTCCTGTCCCATTCAATTGTCTGAGTTTCTCCTCTCAGCTGCAAGTGCTTAAGTGTTAACATGGAGGAGCAAAGGATGGTGGGTTCAAGTAAAGGCTTCTGCCGCAATCAACTATGAAAAACACAACCCACGCAAGACCTGTAATGACATGAAAAGACAGGGAAGCCACTCAATTGGAGGTGTGTGCATTGCAATAGAAGTGGAGTCACACAAGGGTGACAGAAAGCTGCAAAGCGAGAGTGGCATTGGGCCTTGTGGGTGTGAACGCCCTCATTTTACTTCAGAAAACTTTCAGATGTTGTTCCCCATATTATAACTTCACTTGAGGGTGCCTTTGTTAGACAGGAGCTGATAAGCTATGGGGAAATTCCACCCCTTGGGCTGGACAGACCCTTGGAGTAAGAAGTGTCACGCACGTGCGATTAGGGGGCCATGTGAAAGCTCATGCCAGAAGGGATTGGCGGGGTACTATCCTCTCTCTCTCTTATTCTGCAGAAAGAAAGACGCGCCACCGCCATGATCCTACTATGTTTACCTAACCACGCATCACCACTTCTGCCTTCCCTCTGTCGAGTCCTGATGACAGCATCAATCCCAGAATCCATCTCAGTTCCTTCCCAGCATTCATCTCTCTTCATTTCCGGTCCCTCACCATAAATCTTCCCCCATTCAGCCATTCTGGCGGTCTCTGTTAGACGATCTGTTCTTGTATCAACCTACTTTGGCTCATTTTTTTGCAGTATACAGGGCGGGAAAAACCCCAAACCTTTATGAGTATTTTGTCTCTTTATTACAGTGGCATAGTCGGCAGGATTCAAAAAACGTCCAAAAAATGTCTGAAGGACAAGACCTCAACACCGTATTGACAGGGATGGCAGCCCAGATCCAAGCTCTGCAGCACAAACAAGCCGCGACGAAACGTGAGTTGGAAGAAACCAAAGCCCGGTTGGCCTCGACAGAAGCAGTAAGACCCGAGCCACCTCGACCTCCACCTCCTCCTATTGTTCCACTCTCTGAGGCTGATGATATAGAATCATATCTGGGGATCTTTGAACGTACTGCCACCTGGAATCAGTGGCAGCGGACGGAGTGGGCATCAATATTAGCACCTGAAGGGGGCCACACAGTGAGCTTATTATGATCTCCCCGAGGAGGAAGCCGCGAATTATGACCTCCTAAAAGCTGAGATACTCAGCCGCTACAGCATTCCATCAGACCAGCAGGCGAGTGAGTGGAGGAATTGGCAGTTCGACCCTGATTGCCCTGCCCGTGCGCAAGCATTTGAATTTTGGGGCAAGATGAACTGTTGGCTAAGGCCAGAAGGACCCCAGGCACGCCGAGTGGTTGAACAGGTGGCATGTGAAGGTTTAGTCAATTCTATGCCTAATTATCTCGCCCAGCAGGTCCGACGACATCCTTACAAGGATATGAAGGGCCTCTTAGAGGTCCTGGAGCGTCAACTTGCGGTGCACCGAACCGGGGGGTCGGAAAGGCCAGCTCGTGGAGCTTGACAGGGGCGCGCTGTTACCCCCGAGTACTCCCGCCGCGCTGCAGAAGCTCCATTAAAGCTCAGAAAAAAAAACGGCCACGCCACTCTGTTTCAAGTGTGGTGAGGCCGGACATCTGTTGCCAGCCTGTCCTCTAAACATGGGGAATGTGGAGCCGATGGACTGCAGTTGGGCCACCAGTGAGAGGTATTGTGCTCTGTCTAATCCTCTGGCGATTCCAAATTTGGGAGTGGTATTGGTGAACATACATATGGTTGTGGCTTTATTTGACACCTGCAGCAACATTACCATTGTAGCTCGCCGTTTTATTCTACCGCAACAATGGCTATGCCAATATACGAAAGTTACATGTGTGCATGGGAAGACCAGATCATATAAGTCCGCTCGCTGTTACATTTCCTGGGAGGGAAACTTGACTTGGCTGTCTGTAGCTGTGTTACCTGAACCTCCCTTCCCAGTAATTTTAGGACACGACTGGTCTCAGTTTAACCGTGGTAGAATAAAAACCATTCCTGTATCCAAGTTGGGTCTTATTATGGAGGGGCAGGGCACCCTTCCCACGGCCCCCATGCCGTGTATACTGGCGAACATTGATGACATAGGCGGGAGGGAGGAAAATATTCAAGCGACGGACCCTAACCCGGAAATAGATCCAGGGGAGGCCCGAGCAGTGAAATGAATATTTTTTCAAGACATATTGACCCTTTAGACAATATGGATCACCAGTTTAGATCTATGCCCACCTCGTTTAAACGGGAGCAGTGGAATGATGACTCCCTAAAGTTCGCCCGGAATGCTGTTGTGTCTGTTAATGGCCAAATGGCTACTAGTTCCCTGCCATCGGAGCCCTACTTTGTTTTGGACAACGATCTGTTGTATCGAGTCGCTAGTCACAAGGGCGAGGTTCGGAAGCTGTTGCTAGTACTAAAGACCTTCCGGCGGGAGGTTTGCAAACTAGCTCATGCCCACCTCCTAGGCGCCCATCTCGGGGCCAAAAAAACATTAGAGAGAATTAAACTCCGTTTTTATTGGCCTGGAATAAATGAGGAGGTCAGACATTTCTGCCAGTCCTGCAGGGAGTGTCAGATACGTCAGATTCCTAGGAGGGACCGCGCTCCTCTTGTTCCAATTCCCCTAATCGATGTTCCCTTTGAAAGGATTGGTATTGATCTTGTTGGACCCCTGGAGCCCTCGACCCCTAGGCCATAAATATATATTGGTCTTGGTTAATTACGCAACACGATACCCAGAGGTGGTTCCTTTGCACTCCGCTAATACAAAAAGTATCGCACAGGAATTAGTCCTTTTTTCTAGAGTGGGAATACCTAAAGAAGTCCTTACGGACCAAGGTACTCCCTTTACTTCAGATACCTTCAGGGAGGTGGCCAAGTTTCTCCATATTAACCATCTCAAAACGTCTGTCTATCACCCGCAAACTGACGGGTTGGTAGAACGGTTTAATCAGACGCTTAAACAGATGCTGCGCAAAGGAGTCAGCGCGGACGGTAGGAACTGAGACCAGCTTTTGCCTCTTGTGCTCTTTGCCTACCGGGAGGTGCCTCAAGCCTCTACGGGTTTTTCCTCTTTTGAGCTCCTGTATGGATGCCAACCCCGGGGAAGAAGAAGAATGGGAAGACGAAACTCCTCCTTCTACTAATGTATTAGAATATGTTGCGCAACTGCGCAATAGACTAACCAAAATTCAACCTGTTCTAAAAGACCATATGATAAATGCTCAAACAGCGCAAGCTCGGTGTTATAACCGGAATTTGGTCCTCAGGGAGTTTCACCCTGGAGATAGGGTAATGGTGCTTGTTCCCACCTCCCATTCCAAATTATTAGTTCATTGGCAGGGCCCTTATGAGATCAGGAAAAGAAAATGGCTCGCCAATTATTTGATGAAACAACCGAATCGTCGACCGAGCGAGAGGGTCTACCATGTGAACTTATTAAAGCCATGGAGAGTCAGGGAGGAAACTTCACACTCCGGGATGGCCCTCTCCCTTTTTGCAGGCAAGTCGGCTCTTAAGTTCGGTCCAGAGCTGACAAACCAACAACGACAGGAGTTAGAGCAGACCATATTAGCCATCCCTGAAGTACAGTAGTTAGCGAATCACCTGGCCGTACTTCACTGATTGAACATGATATCATTACAGAGCCCGGGGTGGTAGTCAGGGAACGATCCTATTGCCTCCCAGAGGTCAAACGCGCAGAGGTAGAGCTGGAAATCCATCGGATGTTGGACCTGGACATTATTGAGGAAAGTCACAGTCCATGGTCCAGCCCTATCATCCTCGTTTCCAAACCAGATGGCTCATGGAGATTTTGCAATGACTTTAGACGTCTGAACCAGGTCTCCAAATTCTACGCTTACCCAATGCCTCAGGTCGATGACTTTATTGAGCGGCTGGGTATATGGCTCGATATTTGACTACTCTTGATATGAACAAAGGGTACTGGCAAATTCCCTTAGCGGCATCTGCAAAAGAAAAAACTTCCTTTAGTACCCCTAGTGGACATTGGCAATATAAGGTCCTCCCATTTGGACTGCATGGGGCACCTGCGACCTTCCAGGGTCTGGTAGATAGAGTGCCCAGGCTCCATCAGTCCTATTGTGCTGCCTACCTGGATGACGTGGTCATTTGTTCCGGCACCTGGGAGGAACATATATTGCAGGTGTTTAGGGTTCTCTCGATGCTAGCGAAAGCCGGTCTCCGCATTAATCCCCGCAAGTGTTTCTTCGGCTTAAAGGAGGCCAAATATTTAGGCTACCTAGTGGGGGGAGGACAAGTAAAACCACAATGTTCCAAAATAAAAGACATCTTGGAATGGCCCCGTCCGATTACCAAGAAACAGGTGCAAGCCTTCTTGGGGTTAGCAGGGTATTACCGTCGGTTCGTGCCCCGTTTCTCCGAAAGGGCACCGCCCTTGACCAATCTCACAAAGAAACGGGCTCCTTTATATGTGGTATGGGACGACAAGATGGAACAGGCATTTGGTGACCTGAAGAAGGCCCTGACATTGGCACCTGTACTAAAAACCCCTGACTTTTCTTTACCTTTTATTCTACAGACCGATGCTTCGGACACAGGCCTGGGCGCCATATCGGACTTCCAATACAACTCGGAGTCCTGCCACGTGCAAAACTTCGCTGACAACACTGCTATCATGAGTTGCATTAGGAGTGGGTTAGGAGTATAGGAGGAGGAGGAGTATAGGAACCTAATCAAGGACTTTGTTAAATGGTGCGACTCAAACCACCTACACCTGAACACCAGCAAAGCCAAGGAGCTGGTGGTGGATTTTAGGAGGACTAGGCCCGTCCTGGACCCTGTGATTATCAGAGGCGACTGTGTGCAGAGGATACAGACCTATAAATACCTGGGAGTGCAGCTGGATGATAAATTGGACTGTTCTGCCAATACTGATGCTCTGTGTAAGAAAGGACAGAGCCGACTATACTTCCTTAGAAGGCTGGCGTCTTTCAACAACTGCAATAAGATACTGCAGATGTTCTACCAGACAGTTGTGGTGAGCACCCTCTTCTATGCGGTGATGTGCTGGGGAGGCAGCATAAAGAAGAAGGATGCCTCGTGCCTGGACAAACTGATGAGGAAGGCAGGCTCTATTGTAGGCACAGAGCTGGACGGTTTGACATCTGTGGCAGAGAGACGGGCACTGAGCAGGCTGCTGTCAATCATGGAGAATCCACTGCATCCACTGAACAGGATCATCTCCAGACCGAGGAGCAGCTTCAGCAACAGACTGCTGTCACTGTCCTGCTCCACTGACAGACTGAGGAGATCGTTCCTCCACCACACTATGCGACTCTTCAATTCCACCTTGCTGGAGGGGTAAACGTTAACATTATACAAAGTTATTGTCTGTTATTCCTGCATTGTTATCACTCTTTAATTTAATATTATTTTTTGTATCAGTATGCTGCTGCTGGAGTATGTGAGTTTCCCCTTGGGATTAATAAAGTATCTATCTATCTATCTATCTATCTATCTATCTATCTATCTATCTATCTATCTATCTATCTATCTATCTATCAGCATTAGTGCCAGTCGTTACTCGAGCGATGGTATAGGCATGTCTTGCATAAGCATCAGACCCGAGCATTACCTGGGAATCGGTGTAGACGTGTCTTCTCCTAGTCTTATAATGGCGTCTTGTGAGGAACTCCTCTCATCAGCAGTGCAGACAAAGTGATTCTGTCTTCAGGCAGTGAAACTGAAGTGGTCAGTAAAACCGAAAGTGATTCTGGGAATCCGAAAGTGACACTCTCATCACTCGCACATGTGCAGTGTGCTGTTCATATTATATTATTATTATCCATCATTATTATTTGTAACATTATTATAATTTTTACACTTTGTACTTTTAGTGTTTTGCAAGTTTTACAGTAGAAAGATGAGATTTAAGAAAAATGTCATTTTTCAAGCCAAAAGTTACGCTTTTTTTTTTTTTTTTAAATGTAACGCTAAGGAGGATAAGTACCTTTCTCTGCTGTTTATTTCAGACTACATTTGTGAACATCTTTCAAGCTGGTGAAAATGCTGACAATGTTGGCCTGGGGGTGATATGCCTGAGACATTTCATTGGTGAGTCAGGGGCTGCACAGCCACAACACGAGGAGGCTTTCAAAGGCATGTTCCATCTCTGCCACTTTCCCTCCTGAAAAGACCATCTCTCTTGGTGGCCCCATGCAGACGATGAGCTGGCTAGGAAAAGAGAAGACCAAATGATGACCTGAGGAGAACTGATCAGAGATGAGCTTACCTGAGAGAGAATTAAGCATAACTACAAGTTGATCCGCCGCCCGAAACTACACATCTAGCACTAGCAGGTTGTATGGTTTGCAAAGCCATATTCTATTTTCTTTTTGTCTATGGCACTATTAATATTGGAAGATTAAATCTTACTATCTGTAATACATGATGTATAAATGCAAAACTTTCTTTCCTGCCTGTTCTGGTACTCTGTCTGAATGAAAGGGGTTACAGATGTAAAAGGAAGGAGACAGTGCTGAATTACAGGACCTGACAGTGTGGTAAGAGTATAAGATTTGGGGGTATTTGGTTAAGGCCTGCATAATAAAGAGTATAAAGTGGGGGGAAATAATGTCACCCTACGACCTTACCATATTATTACATTTTTTAAACAAGTTGTCATCCAATTGAAGTTCTTGTAAACAACTTTAGCTAATGGAACAGCAACCATACTTAAGTAAAGAAGTCTGAATTCCTTGGCACTCACCCTAACATGGAGTGCGGATAGCCACTTGTACACCATGAACTGTGCCTGGGATCGGCCATCTCAATTTTCTGAGTTGGTGCAATTTGTCTTTGAAAGGCACATTTTGCCGGGACCATCACTGTACACCATGGGTGTCATGACTCAAGAGTCCCCAAAACACAGGTGCCAAAACACTCTCAATAATTGTCCACTAGAGGAGGGAAAATTAGTTAAAATTCTGATTAGATATTAAAAATGCCCTGTAAAATATTTATAAAAGAAAAGGATTACTTTAGCAAAAGGCTGTGCAAGCACAAAAGCTCTGAAAAGCAGAAAGGAATTGCCTGAAAGGTAAAGTAATTCAGCAAAAAAAGTCACAATATAGAATCCTGGGGCATTGTCAAAAAACAGAGCAGAGGTTCAAAAATTATACAACACCATCACAGAAAGAAATCCATAGGTGAGGTCAAAAACAGAGCCGAGGTTCAAAAATCCAGAAAATCAAAGGCAAAGATACTTACGTGCACCTCTCCACTCACTAGCGTGTTCGTATGAACCACCAGGAACTATGGGAGGGCCTCCCTTAAAGAGGGTGGAGAGCCATTCCTGGAGGTGATTGGCAGGTGGCCCTGCCCCTTTGGGAACCACCCACAAAAACACAAGGGACACAACCAAGGCCGCATTCACTTACAAATGACACAAAGAAAAATGTACATAATAAATAGAAGACACATAAATAGAAATACATGACATGAAATTAGAGATTAAAAACAAAAAACACAACTGTGAACCCCAGCCAGGGGAAAAATGCTGGATGAAAGGTGACAATGGGACCCCTTCAGCTAGCTGTCATGATTTGGCCAGGGCATCAGTTATGGCAGCGTTTCTCAACCTTTAAGTATTTGTGGCCCGAGTTTTCATAACAGTTTTAATTGCGCCCCCCCAACATTTTTTTGAAATGTAGATGCATATTTTATTATACCTACTTAACTTTTATCAACATTTATCTAACTCTATATTTATTGTTCTAGTATCAGAATGTAGTTTAAGTTAATTTGTTTTGGTTTCAACAGAAGTTTTTTTCATATTTTTGATTCTTGTTTTCTTTTTTTCACATCTTCATGCCCCCCTAGGGGCACCCGCCCCATAGGTTGAGAACCACTGAGCTATGGCTTTATTTAATTTTTTTTTTGTTTGTTTCATGTTGCTTAAAATGTTTTTGTTACCTGTTTTCTTTAAGTCTATATTATATTATATTATATTATATTATATTATATTATATTATATTATATTTCTAGTAATGTCACACTGCACGAAACATGCAGTGAATACACTTGACTTGAGCATTCCTAGTTTTCATCCTCTTTCTCTGTACGTTTACCATTCATTTGCTCAGATGTTGATGCGCTTGCTGATTTCTGAGCAGCTCTTCTTTTCTCCACCCTAGTGGCCTGCTTCTTCTCTTCTTTTGTCGGCATCTTTTCGCATTAAAACTGATTAAGTCAGTGTTTGTGTTGCAATTACTTAGTACGTTTGCTTTAATTTTTCACTTTAGCTGGCACTTAAGTTTTCAATCTGCCTTAAATATTATTTAAGATATGAAGAGGTAGGGGAAGTGACAGCTAAGGTGGTAGGAATGACAACATCGCCCGCACACATGCGCCACACGGCCACCCTGCTGGCCACTGCCGAAAGTTTATTCTACAATAAAATAAAATTAAAATAAAAAGAGGTATAACCTTGGAGGTCAATCATCACCCCGAAAGTGGATAGTAGACGTCACGTAGTATATACAGTAATCCCTCCTCGTTCGCGGGGGTTGCGTTCCAGAACCCCCCGTGATAGATGAAAATCCGCGAAGTAGAAACCATATGTTTGTATGGTTATTTTTATATATTTTAAGCCCTTATAAACTCTCCCACACTGTTAACATTATTAGAGCCCTCTAGACATGAAATAACACCCTTTAGTCAAAAGTTTAAACTGTCCTCCATGACAAGACAGTGATGACAGTTCTTTCTCACAATTAAAAGAATGCAAACATATCTTATCTTCAAAGGAGCACCGTGAAGAGCAGATAATGTCAGAGAGAGCGCTCGCAAAGAAAAGCAAACAATCAAAAAATCAATACATGCTTTTAAGTATACAGAAGCACCGCGATAAAGCGGCATTTTGTAGAGGAGCGTCTTATCTTCTAGGCAAACAGCCACTGTGTAAACAGCCCCCTCTGCTCACACCCCCTCCGTCAGGCAGAGAGAATGAGAGAGACAGAGAGAAGCAAACAAAACAAGCGCCACGCGGGAAGCATATCTTATAGCATTGAGGAGTTTTAGTTAATATGTAATACATGCTCTGATTGGGTAGCTTCTAAGCCATCCGCCAATAGCGTCCCTTGTATGAAATCAACTGGGCAATCAAACTGAGGAAGCATGTAACCTAAATTAAAAGACCCATTGTCCGCAGAAAGCGACGAACCAGCGAAAAATCCGTGATATATATTTAGATGTGCTTACATTTAAAATCCACGATAGAGTGAAGCCGCGAAAGTCAAAGCGCGATATAGCGAGGGATTACTGTATGTACCAAACTTCAGGTCAGTAGGTGAAACAGTTTGCGAGCTACAGATGATTTAAAATCCTGGACAGACAAACGGACAGCCATGGTATTATATAAGAAGATATTATATGCTTTGGCCTACCTGACCCTAGCATGATTTAGATCACTATTATAATTAAACCAAACAACGGGTTTTACTGTTTAATAGGTTTAGTGAATCTTTTCTTACATTTTGTCTTGTACTTTGTTCTGCTGTACAGTATTGCATTTCTGTGGTGGCCATGACAGGTTGGCCATCTAGCTCTGTGAAGATGAATGTTTCTGTCCTGTTCTGTGTATTGTGTTTGTTGTGTATTGTATGTTCAGTAACAAGTTCAATTTATATTGATGTTGATTGATATTCCTGTTGTTGGTAACTTCCTGTAGAATGTTAGTGGGTGGGATTTTCGAAGGAAAAAGGAAGTTCTTAAAAAAAGGCATTCTGGTCTTTTTGGTGGTACTGAGAGAACCTAATGAGAAACTGACACAATTTTTACAGTTATTAAAATACTATATTAAGAATCACTATCCATGCCTGTGTGTCGTCAATAGATATTATATTGGCGACGAGAGGAGGAGAAGAAGCCCTGAATCGAAAAACAGACAAGACGGTGACGAAGTTTTGGTATTATTAACTGTGTTGATTACTGCTTTTTCACAATGGCCACGTTGGGTCGTATCGACGAATTCAATGCTGAGACCGGGGTGTGGGAAGAATACGCAGAGAGGCTTGAGTGCTTTTTTCACGCAAATGACATCGATAATCCAGAGAAGAAGAGATCAATTTTACTAAGCGTGTGCGGAGCTGCAACATACTCCACCTTGCGCTCGCTGTTGGCCCCCACTCCACCAAGCGCTGTTCCATATAAGGACATAGTTGAGTGTCTCCAGCGTCATTATAATCCTGCACCATCGGAAATTGTACAACGGTTTCATTTTCACAGTTATAAGCAACTGCCTAATCAAAGTATGTCATGCTTCATTGCTGAACTGAGAAAACTTTCAGTGCATTGTAACTTTGGTGAACAACTCGAACAGATGCTGCGCGATCGCATAGTCTGTGGTGTGGCCGATCCTTTACTGCAGCGTCAGCTACTAGCGGAGCCGAAGTTAACATTCAAAATAGCGGAGGAGCGCGCTTTAGCGGCAGAAATGGTCAACCAGAATGCGCAAATGCTGAGGACTGAGAAGACTCTACCTGCTAACGACGTGGAAGAGGTACATAAAATGATTCAATCGAATAAAGCTCAGAATACAAGATCATCTGTATTACAAGAAAGTGATGGCAGAAAGTGTTTCCGATGTGGCGGGACTCATACAGCTACAGCATGTAAATTTAACACATCTGTGTGCCATTACTGTAAGAAAAGAGGACATTTAGCTCGCGTGTGTTTTAAAAAGGCACGCTCTACTCAACTACTTTCAGATCTAGAAACTACAGCATTAGAGACACAAGAACCCAGTATAGTCACAGTGAATGCCCAGGATGAGTATGTGGTACATAGTACAGAAATGGAACTTATAACCCGAAAGAAACCCGCATATAAGACTACAGTTTCACTGAATGGCCAGCAACTAAGAATGGAAGTTGATTCTGGATCAGCCTGTAGTTTGATTAGTGATGATACTTACAAAAACCTGTGGCCAAATAACCCACCTCCACTGGTACGTACAGATGGTATATTGCGGCAGTGGTCTCAGGCCCCACTCCAAGTGGTAGGTAAGATCAAAGTTCAGGTTGAGTATCGCCACAAAAAGACCGCCTTATCACTTCTTGTTGTTCGGGGCCAGGGTACTAGCTTGTTAGGACGAGACTGGTTTGAAGCACTTGGAATAGAATTAACAGGGTGCACGTAATTCAGCAGCACTATGTGACAGCTCTCCTGGAAAGGTATGCAGAAGTGTTCCAGAAAATTGGCGCGTGTAGAGGACCACCCATTTCAATTGAAGTGGACCCTACAGTTTCACCAAAATTCTTTAAGGCTCGTCCTGTACCTTTTGCTCTTAAGCAGAGGATTGATGAGGCATTAGATGATCTGGTTGAGCAAGGCATTTTCGTACCAGTGCGACACTCAAAATGGGCAACACCCATTGTCCCTGTCACAAAAAGGGATGGAAGTTTAAGAATCTGTGGTGATTACAGATGTACTGTTAATACGGCAGTAAAACCTGATGTTTATCCCTTACCAACTGTTGCAGAGATGTTCTCCACACTGGCAGGGGGTGTCATTTTCACTAAATTAGACCTTAAACAAGCCTACCAGCAGCTAGTTCTTGATGAACCTTCAGCTGAGCTGTTAACAATTAATACACACAGGGGCTGTACAGGGCTCAACGGCTGCAATTTGGGGTCTCTACAGCTGTTGCCATTTTCCAGCGTTTTATGGATACTTTGCTGGCAGGTATTCCAGGTGTACAGCCATACCTGGATGATATTTTAATCACTGGGAAAACTCCAGAGGAGCACGATGCACGTTTGGAGAAAGTGTTATGTCGAATCTCTGAAGTTGGACTTAGACTTCAAAAGGAAAAATGTGTTTTTGCTGCTACTGATGTGGAGTTTCTCGGATTCAGAGTAGATAAAGAGGGCATCCATCCCACCAGTGAGAAGGTGGAAGCTATCATGAATGCACCAGCTCCCCGCAACAAGACACAGCTTCAGGCATTTCTAGGACTTTTGAATTTTTACAGTTGTTTTCTTCCAAACAAGGCCACCATTCTGGAACCACTACACAGACTTCTTGACAAGTCAATGGCATGGCACTGGGCTGCTGCCCATGACACAGCTTATAAGCGGGCAAAAGCACTACTCAAAGCAGATGGACTGCTTGTGCACTACGATGTTAAGAAGCCTCTTGTATTGGTATGTGATGCCTCTCCTTATGGCCTTGGAGCTGTACTGAGCCATGTAGAGCCTGATGGTATGGAGTCCCCAATTAGTTTTGCTTCACGGACACTGTCGGCCACTGAACGCAATTATGCTCAAATAGATAAGGAGGCTCTTGCTGTTATTTTTGGTGTAAAAAAATTTCATCAGTTCTTGCAGGGGCGTCAGTTTACGATTTGCACAGACCACAAGCCACTCCTTGGTCTCCTACATCATTCTAAACCCATGCCACAGATCTTGTCGCCTCGTATGCTTCGCTGGAGTCTCTTGTTGGGTGCATACAACTATCAGTTGTGCTACAGACCAGGAAAAGAGTTGACAACCGCCGATGCCTTGAGCCGCTTGCCTATAGCAAATCCTGTGGCTCATACACCACCTCCTCTTGAGGTCCTGCTCTTGGAATCTTTGCCTAATGCACCTATTCATGCTAACCAAATTGCTGCGCTTACTCAGAAGGATCCAGTTCTGTCTCGTGTACTGCACTGGCTTTTGCATGGCTGGCCCCATGAAGTCCCAGGTGACGATTTCATACCCTTTACCAACAGACAGAATGAACTCTCAACTCACAAGGGTTGTGTTTTATGGGGTAGCCGCGTTGTAGTACCTGTTCTAGCACGGGAGGATGTACTTAAACTACTTCATGACTCCCACCCTGGCATAGTCCACATGAAGGCTCTGGCTCGAAGTTATGTATGGTGGCCAGGAATGGACGGACAAATAGAGAAAGCTGTAAAGTGTTGTAGAACATGTCAACAGTCGCGGCATGCACCATCAAGGGCACCACTTCACCCCTGGGAATGGCCAGCTAAGGCTTGGTCTCGGATCCACATCGATTTTGCTGGACCATTTCAAGGAAAGGTCTTCTTTATTTTGGTAGATTCCCATTCCAAGTGGCTGGAGGTGTCTCTTCTACGCTCCATGTCTGCAAACGCTGCCATCGACACTTTGCGCCTTATCTTTGCTACACATGGGTTGCCAGATATTATTGTCTCAGACAACCATGCAGCATTTACATCTGCTGAATTCAAAGAGTTCACAGAAAGAAATGGGATCCGGCATGTGACAACAGCCCCCTATCATCCGTCCTCAAATGGGCAAGCAGAGCGAATGGTTCAGACAACAAAGGATGCTCTACGGAGAATCATAGCTGGTAATTGGCAAACACGCCTTGCAAAATTTTTGTTATCTCAGCACACCATGCCCAACTCTTCCACAGGGAAGAGTCCTGCAGAGTTGCTAATGAAAAGACGACTGGCCACTGCACTGGATCGCCTTAACCCAGACTTTCAAGCTGACATGCATATGAAGCAAGGGGAGCTAGCACAAAAGCATGGGGGTGTGTTTAGGTAATTTCGACCCTTACAGACAGTATATGCACGCAATTTTGTAGGAGAACCACAATGGATGCCGGCGGTAGTGCAAGAGGCAACTGGCCCTGTGTCTTACCGTGTGCAAACAGAAGATGGACACATTTGCCGTCGCCATGTTGATCAGCTTCGAGAGAGGATGATAGATGAAGGACCAGTGCCCGAACCAGAGTCAATGCAGCAGCCAGTTACCACTGTTCAACAGCCTCCTGGTAGCCCAGAAATACCAATTTCTTCCAAATCTACTCCAGATAATGATACAGTAGTGACACCAACCACTGAAACTGGTAAACCTGTGAATGTTAAGACCCCACAACCTATGGTGTCACTAAGACCCCGTAGAGCCCTTGTTAAGCCAAGACGTTACAAAGATATTTAAAACTGGGGAAAAGGAGTGTTGTGTATTGTATGTTCAGTAACAAGTTCAATTTATATTGATGTTGATTGATATTCCTGTTGTTGGTAACTTCCTGTAGAATGTTAGTGGGTGGGATTTTCGAAGGAAAAAGGAAGTTCTTAAAAAAAGGCATTCTGGTCTTTTTGGTGGTACTGAGAGAACCTAATGAGAAACTGACACAATTTTTACAGTTATTAAAATACTATATTAAGAATCACTATCCATGCCTGTGTGTCGTCAATAGATATTATTGTGTTTACCTCATTTTTTGACTCCCATCGCACACTCAAACTACCTGGAAGGCGGTCTTGCTCTACATTGCCTTTCCCAAGATTTTTTCCATTTTTTCAATTTGTGAGTTTTTTCTTCTCTTCTTAGGGGGTCAAGGTCTGGGAGCTGTCAAAAATTAGGGCCTGTTAAAGCTAACAAAGGCATTCCTTGTGTGATTTTGGGCTATATAAGAAATATATTGCTGTTGTTTTCCATGTCAGGTAGAATCTAACAAGGCTAGCTGTGCAAAGGACCCTAATGTACAGGTAGTGCAGTGCATATCCTTATCCATTTATAAATGTTCTAAACACTGGAAGTCATGGAGGATTTCTGATATGAGCACAGTCTCTTATTTTACCTCCAGTGTATCCATCCTTGTAACTTAAATTGGCTCTCGTTTCTCCTCCTGGCCTGCACAGAAGAATGGAAACAAAGACAAAAAATGGTCCTCAAGGGTCACTTGTAGATCTCCAGACTCTGCTTAGCACTGAGTGATGCTGACATCTCCGACTACACGGGGACTTGCTGGGTGGGTGCAAATTGGCCAGCTCACTGTTATCGGCATCAGTGGACTATGAATCATTTTGACTCATCCTTGTGGACCTTTTACAGAAATAGATAAAATTCACCTAAAATGTGAAGATTATACCCTGCAATGTTTTTCAGTTTCTTTTTCATTTTGTGGGAAGGTTGGTTTTGTTTTGTGATGTTTTCTTGAGGCTTTAAATGAAGGTCGCTTTTTGTTTTCTTTATTGGTCATCGCTGGACGCCTGGACCACAATGGATATGGAAATGTTGGGTTAGTCACAGACAGGCTCTTCTAGCTGCTGTCATAAAGCCATCTTATGCCATGTCTCTCTGGCCCAGTCCTGGAACGCCTAGGCGTTTTTTATGTTTTTTTATCTTGAACACACAAAATGGAAAGTCAAACATGTCTGGCATACAATTTAAGAGATTGCTACACCTTCATGTGGTTTTGAGCAATCTTTTTATATAGAGAGTGTGTTCAGAATTGAGCCATAGTAGAACAATCATTACTTCATATAGCAGTGTTAAAGCATCAAGATTAAAACAGAATAGGCCACAAAGTTCACCACATTGTATCGGATTCACTGCTGAAATGCAAAAAAATAATGAAAACTAGAAAGAGCGCGTATGTGTTTTGCATTCCTTCTCCATTATTTCTTGTTATTCCTGAGCCATCCAGTTGGTCTGGTTTAGCTGAAACATTCCTCTCGCCAAATGAGGCCCACCAAACAGCCGCAGTCCAAACACGTCTCTAAAATAGTCGGAATGGCATCCCGTCTCCTTTTGTAAGATTTGTTCCTCAGGACTCCTTTTTGTACACATCTCCACGTTCACTTTAGGAGGCGTGCACACGCCATTGAGCTGATCGAACCAGTCATTCTGGCCATTTAATTCTATTAACTTTTTTCTTTTCGGTTGTGTTTTTATGTGAAATGTGCTATAGAGATAAATAGTTTGAGAGTCTTACAGTGGATTACAGTGAGACCCCTTCACATTCTGCACACTTTATTGTGTTGTACATTTCATTTTAAATGGATACATTTGATATTTTTGCCCATTAATCTACACTCAGCAATAATGAGAAAACATGGCAAATCTGTTTTTTATTTTCATGTTGGCAGCCATGCATATCGTGGCTTTTGCTGCTATGTGAAGCAGAGAAAAAAATGATGCAAGTAAAGTTTGGGAATGGCTAGCATCCTACCAGGTGCATCAGCAGTCTTGTTCACCCTACCGTGGTAGAGTAAACCAGGTGTGGAAAAGTGCCAACGTGGGACAATATCATAACTGGCTAAAGCCCTCTGCAACTAACCATCTTTGATGCTCGAGAGTGTAATGTAAGAATTTATGCCCGCAAATTATAATGTAAGTCTTTCAGGCTCTAACCCCAAGCATGCAAAGTCAGTGATGCAGCATAGTGAGAAAATAAAGGCGTTAGATATATTTTGTTCCAGAATCGATAATTTGTCACTTCTGTAAAAGCAGGAAAGTAGAGGCTGGCCAGAGTCATCAAGACTGCCAATCCCATCATCGATCACAGCCTCAAGGTTAAAGTTCAACTACAACTCTGCTATGTTCCCATACTCCGAGACCCTCAAAGATCTCAAGTGGCGCACAGAGGAGATGTCACTGATGGATTATTACAAGCCGATGTGTCCTTTGTGATCGCCAACACCGTCAACCAGCTATTCATTACAAAGTTTCGGAGGTATTGTTGAGGTCTCGCCAGTCATCCAATAGCAGTGACTAAAGTCACAAAACGTCACTGAATTCAAGGGAATGACTAGCAAGAGAAATATTTATTTTGTATAACGCATAGTATTATGTTATGCAAAATGCATTTTATTAGAAATAATGTTGTGTTATAAAGAAAAAAGTGTATTTTGAGAAATCTCTAGCAAAAGATTACAGTTTTTGGTGGTCATGAGAACCTAACCACTCCATTTCCTCTGTATTAACATTCACGCCTTTGACTTTCATGCTGTTTTTCTGGCAATGTTACCCTTACGAAGCTGAGTACAGACTGTAATTTTTGAACTTTTAAAGCCAGTGTCCCATTTTGAGCCTTTGGTTTGGGGTCTGGCTGCCTGGGCTGATGCCTGTTTCTGAGGCTGACCAGTGAATTGCTGCTCAAGTTTCTGTTTATTTTGTGGCCTGTTCGCCCTTTTTCACCATTTTGTGTTGCTACATCATAGCAAGAATTAAGGCAAACAGGTAAAATATATACAGGTTATATGAGAAGGCTCTGCTTGCAATCTAATGGGTATGGGATCAGCACCAAACTGCAAAAATTATGAAAACATAAACACAAAACAGACAAAAGGGCAGAGGAAAATTACAACATTTACAGAAAAAGAAAAACACAAAAAAACAAAACCACATTACACTCTCGAGCATCAAAGATGGTTTGGTTGCAGAGGACTTTAGCCAGTTATGATATAGTGCCATGTTGGCACTTTTCCACACCTTGTGATTACTGGACCAGGCTGAATTCTGAAACATAGTTCTGGGCAGAAAGCACACTTCAGAAGCCTAAATGGTTAGAAAACTAAAGGGAAATAATGAAAGGTTGGGAACCAGCTAGTGCCCTATTTAATACGGCAAAGAAAATTAAAAAAAAAAGTGGCAGCAACAAAAGGAATCAAAGATGATGTACATATGATATGGCCTCTCTCTGTAGCTTGCTCTTTTTGGAGCTCTGTGTTCTTTTGAATCTGGTTTGTACATGAACGCTGGTTTCCTGGGCTTATGGTCTTTGAAGAGAGTGGGGAAAAAGTGGCAGGACCTTCGGGGCCAAACCGGAATTGACATCAATGGCTGTGTCATCCCAGAGGAGTGTGAAAAAGAAAAAGTTGTTAGCACCAATGTTTCCCCAGACGTTGCTTTGCAAGTCCTTATCTCTGAGTTGTCACTAGGAAGCTCCCGATTTGCACATGTGTGAAATACAAAATAAAGTAAGTTATCCCAGCAAGGTATTACGAATGTACAAATTAAGTGTGATCTCACGGTGAGGAAAACAAGCTGTGGGGTGTAACATCACAATGAAGGAAGGTGGAAATGTGGTGGACAGAAGCCACTCAAAAACAGAGAGTCTGCAGAATCGAGAAGAACTTTCCAAACCTGAACCAGCTGTCAGAATTCTGAGTGTAAGCTTCCCTAGAGTTTAAGGATGCATTTTTTTAGATTTTTGCATTTGTGTTTTTGTTGTTTTATTTATTTAAACTTTTTTGATGTTGATATCATCATGGCACTTTTATGTGGTCAGTTTTCTCATGGTTACTGCCACTTTGCATGTTGTTTTATGAGCACCACCATGTT
Source organism: Polypterus senegalus (assembly GCF_016835505.1). NCBI lineage: Eukaryota > Metazoa > Chordata > Cladistia > Polypteriformes > Polypteridae > Polypterus > Polypterus senegalus. The sequence goes on from NC_053168.1 coordinate 113,301,655, forward strand.
GTTTCGAGCAAAGGCCCCCATTGCTTGTCACAAGTGATGAGCGAACCCTGCTGAATTCATTTCGACTTAAGTTTGGCAAAACCATGGAAATGTTTGGGAACTTCACCGAATTCTGTGGAGAAAGAGAACCTGCTCTAGTTTCGAGAGGATCATAAGGGTGCAATGGTGTTTTAATTGTCCCTGAAGGCTGTGGAAGCATATGCCAAATGTGCTGGACCGATTACTGTGGGCAAAAATGTGACATGAGTTGTGAGGCAGCAGTGCAAAGCACATACAATTAAAAGAATGAAATACCAGAACAGTAAAATGTATCTTAGTGCCAGCAGGAGCAGGATGCATGAATTCACTGAGGCTTGGCCATACAGATTACACAGTAAGTACTCACCTCTCTTGAACCAAAAAGTACAATTTATTTTTTGGTTGTTTTTTTCCTGACCCATTTGCTAATTCATTGCTGTTGCTATCAAATAATTGCAATACTAAGGCATATGTTTTCTTCACTCCTTCCTATTTGCATCAACTGCACAGCACTCTGGGTAATATTATTAATGGGGTAGGTTTAATATGTATAAGTACGCACAAAAAGATATTACCTTTAAAACTCTGACAATTTCCTAGTTTCTTTCTGCATGCATAGTTTGTATTTAATTGTATTTGTAAGTCTTCCATTAATTTTTATCATATTAGTAAAAGAGTTCTTAATAAATCCATACTGGAAGAAGAATTTCATTTATTAAAATCAGTGTTACTTACTCGGAGTGTTGTAACATCCAACATTGGTTGCTACATCCCTATAATGTCATGCAGGACTCGCAAAGCATCATGGAGCACCTGGGAAAAAAACAAGAAACACAGGAAACATTCAAGAAAACTTTCATCAAAGAAGGTCACTGGTGAACCCGGCAAAGCTGCAGCTTCAAAAGCTTTTGTCAATTTCATCGATGAACACCTGATCCCATGGTCCCTGATCTTGTGATGTCATTGCATCACTCCTATTTAGAATGGTGACATTCAGAGCAGAGTACTCCCGCTTTTAGTTGCAAACATTTCACTCGATTACAGACTGAGTGCAGTTAGGGATATGATCATTTAATTGTGGTTAGGATCTCTGCAATGACTTTTGAGTGATGATTTGGTTTTCTTTTCTGACTCATTTTGAACTTTCTGGCTTAGATCCCTACTTCATTGCTATCTTTGGCTCACTATCATCCATCCCTCCTCACCCAGGTCTATTCCTTCTCCTTAGGCCACAATGCCATTGATGCCCATTTGTGCTTGTTCTTAGTATCACTGCAGGTGTGCCTTCAAATGCTGCCTTCTCCTTGCCAGCCATGTCAGTCCCAGCAGGGAGGAGGCCAGTGCTGCAGTGTGGGGTGAGTAATGGAAACAGCAGCTGGTAGCTGGCAGCGGGCAGTATGAGAAAATCGCACTCCCAGAAAGAGATAGATTTGGGCTTGGCCCTCACAGCAGCTCACATGCCTGCCATGTGTAATGCAGGGTGAATGGACGAACCTTCAGTCTCTTCATTCTCACAAACCTGCTGTCAGGGAGCTTTAGTCATCTTTATGGTAGAGACTGACAGCGGTGGGGGACAGAGGGGCATTTTTCAGTAAGAATGTTAGGGGCCATTAGAAATCGAATCTGTGAGAGGTGTTGTGACTTCAGTGCAAATGAGGATGTGCGCATTTACTACGGTTATGAAGGAAGGTCTGCTCTGTTTTCTGATCGTTTGGCCTCCTCTTAAATCTGTGAGACACAAGACTCTGGCTCACCTCCTCCTGCCTGCAAAGGGTCTCTCTGATGTCGTGAACTTTAAGGCTCTCGCCTACATTTATTCTCATTCTGTGTCTATTCAGTGAATGAAAGGTGCTATATAAGAGTAATTGACTATTTTACTTCCTTTTCAAAACATTCATCTTATTTTTCTAAACCATTTATTGATCATGCTTTCTAAGAAAGGAACTAATACACATCCAGGCTGGATTCTGAAGAAAATCCCTGAATCCCAACCACCATTACCAGTGTATGAGAGAGGAAGTTCATTAAGCTGAAGTACTTGTACCCAATCACCATCGACAAAAACCTCATATTTGACAAACCACAAATGATCTTTGAGAATATTGGGGAGAGTAAAATTGCATGATGGTAAATAAAAGCTATGATTTGTGGTAATTTAAAGACCTGGAGCAACCCACTTGTTTAACCATAAAGAAGTGTTCACAAAAGGCACTTAAACCTCTAAGGTTTTCTTTATATTGGTGGACAAGTTAATACTTGAAATGCCTAAATTATTAGCCCTGATTTACATAGAAATCCTGCCATACTTACCAATTTGTACTCATTCATCACTCATTCTCATCACAGACACAGTGCACTTACAAAGTCCCAGTTACCTTTTTCATATCTTCTTACAAGCTCATACACTCTGGTTAGTTTTTCTGAGCTTAAACATCAATATGGTTAAAATAATAACACTCAAAACTTACTTGTACATTTATCTTCCAGAATTCTTTAATCTATTTGCATGCATTTCAATATTTTATTGTATCTTCTGAAAAGCGAGTTTCATGTGAGGCCTGCACATCATAGAAGTGAGGCTGAATGGTATGTCTGTACTGAGTCAATGACAATGAGTTCATGATGAAATGGAATTTCCTCCATGATAACAAGCCAGGGAGCAGGCTAGAATCCTACCTGACCCCTGCTGACTTCAACTGGAGCAGCCCTAAAAATGGAGAACTGGTAAAACAACTATAAATATACCAAAAATATAACAAAAACGTACAAGAGAAGGGATAACTTAAACCTTTGGCTTGTATTAAAGAGCAAACAAAGAATCATCATTAATAAAAGATTTATTAACAAAAATAGCAAAACACAAAGAGCAAGAAGAGACACATGAGATTTCTAAAAGGTAACTCACAGCAATAAGAAATCCATCCATCCATTATCCAACCCGCTATATCCTAACCACAGGGTCACAGGGGTCTGCTGGAGCCAATCCCAGCCAACACAGGGCACAAGGCAATAAACAAACACTGGGCAGGGCGCCAGCCCACCGCAGAGAAATCCAAATATCTAAATCCTAAAAGCAAAGTGAGTAATAATAAAAAAAATTTCCAAAAATAAAACACAAATAAATACAATACTCACTGAAACTCCAAATGTGATGATCCCTTCATCAAAAATGGCCAAAGTGGTGCAAGGCCTCCAAGAACAGTGAGAGAAGCAGGCCAGTATTCTTAAATGCCTGCCCAGAGTGGGTGCATCTAAATGAAGCCTGAGTTCCCACTCTAGAGGCTGGCTTTGGCCTACACTGTGCCAAAATGTGGTTAGCTTCAAAAGTTAAAAAATATAAGTAAAGTTCACAGAATATAGTCCAAGCCCCAACAGAGGGAGGATGACTGTAAACCTCCAGCATGTGGAATAAAGGACAAACAAACAGAGGATCTTTATAAAAGGAAATTTATTTCACAAAAATTAGAAAATATAACGAAATGTTCAAAAAAGAGGTAAAACAAGTTGCCAACAAAGCAGTCTTAATCAATCAAGTCCCAAAACACTATTTAGTAATCAGAATACCAAAAGCAGAAGCAAAAGAGTCAAAAATCCAGTAAATGCAAAGACATATCAATAGCTAAAAGAAGAGCTTACCAACTTCCAAACACATCTAATGTACTGTGAAGGGACTGCAGTTCCCATGAGCCTTTATAATGCCTCGAAGGAGATTGACAGGTGGCCCATCTCTTGGCGAGTAACCCAAAAAACACAAGGGACATGGCAGAACAAGCATCCACACAAAGTATTTAAATAAATAACAAACATATAAAACAACATTAACATAAATTATAACAACCAGGAGACCTAAAATGAACAAAAGGACATAAAAGGAAATTAAAACTTAAGCCAGGGTTAGGGTTAAGGTTGGGGTTAGGCGTTAGGTTAGTGACCTTTGCTTAAACATAACACCAACACATGAATGATTCCCAACTCCTGAGCCTCCTTAGTTTAATTTGAACAGCCAAAGGGAAGCCTCCAGAGAGGTGATATCAGGGTGGCCCTACCTCCTGGAGCTGCATCTACAAAGTAAAAGGAACAAAACAAAAATTAAAGGGACAGCACACAATTATGAAATCACCAAAAATAACATATAGGCATTGTGACGCGTGAGTCACTGTCCTGCACCATAGACAAGATGACTTCAATAAAACAACTTTATTTTCAATCAAAACAGAAACAGTCAGGTTATTTATTCACTCGGGAGCTGCCATTTCAATACACAGAGACACAGCAAGCGAGCATGGACGGGGCCAGGTCAGTGGCCAGGTTATAATGTTCCCTGCCTCACCCATCAGATGATAGACGTGTTATGGGGGGAGGCTGTGAACTTGCAGTTGCCTTGGTGGTGCTGTGAACCTGTGGTTGCTTCTGCAATGGACAAGCAACCCTTGAGAGATGCAAAAATCGTGTTTCGGCATGCAGCACCATTGGGAAGGGTCTCAAAAAAGCTCAAAAATCTTACAACATGAACAATGATAACTCCAAATTAACAAAACAATAAAATATAAAATATCTGTAATTTAAAACCAATACATAACAGATGATAACCTGCAACAAACAAACACAATAAGGAACTTTCCATCCATCCATCCATTATCCAACCCGCTATATCCTAACTACAGGGTCATGGGGGTCTGCTGGAGCCAATCCCAGCCAACACAGGGCGCAAGGCAGAAAACAAACCCCGGGCAGGGCGCCAGCCCACCACAGAACAAGCGACTTTATTTAACACTATTATTTAATTATTCACATATGCAGGATGTTCACTGTTAGAAAACGTTCAGGTTTAGGTGACATACTCAGGGTCACACCAGTGTGTCCACCTGTCTATTATGATTCTGATTTATCTTTAATATTTTATGAATTTCTGTACTGTTTATTTAATGTTCTTTGTATTTTTAAGTTTGGCTTGGAATATGGAAAATTCATATCAAAACTTAATTTTGCTCTAAAGGCAACTGTTAAAACTATTTAACATCTTATTGTGATGCCATTTGGCTTCTCATATTGGGATTTGCTTTTGTGCAGTGCTATGTTTGCTTCTATAAAGGACAGCAGGAAGTCACAAGCAATGATGTCACAGAATAGAGGGTATGAAGGTAGGGGTCCCACACTTCCTGAGCATCCAAGATTAAATAGAAATCTAATACCTAATTGAGTGTCTGTATTAGTTATAGTTTTCAGGGTTTAAAAATTTGTGTAGCGGTATTTTGACTTACATATTTGTTTAGTGATTTGGCGATGCTTTGCACAAGAATTCACTTCTTGATACTTTCCAAAAGTTTCTAATATATGGAAAAATAAGAAATCTTTAACGTCTAGTAGGCTGCATAGCAGGATATTAGCAGATCAAGAAAGCCTGAAGTGAGTCTGCGTTCTTGTGTGCAGCAAAGGGTCCTTGTGGTGCGAATAGAAAGAGTACTTTGAGAGAATTAGCAAGGAGTAAGTAAGGACAGTTATGAAGAGGATGAAGAATGGAATGGGTGGAGAAGAGTGTCAGGAGTGATTTGTGACAGATGGGTATCAGCAAGAGTGAAAGGGAAGGTCTACAGGACGGTGGTGAGGCCAGCTATGTTACATGGGTTGGAGATGGTGGCACTGACCAGAAAGCAGAAGACAGAGCTGGAGGTGGCAGAGTTAAAGATACTAAGATTTGCATTGGGTGTGACAAGGATGGACAGGATTAGAAATGAGGACATTAGAGGGTCAGCTGAAGTTGGATGGTTGGAAGACAAAGTCAGAGAGGCGAGAATGCATTGGTTTGGACATGTGCAGAGGAGAGATGCTGGGTATTTTGGGAGAAGGATGTTAAGGATAAAGCTGTCAGGAAAGAGGAAAAGAGGCCTAAGCGAAGGTTTATGGATGTGGTGAGAGATACATGAAGGTGGTGGGTGTAACAGAACAAGATGCCGAGGACAGAAAGATATGAAAGAAGATGATCCTCTGTGGCAACCCCTAACAGGAGCAGCCAAAAGAAGAAGACAAACAGATAAAGCTGAACTATGTTTAAGGAGTTTATTAAATATTTTTGAAGAGATTGATCCACCTTTCCATTATATAAAGTCTATGTAGACACATCTGGCTGCCAGGTACCTAGATATTACAGGCTAACAGCTATCGTGCATGTCACTCGAATCAAAAAAAACGTGGCAATGCAGGAATGGTAAAGGGGTCTCCTGTCCCATACTGCATAGTGGCTTTGGAAAGCCAAACCCACCAATTACATTTTGTGCATTCAAAGCCAAGTCATTAGGGCCTAATCAAACAATCTTAATTTTATATCGAGCCTTTCCTTGGTGAAAAATGAGGTACGTTACAGGATGGATTCATTTGTGTACTGAAACTAGCTAACAACAAATGAAGCCTGATGGATGAGTACTGGGGGATTTGGAAGATAATAGCAGAAGATGCTTTGCATTTTGTATATGCATTTGCCTAACTAGTCCATCCACTGCCATTCATTCCTGCGGATGGCTAGAGGCGGTGGTCTTGAACTGCTTGAACAATGGTGTTGCTAGGTTGTGCTAGGTTGTGTCATCCTTGGTGGGTATTTGGATATGTACAGATGGCAACTAAATACCAAAATACAGTAAAGCTTTAGTCAGTCAGTCAGTCAGTCATTTTCCAACTCGCTATATCCTAACACAGGGTCACGGGGGTCTGCTGGAGCCAATCCCAGCCAGCACAGGGTGCAAGGCAGGAACAAACCCTGGGCAGGGCGCCAGCCCACCGCAAGGCAACTAAAGCTTTATTTTATAGATTTTTCATTGTGTGAACATAATGGACACTGGCCCCTAGTTACAATGAACTGGATCAAGTTTGTCTTAGAATGAGCCGATATGAGATTTTAAAAATGGGTGGGGACTGTATACCCCACCCACCTGTAGCCACGCCCCAATGGGAAGTGCACAGCAGAGCTCACTGAGGCAATTTAGAGCCATCAGTTGGACTTCTCCTGACTCAAAATGCAGGTTACAAAATGACTGAATGAAAATCTAAAGAAAAAAAATGAACATTTGTTCTCCATTAACATGTTAAAAATGAATAGTTGTTATTATATAAATAACTTATTTCTCCTCCAATCTTTTCACTACATTCTTCTCCAATCAAAATTTACAACATACATATGAAAATTGAGACATACTGTACTGTATTTTATATTTCTTATTTAATACTCATAACCTGTTATTACACATTGCTTTTTAAACCATCTTGTGATGAGGAGGTACTGACTGAATACATTGACAGTGTTGAGCCCACTGTAACGGAGCTAACAAGATTAAATTACATAACTTTCTCAAAACCATTTATTCCAATTCTGAATTGCTATTGCCTGCCTTGCACCCAGTGATGCCATGATAGGTTACTGCCCCCCGCAATCATGTAAGCAGGTGCTCTCCACTCAGACTGTACTCCACATGAAAGCCCACCTTTCACTCCAAAAGAGAACCCTGTTGTCACAAGTGTCTAATTGGGCTTCTGACAGTGATGACATCTCCTCTTCATGGCCTGCTAGCCCCATCTGACCCCCGATACCATTACAACATTCATTATTTTCCCCTTTTATGAAGTCCACCACATAAGGGGCCCCAGGATCCCCAAATATGGAATTTATTTGATGTCCTCTGCCCACACACTTTCAGGCTCATTGGTGACTTTAGTCAGTGTGTGGGCACATACAGAACTTTAAGTAAGTATTCAGACCCCTTCACCTTTTTCACATTTTGTTATGTTGCAGCCTTGTATTAAAAGCTTTTAAATTCATTTTTAATTTATAAACCAAAACTCAATACCTCAGACTAACAAAGTGCAAACATGATTTTAGAAAGTTTTGCTAAATTTACTGAAAATAAACACTGAAATATCACTTTGACACAAGTACTCAGACCCTTTGCTACGATACATTCGATCTGGCACAGGTACATCCCATTCTATTGGTCATCATTGTGATGTTTCTACATCTTTTTTGGTGTCCACCTGTGGTCAATTCAATTGAAGGGACACACACTCGTCTACAGAAGGTCCCCAAAAAACAAGCCATGGGATCAGAAGAATTGCCAGCACAGCTTAGAGGCAAGTTTGAGTCAATGCACAGACCAGGGGCCTCATGTATAACGCCGTGCGTAGAACTCACACTATAACATGGCGTAAGCACAAAAGCAGGAATGAGCATACGCACAGAAAAATCCAGATGCAGGAATCTGTGCGTACGCAAACTTCCACATTCTTCCGCTACATAAATCCCGATCAGTATGAAAAGCAACACTCGTGCACGTGCCTGCTGTCCCGCCCCAACTCCTCCCAGAATTACGCCTCTTTGAATATGCAAATCAATATAAATAGCCCTTAAGCTCAGCCTTCTGTGAAAAGACAATGGGAAAAGCATGAGGGAAAATAGAAGAATTTCAGCAAATACCAAATGGAGGCAAAGGAAAAACGTACTATTTGTTGGTTTAAACAGCGTTATAATCAAAAAAAGGAAGTTAATCTAGTGACAAAGTGTCGCAAAAACTCGAAATCTCAAGTTCACAAAGTCTCACAGTGCCTGAAATAAATAAGAAGTTGTCAGATATCAAAGTCGCCGTGAAAAGGCAAGTCGTAGCCCACCGTCTGAGTGTCATATGAAAGCTTATTAAAATACTGAGATGTATACGTGATATCTTTTTCATGATGATATGAATGAAAGCATGTTATTAAACATGGGAACACGGTGGCGCAGTGATTGTGCGTGACCTTCGATGAAATTATTGCAGCAGTACTGTCTCTTTCAAACATACTAATCTCCAATTCCTGTCCTTACTTTTCTTTCTCCAAATACCCAATTGCCACACAATCAGCTCTGTAATAGACGTTAAGCCATCTGTAAGCTTACAACGACGATTCTTCAAAACTTTTAAGGAACATTGAAATATCTTCTTAGCACGTGTTTAATTATTCTATCCATCTATCCTTCCAGTGTCGCGCCAGCCCAGCAAGAATACAGCACGAGGTAGGATCAATCCGTGAACTAGCTAGCACTGCGGCACTGTGTCCTCACATGTTTAATTATTAACAATACAGATTATTTAAATGAAGCTAAAATTTTATCTGTATAATATAATCAACATATTTTTCTGCATTTCATCTTAAAAATGATATTGTCATCATCTGTAAATATGCAATTTATAAAGTGCCGCAGGTTGTGCAATATTATAACTGTAGTACAAGTTTTCAGTGAGGTGATTGTACTTATAAGCACAAACAGTTCTACAAGGAGCACTTGATGGACTGATTGACTGTGTTTAAAGTTCTTGGGATGAAACTGTTTCTGAACCGCGAGGTCCGTACGGGAAAGTCTCTGAAGCATTTTGCTGTGGCTGAGGCAGCGTGTGCTTGATGCTGTATCCCGATAATTCTCTTTCAGATCAGCTGATGTAGAGCTGTGATTCCCCACTCAGATACAGTCATATAAATACTCCGAGTGGTGCAGTGAGAGTAATATGGAAAAAGATGATCCGCTGTGGCTACCCTTAAAGGGAGTAACTGAAAGAAGAAAAAGAAGGTGTAACAACGCTAAAGCAGTTATGGTATTTGGAATACTATGGCTATTCCCTGGACCATTGTATTGTTACAGGTTAATTACAATCAGATGCATTACACTAATAAACAATATTATTAGCAGCAGTAGCTCAGTCGGTAGAGCGGGTTGTCCAGCAATCGGAGGGTCGCAGGTTCGATCCTGGCTCTCAGCATGAGAATGCAGCTGTTGTGTCCTTGGGCAAGACACTTAACCTACCTTGCCTGCTGGTGGTGGTCGGAAGGATTGGTGGCGCCAGTGTTCGGCAGCCTCGCCTCTGTCAGTGCGCCCCAGGGCAGCTGTGGCTACAAAGTAGCTTATCATCACCAGCGTGTGAATGACTGTTGTGTTGTGAAGCGCCTAGGGGGGTTCTTGAACTCTAGTAGGTGCTATATCAAATACAGGCCATTTACCAATATGCGGTTAGTTTCAGTGTATTTTTAAAGCCGCGTCAGAGATGTGGATCTAAGAAAGAAAGGGTAACCACACAGGAACAGTAGCACTGCTTTGACGCTGGGTGCCACCAGTCTGCAAAACTGAGTGGAGAACTTGCGTATTACAGGGTTTGAGGTACCGTGAAAATGTGTGTGGCTTTACGCCAAGTTTATGTTTTATACATCGCGATTGGATCATGGAAAAGTTCGTACGCAACATTTCTGTGCATACGCACCGTTTATACATGAGGCCCCTGGAGGCTACAAAAAGAAAAATTTTCCAAAAACACAGTGGCCTTCTTAACTCTTAATTGGAAGAAGTTGGAACAACCACAATTCTTCCTAGAGCAGGCCATTTGGCCAAACTCAGCAATCTGGGGAGAAAGGCCTTCATAGGAGTGGTGACCAATAAATCGATGGTCACTTTGGCTAAGCTAAAGAGAATTTGTGTAGAGATGGACAACCACCAACAGTCCACTAAATTTGAGATTTATGGCAGAGAGGCCAGATGACACACAAAAGCCCTCTTGGAGTTTGCAAAAAAAGGCACCTAAAGGACTCTCAGACTGTTAAAATCAAGATTTTCTGGATTTATGAAATCAAGATTCAACTATTTTGCCTCAATTCGAAGTGTCATATCAGAAAGAAAGCAGGCAACGCTTATCACTTGCGCAAACCAACCCCAGTGAAGTGTGATGGTGGCAGCAACAGCCTGTGGGGAGCCTGGTGGATTAGTCAGAGTTTAGGGAAAACTGAGCAAATCAAAGTACAGAAACTGCTCAGTCTGGGCCAAAGGTTTACCTTTCATCAGGACAAAGACAACATAGGAGTGGCCTTGGGTAAACTAATTAAATTAAGGTTCATTCATGTGGATGGTTCTGCGGAACCAAAAAGGGTTCCTCTGCAACAACACTCTGAAGCGGGGTCACCAACTCCAGTCCTGGAGGACCACCATGGCTGCAGGTTTTCATTCTAACCCTTTTCTTCATTAGTGACCTGTTTTTGCTGCTAATGAACTTCTTTTGAATTCATTTTCACTGACTTGCTCTTGAAGACTCAGACCCCTTAATTGTTTCTTTTTCCTTAATTAGCAGCCAAACAATAATGAGATACAAAATGAGCCAAAATAACTGGTGTCCATCATACAATATCTGAAAATAAAGAAAGATGAAGGTCTCAGGAATGTCGATCTGCTCAGGTCGCCAAAACATTTTAATAGTGCTCTTAGAAAAGAGAAAATCAACAATTTCAGAAAAGTCTGCTAATGCACCACAAGAGCAGCAACAAGCCACAATATTAAAGAACGGGTTTAATTAATGACAAGACTCTGCACCTCATTAAGCAGTTGGTTGGAGTGAAATAGGTGGGAGGGTTTCAGCCCTTGTCTAAGTTGGTCTTCTGTTGGCTCCCTTACTTCTCATTTCATTTCTGTTTGGGTGCCATTTAAGGAAAGAAATGAAGCAATGCAGAGGAACGATGAAGAAATTCAGGGGAAGAAATCTTCAAAAAGCAATTCAATTAAAATGAATTCACTATAAGTTAATTAGCTGCACAAACATGACACTCATTTTAAAAAGGGTTAAAATGAAAACCTGTAGCCACTGTGATCCTGCGGTACTGGACTTGGCGACCCCTGCTTTGAAGAACCACTTTGGCACCTTTATTTTTAAGAGCTGTCGGGTATGGCCAAGACTCATTGGCCAGCTGGGACAAGTTTATGGTGGAAGGACCTGGGGAGAGAGCGTGGTCTGGGCATTACCTCCCCCAGGACACTAGAGGGCAGACCACATGGGTTGCTGTTGCTCCATGGATTCCTGTAGGGCATGCTGGGAGTTTGCTTCAGCCCTGTTGGGTTCCCTGGATGCCACCGGGGGAGCTGTGGAGGTGGCAGAGCCTGACTACATTGGGCTTTCACCACACCTAGGAGTGATTCCAAACCCGGCTAACAAGCCACCTGCAGCACTTCCAGGAACAGAATAAAAGGAGCCAACTGCCACTACTCCGGGAGCCAGAGTCGGGAGGGAGAGAGATGAAGCTTGCTGGAGGAGGAGTGGAGGAGTAGAGGTGAAGGAAAAGGAGAAAGAGAGACAATAATAAGAAGCAGAAAAGAAAGTACAGTACAGTGTTGCTTTGTGCTTCATTGGCGTTTCTTGTACTGTGCTGCTGAGGGGAATGATGGAGAAACATTCCCCTTGAGAATAAACGTTTGCAGTGTGGAACACTTGTGCTTGGTGTCTGTCTGTGTCGGGTTTGAGTGGCTGGTGTGCCCCCTGCAGGCCACAGAGTGTACACCCTTAAAAATTAAGGTGCCATAGTGGTTCTTCAGATTGATGTGGATCCGCTTTAGATTCCCAAAACATCCGTCCACATGAAAGTTTCACAAGGAATATTTATTTATTTAGATCACTAACAGGTAACCTACAGTACATAGCCATGACTAACGGGTAACGGATTTGTGAAATGCCAGTGGGTTCCTGCTTTTTCAAAGGACTCAACGCATACAATAACATGCTAATTTCAGGTTTTCTTGATCTGCTACTATCCTGCTAAGTATACATTAAAGATTTCTGTTTTGAAAACACAAAAAAAAATTTAATATGTAAAGAAGTCCTGCCAATCTTACAAACCGGATTCCAAAAAAGTTGGGACACTAAACAAATTGTGAATAAAAACTGAATGCAATGATGTGGAGATGGCAAATGTCAATATTTTATTTGTAATAGAACGTAGATGACAGATCAAACGTTTAATCCGAGTAAATGTATCATTTTAAAGGAAAAATATGTTGATTCAAAATTTCACAGTGTCAACAAATCCCAAAAAAGTTAGGACAAGTAGCAATAAGAGGCTGGAAAAAGTAAATTTGAGCATAACGAAGAGCTGGAAGACCAATAAACACTAATTAGGTCAATTGGCAACATGATTGGGTATAAAAAGAGCTTCTCAGAGTGGCAGTGTCTCTCAGAAGCCAAGATGGGTAGAGGATCACCAATTCCCACAATGTTGCGCAGAAAGATAGTGGAGCAATATCAGAAAGGTGTTACCCAGCGAAAAATTGCAAAGACTTTGCATCTATCATCATCAACTGTGCATAACATCATCCGAAGATTCAGAGAATCTGGAACAATCTCTGTGCGTAAGGGTCAAGGCCGTAAAACCATACTGGATGCCCGTGATCTCCGGGCCCTTAAATGACACTGCACCACAAACAGGAATGCTACTGTAAAGGAAATCACAGAATGGGCTCAGGAATACTTCCAGAAACCATTGTCAGTGAACACAATCCACCGTGCCATCTGCCGTTGCCAGCTGAAACTCTACAGTGCAAAGAAGAAGCCATTTCTAAGCAAGATCCACAAGCTCAGGTGTTGTCACTGGGCCAGGGATCATTTAAAATGGAGTGTGGCAAAATGGAAGACTGTTCTGTGGTCAGACAAGTCACGATTCAAGTTCTTTTGGAAATCTGGGACGCCATGTCATCCGGACCAAAGAGGACAAGGACAACCCAAGTTGTTATCAACGCTCAGTTCAGAAGCCTGCATCTCTGATGGTATGGGGTTGCATGAGTGCGTGTGGCATGGGCAGCTTGCATGTCTGGAAAGGCACCATCAATGCAGAAAAATATATTCAGGTTCTAGAACAACATATGCTCCCATCCAGACGTCATCTCTTTCAGGGAAGACCCTGCATTTTTCAACAAGATAATGCCAGACCACATTCTGCATCAATCACAACATCATGGCTGTGTAGGAGAAGGATCCGGGTACTGAAATGGCCAGTCTGCAGTCCAGATCTTTCACCTATAGAGAACATTTGGCGCATCATAAAGAGGAAGGTGCGACAAAGAAGGCCCAAGACGATTGAACAGTTAGAGGCCTGTATTAGACAAGAATGGGAGAGCATTCCTATTTCTAAACTTGAGAAACTGGTCTCCTCGGTCCCCAGACGTCTGTTGAGTGTTGTAAGAAGAAGGGGAGATGCCACACAGTGGTGAAAATGGCCTTGTCCCAACTTTTTTGGGATTTGTTGACCCATGAAATTCTGAATCAACATATTTTTCCCTTAAAATGATACATTTTCTCAGTTTAAACTTTTGTTCCGTGATTTATGTTCTATTCTGAATAAAATATTAGAAGTTGGCACCTCCACATCATTGCATTCAGTCTTTATTCACGATTTGTATAGTGTCCCAACTTTTTTGGAATCCGGTTTTTATATGGTTCTTTGTCCAGTGAAGGGTTCTTTGAAGAACCCATGGCTTATAAAATGCCATTAAGGAACCCTTGTTTTTAAGAATGTATGGTGCTATTTTGATTACCAATCCTTTACTTCAGAGAGATCTGACATCCATCAGGGGGTAAAAAATGACAGACTTCTATGACAATCAGGAATTTGCGCTGTACAATGGCTGCTGACCCTGTGCTCTGACCACCAAAGGTTATCCAAAAATACAATTCCTCCTCAGGGATTATTAAATGATATCAAATCAAAAATAAAGAAAAAAATATTTAGACTTTAGAGATTTAATTTAAAGCACACATTTGTATATTTCATATACACTACTCAAAAACATTAAGGG